>NW_022990741.1:12500-617500 GCF_902827175.1 Gymnodraco acuticeps | reverse complement strand
GAAATAATATTGAAAATACCCCAACATGAGCCTTGAATGCCATTGCAGAAAATAAGGGTACATTTGTTTTAAAAGACCCCAAAATACTCCAGTCTCTCACCATATGACACACTTTTATTCTTTGACCTTCATGAATCTGATCATTAACTTTGAGTGTGGCAGGTGTGTGTTGGTAACTCACCGTCTATCTGTAGCTGCAGGAAAGCTTCTGTTCTCCCATCCCGATTTCTGCGATGATGAACAGGGACAATCTGCTCTCCCCCTCTATCTCTCCCCCTCGGTCTCCCCTCTCCAGTGTGAGAATCTTGTATTTTCTGTCTCCTCTTCTCATCAGCAGCTGCGCGCGCGTCTGTCAGCATCCACGGATCTGTGAGCAGCTTAATGCAGCGACACACCAGCCACTCTCTAGCTCCTCTCTCTCTCTTCTCTCGCTCTCTCTCTCTCTATCTCGCTCTCTCTCTCCTTCTCTCTTCTCTCTCTCTCTCTCTCTCTCTCTCTCTCTCTCTCTCTCTCTCTCTCTCACACACACACATCACTTTCACCTCCTCTCTTTCCACTGTTTCAAGTCTCATCTCCACCTCTGCCTGGTGCGCTCTCTGAAGGAGGTGCAGCCCACTCATTCGGAAGATAAATAAGAATGCAGAGTGGGATTTCAAAAAGGCAGAATATGTGGCAATTAGGTGGAGGAAATTCAAAAAGGAGTGCAAATATACCACAGATACCCAGGGACACCCAAACCAAATAAAGATAGTATCAAAAAAGAGCTTCCACTCAATAGGCAGCAAGTAGAAAACCAGACAAAATGCCTCCACTACAGTGAAGTATTAGAGCCAAACATAGAAACATTTGACATTTTTTTAAACTAATGGTTTATTTTCACAAAAAAACATAAAATACTGTGGAATTCTGAGAATATGGTTGTCATTCCTTTTAATAAAAAAGTTAACGTTTCGAAAACAATAAAAAAAAGTCAGCGTTGTCAAAACTATTAGCTCCTCTCTTTTCCTAACCACTTTTACTTCACCTCACTGAAATATGTGAAGAAGAATTCATCAGGACTAAAAAAGACAACCTGGTTCTGATAGAATCCGACTGCAGACATAATTATGCGTCTGTTTGAAGAACATTTTCCATAGACTGCTAAAAGTGTATCTAGATACTCCACCCCATGCGTTCTAATGTTGTTACATGTGGGCTTTATAAACATGGATAAATGTGGGAGGCGTGTGGTGCAGTGGGTTGTGCGTTGGTGTTGGGGTCAGGGGAGCACAGGTTCAAACCCCACTGCAGTCAGCATGTCGTTGTGTCCCTGAGACTCTTCACCCCAAAGTGCTCCTGTGGGGATTGCCCACAGTGTTGAGTATGTTAGTCGCTTTGGATAAAAGAGTCTAACAAGTGACATGTAATGTAATGTGAAAAATATGTTTGTCCGTTGACAAGATTTAAATTCAAATGAAACAATTAAAGTGCAAATAAATGGTTGCATTCTCCTCTCCACATGAATCCCAATACTACTACTGTGTATATCACTATTCAAACATGTTGAATACATCTACTGTCCCTGAATGTATTAATGTATGTATGTATGTATGTATGTCATGCAAAATGTAGTGAACTTCTGTGTGCCTCCTCTTTTTTTGCCTGGGCTTGTGTTCTTCCAGTCTACTGCATCTGGGTCCCTGAACAATGTTCACAATTAAGTGACAAGTAAGAAGTCATATTGAAAAAATGTACACCACATTATGTCATGAAAGTAAAATGATATTTTAGGCCCAGGCGAGGCGGTGAAGTTACGCCATTCAAAAAGCTCTTGCCCACCACTTCAGACCACGACTGCTGGTGGACAGGTGGAGGGATCCCACAGAACTGTGTCATGGATAGTTGCACTGAACGAGACAAGCTGATTAGACTGCACCGATGCTACTTCCATGAGACCGGACACGAGAGACTCATTTTCTTTTAGCTTGTCAGAAAGCCGTCGGATATCCTCCTTAAGGTCTGTCATCTGTTTATTAGCTCTTTGAAGTAGAACATCATACTCAGGGTGTTTTGATGGCATTCTTGAGTGTGAAAGGTTTAGGGCAATTACTGTCCCATGCACCAATGCCAAACTGCGTCAAGATGTTGTATAAGCAGGGATGGCTAAATGTTGGTAAGCAGGAGAGCTAGATGCTAACAGATGCTAACAGTTGCTAACAGGTAGTGGGAGCCTGTAAAAATTGCGACTGCCTCTGTCCGTACGTTCCGCATATATGTCCACTATCCCCTCAGGTGACAGCTGTCGTCCTCAATGTGAAGAACCGCAAGTGAGGGAAAACCTTGTTCCTCCCATCGTTGACCGCAGCCAGTTCCGAATTCTCCTCATTGCAGAAAAACTTCTCTCAGAGGTGGCAGATCCGACTGGACAGTGCCAACTGGAGCATCTTGTATACATTTGGATAGTTCTCCTTTTTAACAGTCTTTTGAAGATGCTCAAGTGCAACAGGTGCGACAGCAGAGGCTTTAACATCTATTCAAATATTGTATTGGAACAGTTTTAGACGTAGTAATGCTGTAACATATTTCAACCACTAGAGGGGGGCAATGCCCCCCGCAAAATCCGCCTATGCCCCAGAGTGCAGTGCCACTGGCTACATGACCCTATGCTAAATAACACGCTGCAAACAGACACGTGTACATTCGTTGTACAAAGATCTGCATGGCTTACAACACATGATCATGTAATATATTAAGCTATCGATAACAAGGTAGCCGCTTTCTAAAAAAATACCTTGCTTTCCCATTTATTTTATCTAAATCGGAACACAATTTACAAATTGATCATCATACTGTTATGAAGAATACTTAACAAAAGTCATTAAGATCATACAATTCTCAGAAGTTGTCGACTTTACATAAATCAAGTGAGAAGTCGGGTCATTTTCTCATAGACTTCTATACAATCTGAATTCGTTTTGTAACCATTGGAGCCACCGCCTGCTGGTAATTTGAAGGAATGCAAGTTTTCCGCACTTCCACTTTAAGAACCTGCAATATGAATAAAAAAGATTATTCAGGCAGCAATATGTTTCCTTCAAAACATGTTGCACACAATAAAAAGCTAGCAAATGGAGCTCATTTTAAAATCCTCACTTTGTTATTAATATGCCAAGTGAAGCCCAGTCGACACCGAGGCAAGAACACAGACTGGTAATGGAGAACACTGTGTTTATGTATGAGCTTCAGAGCCCGCAGAGAGCGATGAGACTTCAGCGACCATCTGTCACCTGCCATCCCTCGCTTGTTTACAGCCTCCATTGTGAATGACCTTTTGCTCTCTCTGGAATACATTAGTTATTATTATCATTGAATATTGTGCATTTATAACCGCCATGTAACTGATGAGTGATTCATATTGAATGCTTGGCGTGTGCCAGTGGGAGCTATGAATGAATGTGTTAATATACACACCTCTGAGCATGTTTACCACAACAGTGTGTGGCTGACACAGCTTACTTATTTCAATATCCGTGTCAGCTCATAAACAACACACATAGGTTACAAAAGCCCATTGCTGTTACCATGGCGATCATTGCCAATGGCAGGAAGACGCACACGGTACTTTCAGGTTAATGCTGCATCTGCACAGATATTTGTTCTCTATGTTCCTCAGACCTTCCTTTACAGAAACCCTGCAGCTGGGCTTCACGCCTGCTTAGCCCCCACCTGGAATCTGTGAAGACAGGCAGTGGATGATGATGTCACCGTGATGAAGATTGCTGCAGAAGAAGAGCCAGAGACAGGTGATTGATGTTAATGGTCAGTAATGGAGATCCACTATTTACCTTTACGGAATGAGATATAAAAGGTATGCTTCACTTTTGGGAATATGCTTGTTTTCTTTCTTCCATGGGTTGCAAAAGAACAAAACATTTCATAAATAAAAAGGAAATCACTTATTCATACAGGGGATAGCTAGGAAAAGAAAGCAATAAGGAATGAGATAAGAGGAAACTATGAGGACAAGACAGTGAGTAAGCACAGAAGAGACAATCTGCAGGCAGCTTAGAGACAGGAAGCCTTTTAGATTCCTGAGAGTACCAAGTACTTTAATCTTTCTTTATGTTCCCTTTAAAAAACACTACTTCTCCGAAAATACCTCCCTCCGTAGGCCCTGATCAGACAGAGCGTGTTTTAGCAGCTGTAACTTTTTTAAATAAATTAATTGTTTTTGCAGTTGGATTAGTTGGACAGAAAAGTGTGGAGATGGATATTCTGTTTTCATCAAGCAATGATCAAGTAACAGTTCTTCTAAAACTGAAAATGTGTTTTTCTAAGTGACTTAGAGCTCCATTGTACATTGGTGACATGTCCCCATCCTTTAATGGACTTCTCCCACACCAAATGTGTGCGCTAACAAAAGCACAATTGTCTCATATTAAAGTTAAATATACCTTTTACATACCCATGGGAACACTGTGTTAGTCTATCTTTACATCATTTCATTATAATTCAATTGTATTACATGCCTAAACTGGGCACTGCCTATGGTTGCAGTTATTTTTAATCATGTTATCTCAGTAGTATTATTCTCCTATCTCTGTTGTATTGATGGAACAAGTGAATTAACCTTTTCTAGCAGGCAAACCACTTACTGATGAATGAACTGTTGCTATCGAGATGAGGGGATTAAGATGAATTAGAAAGATGGCATGGTGCTGAGAGATAGCACCCTGCTGGTTTGACTCACCCGTAAGGATTGATGACAATAGGAATAACCCAGACTTGCAATCAAACCCCGTTGTCTCTGAATCATGTGTGCGGTAAACAGATTAGTTTTATTACATGTTGCATGGTGACTTCAAGGAAGCAGGAGCATTTTATAGTACGGTGCATGGGCGTAGGAAGCATCCTCAATGTGGGTGGGACAATTTGACGGGGGGTGTGGGCAGGTGTACCTAACCTCCTCTAGGGGGGTCCGGGGGCATGCTCCCCCGGGAAGATTTTTTTTAAATGTTGAAGTTAAAAGCATCAATCTGGTGCACTTTGAGAGCAACATGAGAGACTAAATCTATGGAAACATCTCTCAACACCACCCATGTGAAACAGAAAAACAGACTTACTTTTTCTTTATGCATATTTTACAAATCACTCTCCTTTTAAACTGTATTTTTGTTTTACTGTCCTATAGTATGAGTTGGAATTATTTCATACCTGTTATTCTCTTGTTTTTTTTATAATGATCATATAAAAGGTGTGCCTTGGAAATACTTGTTTACATGACATAACTTAGACTAAAGTCAACAATCTAAACCCTCAAGAGTCCTTTACCTCCCTGAGCTGACGTTATAAGATGTGTCTGACAGGAGAGAGCTCTCCTCCTCCTCCTCCTTGTTGTAGAAACAACTCCTTATGTACGTTAGCGCTCTCTCGTTAACTCTCTCTCTCACTAGACCGATGCACAGACTTTCCGCA
The DNA here is from genome assembly GCF_902827175.1 of Gymnodraco acuticeps. NCBI lineage: Eukaryota > Metazoa > Chordata > Actinopteri > Perciformes > Bathydraconidae > Gymnodraco > Gymnodraco acuticeps. Next base: position 612,046 of record NW_022990741.1, on the reverse strand, counting down.
TAGTAAAAGTGGGGGGTCTAAACTAATTTGGGGGGGACTTGTCCCACCCTCATTTAATGGCTGCGACGCCCATGGTACAGTGTCATATGTGGGACCCAGTTCATTCCTATGAGAGTTGCTCAGTGGAGCATAGAGCCACATTGGTCTGACTTTTGAGTACAGATCTCGTATCTGGGCAGGAAGAGCATGCACACTTACCATTTGCTTAGGCCCCGCATGATCAACAGTGTCATGGACAGTGTCAGCAAAGTCAAAATGCATGGATAGGACAAAAAACTAATGATTTAAATATAGGAAATTGAGTGTTCATACTAGGTAGCTCAAAAAAAGTACTCCTCTTAAGCCCCACGGACCCGGTTCCGGGGCCGAAATCGCGTCATTTGCAGGAAAAAACGTCTAAGGAACCTTAATATTTAATAAACTATGAATACTGTATATCCATATAACGGAAAAAACTCATTTAACTGATCTTTTTCATTTTATTTATTTTTAAAACACACAATGCTAACAGTGAGCCTCTGAATTAGCCCCGAGCGAAAAATGCTAACCTATTACTGCACCGAAAATCACTCCTAGCTCCCTTATTACTTATCCTAGCTGCACATCCAACACATTGTGTATGATCGCAAGGAGACACAGAATCTAACGTTGCCCACCTCAACACTGAAAGATACAAACTTGCGACGTTATCAAGAAAAACGTACATCAAAACATGTGGCGCTGGGTAGCCTACAACGCTAACATGGCTTACCTTGGTCTTTGTCTGGTCAAAACTGGTCTTCAATCGCATTAAAACGATAACAACGATGACTGCGTCCCCTTTGAAATATTCTGATAATCTATAAGCAATAAAACTGCAATTCCGTTTTAAAATATCAGAGCAGGCCATTCCTACGCTCTGTAGCATGATTGGATGAGCTAAAACGCAACCTTTTTTTAACATGAGTGTGTACGGGACGATTTCCCTTCGATTCTATTGGCTCTAACGGTCAGAAAGAGATGTCACATGTCAAAATCGAAGAAGGGGGGCCAGAGATAAGGAAAATCCACCCAAATGGCCCCAGAAGAGGGTTTTTTTGCTAAATCTCTCTAAAAAGGTCAAATATCACTTGTTTTGCATCAATCTTGATACAGGGTACTTATTATATGTCGTACTTTGGATTCCTAAAGCTTTTAGTCTACTAACCAAGCGGCAAACTCTGGGGAAGAGCCGGGACGCCAATACGGAAGTGCCACACACTGCAGTTCATATATTGGCCGATAGGGACTGACTGCAGAAAGGAGCAATTTCCATAGACCCCCATGTTAAAATGCCCAACTTTACAGCATAAAAAAACATGTTTCTACCCCTGGCTGCAATAAATATTATTATGAATATAGTTAGATTCCACCTTCATGATTATGAATCTGTGAGTGAATTGTTTTCTAACACGACCCTTTTATTTATATTAGGTCTTAAAGTTTTTGCATATATTAGGGCGTGGTCACTTTGAGTGACAGCTCTGTCAAGTGACTGCTGCTGCTAGCTTCTTGTCTCTCTGCTACCTGCTCCGTGAAGCTAGCTACAGGGACTCTGCCTGGTCAGTTCATCCAGGAAACACAACTTGACCCCGGCCGTAGTTGTTTGTTCTTCATGCTTATATATTGGACTATTGTGACTCGCTCTGCGGTTAAAACAGACGGTGCATGAATGCGGTTTTGCGGTAAGTGAAATTTGAGTACTTTATTTATGTGTTAATGATTTTAATCAGCTACGTAATGAATGTTAAGGCTTGGGTTAGCGTGTAAGCGAGTGGTAGCTACATCGGTGCTAACGATGCTAATCGTAGCCTCCAAGTTAAAATCATTGACTGTATATATAAAGGTTAAAACGAAATAGACAAGTGTTAAGCGTTAAGTGGGATAATACTGTAGAACAAACGGCTTCTGTTTGAGGTTGATAAAATAAGGTCATCCTTGTAACTTAGAGAGATATTTTATTATGTAGGTAGGAACTCCTATGCATCGCTAAGGTTAATTTAAATTGGCTATGCTCAAGTATGTAGACAAGCTAACGTCGAAGTAGTGTATGTGAAATCAACCTCACAATAAGATGTGTGTATATTACAACTATTAATGACATATTTCAAGATGATTACTTAGATATTACAATATGGTTGGTTGAGCTGGAGTTCATTATTGAGCTTACACGTTAATGTCACAGTCATCTGAAGAACGAACCCAAACCTTGTTGTTTTTATTAATTGCATTACCAAATGGGTATCAAATAAACAGTAAGCATTGGTAACACAACTTCCAAAGTTACAGTAAAATGAAAAGGACCCTGACTCGGACAATACCCAATCCAACATGTTCAACAGAAGAGAATCAGTTATATTGTTTGTACACATGGTACTTTACATATATATCTGTTTGTTTAAAGTGTCCAGGTGATGCAGACAGGCTGGACCAGAGAGTGAGAGACAGAACTGGACTTCAGACTCTTTTTTTCATACTGTACAAAGAATCAAGAAAGATATTGGTTTAAATAAATGAAGTATTGACTTTAATACACTGATATACATTCCATTAAACAATACTAAATACTAGATCACCTACACATCAGTTAAGTTGAGGGTTTTTTCCATGCAAAAAGTTACATTTAGATATTTAGCAATATGACTTTGTCAGCTTTCTAATTTAATGTATTGAAGGCAAAGATATTTAACACATAGTGAGAACTGCTACTATTTATCTCTCAATATTGTCTGTAAAAAACTTGGTAAAAGTTATTCTTTCAGTGAGACAACAGAGCAAGCTTCTACAGTTGCACTACGTTTTGCAACAGTTAAATATTATTTTGATAATAACATATATTTCAATGTTGATGAACTTCATTCTGTTCATTCATAATCTGATTGTCTTTGTAACTCACTGTTGAAATAAAAAAAACATTACAATTACAAAATAATTATATCTACAGCCCCTAAACACACAAACACACCGCTTTCATAAATAACACACTTGTTCTGCAATAATATGTTTTATGTTTCCTGTCATTTTTGTTAGGAAAGGACATGCCTGAAAGACACGACATTTTCTCCTTCTCTGAGAGTCAAGAAGAACATCCAAGAGGAACATTAAAAGCTGATGTTATGAGATTTTAAGACCAGTACAGGACATTCACTAAGAAACTACTTTTATTGTGAAAACACAGTCGGCTGATCGAATGCAGCTATTTCCACATCTACACTCCATCAGCTGATTATTTCTATTTGCCTCACTTTATGAGCTTCACATCACTTGTGCCTTGTACCGCAGAGTTTGCAACGTCACAAATAAATGGGGCCAATCTTCAGTCAGATGTGAATGTGTAATCTAACATTTTCAGTAAGGATAATGGACGAAAGGAGTGCAAATACAATTTATTCAAATGTGAACCAAAAGTTAATCAAACATGTTTTAAATAATAATAATAATAACTTGAATTTCTATAGCGCCTTTCATAACCTCAAGGTCACTTTACAAAGAAACATACAAGGACAAGACATAAAAAACATAAACATAAAACAGGGGGCAGAAATGGAAGTGTAACTGGGGGGGGGGGGGGGGGGGGGGAGTGAGTTATTGTTGGAAGGCGATGTTGAACAGATGAGTTTTAAGGGTTGATTTGAAAATGTTGAGAGAAGGGGCGTTGCGGATTTCTGCAGGGAAGGAGTTCCAGAGAGTGGGGGCAGCGACACTGAAGGCACGGTCCCCGAAGGTGCGGAGGCGTGAATGGGGAATGGAGAGCATGCCGGAGTCTGAGGATCGAAGGGTGCGGGACGGGATGTATGGGTGGAGGAGATCTGTGAGGTACTGAGGGGAGAGGGATTTGTAGGTGAGGAGGAGGAGTTTGTAGGTGATGCGGGACTTGACCGGGAGCCAGTGGAGGTTGAATAGAGTGGGGGTGATGTGCTCCCAGGGCTTGGTGCCTGTGAGAACCCTGGCAGCTGAGTTCTGTATGTACTGGAGCCTGTTAATAAAAAATAAAAAGCACATATGGACAGAAGGTGTAAACCTATTAAATGTTTAAGTAAACACATTTAGTCAAATAAAGTGACAGACTAGGCCTGTGCAGTTGGTATCAGCTATGCCCAGCATGGGCTCCTCCATCAGGCCTGGTCCTCCTCGCTGAGGAAAGACCCTCAGTCCTCTCCAAACCAACAGACAGGACGTCCATCACACGGCGGTTTCTCCCTGAAGTCTCTGCAGCTCTCTGGACACCACGCTGTCTCAATCCGTCCACACTGAATATGAGAAACACATATAACTGTATAAGTAAACACATTTAGTCAAATAAAGGGACAGACTATGCCTGTGCAGTTGGTATCAGCTGTGCCCAGCATGGGCTCCTCTATCAGGCCTGGTCCTCCTCCAAACCAACAGACAGGACATCCATCACACAGAGGTTTCGCCCTGAAGTCTCTGCAGCTCTCTGGACACCAGGCTGTCTCAATCCGTCCATCACACGGAGGTTTCTCCCTGAAGTCTCTGCTGCTCTCTGGACACCACGCTGTCGCAATCCGTCCATCACACGGAGGTTTCTCCCTGAAGTCTCTGCAGCTCTCTGGACACCACGCTGTCTCAATCCGTCCATCACACGGACGTTTCTCCCTGAAGTCTCTGCAGCTCTCTGGACACCACGCTGTCTCAATCCGTCCATCACACGGAGGTTTCTCCCTGAAGTCTCTGCAGCTCTCTGGACACCACGCTGTCTCAATCCGTCCATCACACGGACGTTTCTCCCTGAAGTCTCAGCAGTTCTCTGGACACCACGCTGTCTCAATCCGTCCATCACACAGAGGTTTCTCCCTGAAGTCTCTGCAGCTCTCTGGACACCACGCTGTCTCAATCCGTCCACACTGAATATGAGAGGGGGGAAATGAAAATAATAAATGCTTTAGACAATAAGAAATATAAAGTTGACTGTTTAGTTGCTCAGTTTTTTTAGATTGTCAATACTATTACTGTATAACTAATATCTCAGGTTAAGAGGCACATTCAAATAAAGATTGGTCTTTAAATACATGTTGTCTTTTGAATTGTTTGTCTAAAGTCAAGGATCTAGAACTGGTACTTAGTTTTAATGATACAGTCTGGTTATTATGCTGTTTGGAGGAGGCCTGACAGGTAAGAGCACTAACTAGCTACCATCACATGTACCTTAGCTTGACTTAAATGTATTAAACGTATAGTTAAGTGATATCAAAATATAAATAACTAATGTCATGCAAACATATTAATATTTGCTTTATTCCAGTGTTGAATTTATCACAATTGCATACAAACGTTAAGGGATTTTAAGATTCTGAAGTATTATGCTAAAAACTCAATAACTTAGATTATTATTTATAGTTTTGCTGAATAGTTTCATGTCCGCTTACCTTAGAAACGTAAAATGTGACGGCAGTGTGCAGATGGGGAGCATGTTAGCTTAGCTTGGTAGCTTCAGCTAGCTCTGGAACTTCCAGCTCGGTGGCAGCAGGTCCCGCCTCGGCTCCGCCTCTTTGCTCTTATATGGAGCAGGCGGGAGTTGAACTCTGACGTCACTGTCGAGTCGTTAGTGGCCGACTCCGCCTACTAAGGGCTTCTCGGCAACTCTGTAGAATCCTATGGGTGACGTCACGGACCCTACGTCCATTTATATATACAGTCTATGGCAAAAACCCATCATCCAAGGTTAGTTTTCACTATAAGTACAACATAATTTTTGGACAGACACTATAATTTACAGTTTTTTACCATGTTCAATCTGAATTTTCTTTAAAATAAAAAACATCTATATTGATTCTGACTTTTCTACATCCAACTCACAGGTTTATCATTACTTTGAGAAAAAGGATTATTAATTTAACCCTTTTAGAAGGGAAGATATGGTCATTTGTTCTGGGAATGTCATTTTCGAGCCTGAAACCTGAAAAACAGGCTTGGGCCTTAAGAGGTTAAAGACATCCCAAAGAAGCTGTGAATACATTCATTTAATCTGAATATAATCAGCTCATTATGGGCGTCCACTTTTAACCAATTACATTTTACCACAATCTCAGGCATCCAATCATCGAGCTGCAGTCAATCTTTAGAATTGTTCCTCTCTCTCCAGCAGTCGGCTGTGAGTTCAGGTGTTCATGCTTCGGCCCACCTCATCCACCTCCTGTCATCATATTAGGAGCCCAGGCTGAGCTAATCCCAAAACCACACCTCATCAAACCCAGATCTTCAGCATCCTCTTCATCTAACCTCCTCCTCAATCCAGATCTTCAACATCACCACCAGTGTCTAAACCCCACAGCTGCAATTCCCCTTTGAAGCTCACCTATTGTGCTATAATTGAACAATGTATAGGGCCATATCTATACAAAACATGTCTCTGATGTGTTTTGCTCAAAATACCAAACAGACCACCCATTGTAGCATGCCTCATACCCCTCTATTTCAGCCCTGTTACTAAAGTGCTGATTCTGGGTCTGGCCCTGAGCTGGTGCTGGCCACACCCCTTTGGAGCTGCTGCTGGCCACGCCCATTTAGAGCTTCCTCATGCAAGCAGTGAGCTCTGAAGAGAAGGCTGTCTACCAGCAGAAACTCAGCTAAACGCTGCTGTGATTAAGCGCCATATCATGTTCCAAACCACATCAAGCATTATTTCTGAAACAGTATGGAGCTCAAACACTTTCTCTCTCGCAGGTTTACCACAAGGTCAGTACCTTTTATATCCTGCTTCTTTACACATGCTCTCTCCAGTACAGTGTTAGCGATGCTTGCTGATGTAAACACAGACTATATTACTTCCAAAAAACGTTGCGCAACGTTTCTGACAGGGGAAGATAGGTTGGGACGTGGGCGGGACATTGCCAGGAGTTCAATGTAAAGCCAGCCCACATTTTAGTAAGACTGCTTACATTAATATCATCATATTGCACACGTGTCAATACATATTCTTTTAACCAAAAAATGAAGTCTTTCCTGATACAAATGTTGCAGTACCACGTCTGGCCACTACGGACATTTGCTTCTACGTCCAGCACACTTCCTGGGAGCTTGGTTGTTTTGCAGAATCCTGGCAAGATACAAGGGGAATTGTATTCTGGCAAGTTTAGGCTGAGAAAGGAGAAGAAAACACATACTGAGTAAATTACATTTTGCCATATCTTGGATTTCTCAATTTTTTACTGATTGAGTCAATCAACTCTAATTTGGATGGATGTTCAACTGGGCATCCAATCCTAACGCACCTTGTAAATATTCGTTTCTCTGTAGGCGATGTGACTTATTGGATGGTGCAACGCTTACTATTATAAACAGGGGTGCACATAACTTTTTTGCCCTGGTTCTCAAAGGAGCACCTGGAGATGTTGCTTGGTGCTCATCCTTAAAATGAAATAAACCGTAACTTTTGAGGGGGTCTTGACTTTATTTGCCAGACACACGGCACTAAACACACATGCAGAGGTGAACACAGAACACACATGCAGAGGTGAACACAAGACAACATTAGCACGACCAGTAATCCTACAAGCTGTCATCACTACCCTCCTGACTGTTCTCCTCACTGTCTTCCTCTCTGTCAGACATGGTAGCTGATGATGTAGGCCTACTACTTTCTCTCTGGTTGAGTCTGTGATTAGATTCTTGCATCCACAAGTCAACAGCTGGTTTTGGGTCGAAAGTCTCTGTTGTCATCTTAGACAAGTGGATGTAATCAAATAAGTATGTGAACATAACCAATAACCTACCATAGCCAATAACAAATTAATGTAACTTATTTTATTTGTGTTGTTCATTCATATCTTATTTTACCTTAACATTTATTTATTTATTTATGCATTTTTTTTTTATCTCTCCAGTTTTGAAGGATATTTTTGGTTTACTGTCCTATAGTAACAGTTTGGTCACATAAATTGTGACCAAACTGTTTGAACTTAGACTAAAGTTAACTATCTAAACACTCAAGAGTCCTTTACCTCATTGAGCTGTAGTATCAGCCTCTCAGTCTGACTGGAGAGGACTCTCCCTCCACATTATTGTAGAAACATCTTCTTCTTATATCCGTTAGAGCAGCTAGCACCAGATACTAATAACAACAGCGCGTACCGGTGCACCCTCCCTCTCTCCCTCGCATTTTGGCTGTGAGCTGCGGGTGCCAGATAAGCCAACATCCCCCATTTTCATCACTTACAGCGCCCATCGTACAGGGCAAATGAAACGTGTAACCGGGGTGAAAAGGGTGTTACAATTACTTAATTATGAATATTGTTACATCAAGGCCGAAAATTAGGATGAGCCCCAACGGTCAAAAATGTTTTTTCCCCTCCCAGAACTGTCAGCGCAGCGCCTCCACAGATCTGGCGCCCTAGGCGAACATCTATAACGCCAGTGCTACGGGCCGACCCTGAGTTCATATGCAACTCGCAAATATCTTTCTTTCTCTCTCTCTCCTCTCTCCTCTCTTCTCTCTTCTCTCTCTCCCTCTCTCCCTCTCTCAATTTTGGTGCGCAAATGCGCCTTTTTTCAAATGACCCGGTGCTCTTTTTTTGGCGGAGGTGCGCATGCGCACCTGCGCACCAGTTATGTGCAGCCCTGATTATAAACCCTTTCCGTCATTTGCACAACATTATCCTGGGATAACACTGCCTTTCCTCTAATGCTTATTTAAATACAGCTTTCGGCGCTCTGAACTGAAGGGTATTCTGCTAGATTTGTATCTAGAACAGGAACACCTCGACTATCTTGCCCAGCTCAAGAGACTCATTCACGCCTTCATCTCCTCCCGCCTTGACTATTGCAACTCACTCCTCTACGGCATCAGCACTACATCCCTCAATGGACTCCCGCGTGTCCAGAACGCAGCCGCCAGACTCCTCACCCACACCAAATCATGGCATCACATCACCCCGGACCTCAAAGAACTCCACTGGCTCCCCGTTTCACACCGCATCCACTACAAACTCCTGGTCCTCACTTTCAAAGCCCTCCACCATCTGGCCCCCCCCCTACCTCACTGACCTCCTCATCCTCTACCAACCACCCCGGTCCCTCAGATCCACCTCAGCCGGTTTGCTTTCCATCCCCAAGGCCAAACTCCGGAGCTTCGGGGATAGAGCCTTCTCTGTGGCAGCCCCGAAGCTCTGGAACTCCCTCCCCCAAGACCTCCGTGAGTCTGAGTCCCTCACCCTGTTCCAGTCCCGCCTCAAAACCCACCTCTTCAACTCTGTATCCATAAGCCCCCCCTCCCCTCTCAATCAACTTCCTCCTGACTGCTTTTCTGTTTTGTTTTGTTTCTTTTTGGCTTTGTTTTTGTTTTGTTTGTCTACCCTACCTCCCAAATGTAAAGCGTCTTTGGGTTCAAGAAAAGCGCTATAGAAATTAAATGTATTATTATTATTATTATACGGGGACGCATATATTTGACAGAGGTAGAAGAAATTGTATTAAATGATATCGTGATTCAAACACAAATGAAATGTCAAGTCTAAATGGGGCATTTAAAACAGCACTGTATTAAGCAATATGGTCGATGAATGGATTTGAGTGCTTATTGTTGAGTGGACTAACAGCCATTATTATCAGTCTTGTGACGAGTCCATTGTGGTGTAGCACTTTTAAAGTTACCAGCAGGTAAGCAAATCCATACATGGCAGAAATCAATGACTTCCACTGATATGCACTTTGCATCTCCAACCATATGGAAACATAATGGTTCTATCTCTGCTGGTTGACCCTCATCCTGCAGAGAGTATAGTAGCCCACCAGCCGGGCAAATTGTACTTATTGAAAATAGTTAGAGAAAACGAGAAAATCTTCGATACTTTCACTGAAAAAATTGAAACGTTGACTTAAATGTATTATCTCAACAGATATTAAGTTGAACCTAAAATTATATATCTAAACTTAATATAATTGCTTTCAACTAACCTAATACAAGTATGTGTCGTTTGTTGACATATTACATTTAATTCAAGTTAACATTTCAGTTTTACACATGATGATACACATGCAAAGCTCCTATGAGGACACTGAGAGTCTATGAGAAGGACAACAGATACCAAGAACTTGTCAGTTTCTCGGCTTTAAAAAGGTCAACGTCCAGCCGCTGACTCTTAATGCTGAAATGTCAGGATTCTTGAATGCACCAATAGATTTCAAATCAGTCCCGGCTCCAAATTGTAAAACCATGCAATGAAAAGGTCACCATGATAGATTACCATGTGAAGAAAGTCTCTGCACTCTGATTTGAACAGTGCACTGAAATGAGCGAAAGTGAAGGCTGCCTGGAAGGCAGGATATCAGTCGTCACCGTATGGAAAACTGGTTTGGAACAAGGGCAGAATAAATGTCAGGTGTACAAAATGATATTCATAGGTAATGTCGTTAATATATTTAAATAATGTTGTTTCACATCTCTGAATGGGGTATTTCTAGAACAGGTGTTTTACTATGGCTAGACACAAGTATTTTTTTGGGGGAAAGAAACAGTTCAATCTTTTTTAAAGTTCTGGAGCCACCAGTAGGAAATCGAGAATTCGGAAAATGAAATCTTACTGTTACCAGAAAAAAGTTGAACTATTATTAGAATACATTCACAATTAGAAAATACCAAATTACGTATAATGATTGAATTGTTGGATAACATAGATTGTTTTCAAATAGCTTAGGGAAAAGGCTTAAAACATTCATGCAGTTAAGTCCCAGGTGGTCCAAGGTGTCAGCATTAGCATGATTTGCTACTAAAACTATCATGCTAACAGAAAAAATACAGAAAACATGTCAATCTACTACCTTTCATATTATTTCCAATCTAGTTTGGTTCATTTGGTGTTCTTTCTACAGGAATATTAGGGACGTCATACTCGGTCACATTCTTTTTAATTGACTTTATGAACTGCAGAATTACACCAAAGAGGATAACAACACAGCAGGCTGTAGTTCTAACTGCTTTCTACCATCTGGTTGATCAGGGAAAAGACCCTTACCAATTCCAATGGTTAAGGATATCCTCAAATCTGTATGTTGGGCGGGAGAAAAAAGTGGTGTAAAGAAATATTTATTCTACCTGAAGTCCTTCGTTATTAGAATGAAAATGCCATGGTTGATATATCGGGACCAATAGTTCAATCTCCAGTTCCCTTTATAGGCTCTACGTTTCTTTTTATCCATGAACTCACCCAAACTTTCAAGCTTTTCCTTCCCCTTAGGCCTCTTCAGGACTAATGTCACTGCATAGAAACAGCACAAGCCTGCTGGTTGGGTTTGTTGTGCTTCTAGCGATGATTGGCATTCTCCCTGGATTTGCGGGGTTGTTTCACAAATCGTAGTAAAAAATCTTCATATATGGTTTGTTCAATCTTTGGAGATGTCAGTCTATCTTCAGGTTTTCAAGCTTCAGTGTCTTTAAATTGAACTGTAAAATGTACGTTCAGCAGCTGGAGCTTCTCATTTAATCTGCATACAGAATCATTCATATACAATGGAACACATTCATGCAGGCCTCTGGAGGAAATCTCTTTAGTATTATGTTAGAGTCCCCCTATGGCTCCTGATCCTCATAGTCATGAAGGTCTTTTCAATCTATACCTTTATCTCCTGGTCCACAAGGCACTCCATCAGGTTTCTGTGTCTTTAGTTTATATCACAGATCAGTAGTCACAGAAAGAAAAGATGGCAGATTGGTTTCTGAAAGCAGGAAGATATAAAAAAAGAGGGTTGTTTTTGTATTCTCAGCTCATGAAAATGTGATGTGCCTCGCCTGCCAAAAACCCAGAATAATAATACGATTGATTTGAGTGTGTCCAGGGAGTCTGAGCTACTTGTGTTGCCCTCGTCTCGTAACTGTTTTTATTTAAGGTATATTTATACAAGGGTTGCACAAAAGGGTTGAAGAGTGCAACAACGGACTATCTGTTTTGGCAACATGTCAATGCTGACAGACTCATTCACAAATAATTCATTTTTTGTCGATACAAATGCTATTGTATTAAAGTATGTAGACTTTTGTTTGAGATATAGTTACAGTTAGGCATCATACCTACACACTGTAACCCAAGAGCAACAACACACTTTTCAGCCTTCACCATCTTGCTTTTTTGGAACCAGAAGTAACTCTAGAGGGAGGTGATATTTACAACACAAATGTAACAATTAACCAGCATGAACTGAAAACACAGTGTAAAAGGGTTAAAGGACTAAGATTGAAAAAACAAGAGAACCTGAACCAGACAACACCATGTTGTTATAACCTGTGCTTGAATTGGAATAGGTGTCAGGACTCTAAATCAGCAACTGTTTCAAGTCAATTTCATTTATACAGCCTGTGACGCCGACAATTGAGCGGCCCGACCAAGCAAGGAGGCAGAGGCAGAACGTCCCAAATATAACCCGGTGTGGGCATTTATTAAACTCGATCCCAGGACACAGCCTCAATCTTGCTGTTTTTGTGAGCACAGTCACCAGCCACAAGGATCACACTACCTGCCACTGACAGGGAAACAGAGCCTAAACACACACACTAATCAATCAACAAGACACAGGTGAGGGGGGAGGGGACAACACAGGGCACCAGGTGAACATGACGTAGCCATGTGCCTGCATCAGGTCATAGAGTATCCTATAATGCTGGTGGGTTTGTCTCTTTACTGTATATTTTAGAAACGCTCACTGTACTTAAACAAAGTATGAAAGGCAGCGGTTATGGCTAAAGCCTGACTCCTACTGGCGGCTGGTTAAATGACTCCTCGTCCCTGAGTACACTCATGCATCTTTCAGCAGGAAAGGAGAGAGGGAATCAATGGAGCTGCAGGGGAGGAACGCTTTATTTTCGTACTACTAAGCCACGCTAACATTTTCGAAATGCTAGCTAACGTTATGTCTTTTCTGCTTCCCTTCTCTTCTGTTCTGCAACCGGTGGAGTTTCCCCCCTGTTACAGAATGCGGTTTCAAGGCACTAGATAGGTGGATAGATGTATATAGATACTTTAATGATCCCAACTTGGGAAATTCATTATAGTAGAAGTAACAACAAGTTAGCATCTTGTTCTTTCAGTCTTATATAGTCATACATTATTTGTTAATTAATTTATACACATTGATCTTATACTTAAAATATCTACCTGCTGTGACACTTCATTTTTTCTGAAGTACAGTCAGAACAGGAAATAGATTTTTTACTTATCATTTTTATCATCGAGCATAACAACAAGATGGAGTATGGCTCAATTTCCTGTCTGTGTTTCAGGTCATTAAGCCACATGAAGTCCCAATAAACGCAGACAGTCACCCTGTGGATTCTGCAATGATGTTATCTTCCTTCATTCCCTGCTCTATGAATAACAAATGTAATCATTTATGCCCTAAGTACAAATAACAATAACCTTATATGAGAGGTTCTTTCTGCAGAGGTAGGACTATTTCTGTGCCTGGTTGAGCTGTTTTCACATGAAGCCTTTTAGAATCAAGTCATTTTACATATGAGCCCTATAAATCTGTATTCCTCAGTAATGGACTGTCTGATGTGTTGTCACACTGAGAGCCGCTGCCAGGCTGTGTGCGGAGGACCAGCGCCTCCTACAGGCAGGAAGTATGAAGCATCAGAGAGGCTTTTTCTCTGGAGGGTGTCTTTGATTGCTCTTTCTTTAGTCCATACAAAACACACAGAGATGACAGCAGCTTATCCCTTTCATCAGCCAGAGATCAGAAATATTCTGCGTATTTACCCTCTAATCTTAAATGACGTGCTTAAATTGCCTGAGCCCATTTGCCTTCTTTCAGCTGCCCCTCTGGAGGAAATCTAGTAATCATTGTTTTAGTATCGCTGTTTTGCTCAACATAATTACTAAAGTTAGATAAAGTCAAATAACCATATCATTGCTTTTTATCTTGCATTCCCATCAACTAATAGTCTGAAGGGGATGAATAAAGTTCTGTTTAAATTGAAATGAACTGAATTGTATTCCAAAGCTAACCAAGTATTCTCTGGTGTATGCTGTTACAATGTAAGGCAGGGGGGTCAAACTCAAATGCACAGTGGGCCAAAATAAAAAAATGGGTAGTAGTTGAGGGCCGGACTGGTTCAATGTTTATTGCAGAACGTATTGAAATGAACTTATTGCACATATTAAACCTGGAACTAACAAAGCTTAAATGATTGCCTATAAAAACAACATGAAACATTAAATAATCAGTTGCATTCATTTCTTATCTGCAGCTTTTCCAGAGTCATTTCTTATGATTACATTTTCCCACAGGCCAACAACAGCTTCAACAAAACAATTCCCCTCAAAGAGAAAACCAAACATGCCCTGTTGTCGTGAGAGAAAGTGCAGAAGGAAACATCCATTAAACTCAGTGTGCTGCTCTGTGATGCTAGTTCAGATACTTGGCATCTCATCTCGGGTGCAAGGTCATCAATGTTTGGGCTCAGGCTTTGAGCTGAGGAGACCCTCAGGATGGAGTGAAGGTGTGCGTGCAATATACCGGCGGGCCAGATCTAATAGCAATTAAAAATTATCCTGCGGCCGAAATTAAATCCACCAAGGGCCTGATTTGGCCCCCGGGCCTTGAGTTTGACACATGTGATGTAAGGCAAGCAAAATATGAGCTATATGTTGTACTTGTTGGAATTATTTACACAGGTGTGGACACTTGATGGAGCATTTTCTAATAAAAAAGAAAGTGGAAAACAAGCTTAATGCAGAAAAGGGTGATGAAAGATAAATCCAGATGACCTTTGAGATCTTAAGTGGGCAGTTTTTTAAATGTCTTAAATCAGTCAACAATAAAAAAAAAATGTAATTGTGGTTGTCAAATTGACATATTTAACACCATTCTCCTGATGGGTGACATGTGGAATCAGGGTGGGCGGGCGGTGGAGCAAAAGCCCCTCTAACATTGTACCTGAACGTCCCTCACTGTGGGGTTCTGCACAGTGTCTGCATGAGAGAATACTCATTGACTGGCACTTTGCCATGGTACAGAGTTACTGCATCTGAAAGCAATACTCATAAACCAACATGGACACACGCATACACACTTTCTCCAAGAAATGATACCAAAAGAACCGCCTGCAGTGTGAGGAGCAATTCATCATGTGGAGCAGCTACAGTAAGTGCATGAGCTATGACTGCTGTCTCTGTTTTCCACCACAACACAGAAACTGCTCATCCATTTGGATTCAAAGAAATATAATTAAATGGGTGGATGGAAAATGTCAGTATGTGGATTAACAATGATAATTATTACTTATGGACCAGGGCGTAACTGTTAACAAATACATGTTTAACCTATGGAACTATAAGGCTACAACTAAATATAGGATTTGTGTGCACATAAAGTAAAAAAATCCAATGATGTAAATAAATAGGAGACGTATTAGACTACTTATTTTAATGTTTGAAAATCCAAAACGATTACTGGCTTATTAAAACTCAAATTAAAACAACATTGATGAATATTTGGTTTAGTACACAACATAGTATTTCTATTATATTTGTTTAAAGGTGAGGTAGGTAATTTTGGAGAAACCGGCTCAAGTGCGCTAGAATTTGAAAATACACAACCGGAACAAATCTGCCACTTCCTTACAGAGCCCTGTTAAATGTTGTACCATTATGTGCGCCCTTGCTCATTGTGTCCTGCAGAGAGCAATGTTGTCTGCAGTGCGTCCAGGACGTGACGTCACTGACTATACCTTGCACTACCTGTGGCCTCTCAGATGTTGTTTGGATCGAATACAGAGCGGCAGCACAACCGCATCTCTCCTACCACGATATAAATAAATATGCCTAATAAAGGCTAAAGAAAGCTGTCTACTACTGAGTTCTATTAAATCTCCACGGCAACGCACTCCGCCTAACAGGTTATGGGCCCAGGAATGCCAGTCTAGAGCAACAAGGTAACAGAAGAACGAGCTGCCAAGAGAAGCTAATAGTGGGACCTGGATGAAGACGGCGCTGAGAGACTCCCGCGTAAACTGAAGACACGGTGTTTCTACAAGCCGCAACCCAATGTTTGGAGATAAGTGAACTGTATAAAGAGAAGACGTGTTAACGTGGATGAAACGTAAAAAATGGCCGGAGCAGGAACACCCCAGCAGATTTTATTCGATGGAACAGAAGATAAGTATGATCTGTGGGAGACGAGATTCCTTAGCCGTTTGCACATTTTGAAGCTAAAAGACACTATTTTGCGAGTGCCCACGGGTGAAGCCGCATTAGCTGCAGATCCAGGAAAAAATGAAGACTGTTATGCACAGTTAGTGAATGCCCTGGATGATAAGAGCCTGTCATTGATAAGACATGATGCCGCCGAGGATGGAAGGAAAGCCCTGAAATTATTGAGGGAGCACTATTCAGGAAAAAGCAAGCCAAGGATTCTAAACCTGTATACATCATTGACCAATCAATCAATCAATCAATGTTTATTTATATAGCCCAATATCACAAATGTTATATTTGTCTCAGTGGACTTCACAGTGTGTACAGAATATCAGTATGACAATACGACACCCTCTGTCCTTAGACCCTCACATCGTACAAGGAAAAACTTCCGGAGAAAACCCACAGTTTAAAGGGGAACATGGGAGAAACCTCAGGGAGAGCAACAGAGGAGGGATCCCTCTCCCAGGACGGACAGACGTGCAATAGATGCCGTGTGTAAATTGAAAAGATAATACATTCGCAACATAGAAATGCATGTGTGTATAATAGGAAGATGAATCCACGAGGATATCCATCCAGGACTTATGATCCAGGACCACAGCCACGACTCAAGATCCAGGGCTCGCGATCCAGGACACAGGACCGCAGGATCATCCATGACTCCGGATCCCTGCGTATATAGAAACAAAATAGAAAGACATTTGGGGAAGCTGGGTTAATCGGAACATGAGAGTACACAGGTATAGACAGAGAGAAGTTTTTTGCTCACTTTTGCTCATTTTTTATACTGTTTCACATGTGCTGCTTTAAAAGATCTTACATCATACAATGTTTACTTTTAGCTTAAACAGACAAAGTAATGTTTTTTTACTTAAAAAACACATTTTTGTATTAAAAGAGACTATTACTTTAATAACTCAACAGCACTGAAGAAACAGATTACAAGCATATTCATTTAAAACAAATAAAACTCCCTCTGACGGTGGTGACTTTGGAACTGACGGTGGTGACACTAATCTGACGGTGGTGACACTGGCCTCATTACAACATACAATTCCAAAATGTATACCACTCAAGTCAATGCCTTGCTTAACAACTTTATTTAACAATTTGGTACAACAAATAACAATTGTGAGAACTGTGATAAACATTTAATTAAGGAACTTAAGGTACAATTAAGCAATATCATTAATAAAAGTAACCCACCCCCATATCATCAAATATCAAATCATCATAGTTAAAAAATAAAGTGATTACCAGTTGCAATAATGTACAATTCATTACTGACATCATCTTAAACTGTCATCTAGTGCCCCCTACTCATAAAAGAATACATTATATTGTTCTTTAAACTGTATATTGGACGTGAAGAACAGATAACAAATAACAATTGTGAACACTGTGGCAAACATTCAATAAGAAACATATAGGTTCAATGAAGCAATAAGCTATCATTAATAAAAGTACCCCATCCCCATTAATAATCATCATAGTAAAAGATACCAGTAGCAATAAGATAATAATTCATCACTCACTGTGAACTGAGTGCCCCCCACTCAAAACATAATACACATTATATTCTTCTGTATATTGGATGTGAAGAACAGATAAATGAATAACTACATCTTAAAGTCTCTTTTCCATAAACTGAAATGTTTCTAAATACAGAAAGCATTCTGTGTAAACATCACAAAACACATCTGGCACAACAATAATAATAATTCATAAGTGAACTCCTGTGAGTATTCCCTGACTGTTTCTACATCACTCCACCACTCATTCAGCTTTATCAGGACGTAGGCCTATATGGTGTATATGTTTCTCCTCTATGAAGTCTATGACTGCAGCATAGTGTTAATTTCGTCAGCTATTTTTTAATTTTGTTTTAGTCTTAGTCCTCTGTTACATTTTCTTTTTAGTTTTAGTCATATTTAGTCACCTTCATCCTGTTTTTATTTAGTCAAGCTTTAGTCGACTAAAAGTCTGAGCATTTTAGTCTTATTTTAGTCGACTAAAACAGTAACTATTTTAGTCAAGATTTAGTCGACTAAAAGTCTGAGCATTTTAGTCTTATTTTAGTCAAAGAAAACTAATTATTTTAGTCTACTTTTTGTCAATGAAAACGGTTGAGTCTTTTTTAGTCATCAGATTATATAGAACATTTCAGTCAAACTAGTCTAGCCAAAACCAATAATTTGTCATTTTAGTATATATAAATAAATACGATTATATCTTGTCCTTATTTGATGAAAAACACAGGTTGAATGATTAAGAATGCAGCTTCGCAGAGTGTATCTGGTTTGTGGTGTTTTTACCAGCTGTGTTATGGCCACATTGCTTCCCTTCTGATGCAACAATGCATTCGCTTTTTTTCTCCGCCTCATTGTAGCGAAAATGGGGCCAAATATCACATAGTTTCTTTCTCCCAAGCAGTGGTGGCTTTAGACTTTTTCGGTGTCAGTCATTTTGACGGACAGGATCGTAACATTTCCGTCATAATCCATTATTATCCGTCGAGTGCACAATTTATCAATCACTCGCGCTGACAGGGGGTATTCGGTTAACGCGAGTGCGACCACTGCTCCCAAGCCCTGTTGTTGCCATTTCATTTTCTGTTGAATAAGGTTAGTTAGACCATGAGTTAGACCCGAGTCTTCCTGACAGTTCACAGTGTGCCGCTGCCCGGTGTAATTCAAATCTACCGCCGTGCTCAGCACAGACACACAGCTGCTGCCCAGCCGCAGCACGGACACACAGCTGCTGCCCAGCCGCAGCACCGGAAATGGAACTGCTGGGAGAAAAACTGCCTATCAGAGATGTAACGTTATCTTTGATAATATTTCGTCTCCTCATTTTTCGTCAACGAAAGTAAAGAGAGATTTTGGCATAGTTTTTAATTAGTAAACTACATTTTCGTCTCGTCACTTTTCGTCAACGATATTGCATGATGATTTTGTTGCAGTTATTATTTACTGCCGTTGGTGCCGTCTCGGCATCGTCTCGTTTTCGTCATGGAAAAAAAGTTCGTTGACGAAGATATTTCGTCATAGTTTTAGTCAACGAAATTAACACTACTTCAGCAGACAGGTTGTATATCTCCCTCGTCCTGCTTGCACGACCTGGTGATGACGGTTCCACAAGTTTGACCAGAATATGGTCAAATGGTATGAAGCACATATCCTTTCCACCTTCCACCTCTTTTGGATAGAATCGTGTGTTGGGCCCATGAGGGTGGAAAAACTCCACTTTCACATCTTGATGAGGTGCATCCACAGTGACAGCCTTTGCTAACCACCAGTTCTGGTCATAAATGACCGCCAGCCAATCTCCGCAATGAACTACATCAGCAGATAGATCTGTCATAGTCCTGTCAGGACCACTCCTGGTCATTGGCTGTTGCTCAAATTCAAGTGTGGAAATATATTGTTTTAACATATATTTGGTTAAATGTTGTCATGCCATTTTCATTTGGCTTTAGTCATTGGAGATGCATAGCCTACAAGGGATATTGTAGGTGTACTATGTGCTATGTAGGTAGGTAGTAGGTGCACTATGTGCATCCCCCATGACGTAAGCCAAATGAACATGGCATAATAGTGAATTTAGAAAGAGAGAAGGCACACCTCATCCCCTAGGATTGAGCGATAGGCCGATGGCATATATATATATGGTTCATCAATGGTGGTAGTAGCATGCAGTGTATTGTTATTGTGGTAAATAAATATACTTTAGCCTCCCTTGAGTACAATTTGGAGGTTTTTGTCACCACCGTCAGACAGTATGTCACCACCGTCAGACAGAAAATCTGACGGTGGTGATGTCTGACGGTGGTGACAAAAACCTACTCTTTTACATGATATGCATGAGTTGTTCACATTAGCCATCTTGTTTCCCCTCTGTTGCTAGCTACCTCAGACCTCGTCTTAAAAAGTATACATTTATGTCATAATCTAATCTAATATTTTCTATACAAAAGAGACAGTGTTGACATGTTATGGTTGTGACATAAGCAGTCAGATAAAACATTTACAAGTTTTAGAGAAAATAGCAAATGTACAGGAGCTTGAGTGATCTTGAAGCATGCAGTAAAGCTGAAGGTTTGAAAAGGGGGTCCTAAGGAATGTAGCTGACCTTGTAGTTGCCTGATTTTATTGCTTTTTATAAATATCTGACGGTGGTGACGAATATGTGGGACGCATTTTGAGCAACCACAAAATAATGGTAAATATTGTTCAAAATTCACTGTTTGTAGTTTTTAATACATATTACAATGTACTCTTTCATTTGGTAAGAATATTATTCTATTAAATTATTACTTTTTGTTTTTTTAATCAAGTTGAAATGATTATCTCCTATCCGAGGACAACTGATTTTGTAGGCAATGGGCCAGCATATAATCATTAAATTAATACAAAATAAAACTAAAACTATGAAATAACCATACATTTGTGCAGAAGACCCTCTGATTATAACCTTGATTCTTTTTATTCATGAAAATGTTATTCATTTCCAACAGAATTAGCACTTTTCTTAGTGGGACATGTTTTTGGCAAAGTTTCAAGAATCAGTGAGGTACGATCCTAAGTTAAAAACATATGAGGTTATCATGAGGTTGTTAACATCGCAATTTATCAGTGGATGTTTGCTGGAACTACTTGTAAACAGCGTGTTTCCTGACGGACACACACAGCGTGACTCCGGTCAGGTAGAGACCGGTCTCAAGTCAGCACCGCTGCAGACTCGCTGTTTGAGGGCTTGATAGCCCACTCCCCCTCCACACTCGTTGCTTTGGAACAGCCCTCAATATGGCGGACCCTCCGCGTGAACGCGCAAACAGAGGGGTAGGGTGTAGGGGGCGGTTTGGGAATGGGCCATACTGTCCCCCTTTTGTCCCTCTCTTGTCTTTCTCTCATTTATTTTCTTTTTTGAAAGCCTGACTTTGTTAGTCGTTGAGACATGGTACATACGTAAGTGGTAGCCTCCTCACATGCTCTCACTCTCTGCTGCTAGGAAGAGCGGTGCCGCACAGTGTTTGGATGCAGGACCAAACCATTACATGTTATAGAGGGGGTGTACAGAGGCTTTGGAGAATTAACTTTTGGAAGAAAATAAGTTAAATGAATCGTAAGTTTAGTGATTACATTATCAATATAACGTTATATTAATGTTCATTATTGATGATTGATGAAAGGTTACTTAAACATTTTTTCTAAATGTTTGGGGCCCCTGTCAGTCACGGGCCCTTAGAATCGTCCTAACTTTTCACCCCCTTACGGCGCCCCTGTGTACAATTGTTATCTTTTCCCCATAATGTGCAATCTCAGCTTTAAAAAGTAAATATACACATAATAATGTTAGGAAGACACTTATATCACATCAAAAACATAAAATGAATAATAAAGTAAACAAAGGTGGATTAGATTTAGAAATAAAAACATTTGAACATGTTTACCTTTGTTAGGCATCCATTGGCTTCCATTTATTTGTGTACGGTAAGGAAATCAATTAGCACCCATGTTTGAGGTGTTTGATCGCAGCAAACGTTAAATCTGCATTAATGTTTTGTATCTGTTTGTGCTTTAGGCTGAGGGTTTGTGTATTTGAAATGTTCTGTTTATTTGCTGTATTGTTACATTACTAGAAATACATATATTTTAATGCAAATTCTGCTGTTTTTATTTAACAGCGAGGGGTTACTGTGGCAATGTATTCTATGCATGTGTTAACACCATAACACTACTGTAACCATAGCAACACATTTATCATATCAACACGTTCTCACTCCCAACCCGTCACATCTTGACGGTCGGTCAGGGTCCCTCCCCGTCACTCTATTACGGACAGGGTACCCCTTGGAAGTCAGTTTTCAACTATCAGGGCGTCCCATTGACTTGCATAGAGCTCCCTGAACGTTGATAATAGAGGAGTTGGGATCGCGGCGAAATGCTCTCCGCAGATCCATTTTCACAGCGTTTATCAACCTTTTTCTTACTCAATCGCAAGCCACACTTATTGCTTTTACTTCTTTATTTTAATTGAATAATGTAGGACTTTTGTTGCCGTCAGTTATGGGGAGAGTAGGGGCTCAGAAAACTGAAATCTGTATTGTTTCATCGTTTTTTCCTTCTAATGTTGTATTCTTTTCTAAACCACACACTGTTATTTACTCAACAATAACACATAATTATCCTTGTGTTTATTTATTGTTTGATTAATAAACACAAGTTGGAGTCCGTCAAGACAGAGGGTCGGAGCAGCTCATAGTAGTTGCTTTAGGGCCCTTCTCACTTCTCTTATTTTTCATTTCCTCACTCCTCGGTCTCGGTCTCACCGGAAGTTGATTTGTCTGCGCCATCTTGAGTAGCGTCCCAGTGGCCTTATTTCTGCCGGAGGAGCGAGGAGCGATAATGGAGGAGCTATAACCAAGGAACCACCAGACCATCCTTCGATGAAATCCTCAGATACTCGCCCCGCCCCCTTACTGTGTATCGCTCACTGATTGGACGATGCAGTGCATGCACTGATCTGATGCTTCTTGACATGAGAGCAGTTTCCCAGCGGAGTGAAGAAAATACATGAACCTCACGGGAGTCACTCCTCAGTTTATACCGTATTTTGTTTCAATTAATGTATAATTTAGTTACAAATATGTGATATATCTGAACAACAAAGTGGTCAAAAATCATTTTATTCATTTATTGGAAACATTTTCATGATCGCTTTTTTCGTTTATACATTTTGAGAATGGCGTTTATCTTTTTTGAGAATGAGTTCTTATTTTATTTTATTTATTTGGGTCTACAACAGATGATACAAATGTTTGTGTCAGTAAATGTGTACTAACAGAGGCGGGGGTGTTTGTGGAAATAACGGGGACAGAGCTGCTAGGCTTGTTTGAGACAAGCGAGACCTGCGCAGTTGAGATCAACGTCTTGCTAGTGCGTTGCATGATGGTTAGCAGTGGCGTTTTTATATGTACAAAAGTGGTGGGGCACAAAAAACTTAGATGTCTATAAGCTTCTGCAGTGAGGTTCATGGCTGGTGAGGCACTGGCACTGACTCTTCAGGTTTACAAATATTATATTTTGACCTAAATTGACCTATAATATTATTTTCAAAAGCTTTTTTTGTCTGATGCTTCAATTAATTTTAAACAGACAGTTCAACAGAAGGATACCCAAAAAATGTAATTTTATCATTTAAATATTGAATTGTTCTCTCTTAGTAAGATCCCATTTTCAATAAAATTGCAGTCTTACCTTGACTTGAAGATTAAGTCCATTTGCCTATCCCTCTGGACAAAAATCTCTATTATCCTCCTTATCTTCCAGTAGTTTCAAAAGTCTATCATAAATCTAATCTAATCAATAGATTTATGATTCGAAAATTATAAAAGTAGGGTAGACATGTGGATATTATCCGGCTGAACAAAACGTGCATTTATCTAACAGCTACGTTTCCCACAGACCTTATTTGGAGCTATTTTCTAAAATCCTATGGAGAAATCTCATTGCTTTTTTGTCGAGGGAAGCCATGCGCAGCTTACTTCCGGGCTTTATGATGCGTCACTGCAGCTCTCTCGTCTCCTCTTCACACACCACACTTTTCGCGGCACACGTACTTACAGCCACGGAGCCCGGCCGGGCCCAGCCGAAAAGGCAACGTGGGCAACACCTCCGCTTCTCCGTCCCGCGGGCCCACCACCTACGGGAAACATTGATGGGGTCGGGTGCGCTGCCAGAAGGGTGGCAGTGAAAGCGGAGGGTCTCGACGGACCAGACCCGGGCGACAGAAGCTGGCTCTGGGGACGTGGAACGTCACCTCTCTGGGGGGGAAGGAGCCGGAGCTTGTGCGGGAGGTGGAGCGTTACCAGTTGGATCTGGTTGGGCTCACCTCTACGCACAGCGTCGGCTCTGGAACCTTACTTCTGGATAGGGGTTGGACTCTATTCTTCTCCGGAGTTGCTCAAGGTGTGAGGTGCCGGGCGGGTGTGGGGATACTCACAAGTCCCCGGTTAGGTGCTTCGTTGTTGGAGTTTACCCCAGTGGACGAGAGGGTCGCCTCCCTACGCCTGCGGGTTATGGGGGGGAAAACTCTGACTGTTGTGTGTGCTTATGCACCCAACAGCAGTTCAGAGTATACGGCCTTCTTGGAGACCCTGGAAAGAGTCCTGTATGGGGCTCCTGAAGGGGACTCTTTAATCTTGCTGGGAGACTTCAACGCACATGTGGGCAATGATGGAGACACTTGGAGGGGCGTGATTGGGAGGAACAGCCCCCCTGATCTGAACCGGAGTGGTGCTTTGTTACTGGACTTCTGTGCTAGTCATGGATTGGCCATAACAAACACCATGTTCGAACATAAGGATGCTCATAAGTGTACGTGGTACCAGAGCACCCTAGGCAGAAGGTCCATGATCGATTTCGTTATCGTATCATCGGACCTGAGGCCGTATGTTTTGGACACTCGGGTAAAGAGAGGGGCGGAGTTGTCAACTGATCACCATCTGGTGGTGAGTTGGGTCGAGTGGCGGGGGAAGCCTCTGGATAGATCTGGTAAGCCCAAACGTGTAGTTCGGGTGAACTGGGAACGTCTGGAGGAGGCCCAAGTTCAGGAGGCCTTCAACTCACACCTCCGGCGGAGCTTTTCGGGTATTCCTGTGGAGGTTGGGGACATTGAACCAGAGTGGTTGGTGTTCAAAGCCTCTATTGCCGAAGCCGCGGCGGGGAGCTGTGGTCTCAAGGTCCTAGGTGCCTCAAGGGGCGGTAACCCTCGAACCTCCTGGTGGACACCGGTGGTCAGGGAAGCCGTCCGACTGAAGAAGGAGGCCTTCAGGGATTTGTTATCCCGGGGGACTCCCGAGGCAGTTGCAAGGTACCGACAGGCCCGAAGGGCAGCAGCCTCATCCGTGGCCGAGGCAAAGCAGCGGGTGTGGGAGAAGTTCGGAGAAGACATGGAGAAGGACTTTCGGGCGGCACCAAAGTTGTTCTGGAAAACTGTCCGACACCTCAGGAGGGGGAAGCAGGGAACCATCCAAGCTGTGTACAGTAAGGATGGGACGTTGTTGACCTCAACTGATGGAATGTTAGGGCGTTGGAAGGAACACTTTGAGGAACTCCTGAACCCGACAACTCCGCCCTCTATGTTAGAGGCAGAGCAGGAGTATGACGGGGGATCAACACCAATCTCCCGGGGGGAGGTCACTGAGGTCGTCAAACAACTCCACAGTGGCAAAGCCCCGGGGGTGGATGAGATCCGCCCGGAAATGCTGAAGGCTCTGGGTGTTGAGGGACTGTCATGGTTGACACGTCTCATCAACGTTGCGTGGAAGTCGGAAACAGTACCGAAGGAGTGGCAGACCGGGGTGGTGGTTCCCCTTTTTAAAAAGGGGGATCAGAGGGTGTGTGCCAATTACAGAGGCATCACACTACTCAGCCTCCCCGGGAAAGTTTACTCTAAGGTACTCGAAAGGAGGGTCAGGCCGATTGTCGAACCTCAGATTGAGGAGGAACAATGCGGATTCCGTCCTGGTCGTGGAACGACGGATCAGCTTTTTACTCTCGCAAGGATCCTGGAGGGGGCCTGGGAGTACGCTTATCCGGTCTACATTTGTTTTGTAGACTTGGAGAAGGCGTATGACCGAGTTCCCAGGGAGTTACTGTGGGAGGTGCTGCGGGAGTATGGGGTGAGGGGGTCTCTACTCAGGGCCATCCAATCTCTGTACTCCCAAAGCGAGAGCTGTGTCCGGGTCCTCGGCAGTAAGTCGGACACATTTCCGGTGAGGGTTGGCCTCCGCCAGGGCTGCGCTTTGTCACCAATCCTGTTTGTAATATACATGGATCGGATTTCGAGGCGTAGTCGTGGGGGAGGGGGTCTGCAGTTCGGTGGACTAAGGATTGCACCACTACTTTTTGCAGATGATGTGGTTCTAATGGCTTCATCGGTCTGCGACCTTCAGCACTCACTGGATCGGTTCGCAACCGAGTGTGAAGCGGCTGGGATGAGGATCAGCACCTCCAAATCTGAGGCCATGGTTCTCAGCAGGAAACCGATGGACTGTCCACTTCAAGTAGGGAATGAGTCCTTACCCCAAGTGAAGGAGTTCAAGTATCTCGGGGTCTTGTTCTCGAGTGAGGGAACAATGGAGCGTGAGATGGGCCGGGGAATCGGAGCAACGGGAGCGGTACTGCAGTCGCTTTACCGCACCGTTGTGACGAAAAGGGAGCTGAGCCAGAAGGCAAAGCTCTCTGTCTACCGGGCCATTTTCGTTCCTACCCTCACCTATGGTCATGAAGGATGGGTCATGACCGAAAGAACGAGATCGCGGATACAAGCGGCCGAGATGGGTTTTCTCCGCAGGGTGGCTGGTGTCTCCCTTAGGGATAAGGTGAGAAGTTCGGTCATCAGGGAGGGACTCGGAGTTGAGCCGCTCCTCCTTCGCGTCGAAAGGAGCCAGTTGAGGTGGTTCGGGCACCTAGTTAGGATGCCACCTGGGCGCCTCCCTAGGGAGGTGTTCCAGGCACGTCCAGCTGGGAAGAGACCAAGGGGTAGACCTAGGACCAGGTGGAGGGATTATATCTCTTCGCTGGCCTGGGAGCGCCTTGGGATCCCCCAGTCAGAGCTGGTTGATGTCGCCAGGGAAAAGAAAGTTTGGGGCTCTCTGCTGGAACTGCTACCCCCGCGACCCGACCACGGATAAGCGGGAGAAGATGGATGGATGGATGACGTACTTACAGCCAATCAGCTCTGAATGATGTGAGATGACATATGGTGGGGATGGCAGCTCTATGCCCCTATGGTCATTATTTTTTTGCCACACACATTAAATAGGAAAATACTCTGAGCATGCGCAGTGTAGTTTTTACAGTCACCGTTCACTTAGACAGAGAGAGGGAGGGGCAGGATAGGGTTTTGTCCCACATGGCTCTAAACAGCTCAATAGGCACACACTGTAGACACTAATTAGAAGAACACAGACTAAAACAGCAATGTACACACGAATCAGATGATTAAACATGATCTTAAAATATATTTAATATATTTTTTAATTTATTTTTTGCATTTTATTGTAATCATTATTTTTAATACTTTCTGCTGACACTAGGTGGGGCTATGCCTGCCCCTAATGACCAGTCGCCACTGATGGTTAGTCATTTTGTCCGACTTGCTCTGGAGGCTCGCCTACATGAGACGTTGAAATCTCGCGGGACAAAGACGCCCGCAGCCTTGAGAGCGAGGCGCGGCGAGCCGGCGCAGTTCCTCTCCACGGGCTGCGGAAGCTAAATGCTTGATGGGAAACGGCTCGCTGGTATCTCGAGCTGAGCGCTCATTGGTGGTTTTTACCCCGTGCTGCTGATGAAGCTCTCCAATTGGCTCTGCAAAAGTTTGTTGTTGTTTTGTGTCAGTTTTACGTCGCCACATCCATTCCCATTTTTCATCATTGTTCCACAATGTTTATCATCATGAAATTAATATCTATATATTTTATACTATACTTGCACTGCCTACCGTTGTCATACTTTATATATCTTAGCATATTCATACACACTGTTCATACTGCTCACAGGCTGATATCTAGTGTATTCATACCCCTCACTGTTTATTCATCATTCAATTCATTCTATATTTTATTCTGTAGATTGTGTACATTACTTTTCACTTTACTGCTTGTTGCACCTGGTTAGAAGCTAAACTGCATGTCGTTGTCTCAGTACCTGTAATCTGTGCAATAACTATAAAGCTGAATCTAATCTTGAGCAGGAACAAATGTATTTACTTAGTACATATCTAACATTAACGATTAAACACATGTGTGCATTGTTTATAAATGCAAACCGAGTCAAGCCGACTCCGGAGGCGGCGGTATGCACCTTCAAGTTGTTTGCAATCCGCCGAAGAAGAAGAAGAAGAAGAAGAAGAAGAAGAAGAAGAAGAAGAAGAAGAAGAAGAAGAAGAAGAAGAAGAAGAAGAAGAAGAAGAAGAAGAAGAAGAAGAAGAAGACTCCGAGCTGTCCGACTTCAGGCGAGCTTTTTGAGACCTCCCCCGGCTGCGATCGGCTATTCTCGTCTACTTTCGAGGCGAGCCGCAACGCGTCTCAAACAAGCCTGCTGTCAGACGATCAGCTGTGCAGCGTCATCACAAACGGACGTCGCTTCACGTAACGCTCAGGAGGAAAGGACGTCCCATTGCTCTTAAAACTAATTTCCCTGCTTCTCGTGGTTTCCTTGTGTCCCTCCATGCTTCCCTGGTTTGAGAGACGCAGGGAAACTACGCAAGTGAGGGACGCAAGGAATCCATTTAACCGAAGTGAGAAGGGCCCTTAGAGAATATTACACCGGGAAGTAAGTATTCTCTTCGCTTCGCTTGACAAACCCTGTGATAGTCCTCAAGCTCTGTGATTGGAGAGTGTGCTCCGAGGGTTACGCCGAGCGTCGAACAGCACTTGAAATGGGATGGAACCACGGCAGACTGTCCAAAACTGGATTTGAACGGGTCCACCGCGTCCCCACCTCCCCCACCCCGTCCCCAGAACTACACATGCTGGCTATTAGGCTTGTTTGAGACAAGCGAGACCTGAGCAGACCTGCGCAATTTCGATCAACGTCTTGCTCGTGCGTTGCATGATGGTTAGTCATTTTGTCCGACTTGCTCTGGAGGCTCGCCTACATGAGACGTTGAAATCTCGCGGGACAAAGACGCCCGCAGCCTTGAGAGCGAGGCGAGGCGGCGCAGTTCCTCTCCACGGGCTGGAGAAGGGTCTAGCTGCGGCCGCGGACAGTACACGACGGTACACGATGGTACACGACACGCCCACCTGACACGACACTACGGTGGCTGAGAAGGGTCTAGCTGCGGCCGCGAAAGTTGTACTTCCAAATATGGTCAGAAGAGAGCACGCCCAACACGTGAGACGCTGACGCAAGGATATTTAAGGAGACGTGGAGGTTTACAGACAACAGACAACAAACAATATGGCGCACCGAGTACAGGTAATTAACGTATTGTGGTTTTAGATATAATTACATACTATTTAGGTTCTCGTTTGTCGTTGTGGCTGTTTAGCGCAGTGTAATTGTGTTTATTTTGCTATATATATATATATCTTAGCTTGACATGCTCGACGTTCAGTTAGCATATATGCTAACTGAACATGCTAAGAGCATTCCATGGAATATAACAAAGTGTATCTCGAGCCGGTTTCTCAAACTTACCTACTGCTCCTTTAAGTACGGAAGGATTGTTATAGTCAGAAAAAATCGGCTTCCTTAAAGCTGAAGTTGAATGAAATAGCCAAGTGTCAAACGCAATCAAAAGGGAGACCGAGATAAATCTTCCTTGTTGAACTTTTTCCAATAACATGATTTACTTTATTTGCATGGTCTGAACGTGTTATTGGCTGTTATTTTCTACAACTGTGTTACTTGTTCTGTGGACTACAGTTGGCGGTTCATGTTCTGAATCTGAAGCAACAACGTTTTGTTCCCCCTCTTTTTTTTTCTTCTTTCACTCTCATTTCTGATGTTTGACCTAGTTTTGCTCTTGCTGTCCCAGGGGTGTTGCACAGCAAATCATTGCAGGATCCTGGACAGAGAAGACTGCTCTGGATTTTGAGGTGTTTGCAATGTCACTATCGTATTGTCACAATTGGCTATTATGCTCTTACTAACTTTTCTTCATACAGGGGCTTCCGAAGCAGACCCATGGGAATGACTGGTGTCTTCATGATAATGGTGAGTAAGGATAAGGCCGTGATATGGCACAATTGATTGCTCCTTAACACCTTTCATTTGTAAATGCATGCAATAGTGATTCACCACCACTTAGACCTGACAAACGTTCTGTTTGAATCCCAATGTTCTCTCACTTTATGCACTTGCAAATAAACAGGTGTGCAATAATAAAAGGATTTAAGGAATGTTCACGTATAGGTAGGCCTCTCGTGCATCTCTCTTGTGGCGTTATCACCTCCACAATTTATTGGAGGTGTGTGACTACTTTCTCACTGAGTTATAAGCCGTCACGTGTACATTATGTCTTGCATGTGCTAATAAAATTCTCATTACAGTATGCCTGGTATTTTGCCATGGAGGCCAGCTTTGACTTCAGCTTTGTAAGTATTAAGGAAATAAGTCACATTAAAATGCTATAACAAACTTAATGAAAATTGACATGACATGTCGCTCCTGAGAAAGTGGTGGTGTGTTATCCTGGTGGAAAACTTTGGACTGGAAGGGTATGCTGCAGTGCTACAAAAATATTTGAATTTGTAATTGTATTATCAAGAAGATTTGGGGGGAACACCTGGCTCTAAAATTCAACCTTCTGGTGAAGAAAATGTGTCTTAATTGCAGGTATGGAAAGAAGTTTGCTCACTATAGTGAGGAAGGCAGGGCGACCCTTAGCGACAATGTCCCACCTACATTCAGGATCAGTCGTAAAAGGACGCATGCAAGCAGCACCATGGTCAGTGTATCGCTCAACGTATCTATGACCCTGTGTGCCTGTTTCAGAATGGGTTACTACTCCTAAAACACATACTACATAGAACTTATGGTACATGCAACATTTGTTTTGTGTGGTATTGTGTCATTCTGAATCGAGCCTGGATCATTTTTGGAGGAGTTAAACCGTGCATGTAAAGCACTGTCAAAATAATGGTTGACTGTCTGATGCCCCTGGACACTGATGAGGACCACTCCTATAACAAGAGGCCTTACAGCTTCCTTCCTAAAGAGTCGGTTAGTGAATGGACACATTAAAGTGTACAACCCCTGATGCATGTGATTTTATAATATTACATATGACTTCTTTATACCATCTTGTCTTATCAGTGATATGGAACTTTGTTCTCATGACCTCGCCAAGAACATGAGTGAGGAAGCGCACCAAAGGCTGAAGGACTTGTGAAAGATTCCGAGGAGTTTTTAAATAGGCTTTAAACTCCTGCAGGTCAATATTTTTTTTAAGTTGACCAGCTCTGATTTTCCATATGATGTTCTGTTCAATAAATGTTCATTGAGGAAAACGGTATCAGTGTCTTATTTTATATACATCACAGTGAATGCTGAACTTGCCGGACCATATACTGTAGTTGAAAGTACACAATGAAACACTGGCTTGCTTTTATCAAATCAATACAATTCCCACATGCCCTACCCCGGAACCTGCGGTCTTCAGACTCTGGCCCCCCGCACCAACCTGCGATCCTTCGGGGACAGAGCCTTCAGTATGGCAGCCCCCACTCTCTGGAACGCTCTCCCTGCGGAGATCTGCAACATCCCCACGCTTGACGCCTTCAAAAGGGCCCTCAAGTCCCATCTGTCTGCCAAGGCCTTTGGCCCCTAATCTATTTGTTGTTTTGTTCTTCTTTTTCTTCCTTGGGTCTCATGAAAGGCGCTATATATATATATTATTAATACATCATTGGAACGGTACCTCCAGTATGCCTACATGACAAGCATTTTTATAATATACAGTAAACATATCTTTGACTTATTGCAAAATTATAAAATGAAATTCACCCCTGCTGTCATTCTGGCTTTCACTGTTCAAATGAGATGTCAACCATCAAAATGGGATAAGGGGTTCCAAGGGGTTCTCAAACGGATAGGTTATTAATTTATTTGCCTAATAGTTGCTTAAAATGCTACAATAACATGCCATGTACGGTCTCTCAGCCACCGTAGGCGGCGTAGTAGGGGGCGTGTCGTGTAGTGTCGTCAATTCGCTTTTCATCTGCCATGCTTCTCAGCCACCGTAGTGTCGTGTCAGGTGGGCGTGTCGTGTACATGGATGTATAATAAGAACTGGATACAGCGTGGGAGGCGGGGCCTCATTCATTCCTATGAGAGCTGCTCATTAGCGCATGATGATAAAATGGCCCAACTTTTGAGAGAGTGAAACGTCACAGATTACCCAGCATGCCTGAGAAGTACCCGTATGTGCACTCATAGAGCATGCGCAACTTTAACCAAAATGCTTGTTCACATCAAGCACGTCAATTTGCGTACACGTAACAGCACCGCGCGTTCATGACAGCATGGTAATGGATGTTGTTATCATGGATTTGATATGAACGAGGCGGCAGCTAGAGGCTAGCTAGTAATGATGCTAATGTACACATCAATCGTTATGTACTTATATTACGCTGTAACAGGATCTAGTGATATCCAACAGAGCTTCATTTAGCATGAAATAATTATTGCACTGTGTATATATATATATATATATATATCAGTGGCGGGCCGTGCATTTCACACCTAGGCCTTCAGTGATGTCCGACACAGTCCTACCTGAATTATTCCACCTCTTAATACCATCATTATGACGCCATGGCTCTAGAAACTATACATTTAGACAAACGCAGTATAACCGGGCGTTGCATCACCTTAACATAGTCAAGTACAACAGAGTTATATTAATATTTCCGAATCATTTATAATCAATATATCCGCATTTACAATTAAGAGTGTTAAACTACCAGCTTTAAGATCGTTTGGATACTGTCAAAACTTAAAAATAAAAGGGGCTTTTAAGGCATTAGTCTACACAGTTTTATTAAGTCCACCAAAGGTATGTGAGCTTTAACAAGTTTGTTCACTAAACAGCGCATTGTCGCACCCAAAGCAGTTTCATTTAAGAAACGTGACGATAAAGACACAAACTATTCACTGAAAATAAAAGAAAACAAACAATTAATTTGCATTTGTTCATGAGGATATATTTGCGACAGTGGTGAAAGTGTATTCCTAGCCCTGAATGTTCACTTTGATAAAGGTTAAACCAAAACAATTCAACAAGTCTCCTTGAGTACTTTTACTGCACAGCTGAGCCAGTGCGCCACACACATCTCTCTTGCAGAAGCATCAAACATTTATTTTTTATATATTTGTCATTTTAATTACATATATATTAATTCGTTAATATTGATTTAATATTAACGACATAAAATGACAAAAATATATTAAAATAAAATAAAAAATAAAATGCTTTGTACTCACCAAAACAACTGATTATTTGAACACAAAATCCATCCTCCTTTCTTTCCTCAAGAAGACTTCAATGACTCTGTTGTACAGTTTATCTGTGCGTTTCAGTTCCACCAATAAGTCATTTTCTATAGACATGAAGGCTAATGATGAAAGCCGAGTCTGTCCAGTAGAATTTCTGGCATAAGTTTTAATTCGCTTTAAGGCCGAGAATGACCGCTCGACAGAAGCAGTGGACACAGGGATAGTCACTGCCACACATGCCAATGTGTAAAGCTGCCCCATGCTCTCACTCAGATTTTTCTGCTTAAGGAAATCAAGGAGATCAGTGGGACTTTTCCCTTCAAAATCAGTCATGGCATACATTACAGTCAGTTCTGTTTTTAGCCGGGACAGATCGAACAGTGTTCCGTGACTCTGTGTTAATTTGGCTAAGGCTGTTTGCGGGAATTTTTTCCGGTAGGTCTGAAAGTGCTGGGGGTCCAGGAGGGAGAGAAACATTAATTTTTCGTGGTCTTGAAACCTACTCCGTATCTGGCAAAGAATGTTGTCCAGAATATTGCTGTGGAGTTGTTGGTAGTATGCGCGAAGGTCTCCTTGTGCTGTACGTGGGCCTCTGCGTGCGCTCGGACCATTTGAGATGCGCGCTGTGTCCTCGTAGATCTGACGAAACTGGCACCTCTCTCGCTCAATTGTGTCACAAAACTCGTTCACCCTTGTCAGACAGAATTGTACATCCAATGTTTGTTTCTGTAGTATTCCAAAGAGCACATCTGAATGCTTAAAAATCCCATTGAATGTTTCAAGCAAAAAACAAAACTCAAAATCATCCAGACGTGCATTAAATCCATCAGCGCTAAGCATAGTATCCCCATCATACTCCTCATGATGTTCCAGTATGTGGTCAAACACCTCCTTTAGGGAAACTCTCTTCTCAAAGACTGCATTGACCAATCTCGATGTATATTGCCACCGCGTTGGTGCAACATTAGGAAGACGACGCTTGCAAATGTCATCCAGCAGTTGCGTGCGCTTAGGGGATCTGGAGAAAAATGCTGCAAGGCCATTGAGGCTGGCAAAAAAGACCTTGCATTCTTTAAGCTTTGAGGCCCCTTGAGTCAGTACTACATTTAGTCGATGTGCATAGTGTTATGGAAATAATTATCATAAGACGCCAATTTGTAACATACAGGACAAACCTCGATGTCTGTTTACCTTCTTTAAGGACACAGGCGGCTTAGCCAATAATGTTATTGTTCCCATTCTGTGACCGGTCAATACTGGGATACAGATTGTCTGTGTTGTGGGTACACTGGGACACTTCCTTCTCTGTATTTGTGGACTCCAAATCTTCGAGGTCATAAGTGTCCGAGGCAAGTAGCTCTGTGTTCCCACACTGTTTAGGCTATCTCCTCAAATATGTTGTTTACTCTCTGCGAAACCAGTTAGATGGGCTGGCAAGAGAGAGGCTCTCCAGAATTGACGTGGCAACTCTACCGTGGAGTCAGAACCTCTGACTCTTGGATTTGTGATGTGAATACTCTGGTACCAACTCCAAATAAATCACAGTGGTTTGACATCAAAGCTCCGACTCTTCCCGTGTCTCCTTCCTGAGTCGGTGACTCCACTGCATGCTACACAGAAGTTTCCTCTACACATAGCAGTGAATGAATAAGGCCATAGGTGCCCTCTCCTTAACTTTAGCCTGCACCCCATTTAGTCCAGATGCCATGACCGCTGCGCCATCATAACACTGTGCCACAACTTTATCCAGACTACATTCATATTCCTCCATGAAACGGAAAATAAGAGCGGCAATGTCATCAGCTCGCTTGCCGCTTGTAACATCTTCAAATCTGACAAACCGCTCCTTGACACCTGTGTCCGTCACATAACGCAGGACAAGTGCCAGCTGTGCTACATTACCCACGTCTGTCGTCTCGTCCACCATAACAGCAACAAAGGGTGCTTTTTTAATCTCCATTTTGATCTCTTCTCCCATCACTTCAGCAATAGCATAAATCAGGTCGTTTTGTATTTTGCCTGACGTCCCAGTAAACACTTTGTTTGTGGACAGGTGGTAATGCAAGTCTGTGTTGTTCTCAGCAAGCAAAGAAAGAAGCTCCACGTAGTTTCCTCTGTTTCTGGACTCGGCGCTTTCATCATGTCCCCTAAATGAAAGTTCCTGTTTACCCCAAAACAGGACACAATCAATCAGTCTTTTCAATATTTCCCTATTTTTGTTTACCCTTTCGTTGTTGAGCTCCGTTTCCCGGCGCACTTGTTCGTTGAGCTGTAGATCCACTCGGGTGTCCCCAAAGGTTTTCAAAAGCACCATTGCTTGTAAGTGCCCAGCCGTGCTTTGGTGTCTCGTTGCTGCCTTGGTTAGACAACTCAAGTTTGCAAATCCAGTGTGGCTCCAAATACCAAATCGATCATTTGCAAATTGCAGGCATTCCCAGCAGTACAATTTGCAGTGCCTCTCGGAGGCTGTGAGCCAGGGGTACCGCTCGTAGTTAGTGATTTGAAAGTGGCGGACAAACCCTTTTCCCCGCTGTGATAGACTCGCTAGCGTCGGGGTTGGCCGTTCTCTTCTCACAATGTCTAGCTTTTCTTGAAAAGTTCGTCTTGAAAATGGCGTTGTAATTATATCTGCGACCAAATCGATCTCTTCTCCTCCTTCAGCCATTGTGAGTTGAAAAAAAACAGCTTGTAGAATCTACACAAATTAGCTCGTTCAAATTCAAGTTCAGTTTGCTAGCTCTACATAGCTCTGCCTCTCAATAGTGCGTATCCAATCAAAAGACGTGCACGTGCTGACGTCATCGTACGCCTGCTAGCTGGCCCGTTGTCGCCAACTCAAAATCTGATTGGTTAACGCCACAGTTTTGTTTCCGTTCACTTTAAGCTACAGGCGCCCGCACTGTTGATTCTGAAGGCCTAAGGGCAGATTTATTGGACCCTGGCAACACATTATGGCTGAAATATGATTGGATAAAAGCTCTGACATAAAGGCCAGCCCTCCAAATCTTGTTCTGAGGCTGGAAGCAGCGCAACCAAGAGGAAAGCTATGAAATGAAAAGAATAGACTATGGGGAATCATTTAATACATATTTGTGGAAAAAATATATCAAAATTAAATTTATATTCTGATGATGTTTAGGCCAGCAGAGAAGGCCTTGCTGGCCCTGACGGCCCACCACTGATATATATATATATATATAGCCTATTTATATACAGAGCAATACGCTTCTTAGTGCAATACGAAGCTACAGGGACGTTAATAATGTCGGTAATATTAACTTTATTTAATACAACATTTACGGTACAAGATTTAATCATACAGCCCATGTAGTATGATAATGAATTACAGCAAACATGTGCAATATATCCATTATTACAGCTCCGTGGGATGGCAGTAAGACGATATGGATCCGTTCTTATCCATGGGTAAAGATAAACGCAACTCACATTGGTTTCTCATACAGCATCTCTGTAAACTACGTGTATTCACTGAATTTCACTCTCTGCCTTTAACGGCTCGTTGTAGCTCCAATAGCTCCAGCCCCACCCTCCCTGTGAGCACAGTGTGCTCTGATTGGTCGGGACACGTAACATGAACGTGCCGGGCGGCGCGGTCCCGTGGGTTAGATGCGCGTTCATAATGCAGAGGGAAATAACTCTCAGAATAACGTTATTAGCACATTTTTACAACTTGAGGAACGAATGTTTTTAATAAGGGCTATACAAGTGTTCATACTGGGTAGTTTATTTAGTTTACAAAAAATTATCCAACGAGTTACAGACCACTCTTTCCCCATGTAAGTCAATGGGAAAAAGTGTTTCCGGGCCTGGCAACCAAACGGAAGTGTAGTACCGCCGTTTGGCCAGCACGAATATTTTCATCTGAGTCCGGCGCACTTCCTGGGGGCTTGGTCGTGTACCGTCGTGTACTGTCCGCGGTCGCAGCTAGACCATATTGACGGGCTGCGGAAGCGAAATGCTTGATGGGAAACGACTCGCTGGTATCTCGAGCTGAGCGCTCATTGGTGGTTTTTACCACGTGCTGGTGATGAAACTCTCCAATTGGCTCGGCAAAAGTTTGTTGTTGTTTTGTGACAGTCTTACGTCGCCACATCCATTCCCATTTTTCATCATTGTTCCACAATATTTATCATCATTAAATTAATATCCATATATTTTATACTATACTTGCACTGCTTACCGTTTCATACTTTATATATCTTAGCATATTCATACAGTAAAGAATACATATATTTCTTATAACTAGTTTAGCTAGTTCCAGAGTAGATAAACTAGCTAAGTGTGTTAGGTCTAACTGTATTCTGCTCCACTCAACGGTCCGTCACAGCGGCGGAGCTGTGATCATGCAGAGCTGCGTGTTCTCCGTCAGCAGCAGCTGATCTCTGATCTCTGTCTCGCGTCCGGTTAGACATCACTCGCGTTTATGTCCAAATCTATCTAGCTAGTTCTAGTTAATTATATGACTGCCTGCTTATCAAAGGACTTAAACAATAAGCGTTGCTTGGCAACGGCTTGTGGCTGCAAAGTATTGCGCAGCATTATGCATTCAATGAGGGGTCAAAATCCCATGCTCATAAAATGCTCATATATATTTTTCTCTTCATTCCCCACGCCCCAAAATAAATAAATATACACATTTTAGGAAAAGTAACGAAGTTTGAGCAGTGTGGGTTTTATATTAACAGAGTTACACATATTTCAAAACGCGAAGTGTAATAACTGCAGGTTGCCTCCCTGTCAGAATGACAAAGATCCTCAGTGAAGCACAAGCCCATGTTTCTCACTACATTGTAAGTACATCTTATTAAAAAGATCAGTGTAAGAGCCATTTTGTGGGTGTTGTTGGTGTGTCAGTTTATTTGAGTTATATGTATAGTGCAATATTATTTATGAACACTGGGTGGCGGGGTTTAGCTGCACCGGGTGTATATAAGGAGGTCATAGGTGACAGGAGAGATGTGGACACAGGAGGAAGAGAGTATACCGATTCCACCAGCCCGGCAGATGCTCATCACAACAATTAGAAACTGTACAATTAACCCTGGTATGTAAAGCTGAATAAACAACATTATAAACTTCAACAAAGGACCGGAAATCATCTGTTTGTGTCTGCGTCTGGATCACTCTTCAGCCCTTCTGTGAAAGTAACGGCAAACATATCTAGGACATAGGAGAAGGAAATTGCCATTACAATCAGTTCAAGGCAACTAATGTCGTCTGAGTGTTATTGCATGATGTTAAAATTGGTTTGCCATGAATTTAGTGATGGATTGTAAACATTTGAAATGTAGCATTTAAGTGTTTCTCAGTTACAAGGTTGTTGTTTTAATAAATCAGACACCGATGGTGCAGCACTGTACTGTACCTCTTTATATAGGCATTTTTCCCCTTACAAATAGTTTTTGCTCTGATCAGGGGGTACTTGGCTGAACATTTTTTTCAAAGGGGTACATTATTGAAAAAAGTTTGAGAACCACTGATCTATGGGACGCCCTGCCCGTTGAAAACTGACTCTCAAGGAGTACCCTGTCCGTAATAGAGTGACGGGGAGGGGCCCTGACCGACCGTCAACGTGTGACGGGTTGGGAGTGAGAACGTGTTGATCATATGCACATGGTCTTGCATATCTTATGCAGATTTGATGTTCAAATTGATGATTGTCACAACTAGGAAGTGTTACAGTCTGATTCAAGGTTTTTAGACCGTATGGAATTGAATGGAACATAATGAAATAATAATTGTATTGAAATAATGCAAAGACACTTCAACAGTATGATCTTTGAAAAATATATAATTATTATGAGACAGTCGTGATTAAATGGGGCAAAATGACTCATAAGCCAGGATTACCCATGTCAGTTGTGTAATTACATTTGATATCATATACTTAATAATATTGTAATAGTGTTTTAATGAAGTAGCTAATGAAGAGGGAGCTTTTTAATAATGTTGGCTACAGACAATACTTTTATTGTGAAAAGTAGTAGATGTTTACCCAGCTTCCTCCATAAATATATTATTTAGTTTAGTTTTATATTCTGAATAAAAAGTATGAAAGTACAATATTCCTTTCTGACAACTAGTAGAGTATGAATTAAATAAAGAGTAGCATAAAGTGGAACAATTAAACATAAGAATCACATTTCCTGTAAGTACAGTTTTCAGTAAATGTTCTTGGTTAAATATACAACTACTATTAAGACAACTGTTTATTAGATAGCAGATTGTCGAAGGTTAGCGTTTCAGTTCCACAGGTGTGGATAAGTTGTTTTCTAGCTTTTCAGTGCCAAGACATTCAACTCATTTACAGACAGGCAGAGTCCATTCCTCTGAATCAGATCAATGAGTAACACATGGGACACTGGAGTTGTTAATCCCCTTTAAAGGTCCCATGTCATGGCCATTTCTACTGATCATAATTCCATTGTTGAGGTCTACTAGAATAGATTTACATTATTCAATGTTCCAAACTCACATTGGTTTCTCAAACAGCATCTCTGTAAAGTCTGTGTATTCACTCTCTGTCCTAAACGGCTTGTTGGAGCTCCTGCCCCCCCCCCGTGAGCCCACTGTGCTCTGATTGGTCAGCTCGCACACTCTGTTCCGATGAGTTCACCACCGTTACAGCGGAACATCAGTGATTATGTGTTACAATGGCGTTTGTTAGCAACCAGGAAATGACACCAGTAATGACAAACAGATGAGAATGCTGCGTGGGGTCTGGGTGCTGTGTTGGGGGGACGTTGGGGGGCTCGCTGCTGTGAGGAGCGGACAGTGTGAGCTGGGTTAATTTCCTGCTTGCTGCGTGGGATCTGCGAGACAGCGAGACATCGCAAATGGACGCGGGAAGGGGGGGGGGTGCTGAGGGGTCTGCAGCACCCCCATCTGCGCAGCTCCACTAGCACCCCCCCCAGCGCGTCACAGTTTTGCCGCAGAGTGTGTGTGTGTGTGTGTGTGAGGAGCTCCACGGATTGGTCCATTTCGGTATGGACACGTCACCATACCCAGGAAGAAAATGAGAACAGACAGGTCTTCTCTGTGTTAGAGTTTTACTCGCTACAGGGTGCACTTTGAGGGTTTGTGACTCTGCAGACCGTTTACATGCAGAAAAACCTTCATAACACACAAGGGGACGGGTAATAAACGGACAAGCATGACATGGGACCTTTAAGGTTTTTTTTTCTGTCATCACACAATGTTTGGTTTTCATACAGGCAAATGTATAACATGACCAATATGAGTCTGTAACATACATTACACTGGTTATAAATGATATGAGAAAAGTATTGCTCAATGCATAGCACCAAGCAGTGTGATGGGGGGGAAAAAAGAGTAAGAGTTGTTGTTGTAGTTACACAGTATGTCCACAAGTGGGTGCTGTTGTCCCACTACAGATCCATTTAAGGCACAGATTAATTCAAGCCCATTTCACAAATCAAAGTCTCTCAAGATAAATGTTACTTCCTATGCTGGTTCCTGTTGTGCTCGAACAATGTGTATCAGTGGGAAATGTTCTTAAATGATGTTGAATCATAAATGTAATGTCTCTTTCCTTTTGAGTTCATTGTTTTACCAGGCAACCATTCATGAAATACCAGATGACCGAAATGTGTTAGAGATAAGTAATCCATTCAGCCTAGGGTTAAGATTTACTTTAAATGTGAGGCCTAGTGTGTGGGATTTAAGGGAATATGTTAGCAGAAATTGAATATAATATTCATTATCATGTTTTCATTCATTTATAACCACCTGAAAACCTCAGTTTAGAGTTGATGAGCCCTTTAAATCTACATCTTCCACATTTGGTGGTTGTGTTGGAAATACAAATGATAACATGAGTAAAAATGCTGAACATTCTGAACAAAAAGAAACTCAAAACAAAGCAAAAAAGGGCCTCGCTAAGGTGAAATAGTTGGCCTTTTTTGGCACATAATGGTAGTGGATGGTAACAAGCGTTAATTGGCTTTTTTTTCATGATTTTCTTAAAATGTGTGATACAATGGGATGGAAACCTGGGTACAGAGAGATTCCAATGTTGAACCGATTTGCACCCTCTGCCTTTTAATTAAACTAATTACCTATGTCAAGCCAGCTGAAATATGCTTGAGAAAATGGTTAAAAGATAATTAAGGATAATGACATCTTGGGTAACATTTCAAGTATACACAGATCGATGGGCTAAAACACTGCTTATGGCCTCTGATGCAGCTTTAAGAACAATCTGAGCTCAGAATGACTGACTTGTCTCCACCATGGAACTGTAAGTGTTTCTGTCCTCTCAAACGTTTCTGATGTCAATAATAAACCTGCTGACTTTATGCTTACATAAAAAACAAGTCCTCAGTTCCATGGAAACTCCCTCTGCTGATAAGGAGTGCCGTGGAGTTGACATTGTTTCCTCAAACCTTCGCTTCCAAGGTCAAACTGAGCTCAATGACGCTTTTCTTGATTCCTGACTCAGTGTGAAATGTCACGAGGATGACCGAACACGGGGGTCATCTCAGGACACCAACCCGTTCTCCACTTGACCTGCGCCTCCTTCAGTGTCACCAGCAGTGTCCC
Organism: Gymnodraco acuticeps; assembly: GCF_902827175.1. Taxonomy (NCBI): domain Eukaryota; kingdom Metazoa; phylum Chordata; class Actinopteri; order Perciformes; family Bathydraconidae; genus Gymnodraco; species Gymnodraco acuticeps. The sequence goes on along the minus strand of NW_022990741.1, from coordinate 570,285 downwards.
TCGCCTCTGAGTCAGCCCCATTTCCTTTCTCTTACAAACGTTCCTCAGGACAGGTTCACTGCGAGGGGGTGCAGCGGTGGCTCTTGTAGGTCCCCAGGTGTCTGAAGCTCCGCCCACACTGCTGGCAGCAGTAGGGCGTGGCCCCGCTGTGGATCCTCTGGTGGGTGTACAGGTTCCCCAGCTCCTTGAAGCGCCGGCCGCACTGAGGGCAGGCGTAGGGGCTCTCCCCGGTGTGGACCCTCTGGTGCCTCTTCAGTCCGGACAGCACGGAGAACCCCTTCCCGCACTGGGGGCAGGGGAAGGGGCTCTGGGCCCCACTGTGCACCAGTCTGTGGCTCTTTAAGCGCGCCGCGTGTCTGAACCTCTCCCCGCACTCGGGACACATGAATGGCTTCTCCCCGGTGTGGATCCTCTGGTGCTGCCGCAGGTTGCCCAGGTAGTTGAAGTGGCGCCCACAGTCCCCACACTCGTACCCGCCATCGATTTTGATCTCCTTCTTCACGGGGCCCCCTCCCGGCCCAGCGTCGGCCCCCTCTCCCTCACCGTCCTCATTCTGCCCCTCTCCGCCCCCCCTAGAGTCGTTGCCGCCCTCCCCCATGTCGGGTGCTGCGGAGCAGGTGGACTGCAGAGCCTGGAGAGCCTGAGCACCGGAGGCGTCTGCGTGTATCAGTTTGACGTGTTCCTCCAGAAACAAAGCATCCGGGCAGAAGGTTCCACACAGAGAGCAGATGAAGGTGTGGCCGGGGAACTGCTGGCCTGAAAACACAAACAAATAATTGTATTACATCAAATATTGAAACACCTTAAACTCTGAACTAACTATTATTAAAATACTAAATTCTGGTTGGTCAATACTCGATAATACACCGCTGCTATGCAAAATAATGACCGTTGTTAAGGAGGATCAAGGGAGAGAAGGAAAGAGACAAAAAGACGGAGCGTTGGACATCAGACAAATCAACAGAAGAAGACAGACAGGAAGTAAACACTAACAGGAGCACAGTATTGGCTCTGGCATTGTTTAGGACTTGTTAGCTCAGAAACTGTGAACTGATTGGACAGTTACAGACAAATTTGATCTGTTGCAATCATTTTAAGTTACGTTGTTGTTGTCACAGTTCCAGACGCTGAGTACTTTTTTCATAGCGGAAGCAATACGCATCGTGCTCCGTAACCACCCTGTCAGGTGTTCTTTTTTCAATAATGACCGCCTCGTTGGCAGTGCTTGAATTGGAATAAAAAAGGTGTCAGTACTCTAAATCAGCAACTGTTTCAAGTCAATTTATTGATACAGCCCAAAAACAAGAATTTGGCTCAAAGTCATAGTATATCCTATAAGCAGGGGTGCACATAACTTTTTTGCCCTGGTTCTCAAAGGAGCACCTGGATATGTTTCTTGGTGCTCATCCTTAAAATGAAATAAACTGTACCTTTTGATGGGGTCTTTATTTGCCAGACACAAGGCACTGAACACACAGAGGTGAACACACATGAGGTGAACACAAGACAACATTAGCATGACCAGTAATCCTACAAGCTGTCATCACTCCCCTCCTGACTGTTCTCCTCACTGTCTTCCTCTCTGTCAGACATGGTAGCTAATGATGTAGGCCTACTACTTTCTTTAGGGTTAACTTTTTTTTTTTTACCCACTGAGGTAACTTAGACTAAAGTGAACTATCTAAACACTCAGAGTCCTTCCCGTTAATTCCCTTAAATTACCTCACTGAGCTGTAGTTATCAGCCTCTCAGTCTGACTGGAGAGGACTCTCCCTCCACATTATTGTAGAAACATCTTCTTCTTATATCCGTTAGAGCAGCTAGCACCAGATGCTAATAACAACAGCGCCGGAACCGGTGCACCCTCCCTCGCTCCCACGCTCACTTGCACTTTGGCTGTGAGCTGCGGGCGCCAGATAAGCCAACATCCCCCATTTTCATCACTTACAGCGCCCATCATACAGGGCAAATGAAACGTGTAACCGGGGTGAAAAGGGTGTTACATTTACTTAATTATGAATATTGTTACATCAAGGTCGAAAATTAGGATTAGCGGCAACGGTCAAAAATTGTTTTTTCCCTCCCAGAACTGCCAGCGCAGCGCCTCCACAGATCTGGCGCCCTAGGCGAACATCTAGCCAGTGCTACGGGCCGGCCCTGAGTTAATATGCAACTCGCAAATATCTTTCTCTCTCTCTCTCTCCTCTCTTCTCTCTTTTCCCTTCTCTCTCTCAATGTTGGTACGCAAATGCGCCTTTTTTCAAATGACCAGGTGCTCTTTTTTTGGCGGAGGTGCCTATAATGCTGGTGGGTTTGTCTCTTTACTGTATATTTTAGAAAGGCTCACTGTACTTAAACAAAATGACTCAGGGTGCATCTGAGATTAGAGGGGGTGCAGTGGTAAAGTGCTATTTTTATAAGTGGGGAGTGGACCTGACACCCTCTAGGGGGGTCCGGGGGCTTGCTCCCCCGGGAAGATTTTTTTTTAAATATTGAAGTTAGATGCATCAATCTGGTACTTAGAGAGCAAAATGAAGAGATATATGGATACCTCTCAACATCCATATGAAACAGAACTGTAAACAGATTTACTTTTTCTTTATGGATATAAAAGAAAGTAAAGCCTGACTCCTACTGGCGGCTGGTTAAATGACTCCTCCTCCCTGAGTACACTCACCATCTTTCAGCAGGAAAGGAGAGAGGGAATCCTTGTCCGGCGACAACCGCTGTCTTTTCGCACTATTATTAAGCCAGGCTAACATTTACGAAATTGCTAACGTTATGTGATGTCTTTTCTGCTCTAGTCTATCGCCGTGGCGCGTCATAGGTACGCTGGGCATATTTGTTGTCATGCGTCAATCAGGGCCGGACTGGGACAATAAGTCAGGCCGGGAATTATACACCCAGCTACCAGTTTTTTGTGCCATTTTGCTGGATTTATTTGTCAATATTTACAGCGTTGCTGCCCATAGTGATAGCCCTCTAGTTTAAATCTACTACCCAAAAATAAACATATGGAGATGGGTTACTATTTTTAAAAAATTGCAAATATATTTAGGAACCTATTCATGTGAACATATTTTAAGTGGGGGTGGACCTCAAATCCTATAGGGCGGTCCGGGGGCATGCTTCCCCGGTAAGATTTTTTTTTAAATGTTCGACTTAAATGCATCAATCTGGTTCACTTTGAGAGGGAAATAAAGAGACTAAACCCATATGAAACATAACTGTATACCTTTTAAAATCATAAGTACATGGCCATAACCAATAACATACCATATCCAATATGAAAAACACTGAAACGTGTTTATTTATTTGTTTTTGGTTCATTTATAGTTGTGAGTGTGTCTGTGCTCCTGAATTAGCCTCTCCTCTCCCCCTGCTCCTCTTTGAGGCAGCAGCAAAGACTAGTTTTAGCTCTCAACAAGTGTATCTTACCTTTTTTCACCTAGTTAACATTTTATTTTTTATTATTCATGCAGATTTTACTAATCACTACCCCTTCAAATGGAAATATGTGTTTACATAAATGGTGACCAAACCGTTTGAGACCCACAGAGATAACTTAGACTAAGTTAACTATCTAAACACTCAGAGTCCTGTACCTCACCTGAGCTGTAGTTATCAGCCTCTCAGTCTGACAGCAGAGGACTCTCCCCCCACCTTGTTGATGAAACAGCTCCTTATATCCATTAGCGCAGCTAGCTAGCACCAGATGCTAACAACAACAATATACGTAACCGGTGCGAGCGCTTTCTCTCTCTCGCGCCACACACACACTAACACCCACCCTCCCGAGCTTGAATGACACACAGAGACCAATCGAGGGCATTAGTATGATCTGTATGAATGTGGCCATGTCGGCAGGCCACATCATGTAGCCAGTCACCCTCTGTGAGGCAGAGTCAGACCCACATTTGCGCAGCGTTGCGTTCACAATACATACATAAAAAAAATCCTCAGGCCAACAGGCCACTTAACAGGCCAGGCCATCGGGAAACCTCCCGGTCCTCCCGATGGCCAGTCCGGGCCGTCATGACGTGCCGCCGGCGGCCGGCGTCTGAGTACCGGCAAGGTGCCGGTTCCACATGGGTAAAAAGTGCCGGTACTGCGTACCGGTGAGTACCGGCTCAATTCAAGCACTGCGTCGTTGCACATTATCACTTACATATTTTCAGCAGCACCATCATGTCTTTTTATGTTAAATCCACAGGGTAACATTTCTGTTCACTGGATATTAATATTTGAGCTGCCATTTAACTAAGATGCTTCCCTCAAATGATCAAACGGTGCGGGTGAACAGCATGTTCCAAAATTGTGCTAGGAGTGGGGGGGGGGGGAGGTAGAGAATATTAGATCAAAAGGATTTACACCAACGCTTTGTGATCTTTCATTGGAGTTTATTACATATTCAGTCTTGTTTTTGCAATCATGACCATCATTAGGGATGAACTCATAATGTCCTTGGGCAAGATATTGAAACCTAAATTCAATTCAATTCAATTCAAAACCTTTATTTATCCAGGTAAAATCCCATTGAGATCAATGATCTCTTTTTCAAGGGAGACCTGCAGCAGTAGGTTCCACAAGAAGACATAAACAACAGAACAACAAAAGGACATAATACAGCAAAATGTACAGGGATTACAATTTACATATTTAACCACATGTACAGGTACCAACAGCATCTGATTTTGTAGCATCCAACCGAGCTTTAAAAACATGTAGTGGTACTAGCGTGGTAATTTTCCATTCTTTTTGCAGACTGTTCCATGTTAGTGGAGCTGCACATCTAAAAGCTTTCTTCCCGAAGACAGTCCTAGCACTTGGCACATTTAATAAAACCACAGCATGCGATCTCAGGCAATAAGTACTTTCAATTCGCAGAGATCAGGGAGCAGATATAAGATGGTAGTTTATCCAACATGGCTTTGTAAATGAAAAAGTACCAGTGACTGAGCCTCCGTACAGTAAGTGATGGCAAAACCGCCTTGGTATACAGGGTACAGTGATGCGTAAGTGCTTTACAATTTGTCAAAAATCTCAGTGCACTGTGATACGCAGCATCTAACTTGCTCAGGTAATTGGCAGGTGCATTCATATAACAAATCACCATAGTCCAGCACAGGTAAAAAGGTCACAGTGACTAGCCTTTTCCTGGCCTCAAGCGAGAAACAGGACTTATTTCTGTAAAAGAAACCTAGCCTAACCCTCAGCTTTTTAAGCAGGTTATTTACATGAAATGTAAAAGTGAGACAGTCATCAAGCCAGATGCCCAAGTATTTGTAACAGGTAACCACTTCAAGTTGTATTCCTTGCGTAGTTACAATATCCAAAGCAGTCTCCGGTGTATTTTTAGCTTTAGAAAAGAGCATTACCTTGGTTTTATCCACATTTAAAAGAAGCTTAAGCTCAGAGAGCTGAGCCTGAATAATGTTAAAAACAGCCTGTAATTCATCGTCATCGTCCGCATAAAAATGTAAGGTTGCTCCTTCGACATTTTCACCTAAACTATTAATATAGATAGAGAATAATAGCGGACCTAAAACTGAACCTTGTGGTACACCATTAGTGATGTTTAACCACTCAGAAGACAGCCCATCAAACTGAACACATTGGGACCTTTCAGAGAGGTAGTTCACAAACCACCCACTGCATGGCTGGATATGCCAATACTGACCAGCCTCTGCTTCAAAATCGACGGTATCAAAAGCTTTGGATAGGTCAACAAATAGAGCTGCACAACTCTGCTTATTATCTAAGATACTCATAATATCATTTACCACTTTTATTGTGGCAGTGATGGTGCTATGTTGCGTTCTGAAGCCTGACTGATGTTTAGACAGGATGTCATTTGTACATAAAAACTCCTTTACTTGTTCACTCACTAGGCGTTCAAGAACCTTAGCCAGAACTGATAATTTAGAGATGGGTCTATAATTGTTTAATAAGGTGGCCTCCCCTCCTTTTAGTAGTGGAAGGACATACGCTGACTTCCATACTTTTGGGATTTTGTTCGTGCTGAGGGAGAGGTTAAAAAGAGTAGTGAGAGGTGGAGCAATAAAATCTGCAGCTATCTTTAAAAAGAAAGGTTCTACGTTGTCCGGACCAGCCGGCTTTTTAGGATCTAGCTTGGTTAAGACTTCACGAACAACATCAACAGTAAAAGGAGTAAAACTGAAAGGATTTTCCAGACCACATTGTTCTGAGTCACCGACTGTGGTGTTCACAGAAGCAGAGTTAGTGACAGAATCAAACAGAGCGCCACAGGACACAAAATGCTCATTAAAGCAATTTAACATAGTGGCCCTGTCCAATATAGTGCCAGATACTGTGGTAAGGCACGGAGGTAGCTCATTACGGATATCACTGGTGGATATCGATTTTATGGCTTTCCAGAATTTTCTAGGGTTGTTCAGGTTCTTTGTGGTTACTGACAGATAATACTTAGATGTAGCACTTTTGACATGTGAAGTGAAGCTATTCCTTAGCTGCCTAAAACGCAGCCATTCTACATCTGAGCCTGATTTCCTAGCCTTTGCCCAGGCCTTGTTTCTCTCATGAAGGAGACTGGACAGATTAGCAGAAAACCAAGGATTGTCTCGTCCCTTTACTCTAAATTTACGCAGGGGTGCATGTCTATCAATGATCTCCATAAAACCAAGATAAAAATAAGACCATGCAGTTTCTACATCAGCACACAGATCGATTTTACCCCAATCAAAATCAAACAGATCATGAACAAAACCCTGCTCCACAAAATGTTTTATGTCTCTCTTGATGATAATATGAGGTTTAACGTTTTGGACCTTAGTGTCCCTAATTGTGGCAACAGCACAGTGGTCACTCACATCATTCGCAAATACTCCTAATCGCGAGTGAGCGTGTGAATGTTTAGCAGCTGGAATCCCACTGTATGAATATGTGAATGGGTAATGCTTGCTAGTGTTGTAAAGCATTATTTAATTTTTTATTTAATGGTTTTGCAAACGGTTTTGAAGAGGAAAAAAAACTAAACAATGTTAGAAATCATAATTTCATGACAAGCTCAATATACAAGCAATGCTTATATTCAATAAAAATGGCAAACTTTAAGAACAACAGATACTTCACATTTTTATTTAAAGAGTAACTTGCAGGTTTTTTTCTTTACTACATTTATGCTTAACCTTGCCTGAAAATTACAATCTAAAAAGTTCATGCAGGATTTTATTTGTTTCACGAGACATAAGGGCAGGAATTCAGAGGGAAAGGAGCCGTTTTGAGCTCTGCTACTAAAAACTGCTTTTTTTTAACGTTATACGTCAAACGCGTCATATAACGAGCAACTATCTCGGACTCCTTCTCTGCCCAATCCGCGGTAGTAGTTTGTAGTTTTGAGCGGTTGTGATTTAGTGAGCTGGTATTTTTTCGGTCATTTTACATTGCATTTCGCCATTTGTAATCATGGTGAGCTGGAGTTTGTGCAGGTTGCACAAACTCCAGCCTGTCAGTGTCAGGACATCGAGTCCAACGTTTAAAAATCCCCCGACATACAAAGCAATAGCAATGTTAAAACGAAGTAAACTGGATATAAAATCCCCAAACAGGCGAAAACCTACCAGTTTCACCCACTGTCTCTGCCATCTCCCTCCATGCCTGGTTCCTCCGGTTTGTATCCTGGTAAGTAAATAGGGACTGGTCATAAAGAACCGGGTGATTTGCTACCGCAATAACTAATTTCTCCTCCATTTTGTTAGGAGTATAGAAAATGAACTGCGGTCTGGCTCTCCCAGCTTGCACGTGGTTTGATTGGTTGATGCTTCCACCTCAGCTTCAAAAGTTGAACATTGCTCAACTTTTGAATCCTGAAAATCCTGGAAATTTTCGCTTTGCTTCCCACAATGCAGTTCGGCGCAAAGTGACGTCACCCCATTCAAAGTGAATAGGCAGAAGCGTTGGAAGATTTGTTAACGCTGCTGTGTGGACGGGCCGTTAGATGTAGTGTGGAGTTGCATTAGGTAACGCGAGATACGGCTGATACTTGCGCATTAGTTTCTGTTATGGATCAGTATCAACAGTCCTGCCAGTAACGTTACTATATTATCAATACTACTTTAGTTATAGCCTGATATATGATAGCTAACTTTACAATGTTGTGATGTGACTGGCGTTAGCTAACATTAACTGTAGCTAACGCCGGTCACTCACCAAGACAGCAGCCCTGTTCTCCACTGGTTCTCCACACACCAAAGCTCCATTTCTCTCCGATGGCCGTTATTTCTTCTAATCCTTGGCTGCTCCTGGTCTCTTGGACGCATAGCAGGCTCATCATTATAATCATATGCATTCGAATATATATTTTCAACCTCTTCTGTGTCAAAACTAGCATTGTGATTCATGTTTATTCATACGTTAGACCGGCCGCTCTCCCCCATGTTACGTCACACGCGGGAGGTCACGTGCGGAGGCTTTTTTATGCGGAAGTAAAAATGTCTTACTAAAACGACGCCAGATGTCACTGTAATGTATATTTCTGTATCTTTTTGGGGAAATCTAGTGTATTCATCATTTTCCTACACACTGGTGTCTCTAACCTGCAAGTTGCTCTTTAAATGATTTGTTTCAAAGCATGCAGCGAGGGACAGTTTTTTGTTATGATAGAAAGTCATTCCAGATGTTTGTTCCCCTGAAACAGATGGAAAATTGAGCTCTACGAGTGAGACACTTAGGGGGGTGGAGGTTTGAGGAGTGGGATAAAACTGAACCTGTGAATTTCATTTAGGTTTTAAAGTATTTAAATGCAGTCCAGTGACCATTCCTTTCCCTTACCCACCTGCCACGGGCCTGTCGGTGTGGCCCTCCAGGGGACTCCCTCCCTCCCCTGGGGAGCTCTGGGGCCCCATGGAGAACTCTGAGGTCGGGACGTGTGACAGGGGGGTCGGCGCCTGCTCCAGCCCCCCCGCCTCTCTCCTCGACGACTCGTCTTGCTCCTCCTCCTCCTCTTCATCCTCTGTCTCACCGGTCGGGGGGTTCTCGCACTCGGGTCCCTTCATGTCTGGGAAAATCAACATCACGTTTAACTTGATCTCAGAAAACAGGGACGGCAAGGAGCCACAATGCTCAATTAGCCAGAGTTAATTATTTCCATTATTGTTATTATTTTAGATTGGACACATTTGTATTTAAAAGAACTTCACATTGTCACATTGGTGTGGTTTATGGATATTTAGTCCACCTGTTGTTGGCCGGGAATTTGTATGACAGAGGGCGAGCTGGCTCTGACATTTTCCTCTTTAAGTTATTGTTTGTTTCTTTTCAACATCATAACTATAACTTCAGTACAGACTTTTCTACTTGAAATGCGTCAGAGTGAGGAGCCAACATAAGTCTCAAAGTGACTGTTCGCTACAGTACATATATTTTTATATGTAATGAACTACAAAAAAATTGAAGAAAAAATAAACCATTTTGTGTTAACCATAACAATCAGTATATTGGTTTAGGTCATAGCTATGGATTATTAAAACATCGATCTTTGCTATCCAAATCTCTAGGTGTGCAAAAACAGATGACGGGAATCCGAATGGGTTTTATTACCAAGTAGGTTTACACATACGAGGAATTTGCTTTGGTATATGTTGTGCATACAAAGACACACACAAATATAATGAGGTTATTTTTAAAGTTAGTTTGTGAAATTATATTAATAATAATATTCGGTTTCGGTCATGAGATGTATCTGTACCGTGGGAGTACAACAATCTAAACGGTATAACTAAATATCTGATGGTTGACTAAAGTACATTGCTTCATAAATAGTGTTTATGAATATAGACCAACCCTTCTTCGAAATGTATGTACTGAAATGTACTCATGATTGAATTTTAACTATAGTTTCAGCATTGCAGACAGGTATCTGTATCTGTAATCCACCATTATATATTTGATAGGGTCACTGGTATTTTGCTCAGATTTTGATTCCTTTCAGCTTGTATTTGCTGGCTGAAATGTTCTTCCATAGGTCTACTGCATATCCTCAGTAGTAGCATACCTCAGGTGTGAAGTAACAGCTCTATGCCTCCACGCACACCTGTGTGTTTACCTTTTATGTCTTCAGAGTATTCCATCGGTGCAATCCATTCGTAGTCATACATCCGTTTGCTGCCAGAGGGGAGCATACTGAACAGGTCGTCCGCGGCTGACTCTGGGTCTCCGGTCCCGGGCCCGGAGCCAGCCATGCCGCTGTCCGGCCACAGGTGGAGGGAGTGCGGGATCGGATCTTGGCGAGCCTCCCTGTCGCTGCTGGCTTGGCTGCTCTGGTCTCCGTCCATGTCGGCACACCCCCTCGAGTTCTTGTCTTTCATGAGATAGTCGCAGATAGCATCTATATTCTCCTTCTTCACCCCGGGCAGGAGGGCTTTGGCTCTCCTGGGGTCGGCACCGCTGTGTTTGTTGCTGCAGTCATGCTTCTTGAAGCCAGCCTCTGCAGACTCCATGGTGGTTGGACCGGGGACAGTGTCCCTACCATCCCTATCGACTGTATCTAGTCTGGCCTTTAACACTTGAATTTCTTCACTTTTCTCCCGCAGCTCCATTTTTAGCACTCGTATCCTGATGCTGACCATCTTGCGGATCTCGGACAGCGCGGTCTCCAGCACCACGGTGATGTTTCTGCCGAGGTGTTCGGTGATGTCGCTGACCGAGCACAGCAGCTCCTCGTCGGGCTCCAGCTCCAAGAAATCTGCGTCGGCTCGGCTCGCAGACCCGGGAGGCTCCATGAAGGCTCCGTGCAGCTCGGGAGACAGGCTCGTTTCAGCGAAACTGTGGTTCCTTTTACGACTCATAGGTTTACTTGGCCAGAAGCTCTATTTTATGAAGAGTTTGGATAGCTAAAAGCTACTCAACAAGCTAATGTTTGGATGATGCTGAAAGACAGTAGTTATGTGTATCAAAGTCACACGAGTAGCGCCGGATGTCACAGGTATCTCCTTTCCAAACAAAATCACTATCATGTCAAAAGACTCACTATACTTTTGTTTTGAAAGCATTGAACGGATGTGGCCTTTTTAACAGTATTTGACTTGACATACAAACACAACAGAGTTGCAGTAATGGCTCAATTCCGCAGAGTTTAGATCCATGTTCAGAAGTAGCGCCCTCTAGAGTACAGTAGAAAACCAACTGTTACAGTTATTATCTTACTACTTTCTGCATATAAGTCAATAGTAAGGATTGTTACATTGTAACTACATTGTTTCGCTAATGGTTTGAACATTATTTGTTCGTGTTTTTATAGAGCAATTACATTTTTTAAATGATATTACCTCTGGGTTGCGTGGAAAATATCCTATTTATCCTTTAAGATGAGATAAATACAAGATATACTTTATTATTCCCAAATTGGGAAATCTTTTCGTTGCAGGTGCATGTAAAACAAGTATTGCACATAATTAGAAATAAAGAGTAAACATTCAACAATTATACAATATAAACATCTCAAAATAAAAGATAAAACAGAACTAAAAGAGTAAAAGTATAAAAGTTGACCATAAAGAAAAAATATGTAAACTATCTGACAAATAAAACACTATTGAAGGGCTAAATTACAGCTAACGCAATATAAAAGTGGGATATTATTTACATTTATTGTGCAAAATGGCATATTAAATGACATATAAATGTAAAATGTGCAGTGAAGTTATAAGTCCAGTTAGCAGAAGAGAAACTCTCTCCTGTCTGTCCCTGTGACAGCCGACTTTCATGATAATACACTTATATAGGCTTACCTAATAAACCAACACGTTTGCAGTTATAAATGTTAATATGTCGTTAATTAAGGGAATCTTACCACCAGTTGTACATGTTGGTAAATAGCATAAAGATGGATTATGATCTAAAAATGATCTGCAGTCCTTCCAGAAAAATCTGTGAGCTCCAAAGAAAGTGAAGGCATGGCCGTCGCATTCCTCACACCTTCTAAAGAGTCTTTTCACAACCTGACAACTTCAAATGTTGTTCTCATTATTAATGGAAACAACTAATATATATAGCATCTTTTTAAGAAGTCTTTACAACTTAAAACCCTTAAAAAAGGGTTGAAGTTATACATTAGTAATGATCATTTAAATTCCCAATATTGCGCTAATACTCCAAATTCTCCTAAATTCCTTATTTATGTGGATATCGTGTACACCACTGCACTTTGTATGCTGCTGCTTATTGGCCATCTATGTCTGCACGCAGACTTTCCCATTGGTTGGGTTTTATATATAAATCTCTGCTCAGCTGGTTCTCTCTTATATTTGCACATATAAGTCTGTATGGCCTGCGCTCCCTCCCACGGTTTGATTCAGATGCTGGTTCCTAGTGACAACAGAACTGGGCTGAAAATCGTTTCAATAAGCTGCCCCCTCAGCTTGGAAGAATGTACAGAAGGAGCTGAAACCGTCAGATTTGATCACCTTGGGGGAGTTCAAGTCCATCTTAAAGGACAGAGAACAACAATCCATTGGTCGATGCGATTGCTATATCCCATAATTGAAGTGGTTTTAAATTGTGCCAGTTTTTAATGTGTTATAATAGTTTCTTTTATTTGCATATTGGCTGGTTGATGTGCCATTTCATTAGGGTTTTACGACCGCTGTATTCGTCTGCCTGTATTGTCTGTGTTTTATCTGCTGTAACTTTGTTCATGCTGCTCTTCTTGGCCAGGTCTGGGAAAGAGATTTGAATCTCAATGAGACTTTTACCTGGTTAAATAAAAAGAAAGGATATATTAAAAACACACTGTTAAACTAGATTAAAGGGACACGTTTCTTACTTTTTAGCAGATTGATTAAGTCTGTTACACAAATTAACAGTTGTAGTATAAACAAAGTCGTTTTTACGAAAGCCAGCCCAACACCATCCTAGTATGGATGGAGGATCACCTAGTATTATCAAAAGTTGTCAATTGCAACTTTAAGTTGATCTAGCTAGCGGATAGGATTTATTTGGAAAGTGGGTGCATTTTCCTGCAGCATTTTTATTTTGTGGATGATTTAATACAATGACCATCTACTATAAAAGCAGGTTCAACCCTCCTGTTGTCTTCGGGTCAAATCTGACCGATTCACTACTTTCATCAATCATAACTTTTTTGTTTTACTTTCGATTGCATTTAGGCTTCATGATATCCTTCACAGAGTCGACATTTGAACATATAACATTGCTGATCACCACTTTCATTGAATTCTGGATGATTTAGTGAATTTTGTAACACCCATGGTGTTCCCGCCATAAAGAACAGGAATTAGTAACCATCCAGATCAGATAACACACACACACACACACACACACACACACACACACACACACACACACACACACACACACACACACACACACACACACTAGATGTGTTCCCCCCGTTATGTGCCCATCCCCCCACATGGATCACACCTGGCACACCAATACATGTTCAGTGTCTATTCTTTGTATATGTACTGCAGTTGTTCATGTATACCAGTAGTCTGATACAATATGTACAGTTTGAAAGGGTGTTAAATTAAATTTGGTGATGATTCATAGTTTTTGTGTTAATGTAATAGCAGTTAAAACAGGACCGGTCAAATGTGACCGCGAACACCAAAGTAAAGGGGGGAAACAAAGACAATAGGAGGGTTAAAATAAAATGGAATAATGGACTCTTACATTTGATGTAAATGACCGATTTATGAAGTCGCACAAACATAACCTCAGTCCACTAAGCAGCAGAAGGCTTTATCCGGGATTCACACACATCAAAAACCACGTGCACTTTACACCACTTTGTCATGTGACAACTACCGTGTGTGTGGAGTACAAATGTAATAAAAAAAGTATTATGTGACATCGTGCAGAATGTGTGGTGCTGAGCCACCATGTATTTTGTGATTGTGTCTGTAAGCTGCTGCCATAAATTCCTGAGAGCTTCTCCAGTTTTAGAACAACACTGCTGCTGCTGACAGGGGACCTGACCGAGGACAGGAAGTGCTGAGTGTGTTCCTGCAGATGTGTGAGGGAAACACACACTCTGGATTCAACACTGACCCAAACACACACACAGAAAAAAAGAGTCAATGAGAGTTCTTTGGTTACATTTCTTGCTGATTGTGAGAGCATGGCTAACTGAAGCCCTGGAAAGAGCTTTATTTGTTCAGTGAGTGATTATTAACCTAAAACCACACTTGAAATTTGAGGAGGGATTTTAGAAGCATTTCATACTTGAATCTGAAAAATAATAGTAAAGGAAGGATCTTGCTTTTTGAGTAACTTTCAGAATGAATGAAACTTCAATAAAAATCACAAGTTGAAAACCAACAGAAGAAATGTGATGTGGGTTTAGGCTGTCAGCATTATATCAAAGAGTGTGACTCAAGTTAACCGAAGTACAACAGGAAATTGAGTGAGTGTGATTTCAAAATAAGAGCGTGAGGTTTTGACCGAACTAATATAATACATGTTCTAACCATAGACTGCATATATAAAGGTTCTAACCCACTTTAACGCACACTGCTAAATTCTAACAGAAACATCTTAACACCGTAGAACACTCAAGTTCAATGCCAGTTTGATATGACCAGTAAGTAAGTACTGATGAAAACTAACAAATACATAACCATACACATCAGTAAAGAACCAAATAGGTGAATAAAAGCCAACATATTAAAGCCTTTTTACACACAGAGATACATTTTGAAAAATGAAATATGCAAAAAAACATGATTAGGCAAAAAGAAGAAAAATATATAGAAACTAATTGTAAAATGTGTAGGGATATAATACTGGTTATTCATTATCTTTTGGTTTTACTTTACAAAAGCAAGGTTTAAATAAAAGAATAATTATCATCATTGCCATTTAAATAAATTGAATCTCCCTCCAAGTTTATAATGTTGACGTTTTTTCAATTGGCGAAATGATCACATAACTTCTATTAACCATTATATCAGTAGATAACAAACCACATATTCAGTGTGAACTGTAAATATAGCAAAGGAAATTTCGTTTTATTCAAATATGAATAAAATAATAAAACTCCTCAAAAAAATATGATGCAAACCTTTGAATGTAATAATACAGCAACGCTTTCTTTTGATTGACCTGAGAGAAACCTACATCACAATAAAACCTGTGCAAACTAAAGCCTTGATTACACTTGATTATATTTCACATCATTCATCCACATCTGTAAAGAAACTAAAGGGATTAAATACATGTAGTGGAGTAGAAGTACACCATGTACCTCTGAACTGTAGTGCAGTAGAAGTACACCATGTACCTCTGAACTGTAGAGGAGTAGAAATACACCATGTACCTCTGAACTGTAGTGGAGTAGAAGTACACCATGTACCTCTGAACTGTAGTGCAGTAGAAGTACACCATGTACCTCTGAACTGTAGTGGAGTAGAAGTACACCATGTGTTAGAGAATATTTCTTCTCTCTCCCTAAGTGTCAAATATTAATTCTTCCTTACTCCTAAGATATTTAACTTTATTGCCTGTTGACGTTTTACGACGAACCCTAAGTCTGTTATCTGTCTTAAGGAATGGGAAGTCTCAGCTATTGTTGACATTACCTGTTTTATGACCGGTCAACTCTCGGTCACAGAGCCATAGAGTCAGATAAGTGATTCAGTCCCTCCAGGTGTTCACGTATACCTTCCCCCAATATGTGGGTTGACTCTTAGTGAAGCTAGTTAAAAGGTCTACCAAGATGGGAGGGTGATCAGAATTGACATGACAACCCACCCGTGCAGTCAGAACCTTTTGCTGCTGTGACTTGTGATATGAATTCTCCGGCCGATGCTTGTAATAAACTACCAGTGTTTGACATCAAAACTCCAACTCTCCTCGTGTCTCTCTGAGTCCTGACTCTCCATTGCTGCAGAAGTTTCCCTTACACCATGTACCTCTGAACTGTAGTGCAGTAGAAATACAGTTTATAATGTTGACGTTTTTTCAATTGGCGAAATGATCACATAACTTCTATTAACCATTATATCAGTAGATAACAAACCACATATTCAGTGTGAACTGTAAATATAGCAAAGGAAATTTCATTTTATTCAAATATGAATAAAATAATAAAACTCCTCAAAAAAATATGATGCAAACTTTTGAATGTAATAATACAGCAACGCTTTCTTTTGATTGACCTGAGAGAAACCTACATCACAATAAAACCTGTGCAAACTAAAGCCTTGATTACACTTGATTATATTTCACATCATTCATCCACAACTGTAAAGAAACTAAAGGGATTAAATACATGTAGTGGAGTAGAAGTACACCATGTACCTCTGAACTGTAGTGCAGTAGAAGTACACCATGTACCTCTGAACTGTAGTCAAAGTACACCATGTACCTCTGAACTGTAGAGGAGTAGAAGTACACCATGTACCTCTGAACTGTAGAGGAGTAGAAGTACACCATGTACCTCTGAACTGTAGTGGAGTAGAAGTACACCATGTACCTCTGAACTGTAGTGCAGTAGAAGTACACCATTTACCTCTGAACTGTAGAGGAGTAGAAATACACCATGTACCTCTGAACTGTAGTGGAGTAGAAGTACACCATGTACCTCTGAACTGTAGTGGAGTAGAAGTACACCATGTACCTCTGAACTGTAGTGCAGTAGAAATACACCATTTACCTCTGAACTGTAGAGGAGTAGAAATACACCATGTACCTCTAAACTGTAGTGGAGTAGAAGTACACCATGTACCTCTGAACTGTAGTGCAGTAGAAGTACACCATGTACCTCTGAACTGTAGTCAAAGTACACCATGTACCTCTGAACTGTAGAGGAGTAGAAGTACACCATGTACCTCTGAACTGGAGAGGAGTAAAAGTACACCATGTACCTCTGAACTGTAGTAGAAGTACACCATTTACCTCTGAACTGTAGTGGAGTCAAAGTACACCATGTACCTCTGAACTGTAGAGGAGTAGAAGTACACCATGTACCTCTGAACTGTAGTGGAGTAGAAGTACACCATGTACCTCTGAACTGTAGAGGAGTAGAAGTACACCATGTACCTCTGAACTGTAGTGGAAGTACACCATGTACCTCTGAACTGTAGAGGAGTAGAAGTACACCATGTACCTCTGATCTGTAGAGGAGTAGAAGTACACCATGTACCTCTGAACTGTAGAGGAGTAGAAGTACACCATTTACCTCTGAACTGTAGAGGAGTAGAAGTACACCATGTACCTCTGAACTGTAGTGGAGTAGAAGTACACCATGTACCTCTGAACTGTAGAGGAGTAAAAGTACACCATGTACCTCTGAACTGTAGAGGAGTAGAAGTACACCATGTACCTCTGAACTGTAGAGGAGTAGAAGTACACCATGTACCTCTGAACTGTAGAGGAGTAGAAGTACACCATGTAACTCTGAATTGGAGTAGATGTACAAAGTAGCATGAAATGGAAATACTCAAGTAAAGTACAAGTACCTCATATTGTACTTAAGTACCGTACTTGAGTAAATGTACTTAGTTACTTCCCACCTCTGCTTATACAACCCAGTCTCACGGCATTTCGTGTTCACCAACACGATCTTTAATCTATTGATTCGTGTTCACCGACACGATTTGCCCCTTTTTTTCGTGTTGCACAGCACGATTTTAAAAGCAATGTATTTCTACTGCCTGCAGCACGTCTTTTTCTCCGGTCGGGTCGAGGAAGACCGGAAGCTGTGTGGTTCATAAAAACATGTTCTTACTCAATATCAAGCCACAGTTATTGCTTTTATTTGAAATCGTATAATTTCGGACTTTTGTTGCCGTCTGTGAGGAAAATAAATGGGGCTCAGAGCCTCAGGATACTGAAATCTGTATTTTTAAAATCTTTTTTTCCTTCTAATTTGTTATTCTTTTCAAAATAACACACTGTTATTTACTCATCAATAACACACAATTATCCTTGCTTTTATTTATTGGTTTAATTCCATAATCTCTGGCTTTTTTGGCGTCGGTCAGGAACTGAATTTCAAAATAAAAATAACCGGAAACAGACGTAGGCATTTCGAGCGATTACCCAAGATCCTCAGCTATGGTTTTAAGCTCGCGTATTGGATGTTTTAGCCGCAATGCATGCTGGGATTTGGTGTTTATATGATATGAAATCCGGAAAACATTTTAAAATAATACTTAATTCCGAGCGCTCTTGCTTTTCTCTTTGAAAGTCGTCACATAACGGCATTGTAATACACGGTTCGGCTGCATTGTATATTACAGATCTGCCGTAGTTCTTTATTTATAGAGCCCTGATGAGAAGACCTTTGGAAAAACTGAGAAAATGCCGCCGAAACTGAATACTTGACGTGGATCATAAATATATTCAATAATTAAACAACATCTTCAATTTCTCTTCACACAATACGTCTCCTTGCAGTATCAACACTAATTCGGCTGACTTTTACATTTGATCTAATTCACAGATAGGTTATATTTACACCATAACGGTGCACAGCTGACATAAAAGGACTGTAGTTTTTAAAGATATTACTGATTTTATTTGAATGTAAGAATGTAAATACTGAGTCTGAAATAGTATAGCAATATGCTGTAAAATTATGTGAAAGCATGCATAAAACTACACATCTTCAGATGTTGTACGAAAACATAAGTGTCCTACACTAATAATACAAAGTTATTATGGCTGTGTGTACCTTGTGTGCACCTCCTAGTGGTTAAAGCACGTTATTGAATTATTGTGTTTTATTTGATTAAAAAAATATTAAGAGTACATACTTTCATATGGGGAAAGTATAAATATAGAATATAAAAAATCAAGAAGATACTATAAGTGATCTCTACAATAAAACAGTTTAGTGCAGAATGTACAAAGATATTAATAGGAGGAGTTGCAAAACAGAACAACGAATTAACCTTTATTTAAACATTAAATAACAGATTAAGGTCTTCTTTTAAATAAGAAAAAAACTTTGGGGGTATCTATCTACAGATAAATATTAAGCCTGACAAAGTACTTAACGTCTAATATATTGCTTTCCTGCAATGTTAACTATGTTGAAGCATTTATTTTAACTGATATTATACATATGAATTATACTCTTATGTATGTAGATAGAATAAGAAATGTGCAGAATATGACAGTTTAATGGTGGAGGTAAACACATATTGATAGATGTCTTGTAATGCACTGTTGAGGAACCTGTGACCCAAGTGTTTCATTCATTGCATAACTACACCGTAGTTGTGTATATGATATGTCAATAAACCTTTGAAAATTTTGAAAAGGATGTGCAAAATAGCCATAATATACAGTCTTTAATGAACTATTAGTAGAGAATAACGAGTAATGAATATACTTTATTACTCATTCATGTCAATTGCAGATACATGTTTAGTCTTCTCAAGCACCAACTATCAAATATCTCTCCTGATTGTTGGCACTTGACAATCACCTTACCTGAATTTTACTCAGGTGTAACTAAAGTCTGATTTAAGGGTTGTTTATATGTCACATAATTAATCAGAATCTGCAAAGTAACTCAAATAAATGCAGTGGAGTAAAAATACCAGGTTAACCTCTGAATTGTAGTGGAGTAGAATTACAAAGTAACAATGAGCTGTCATGTGGGTATTAATGCTGCGCATTATGGACACAAGCGATTTTCACCCATTTATTAATGATATGTTTTACATTTGATAACACCAATGTGTTTAATACTGGCAACTTCTAATTGTGGGAAAAACGAAAACGTTCAGTAGAGACGTCCCATAGAACATTTTGCGAAACACAAGAGCCAGCATGTGTAGTTCTGGGGGGGCGTTCGATTCCAGTTTTGGATAGTCTGGCGTGATTTCGTTCCATTTCACACAGCTGTTTGACGCTCTGCGTAACCTTACGGGGACTGTAGTCCTAAACGATAGCTGGGGATTATGGGTAGTGTAGTGTCTTCGGCCATCCTAAACTCAGAAATGTTGACAATCGCAATGATGCTCGAAATGTCCCTTATAGGCCTACGTCTGTTTCCGGTTATTTTTATTTTGAAATTCAGTTCCTGACGGACGCCAAAAAAGCCCGAGATTATGGAATTAAACCAATAAATAAAAGCAAGGATAATTGTGTGTTATTGGTGAGTAAATAACAGTGTGTTATTTTGAAAAGAATAACGAATTAGAAGGAAACAAATATTTAAAAATACAGATTTCCGTATTCTGAGGCTCTGAGCCCCATTTATTTTCCTCACAGACGGCAACAAAAGTCCGAAATTATACGATTTAAAATAAAAGCAATAATTGTGGCTTGATATTGAGTAAGAACATGTTTTTCTGAACCACACAGCTTCCGGTCTCCCACGACCCGACCGGAGAAAAAGACGTGCTGCAGGCAGTAGAAATACATTGCTTTTAAAATCGTGCTGTGCAACACGAAAAAAAAGGGGCAAATCGTGTTGGTGAACACGAAATGCCGTGAGACTGGGTTGGCTTATATGTAAACTGAGGTCAAACGTTTTTGTCAATGGGACTTTTATTTTGAAAGGACACATCAGGATGTTATGGGTCAGCTTGACTCCCGCCTCTCATACGGAGAGTAGTAGACAGCTCGGTGCAGGGCATGTGACGGAGAGCTGCTCACTGATCCCCGGGGACCGAACGGTTGTATCGGACATGTCTTCCCGGCCGGACCGAGACACCGGCAGGTACCGGAGGAAGAGCTCTACCGAAGGCCAGCACCGGGAGGAGAAGTCACTCCGGCACGGCAGAATAGGTATCTGTACTCATACTTATAATATAGGAGCCATGAATTACTCTACACATTTGAGGTACTTTGTATTTTCATTTAAACGCATAACTGCACTACATTTATTTTACAGATTCAGTACTTTTACTTAAACTATTCTCGATGCAGTAGGCCTACTACTTGAAAGTGCACATGTTTACAGTGTGGTATTAGTACTTTTACTCAAGTAAAGAATTGTAATACTTTTTCCACCACTGTGTAGGAGCAATATCATATGATCATTTTTTGTTAATACACAACATTTAAAAAAGTCGTGATCTATGAGTTAAATAAAAGTATTTTGTGTATTTAAAAAGTAATCTATAATGTACCAGTTATAATTGGCTAATGGACAATATAATACATGAACTATCCCTGAGTATTCACCCTAATAACAAATAGTATTTATAATTAAAACAGGCTATGGCGTAGATGTGATTTTATCCTTAATCCTTGTGGATCCCCTCCAGTTTAAAAGAGCTGCATTTAAATAATAAAAGTCTGGTTAGCTATAATGTTTAAAACCTTTCAAATTCATTAAAAGCTCAATAATTTATGAATATTATAATATTATGTGTATTGCTGGACATAATGTAGTGTCACACTGGATACTTCAGTTTCCCATAACACACTTGTGCAACCGACTGGCTCCAAACAAGTTGTGATGTCAACATTGCTGCTGCTATGGTCAAACTCTGCCAAACATATCTGTACAGTGAAGCAAACATGAAACCAATGATATTATTTTAATAATCACTCATACATCCCAGATGTACTTGCTTTCTCATCAACAGTGACACCTTGAAGACCCTAACCCACAAGCCACAAGCTCTGTGCTTAAAATAAAAGTAAGCCTCTTGCCATGTTGGTCACGTTCACTTCTTCATGTTTCTAACAGTGCGTGGATTCTCCAGAGATTCTGCAAGTCTGAAGAGAACTGTCTCCATATGTGAGGAAAACTTCCCAACAGGTAAGAGACTGGAACACTCCGCTCGTGTTTAGATGGTTACTCTAAATCTTTGAAAACTCTGGCAGGACTAGGAGAGCTTTTCTGATGTTTTGAGGTCAATGCCTAATCTCAATGTTTGTGCTAGAGCTTTGCAACATAAGGGTTACCATCCAGCCAACTATCCTAACCTTTACCATATGTGGCTATTGAATGGTTAAGGGTATATTGACCATTGCTAATCGTGGCTAACCAGATCACATAAATAATCAATTGATTCCATCTAGAAAAATAACACCTTTTTGAAATATTGCCATAAAAGTTGATACAGAAGATGAATCCTAATGACTTTCTGCAACAGCTGGAGTGAGCTCAGTTAATGGACTCAACAGCAGGCTCAGAAACACAGGCTTTAAAAAAGACAGTATATACTTGGCAAAGTTCGGGACACAGTTGATACGTAAGACAGGAACCCAAAACAGACGAGGAGTAGGCAAAACTGGGTCAGGAAACGTAGTAAGTTTAGGTACACGATAAACACTAATCACTGGGAGAAACTGCTGGAACACTTGACTCGGAGGTACAAAGAGGAACTGGTACCGAGTGGAGTGGAGACACACACCAGACACACAGGGGCACATGGAGACTAACTGAGATGATACACAGGTGAGGAACAATCCAGAGTGGTGACTCTGGAACGAGAAGAGGCGTAACGATATAAGAGAGGAATTACAAAATTGCCAAAACAAAGTTAACCTGAGAGGACCTTACACATCCGTAAACTGATGCCATTCCCATCAGTCTCAGCTGTAGGCTGCTTTGTGTTATACACTGATAAACACATGTTAGCATGCTAATGTGCTAAGCTAGGATGGTAAACGTCATACCTGCTTAATAGCGGCATGAAAGCATTGTTAGCATGTTAGTATGGTATCATGCTTCAGTTAGCATTTAGCTCAAAGCACGGCTGTGCAGTGGTGGAAAGTAATTAAGTATATTTACTCAAGTGCTGTACTTAAGTACATTTTGAGGAACATGTACTTTACTTGAGTATTTTCATTGTATGCCAATTTATACTCTACAACATTTTAGCAGCAAATATTCGACTTTTTGCTCGCAACATTCATTTGACATTGACAACATAAGTTACTAGTAACCTTTGCTAGATTTTATTATTAATAGACACATTAAATCAACTAACACACTATAATGTACTTTTATGGATGTAAATACCTTGCAGTATAACATATTAATGCTATGTCATCCAACAGCTGCAAAATGATAGACACATTAATCTATTACTAATTATAAACCAGTGGAATAGTTTTTCGAAAATATTCGCTTTAGATAATGCATACATTGAGATTTACGACTTAAGTAATTTTTACATTTAACAGAGTATTTGTACTCTTTTACCTGAGTACTTCTTCCACCACTGCAGCTGTGCCTATACAGCCTCACAGTGGCTGTAGTCTCTTAATGTTATAATCACATATTTCATATTATTTCCCAAAGCAACAAAGGGGGCACTGAAGTCACCCCTTGCAGTTTTGTTGGAGAGGATATTTCACGAGTAAAGAAATAAATCTCTCTCCACCTGGACGAGTCACAAGAAATCACATGACATGAGTAAAAGTCATGTGGGAGAATTTGAAGTGTTTTATACCTTGAACCTGAGTTCCTCTGGAGTCACTGATTCATCTGTCAGGTGCTCATCATCTGCTGAAATCACAAGATGAGCTCAGGTAGTGCAGGAGCTCAAACACATAAACCTACTTTTCTTGAACCACTTATATCAACCAATTAGTATTTGTATTTGAAATACATACCTTCATTATAACACTGAACTTGGTTAGGTGTTTTTACAACTGCAGCAAACGCCTCAGGTCATTCATGTTTGTTCTTTTTTAGCAAAGATCAACAAGAGAGGTAGTTTCATCTAACTGCATTTGATGTCATTAAAATACTCATGAAGATGTGCTTTACTGCAGTTGACCTTTTTTATGCAGGTTTACTGAGTAGCTAAGTAATTAAAGTTACATTTAAAATGGGCTATAATACACTTCCTGGTCTCCTTATGGCACCTATAACTGAGACACCTTTACATGCTATGTGATATTTCTCATGCAACACTGAGCAGAGGGGAGTCCAATCATTCAGTATTCAGGTACAAGTCAATGTCCGGCATTCAAAATTGTACTTAAGTCAAATTTGAAAAAGTATACGCATCAAAAAACACTTTAAAGGTGGGGTAGGTAAGTTTCAGAAACCGGCTCAAGTGCACTAACATTTGAAAGTACACAGCCGAAAATAATCCGCCCCTTCCTTCAGACTTCCTTACAGAGCACCTCCTCCAACACACACGAACGCGCACACGACGTCAGCAGACTGGTGAAAGTGGCCGTCTGTTGCTGGTGAGTCATTGAAGTACTGCTGCAATGCACGCCCAATGAGGGCACGCCCAATGAGGGCACGAGATACATTTGTGCGTGCACGAGATGGAAGGCTGACAGATAGACAATCCAATCCGTTTAGCCGGGCGGCGACATTTTTTAATGGATTTATTGTCAAAGCACTTAAGATATTCATTGCTATCGGGATGTTAAGAGCATTCCATGGAATATAACAAAAAGTGTATCTCGAGCCGGTTTCTGAAACTTACCCACCCCACCTTTAAGTACCAAAAGTATACTTGTTTTGCAGAATGGCCCATTTAGGCAACATATATTTGAAATGATTGTAATACAATAATTGATGCATTAATGTGTTCATCCCTTCAATGTTGCTCTTGGTAAAATGGGGGTTTATTTGAATTACTTTATACTGCTGGTTAGCTTAACCAATAATAATATTTGATAATGATTTATATTTGATATTAATAACCTAAATCTGCAAAGTAACTAGTAATTTAATATGAAAAATAAATGTAGTGGATTTAAAAGTATAAAGTAGCATAATGTGGAAAAAGTGAAGTACAAGTACCTATATTTTTTTAGTAAAGAGTAAATGTACTTTACAACACTGGTTGCAAGTGACACAGTTATGGACAGTACCTCAAACATGACATTTATCAGCATTTTAATGAAATATTTGGTTTTGTAATCCACTCACATAGGGTGGATAATGTTAATTTACATTCAGTTCAGCAGCTGTGACTGATATACACATTTTGATGTTTAAGGGTTACATTAATGTGGTTAATAAGATCTGAGACCAGGATATGTAGTGAGTGAACCTTCATTATTGTTTGTCTCTGTCTGTGTGTCTCTGTCTGTCTGTCTGTCTGTCTGTCTGTCTGTCTGTCTGTCTGTCTGTCTGTGTCTGTCTGTCTGTCTGTCTGTCTGTCTGTCTGTCTGTCTGTCTGTCTGTCTGTCTGTCTGTCTGTCTGTCTGTCTGTCTGTCTGTCTGTCTGTCTGTCTGTCTGTCTGTCTGTCTGTCTGTCTGTCTGTCTGTCTGTCTGTCTGTCTGTCTGTCTGTCTGTCTGTCTGTCTCTCTGTCTCTCTGTCTCTCTGTCTGTGTGTGTGTCTGTCTGCCTGCCTGTCTCTCTCTCTCCCTCTCTCTTTCTCTCTCTCTTTCTCTCTCTCTTTCTCTCTCTCTTTCTCTCTCTCTTTCTGTGTGTGTGTGTGTGTGTGTGTGTGTAGCTCTGCCCGTGCTGCTGGATGTGGTCGGGGGTCCCGAGAGTCTTCCTGCAGACGAGCAGACACAGGAAATGCTGAGAGGGAAACTGCGCATTCTGCAAGCTGACAGCACCGAGGTCAACGCTCTGTTCATGGTACACACACACACACACACACACACACACACACACACACACACACACACACACACACACACACACACACACACACACACACACACACACACACACACACACACACACACACACACACACACACACTCCTGGCATTTTACACTGTACAAGAGTCCAGTTTCTCAACAAGTTATGAATTACTGGGTTTGTAAAGGCTGTCTGTCTGCTTGGTTTGCAGGACTGCTTCAAGTGTTGTGTTAAAATGGTTGCTTAAACATAAACAATATATATTCGAAACCCTAAGAATAAGTTATAAAACAGAAACGAAAGGAAATCTAAATCTTCAAAATAGTTTGTGATTACATTGATGCGACTGATCCTTGCAGATCAATACCCTTTCACTAGTTATAAGTTAATTTCATATTGGTTGTGGTTGACTCTAAATATCTGAATATCCAAAGAAACTTCTTAAGCCACTCCTTAATAATACATTTGTTTTCTTTATTATAGCTAAATTATACTACATTTTGTTTTCTCTCTCTCTGTCTACAGGAGCTGTCTACTCATCTGATCTCCATCAACAGTGAAGAAAATATAATTTTTGTCACATTCAAAACATTTGAAGAAATATGGAAGTTCACCACATATTACACAATTGGTAGGTATTTAAAATAAGGCTAAAGTGCAAAAGAGAAAAATGTAATTGTATTTTTCATATTTCTGACCTACTGTATGGAGTACTGGGTAGTAATGATAATGCTAATACCGCTATTGCTGCTGCTAGCAAACATAATGCCAGTGGTTATAGTTCAGAAAGTGTGTTAAAGAATAGGTCTGTTCATAGTATCACTTCTTCCTCCTGTGCTGCAGGTTTCCTGGGTCGCTGTATGGAGGATCTGTTGTTAGACCAGAGGTTTTGTCTCAGTTCTCTGGAGGAGGACATCAGGATCCAGGTCTCCATTCAGGAGGAGACCCTCAGCCTGATCTACAAAGGCATCCTCATGCAGGAAGGTAGGGGACAGCACTAACAATAGCTAATAGTGGCCTCTAAAAGGTGGGGAAAGTGGAAACATTCTATACCCAAGAGCTGTAATTAAACCAGTGATTTTGAACCACTGTGTTCAACACCAGTGTGTTGTGAGAGATTGTCAAGTGTGCCGTGGGAAATTAACAAATTGCACTTAATCGGTCCCCAAAAATATTATTAAGTTACTGCAGATAGTTTGTTAAGCGTCTGTGCCTTCAATGTAGTGGCTGGCTAATGAAATACTCTTCCATGCCAGTGGGTGGCAGTAGGTAGCGCGATAATGATGTTAATTTAAGACAGTAGAATTAAGTGATGTCGATGGAGACAAACAGAGATGGATAAATATTTGAAGATGAAAAAGGCAGAACTGGGTCCTGGACAAAAATCGGAGTGATAGTCAACAGCAATACAAAATGAAAACGTGTCATTAAGTCACTTGAAAAAAAAAAAAAGTTGAAAACACTGATTTGAACCAATAATGATCTTTTAACAAATCACATGCAACTGACAATTTTAAATAAATAAATATATGACATGCTGACAGTTCACATGGCTATCTTTAGGGTCTTTCTTTGCTAGCTGTAGCACCAACCAGATGTTCGACAGCTCCACCTCTGGAGGGGACCTGTACCTGGAGCAGGGGGACATAGCCCAGTTCGAGCCCCCCTTCCTGGGCTCAGGGTGGACCATGCTCTGCCTGACTGATGGAGGCCGAGGCACTGCACCCAGACCTGCTGTGAAGCCCGTCATCCCTTTTTATCAGTGAGTCACATTATGGGCTCAATACAGTCTCATACAAGTATGTCTCACTGATCTGTGAACAAACAATCAAATATAAAGTTCTCACATGATACGATCTGTCCACAGGTGGTTTCTCAAATCCTGTGCAGAGGGCATTTTAGTTGGTGATGGGAAACCCTCCTGTGACTTCCCTCTGCAGTTTGGTAAGATAAGATAAAGAATCTGTTTGAATTATGAACACACCTTTATATTGAGGGCTCAATTTGATTATATACGGTAGCTGACTTGGGCAAAGGAGCTACAACAGCCCAAACACTACAGCTTCAGAAACAATGCAAGTATAAAACCTTTTTCTTTATTGCAGGTTTATTTTGGAATGCAGCATTTTGTATTTGCAGTGTTTCATTAATAGGTGCTTTCACACCGCAGTACTTTTCCCACAAAGGTTCATCAGAACTTAGTTCATCAGAACTCTTTAGTTCTCATGAACTAAATAACCGGAATAAGTCCCTGGGGGAGGATTAGGCAAATGAAGCCGCTGACGTCACTTCTTCTTCTTCAGCTTTGGGTTTACTGGCAGGCCGCAAACCACTTCATCCTTCCGAGTAAATCGCCAGAACGCCGACACCTCCTCATCTCCTCATCTCCACCGCTCCCGTTTTCTTTTGTGTTGCCATAAGTTAGTCTCTCTGCGTTTCTGCGCTGGGATAATGCTAATGCTAATAATGCTAATGCGAGGATAATAAAATGGCGGCTTCACAAAACTTTTTGGGAGTTTGACGGGGCGTGGTTTGCAATCCGCCCAGCCAATCAGACATAGGAACCTTTTTCTCCCACGAAAGTCCCTGCTCTCTAGCAGGGACGAAAAGGGGGTAAAAAGGTTCTGATGAACTCATTTTGGTTCCGGATTTTTTTGGTGTGAACGCGACATTTCGGAACTAAAGTGGGAAAAGTACTGCGGTGTGAACGTGCCTAATGCCACATTTTAAGTAAACCATGTGCATGCTTTGTCAAGTTGGTGAAGATATTTCTTAATTTAGAGGTCTTTTGGCACATTTGGATTTTCACATTTGCATTGTTTCTGAAGCTGCAGCGAGTTTCTCCTAAAGGGAGAGTTTTGGGCCGCTTTTGCACGTTTGTACCTGTCAGCCATACTTACATATTGCCTGAATCTTTTAAACGCGTTTCAATTTCTAACACTAGTATCATTTCAAGATGCCTCTTCTTTACTTTAAACTTTAATCTCTTTAGTATTTCTTTGAAAATGTTTGCCTTTTCCCCCTCTCTCCACAACTGAGATTTAAACTGCTTTTCACATTGGGTCTTCAACAATTAAACTGAGAGGAAATCCTCCCTCTGTAACGACTGTCCAACTGACATCTCAACCACTTTACCTGCACACACATCAACTGACACTTCAAGTCCTTTAAGGCCACAGATTTTAACATTTGAGTACAAAAAAAACTATTCAGCACTGAAAAAACTGAAACATTGACTTCAACACATTTAACCTAACTGTATTAGGTTAGTTGAAAGCAATAATATTAGCCGCTTTCACACCAAGTACTGTGCCGTACTTAGTGCCCCGGCACTAAGTACCCCAGGGCACTAAGTACCAATCGCGTTCACACCGGAGTACTTTTCCCTGAGGGAAGATTACGCAAATGAGCCGCTGACGTCACTTCGTCTTCTTATACTCTCGTATACTGCCACCCAAAGTCCCCGGCCGGAAGTTACTTCCGAGTAAATCGCCAGAACGCCGAAACCTCCTCATCTCCACCGCTCCCATGATTTTTTTGTGTTGCCATAAGTTATTCTCTCTCCGTTGGTGCGCGGGGCTAATGCTAATGCTAATGCCAGCAAATACAATGGCGGCTTCAAAAAACGTTTCAGGGGCGTGGTTTGCAATTCGCCCAGCCAATAGAAATTGGTACTTTTTTGGTACTTTTTTGGTACCACCTCTCTAGCAGACACTAAAAATGGGGATAAAAGTTCCCGGCACTAAGTACTCTTTTTTGTGTGAACGCGACATAAGGGGTACTAACGGAACCAAACGGGAAAAGTACGGGGAAAAGTAATAAGTAATAAGTTGAACCTAATATTTTTTTATTTAAACTTAATATTATTGCTTTCAACTAACCTAATACGGTTCAGTTTTTTCAGTGAGCTCTTCTGAATACTCCACTGTACTTTATTGTAATAAAGTACAGTGGCAATTTATCCAATCTCTTTTGTTCAGCCAGAGGAACCTGTCTTGCCACAATGGAGTACGATGCTGGGGGCCCAGATGAGCTGAGCGTGGCCCCTGGTGATCGCATCATCATCGTGGGACTTCTGGTGTCTTGTTTTGAGTGGTTCACAGGGAGGAAGGAGGCCACAGGAGAAGTGGGTCTGGTGAAGACAAGCCTGGTGGAACCCTCCACTGACATTACCCAGTGAGTTTACCAATATCACAGAGTTAGCTGTTGTTAAATTGATTTGCAATAGAGTATAATATCTTGTTCTTACGTGGTCACCTTTCCAGGTCAGAAGATATTTTTTTGGATGGAGAGGAAAGAACACTCTTCAGTGTGCAAGAGGACAAAGTCTTAGAGGAAACAACTGCGTTACTGCAGAAGAAATCCCAATATGATACCGGTCAGAAATACAAACTTGGTGAGACAAAAACGCTGCAAACTCACAGGTCAAAAACCCAACAAGTATTCCAAGCAAAGTAATAATGTTGTCATTGCCTATAGAAAAACAAACACCAGTTAGCCAGAAGGCTTTCATCATATAGATGACATACATGTTTGTGTCAAATGTCATGGCAATCAGTCAGAAAGTGGTTGATAAGGTTCATTGAAAAATGTTGGTAATACTGAACAAAATCTTAAGAAATTGTCAAATATCAATAGGATTCAATCAGACTCATACCATGTCCAGATAGACAGTTGTTGAGGTTTCACTGGGTTTCCTCATTCTCTTTTTGTACTTTGGTTTGTTCAATCCCAGATACGATGAGTTGCCAAGACTCTGAGAAAAAAAAATCACGTATGTATTGACATCTACAGTAAATGTCACGTTAATATATCTAAAAGTATTGTCCACTCTGTATTACATATTCTCTATTTCTGATTTTCATTTTGCAGTCGGCACTTCAAGCAAAGTTGATGCTCAGACTGACCTTAAGAGAAATATTCAGAGGATACTTGATCAGGGAAAACACTCATCACCAGATCCTGTAGTGACCGTTAACGGGACTCTAAAGGAACCGCACCTTGCAACAGAATCAAAGAACCCCATCCCTCCGTGCTTCACGGTCCACCCAGTGGTCGAAGGAAACACCAATACCGAGAACTTCATCCCCCTCCTCTCTTTCCTGGAGGGACGAGACTACAGAGCAGAGTTTGGCGTCCTGTATGGACTGGGTTCAGAACTCCTCGCCTCCTCCATCTTCACCGGTCACTCTGACGAGGATGAGTTGATTGCCTTCCTGGGTGTTGCTAGGGAAACAGCCAGGAAGAAGCGACTCTATTGGCCGCATACTCGGTTGTGTTTTCTGTTGGGTAAGCTTTGTGCTGGGAGGTTGAAGTTCAGCCAGGCCCGGGTTTACTTGGAGGAAGCCCTCAGCGTGCCACGAGAGGGCTTCACGGACCTCAGGTTGTTGGCCAGCATCTACTCAAGACTGGTTCCCATTTACCTCCTGCAGAAAAATACTGAGAGTTTCTTTGCTCTGGCCGAACGACTCGTTGCCTTGCTATTTGGAATCCCAGACTGCCTGGCATGTTTAGAAGACAACTCCGCTCTTAAATACATCCTCAAGAAAGCTGTTCTATCTCACAACCAAATGGCGGAGGCCCGGGCTTGTTACCAATTGGCGAAGCACCACTTGACTCATGCTGAAGGATTACGAGTTGTTCCTTATCTTGAAAGACTACTTGTTCTTTCTGGTGAAGC
The DNA here is from genome assembly GCF_902827175.1 of Gymnodraco acuticeps. Classification (NCBI taxonomy): domain Eukaryota; kingdom Metazoa; phylum Chordata; class Actinopteri; order Perciformes; family Bathydraconidae; genus Gymnodraco; species Gymnodraco acuticeps. The sequence goes on along the minus strand of NW_022990741.1, from coordinate 539,121 downwards.
TCAAAGGACTTGGGGGACCTCTCCCAGTCAGGAGTACCTCACACTGGGAAGGATCTACAGCGAACTCCAGCTCCCCCACCTCAGTGTCAGTTCAGCCAGGAGAGCTTCTCTGCAGCCCTCTGCTACACTGACAGACTGTCTCAGCAGCATGGCACTAGCTATGGACAATGTCAACAAACTGTATGAGTTCACAGAACAGGAAGCTTCTATCCCATCTAAAGTGGCTCCATATTTACACCAAGCCCTTTCTTCTATCCAAGGAGAAGGAAGTGATCGATACCATGTTCTGGGTCATCGGATTACTGTTTGTCTCAGCCAACTGTTTTGCAAGAACTCAATGGTTGGACAGGCCATCTGCCGCATGCATACTCTGATCAACAACAACGGACCCTCACTCTGCATCTCCGTCCCAGAAAGAAACAGTGCCCTCACCTGGCTGGCATGGCTTCACATTGACAATCATCAGCCAGATGTTGCTTTGGATGTCCTGGATTTGGTCCTAGCTTCCATGCCAGAACACTGCACGACCCCTCAGGAAGGTCTGTGGAAGTCTTTATGTGTTCAAAATAACAGTCAGAGGGATTGAGAGGGGGCAAGTAAATGTTTCTAGTATCTAAGGGGAAATTTACAATTTTGAACTACAGTCAAATACACCATTGTAACTGTCATTGTTCACTGAAACCAGCAATCTAGTACCTTGCTAACAAACTAAGCTAGATTAATGAACATTTTAATCATTGCTTTCTATGAATGATTGCCCTGGTATTCTAGCACTATCTCCGAGGCTAAAAGTCGACCGTGTTTCCTGATGTCCTTTTCCCTATTTAGTCCACAGAAAGGTCCTTAGAAAAGTGATTACTTAACAGTGATTTAGATTTTGCAAAAGTACTTCCTGGTTAAACATCCAACCAAAGGAATCGTTTTACTCCAATATTTAAATGCTATCATGTGCTGCTCTTTACTTTTGAACTGAAGAAATGTGCAGACTTTTTAAAGATGTGTCTTCATTAAAAAACAATAATCAGTGTGAAGGCAAGGCAAAAACCGATTTGAAAACAGGCTATTTCCAAACAGCTGAAGTAAATGTCTCTAATTTAACATACAGGTGTGGTCCTCAACATGCGTGGTGTTGCACTTCGATACATGGGTGACCTCCGGAGGGCAGCAGAGAGCTATCAGGCTGCTGTGGACATCTGCCAAGAGTATGAGGACATGCCAAACTGGGCTGTAGCTCAGGCTAACCTAGGTAAGATAGAATAGACTTCTAGACACATGAATGGACTCTGGTTCTGTGGGTGACTGTTGTTCTTCTTGAAGGACTGTTGTGTCTGAAGGCTGGAGCTAAAAGACTAGCCCAGAGACACCTGACGGAGGCTGTGCAGCTCTTCTCTGAGCTGGAGGAAGGAGGGCATGAGGCTGACTTCATCACCGTGCTGCTGGAGCTGGGTCAGCACTATGTGAAGCAGCAGGAGCTGGACTTTGGGAAAGGATGCTACGAGTGGGCTCTTTTGCTAGCTATCAATGTTAACCTGCTAGACTGTAAGTATAGACACAAGATTCAAGACTTTATTGTCATGTGCACAGTAGCTACAGCGTAGCTATTGCAATGGAAAACTTAAGTCACAGGCTCCTCCAACAGTGCAACATGAATACTGTATATATAGGACATAAAACAAATAAAACAGATAAAATAGTGCAAGAGAATGTTTAGAAATGTTTTTAGAAGAGTCTATATACAAGTACATGGAATAAGATATATTAGATAAATAATTTGCAAGATACAAACAGATGAATGTTTATGAATGTTCTTTAAAAAGTTCACACAAACACGTTGTTTAGATTTTGCCGAGGTACTTCCTGGTTCAACATCCAACCAAGGTTTTATTATGATGTGTGTCTTCGGAGAAATTGAACTGCAGTACAGTATGTAAATGCTACTATGTGCTGCTCTTTACTAATGCACACTGCAGTAGCACTGTAGGTTTGAACAGAAGAAATGTGCCAAGGCAAAAACTGATTTGAAAATAGCCTATTTTAAGTAAAAGTCTTTAACACAAAGGTGTGGTCCTCAACATGCATAACGTTGCTCTTCGATGCATTGAACTGAACTGGACTGTCCCTCGTTGCCAGGCCAGCTCTCTGCGACCCGACACCTGAGCCTTCTGTACGGGTGTGAGAGCCCGGACCAGGCCCAGTGTATCGTCTACAGCCAGCACCAGGTGGCGCTGCTGCAGAGCACAGGGGACCGGGGTCAGGAGGGGGAGGCACTGGAGGCCATCAGCCAGCTGTTCCTCAACCTGGGCACAGAACGGTGTGTGTGTGTGTGTGTATATATATGTATGTATATGTATGTGTGTGTGTGTGTGTGTGTGTGTGTGTGTGTGTGTGTGTGTGTGTGTGTGTGTGTGTGTGTGTGTGTGTGTGTGTGTGTGTGTGTGTGTGTGTGTGTGTGTGTGTGTGTGTGTGTGTGTGTGTGTGGTGTGTGTGTGTGTGTGTGTGTGTGTGTGTGTGTGTGTGTGTGGTGTGTGTGTGTGTGTGTGTGTGTGTGTGTGTGTGTGTGTGTGTGTTGTGTGTGTGTGTGTGTGTGTGTGTGTGTGTGTGTGTGTGTGTGTGTCTGGGAGGAGCTAGGGTTAGGGCAGTGGTTCTCAAACTTTTTCTGGCATTCCCCACTTTGAACACCTGTTCCTCGCCGCTCCAATGAAATGGTAGGCCAAGCTTAAATGGTCAAATGTATCGTTCTATAACAGGGGTCTCCAACCTTTTTTAGGATGAGAGCTACTTTCAAAAAAATTAAACAAGTCGTGAGCTACTTTTACTCCTCTTTTTCAGTTTTTTTGCAGTGTATATATTTAGCACATTTTAACATTATTATATGCTTACCTTTAACCTTTGTGTGCTGTTTGGGTCTGTGGGACCCGTTTGCAGTGAAAAGAAAATGTATGATTTTTTTTTTTAAATGTTGAAGTTAAATGCATCAATCTGGTGCACTTTGAGCACAAAATGAATTTATGGATACATCTCTCAACACTCTATGAAAGGGAGCTGTATACTTTTCAATAATCCAAACATCTTTAGAATATGATCTCAACCAATAACAAATCATTTAAACTGGTTTATTCTTATCTTATGTTACCTAGTTAGCATTCTGTCTTTTTATTTATGCATTACTAATCACTCCCCTTTTAAACTGTTTACTGTCCTATAGTACACATTGGAATGATTTCTCACTTTATTGTGTACAACTAGGCTATATTAAATAGATAAAGGTGTGTTTTCTCTCTCTCTCTCTCTCTGTCTCTGTGTCTCGCTCGCTCGCTCACAGAGGCTGTGTGCTCCTCCGTGGCGATGATGGCTTGCGTTAAAAGATAATAATAAACATAGGCCTATTTGTAAAATAGGGGGACACAAACGGGATTTCGAAAAGTGTCACGGTTAAACTCGTTATGAAGTGGTGAGGTGCCGCTCCACATTGCTTTTCTTCCTGACTGCAACGCTGTTGTGTCTGTGTGTGAGAGCGTTTCACATGTGTGTATGAGAGATGTTTGCATATGTCTGCAAATGACTTTGGTTTCAGTTGTGTGTGTGTGAGCAGGCTCGGATTGGCCATCAGGAGATTCGGGACTTTTCCCGTTGGGCCGCTGCCGTTGGTGGGCCGCTGGCTCTGGCATAGGTGGGCCGTGGACTTTCACAACGCCGCTGCGCCGGTACCGCATCCGCCGCCGCAAACACCCGCCGTTGCGAGGCTCTGGCGGCTCCGGCAGGTCCGGTGCAGCGGTGCTGTGAAAGTCCACCGCCGTCGCGAGTCTCCGGCTGTAATAATCCACTACCGCCCGCGAGGACCCAGGTTCAATTCTGGCCTGAGGTCCAAAACATTTTTTTTTTAAATAAAAAAAAAAAATCTCTCGTTCATCGCGTCCATTCGCGACCCACCTATCACATCTCTGCGCCCCACCAGTGGGGCGCGCCCCACACTTTGAGAAACGCTGGGTTAGGGTAATTGGTCTGACCTAACGTTTTCTTTTGCTAATCTTTGCCCCTCTCAAAGATGTCTTTTTGAAAATGTATGATAACAAATATTTGTATGACATTTCCACATTGCATACCTACGGTTTTATGCTACAACTTACATATTGTTTTAGATTGTTTATGTTTTGTTGGGGATTTGAAGGGATATCTGATCCGCTTTTCAAATCTCCGCGCGTTCCTATGAAGCTGGTTATAATACAGGAAGGAATCCATATCTACAAAGTAACCGTTAACAATAATCTACTTTAATGGCAATATGACAATGCAATACAATCATTACAATACAACATGATATATTACAGTTATATTGCAATGCTTAAGGAGTAATGCCGGCTTACTCCTGCTCTAGTCCGCATACTGCAGAGCTACTTTCACCCGAGCGCAGCATGTGAAGAAGAGGCCGAACGCCAGGGATCCACCGGAGATATACCAGAGTAAGAAGGAGGGGTTTGGTGTTAGGTCAGCTGGTCATCTTTTCAGGTCATCTCATTGGGAGACGCAACGCAGCAGGAAACCAAACAGGCTCACTTTACAACCAAAGGTCTCAAGGCCTGCATACCTACACCTCCCCCACAGAGCCATAAAACCCTGTTTACTCCAACCAGCCCAGAATGTTTATAGCCATTTGTAGTCCTTACATTTATGAAAGGATAAAACAGAGAAATCAATATAAAACACAAACACAGGTATTGTTTGAACAGTATTCACTTAACTGCTACTATTGATAAGCACCAGAGAAACCCAAGAGACCTCTCTTAACCTCACAAACACTGCAGCTAGATCTAAGTTGAATGCAAATCAGGACATGCTCTCCCCTTCCCCCATCTTCCTTTGTCCTCAAAAACACATGTCAACAGGCCCCAAATGCAGCTCACAGTTTTACCCAAATTATTCTCATTTTAAGCTTATCCATAGTTTGCTAACATGAATAAATACAAATATAACTCTACAAATCCCCCTTTTTATCTCCTTCTCCAGAGATAAACTTAGACAAGGCATTTTGAAATATACCCACGGTCATTCTTTTCTACTGTGTCCGTAAATCCATCCTAAGCTGGTATTCAGAGTACTTGAAACCTTCATGGAGACCGAACACCACTTTCCATGGCAGTGAAGGAACCATGAGGGGGTAGCTGAGTGCTAGAATCATCAGCCCCCCCCCCCCCCGAGGAATAGCCCACAAGGACAGCTAATAGGGAGGGGGAGATGCAGCTTTCCCTTCACGGGTAGAACTGATCAGAGCAAAGTAGACTCCTCTGCTGCGCCGTCCCGGCTTGCCGTGTCTTTGTCTCCCCAAATCCGCTGACAGCAGCTTCTGGGCTGCCTGCTAGAGAGATGTCTTCCTCCTCCTCGTCCTCCGGCCCGCTGATGGCGGCTTCCGGGTCGATGCTGTAGAGATGTCTCCAGGGTCCTCCTTCTCCGGCCCGCTGATGATGCCTCCCGGGTCGTCTGCTGTAAGGATGTCTCCAGGGTCCTGCTCCTCCAGTCTGCTGCTTCCGAGTAGTCCACGTCTGCCAGGGCCACGTCCGTCCTGATGTCGTCCCCTGGTCCTAGCAGGTGGTTTCCCCGCCGCACACTGGCTCCCGTGGTACGAGCTGTCAGGGAAGGGGAGAGCATGTCCTGATTTGCATTCAACTTAGATCTAGCTGCAGTGTTTGTGAGGTTAAGAGAGGTCTCTTGGGTTTCTCTGGTGCTTATCAATAGTAGCAGTTAAGTGAATACTGTTCAAACAATACCTGTGTTTGTGTTTTATATTGATTTCTCTGTTTTATCCTTTCATAAATGTAAGGACTACAAATGGCTATAAACATTCTGGGCTGGTTGGAGTAAACAGGGTTTTATGGCTCTGTGGGGGAGGTGTAGGTATGCAGGCCTTGAGACCTTTGGTTGTAAAGTGAGCCTGTTTGGTTTCCTGCTGCGTTGCGTCTCCCAATGAGATGACCTGAAAAGATGACCAGCTGACCTAACACCAAACCCCTCCTTCTTACTCTGGTATATCTCCGGTGGATCCCTGGCGTTCGGCCTCTTCTTCACATGCTGCGCTCGGGTGAAAGTAGCTCTGCAGTATGCGGACTAGAGCAGGAGTAAGCCGGCATTACTCCTTAAGCATTGCAATATAACTGTAATATATCATGTTGTATTGTAATGATTGTATTGCATTGTCATATTGCCATTAAAGTAGATTATTGTTAACGGTTACTTTGTAGATATGGATTCCTTCCTGTATTATAACCAGCTTCATAGGAACGCGCGGAGATTTGAAAAGCGGATCAGATATCCCTTCAAATCCCCAACAAAATGGTGACCCGACGTCTAGAGATAACGAAGCGGAGGAAGAATTCAGACGCTTTCAAACATCTCAGACAATCAGCAGGACTCTGCAACTTTGCAAATAAGGTAAGCAGACGATGAAAGTCGCCTGTCTGTAATTGGATACGCTAAAACTTTAGGATTGTCTGTAGGCGTTTCACAGTGTTTTTATAGTTTAAATGGAATATACAATGCATATTTTACTATGTTAGGAAAGTTATATACAAAACGTAAACGTGGATCGACAGGTAGACGGAAGTCCTGCGTGACGTAAATAGAGCAGTTTGGCGCGGATCTGCAGGTGAATATTCCTGAGTGGCGTAGAAATGGTGCAGTTTGTGTGAATGCGAGGTTTGAATCCTGCACGGCAAAACCTGAAAACTCGATATATCAGATCGAGTCGCCGTTTAAAACTGGGGTTTAAATAACAGACCAATGCTAAAAGCTTAAAGCCAGAGGTCTGTTATATATTAAACCAAGGTAGAGCGTTTCCCTTTGTCTGGAAACTTCTGCTGCTGCCATCTAGTGGCTGAAAGGGGGTATCACACCCTTGAAACTTCTGCTGCTGCCATCTAGTGGCTGAAAGGGGGTATCACACCCTTGAAATTTCTGCTGCTGCCATCTAGTGGCTGAAAGGGGGTATCACACCCTTGAAACTTATGCGAGCTTAGAGTTTAATCATTACATTGCTGGCCGGTATTGTTTGGTAAACTGGTACAAAACAATAAGGGATTGAACATTTTTTACAACGACAGCACCAGGAGATGAGTAAACTCAAGAATCTGTAGAGTGTAAATACATTGTGCAAAACACATTTTACACTCGAACTGTTTGCAATGTAGACAATATAAATAAATGTTCAGAAAGAAGACATAGGCCTACACTTGATTCAAATTTCATTACTGTGATCCGATTGGTGTGCTCTGCAGGTTTACTATTGTTCGAAGTAACAGTGGGATTTAAAATGAGAGAAGATATGGAGATGTTCTTTCATAGTGTGTGGAATATGTGATGCTGGAAACATGTAAGTATTTCGGAGTTGTGTTGGGTAAATATGTAACAATGGATGAAACAATTTTTGGAGTTAGTTTTTGTAATATCATAAGTAGACATTAATTATGTTGTTTAGATGGCATTTAACAACTAAGACAGATAGTATGATTAGAAAGAGACAGAGTGGAAAGGGTTGGATTTATTTAACATCAGTGTGCTAGACTTCTTATAGGTAATGTGTACCGGGACCTGGACTCCCCCTCTGAGTTAGAAAGGCTTTGATCCCGACCCTCCAAGCAGACAACGAGACCTAACCCAACAGGAGACTCCTCCTTCTCCATCGTACAGACAGAGAACCAGAGCTGAACCAACAACGACCTGAGGCATCCAGAACCAAACCAGTATGCTGACAAAGAGGCAAACTCTCATCGGTCCCTCAAACAGGACATGAAGTTCCAAACTGCGCTGCGAGATTTGGCACAATAGACATGAGAGCAGAATCCGCCCTCCATAAAAACAGCAGAGAGACTGTAAAGGAGGAGTGCAACAACAGTGGCATGATGGGGCTGCAGATGTGACTGGGCCAATGGCTGCCTACAAAAGTTACAGCGGATGGATTCAACAGCTGATGGACTGAAGAGAAGACAGAATCAGAGGAGTTGGCATGGTCGATTAGAAGTGAGGAGGCCGGGGTCACGGCTTGAGAAAACCAGGGGAGGAGGAAAGGAGAACGGGAATGAGTGAGTTACACATAAACACACTTATTCACGAAACGCACATTTAAATAACTTGAATTAACTTCATAAAGACAGAAAGATTTATTAATCATTTGATAAATTAAAAATAGCAGTAAAGAGGAAACTATTAAAGTAAGATGATAATCATCCTAAAACACACTGACAGAGTAGAACCATATTCTTCAATATTTTCATCATGTTAACAAATCATTCTTTAAGACATTTTTATTCACGTGTGAATAAAGTAGTGATCTCATTGGTTACAATATTGATCACCATTATAAGGATAGTTTTAGGAACCACTCTATAGGACAAATCTTTGTTTGTATTAATGGCTAGTGCCAAGCCACATATTAAATTCCAATCTAAAGTGTTGATTTCACCATTGTGGCATAGTTATTACCAGACTTCGGTTTTAAATCCTTGATAAAGGAGGGAGTAATTGTTGCATGTTCGGACACCCAAGGTTCCACACACTGCTAAAGAGTTTAACATCGTTTTTTAAGTAGACCAGAATTGTAATGAGCTATGAAATGCAGAGCGACACAGATCCTAGTAATGTTTTGACTCAAGATAATAGTTATTGTACAAAAGTTTCTGAAATAGATCATTAGACATTTTAATTAGTAGTGGTACTCGAAGGAAGTGAGTTTTGTACCAAGTTTCAGGAAAAGTGGGAGGCGGAAGTCCCAATGACAAGTGAGAATCATCTTGAAAATTATAGTTGAAATCGTGACATATTTTTGTAGACAAAGGATACTGGCCTATGCTGAAATGTCAAAGTCTCTGCAGAGCACGACACATGGCCAAAAAAGACGGAGACCAACTGACCTTTGACCCTGACCGACAGTGTAACTTGACAAGGCACTGTGGATGACTGACTCTGGGGTGAACCTGACCAAACTTGACATGACAACCAGACAGTGTGAGTGTGAATGTATGCCGGCATGTGATCAGTGTAACTGCATGATTCTAAAACAATAACTAACCAAGCATGTTTTTGGACTAACATATTATTTTGGAGCTCCAAGGGAAACGAGAGGTTTCCTAAAAATTCCACAAAAAGGGGAAACCGCACATGTGATATTTTACTCTCACATGAGTTGGCGGTTTGCAAATGTAAAACTACAATCTGAAGATTCTGTTTCTTTTAGGCCTAAAGGACGGAGAGGAACACTTCTTTTCACTGAAGTGTTCACTGTGGAAATAATGATAATAATGTTCGTTATGTCGCTAACCAATTACCTGACAGTTTTTGTTCCCCTCCCATTACAGGCTTTTGTTACACATTATTTCATGTGTAAAAAGGGGGAGTGAGTATAAGGTATAAATGTCAACATGGCTGTAAAATTCACAATTTACATTTTTCTTTTAAGGATTGAGCATTGAATGTAATTAACCTGCTCCATATCTGGGGATAAGATACTGTTTGATGAATGTTGAGATGTTTCTAAATATTGATTTGAATTATAACAGGTAACAAAGAAGCAGTGGCCAAGGGGCTACTGTGAAACCGAAGAAGTTGACCTGTGATAATGAAACAGTTTTTTAATATTTTAACAGACATTAGAGTAACTGAGGTTTGAAATGTAGAAAGAACATATTACAGTTAAGTTAAGCTAAAACATAGTAATGTAATGAGACATAATTTAATTTAGACAACATCATGTAACTAGCCTGGTAAAGAAGTAAAAGCCATAGACTTTATTGCTTAGGTCATTATGGGGATATACATTTCATCTAAATTTATAATAGAAAGACATTTGATGACAGTTTGTTGGAATTCTGTATTCATTTTTTCAGCGTGATAATATCTAAGCACTGACAGGTAGAAGCAGTATCACCAGGAAATCATTCACTTTGTTAGCATCGTGATTTTGGTTGTTTTTGAATCCATAACATTAGTGTGTTTCTTTACCAGAAACATTAGCAGTTCATATTATATTTAGATTTTAAATAGGATTTCATTTAAAAATAAACACGGATGCTTGTCAGAAATTCAGAGCTATTGAAATATGTTATTTAGTTTACCTAAAGATGTTGGGGTTCTTATTTAATTGGCACAATCCAAGTATTAAGATTCTGAAGCTGCACTGGCAGATAGGAGGTCTACAATTAATTTGGAAAACCTGTTCACAGACGGCTGTTGTTTCAAGACACCCCACCAACAGGCTCCAAGTGGGTCAAAACAGCTGAGCGTAGGCTTGAGGGAGTTGTATCAGATTTCTCCACACAGGTCACCGGCGCCAAAAGGGGGACCCGAGAAGCACGAGGACAAAGTGGCTCAACCCCAGGCTCTCCGACCCCGACCGAGTGACCCAGCGGACCTCTTATGCCGTCTGCCTGGGAGAAAAGGGGGACAGCTCGTACCACGGGAGCCAGTGTGCGGCGGGGAAACCACCTGCTAGGACCAGGGGACGACATCAGGACGGACGTGGCCCTGGCAGACGTGGACTACTCGGAAGCAGCAGACTGGAGGAGCAGGACCCTGGAGACATCCTTACAGCAGACGACCCGGGAGGCATCATCAGCGGGCCGGAGAAGGAGGACCCTGGAGACATCTCTACAGCATCGACCCGGAAGCCGCCATCAGCGGGCCGGAGGACGAGGAGGAGGAAGACATCTCTCTAGCAGGCAGCCCAGAAGCTGCTGTCAGCGGATTTGGGGAGACAAAGACACGGCAAGCCGGGACGGCGCAGCAGAGGAGTCTACTTTGCTCTGATCAGTTCTACCCGTGAAGGGAAAGCTGCATCTCCCCCTCCCTATTAGCTGTCCTTGTGGGCTATTCCTCGGGGGGGGGGGGGCTGATGATTCTAGCACTCAGCTACCCCCTCATGGTTCCTTCACTGCCATGGAAAGTGGTGTTCGGTCTCCATGAAGGTTTCAAGTACTCTGAATACCAGCTTCGGATGGATTTACGGACACAGTAGAAAAGAATGACCGTGGGTATATTTCAAAATGCCTTGTCTAAGTTTATCTCTGGAGAAGGAGATAAAAAGGGGGATTTGTAGAGTTATATTTGTATTTATTCATGTTAGCAAACTATGGATAAGCTTAAAATGAGAATAATTTGGGTAAAACTGTGAGCTGCATTTGGGGCCTGTTGACATGTGTTTTTGAGGACAAAGGAAGATGGGGGAAGGGGAGAGCATGTCCTGATTTGCATTCAACTTAGATCTAGCTGCAGTGTTTGTGAGGTTAAGAGAGGTCTCTTGGGTTTCTCTGGTGCTTATCAATAGTAGCAGTTAAGTGAATACTGTTCAAACAATACCTGTGTTTGTGTTTTATATTGATTTCTCTGTTTTATCCTTTCATAAATGTAAGGACTACAAATGGCTATAAACATTCTGGGCTGGTTGGAGTAAACAGGGTTTTATGGCTCTGTGGGGGAGGTGTAGGTATGCAGGCCTTGAGACCTTTGGTTGTAAAGTGAGCCTGTTTGGTTTCCTGCTGCGTTGCGTCTCCCAATGAGATGACCTGAAAAGATGACCAGCTGACCTAACACCAAACCCCTCCTTCTTACTCTGGTATATCTCCGGTGGATCCCTGGCGTTCGGCCTCTTCTTCACATGCTGCGCTCGGGTGAAAGTAGCTCTGCAGTATGCGGACTAGAGCAGGAGTAAGCCGGCATTACTCCTTAAGCATTGCAATATAACTGTAATATATCATGTTGTATTGTAATGATTGTATTGCATTGTCATATTGCCATTAAAGTAGATTATTGTTAACGGTTACTTTGTAGATATGGATTCCTTCCTGTATTATAACCAGCTTCATAGGAACGCGCGGAGATTTGAAAAGCGGATCAGATATCCCTTCAAATCCCCAACAGTTTGCACCACCATATAACAAAGCAAATTCCTTGTACTCTATGTGTAAACGTACCAGGCAATACACTTGATTCTGATTCTTAAAGAAGTGGACACACACACAATGACCAGTGGCGGAGCTGGGGGGTGGCTGGGAGTGGCCGTGGCCACCCCTCAGCTGAATCCTGGCCACCCTATTGGCCACCCCAAACATGGGGGCCCGAACAATGTTAGAACATTAAAGGTCCCATGTCATGGCCATTTCCACTGATCATAATTCCATTGTTGAGGTATACTAGAATAGATTTATACTGTGCAATTTTCCAAACTCACATTGGTTTCGCATACAGCATCTCTGTAAAGTATGTGTGTTCAGCAGTATTCACTCTCTCCACTAAACGGCTCGTTGCAGCTCTTGCCCCCCTCCCTGTGAGCCCAGTGTGCTCCGATTGGTCGGGACCAGTCGGGACGTTGTGAATCGCGCTGAGCTCCGTGGAGGTGTGATTTCCTTGTTTAGCGATACACAGCGAAACACAGCCAAACTCATCCTGAGCACACACAAAGTCACAGCCGAAGTAAAAACAATAAGTGTGGCTTGATATTGAGTAAGAAAAAGGTTGATAAACGGTATGAGAATGGGTCTGCAGAGAGAATTTCGCCGCGATCCCAACTGTCTGTTATCAGCCTGCAGCCAGGGAGGAGAAATCAGCAGAGCTGCCTGCACTGAGTGTGTGTGTGAGGAAGTCGTGGATTGGTCAATTTGGACCAATCTTAACGTAACGGCTCCGCGGACGTAACATAACGGCTCCACGGATTGGTCCATTTCGTTCCGGGTACGGTTGACATCATGCGTACCCGGAAGAATCAAATGGACAGTGACGTATCTCCAACGAGGCGTTTTGGGGAGGTATTTTCTGTTTTAGAGTTTTACTCCCGACATGGTGTACTTTGAGGGTTTTGACTCTGCACACCATTTACATGCATAAAAACCTTCATAACACACAAGAGGACGGGTAATAACCGGAAAAGCATGACATGTCACCTTTAAGAAAAACATTTTTAAGTAACCTTTCATCAAGAATTAACATTAATATAACATTGTATTGATAATGTACTCACTAAACTTACAATTCATTTAACTTATTTTCTTCCGAAAGTTAATTATCCAAAGCCTCTGTACACCCCCCTCTATTTACATGTAATGGTTTGGTCCCGCCTCCGCCTCCAAACGGCACTTTCTAGCAGAGAGTGAGAGCATGTGAGAGCATGTGAGGAGCAGGGATGCTAGTACTTACGTGTGTGCCATGTCTCAACGACGCACAAAGTCAGGCTTTCAAAAAGAAAAAAAAGGAGAGAAAGAAAAGAGAGAGGGACTAAAGGGCGACAGTATGTCACCCAGTATTTCAAGAGAAAAGGTGGGTGTGGTCCATGAGTGGTGGACATACTGTCTGTTAGCTAAGCGTAGTCCATTGTAAATAATAATTGTTATGTTTTTTTTTTACTAAGCTGACATTAAGTACTGTTAATATCTATAGAAAATGCAAAAGTTTTTAATTTCACTTTGAAGGAGGTGAGCTGCATTGTGTTGAATTACATGCCACTTAACATATCTGAAGGGAGACTGGAATACAATATATATATATATATATATATATATATATATATATCAAAACAAAAAGCTAACATCTCATTTCAATTATACATTTCAAACACAGTATTTTCCCACATATTTAAGTTATATTTATTTAAGATTGATGCATTCATGTTGAGAATGTTCCATTCAAAAATGTTATTATTAAAAAGCCATTTACACCATAAAAGATGACTATTGAGATCTATTGTCAGGAATGTTAGTCTTATATGTTTGGCCAGAAGGCAGGACCTACACTGAACAAAAATATAAATGCAACACTTTTGTTTTTGTTTTACAACATTACTTTAAGCTATCCAAAAAAGTCAGTAAATGTTTTTTTTTTTAAAAGACTACATTTACATAGTCAACAGGTCCTTTTGTTCAGCCTCACAATGCTATTGGGTAGGAAATGTGTTTATACACTGAACAAAAATATAAACGCAACACTTTTGTTTTTGCTCCCATTTTTCATGAGATGAACTCAAAGATCTAAAACATTTTCTATATACACAAAATAACCATTTCTCTCAAATATTGTTCACAAATCTGAAAAACTCTGTGATAGTGAGCACTTCTCCTTTGCCGAGATAATCCATCCCACCTCACAGGTGTGGCATATCAAGATGCTGATTAGACAGCATGATTATTGCACAGGTGTGCCTTAGAATGGCCACAATAAAAGGCCACTCTGAAACGTGCAGTTTTGCTTTATTGGGGGGGTCTGGGGGGGTCCGAAAACCAGTCAGTATCTGGTGTGAGGGGTAGGGTTAGGGTAATGTTGTGAATCGAGTGGCCCATGGTGGTGGTGGGGTTATGGTATGGGCAGGCGTATGTTATGGACGACGAACACAGGCCACTCGATTCACAACATTACCTTAACCCAGTGGTTCTCAAAGTGGGGGGCGAGCCCCCCCTGGGGGGCGCAGAGGCATGCCAGGGGGGGCGCGAGAGACCAGGAGGAAAAATGGTTATTACATTTTTTTTAAAAATCATAATTTGAAAGATGTATTCGAAAATAATATGATGCAGTACAGTACTATTACATCTGTGTTTCATTAAAGCTCAGCTCTGTGTGTGTGTGGAACGAGCCATTTTGTGTGCGCGAGCGAGAGAGAGAGAGAGAGAGCGCACCGGTACCGGAGATCGTTGTTGTTAGCTTCTGGTGCTAGCGAGCTATGCTAACGGATATAAGGAGTTTTTTCAACAACAAAGTGGAGGAGAGTCCTCTCCTGTCAGACTGAGAGACTCAGTGAACTAAAGGACTCTCTGAGTGTTATCTCAGTGGGTCTCAAACGTTTTGGTCACCATTAATGTAAACAACTATTTCCGAGGCACACATTTATATGATCATTATAGTTTAAAAAAAATAGAGAATAAATCAAAAACAGCTATGAAATACTATATGACAGTAAAACAAGAATAAAGTTTAAAAGGGGAGTGATTTGTAAAATATCTATAAAGAAATAGAAAATCTGTTTCCAGTTCTGTTTCATATGGGTGTTGAGAGAGGTATCTAGATCTCTTAATTTTGCTCTCAAAGTGCACCAGATTAATGCATTTAACTTCAAGATTGAAAAAAATATCTTCCCGGGGAGCATGCCCCCGGACCCCCCTATGTTAGGTCCACACACCACCTATGAAAATAGCACTTTACCCCTGCTTACACCTATATGCCGTGAGCTGATTATCGAGCCTTCATTGTAACAGTCGCGGGTACGTTGTGTATGTGCATGGGGAGTGTTGCAGTAGAAAATTAAACTGTAGCGACCGGTACATTAATGGGAAACCCTAAATGTTTGAGCACTCTCTATGAAACATCAAGCTACCCCACAGCACCCCCAAAATAAATCTCTGGCGCCGCCACTGAGCCTGACTATTTGTGTTGGGGGGGCCCGATCTTTTTTTTGACAGAAAAAGTTTGAGAACCACTGCCTTAACCCTACCCCTCACACCAGATACTGACTGGTTTTCGGACCCCCCCAGACCCCCCCCCAATAAAGCAAAACTGCACGTTTCAGAGTGGCCTTTTATTGTGGCCAGCCTAAGGCACACCTGTGCAATAATCATGCTGTCTAATCAGCATCTTGATATGCCACACCTGTGAGGTGGGATGGATTATCTCGGCAAAGGAGAAGTGCTCACTATCACAGATTTTTTCAGATCTGTGAACAATATTTGAGAGAAATGGTTATTTTGTGTATATAGAAAATGTTTTAGATCTTTGAGTTCATCTCATGAAAAATGGGAGCAAAAACAAAAGTGTTGCGTTTATATTTTTGTTCAGTGTATAAACACATTTCCTACCCAATAGCATTGTGAGGCTGAACAAAAGGACCTTTTGACTATGTAAATGTAGTCTTTTAAAAAAACAAAACATTACTGACTTTTTGGCTTGAGCAGTTTCCTTTGAAGTGGGACAAATATTAAATAAATGTATCATCAAAGCTGTTAGTTTGAATGTATCACCAAAGAGTTTAAAGTTTGGAGCAACAGAACTAATCAACTTTTTCAGGGCCTACAGGGCGGCTCTCGACTACACCAAGACCAGTCTGGGTATCTCCATCGATCTGGGCTGCAGAGAGAAGGAGGCGTACGGCTGGCTGCAGGCGGGGAGGATCTACCACCTGGTGAACCAGACGGAACTGGTGGACCTGTATATTCAGGTCAGAAATTACAACTATTAAATGTCTATTAGTTCAGAACAATCTACGAAACATTTTACAGTCAACATAATACTTAATATAGTACAGGTTATTCCACCCAAAGAATATAATATCGTATTTTCTCAACTAAATGGAGAACTGTAATATTTGTGGTCGTTGTCAGGTAGCGCAGGATGTCGCTCTGAGTACAGGAGACACTCAGTTCATCCTGAAGCTTCTGGAAGCTGCAGGAGACATTTTCTTCAACAGCAGCAGGGACCGGGACAAAGCCATCACCTTCTACAGGGTATGGTCTGAAATAAATCGGAGTTGATTTGAATCACATTTTAGCCATTAAGGTTAGCCCGTTCGCTGTTACTGTAGGACTTTTATTGTTCAGAAAGATAATGGAGTTACTGTTAAATAGATTATAATAGCCTGTGTGTATTCCACCCTGCAGGACCGCGCTCTGCCCGTCGCAGTGAAGAGCAACAGTGTCCGCTCCAGGCTGAGGCTGTGTAACAAGCTGACTGAACTGATGCTCAGTCTCAAGCTCTATGGAGAAGCTGTTGAGTTCGCCCAGACTGCACTGGACATCAGTATCACACTGGGTACGGAACACTTCAAAAACAACCTTTTTAAAATGTCTATAGGTTAGTTTAGGATTGTAATTATAATAAAATGTGTTTTAAAGCCAGATATATTCATAATACTGTCATCCACCTGCAATATTATTTATGAAATACTACTACTACTACTACTACTACTATCACTACTGCTACTACTACTACTACTGCTACTACTGATACTACTACTGCTACTGCTACTACTACTGCTACTGCTACTACTACTACTACTACTACTACTGCTACTACTACTGCTACTACTGCTACTGCTACTACTACTACTACTACTACTACTGCTGCTACTACTACTACTACTACTACTACTACTACTACCGCTACTACTACTACTACCACTACTACCACTACTACTACTACTACTGCTACTACTACTACGACTACTACTACTACTACTACTACTACTACTACTACTACTACTACTACTACTACTACTGCTACTACTACAGTATGCTAATTGATATAGCAGTTATATTACATTTTTGTTGTAGTAGTTAGTACTAAAACACAAAGACCTCAAAGAACTAGTAAAGGGAATTCATTATTAGCTGAGCTTTTGTACTGCTATCATAAAGTGTATGTCATGCCGTATTATTTTATTTTAGGAATAAATAACATACAGGTGATTTAGTTAATTTTAGAAAATTGTGAGTAGTAGAGCTTAAAATGTTAAGTTAAACCTTCTGGTGGCATGAACAGCAAATCTAAAGGGTTCTATTTTAAGTGGTGTTCAACGGATTGAATGACAATTGTTTAATTGATTATTGAGGTCTCTTTTGCAAATGGAAAGTTAGATTAGATCAGATTAGAAGCATGTATTGTCATTATAATGAATGAGAAGAGTAAAGCTACTCCTTTTAACCCTCCTGTTGTCTTCGGGTCAAATCTGACCGATCTACTACTTTCATCAATCATAACTTTTTTGTTTTACATTCGATTGCATTAAGGCTTCATGATATCCTTCACAGTAGACATTTGAACATACACAATTGCTGATCACACTTTCATTGAATATTGGATGATTTAGTCAACTTTGCAACACCCATGGTGTTCCCGGTCAAAAATGACTGCCATAAAGAAAAGGAATTAGTAACCATCCGGATCAGATAAAACACACACACACACACACACACACACACACACACACACACACACACACACACACACACACACACACACACACACACACACACACACACACACACACACATGCTCTAGATGTGTTCCCCCCCCTTATGTGCCCAATACCCCCATGTGAATCACACCTGGCACTCACAAACACATTTCTATTTTCATTCTTCAATGAAACAAATAATTTTTCAATAAAATAATTGAAACTTGTTCTGTTCTAAAAAAAAAAGATCTTTTGAAATGTCATGTTTTGTTTAATTTTGCATAGAATATTTCCATTTCCATTTCCCCAGCTTAACTTCCCATGGAAAATGTCCGCCCCTTTGCAACCCTAATATCAGTAGTCTGAGACAATATTTACAGCTGGAAAGGGTGTTAAATGACATTTGATGATGATTAATGGTTTTTGTGTTATGTTATAGCAGTTAAAACAGAACCGGTCAAATTTGACTGCGAACACCAAAGTAAGGGGGGGAAAACGAAGACAATAGGAGGGTTAAGGTGCCATCAAAACATTCAGAATAGACAACATACATCAAAGACACGCAGCATTCATACATACATACTGTAAGTGATCCATCGTCTGGGGACCATGAATGCTATCGGCAAATGTAATGCTCATTGGATTAGATTTGTGTGAAATAATTAAATTTGGCAACCACAAAATCTTATGGTATTCTGGCAAGTAGTTATTTGATATCGGAACTACTTAACTGATACAAAATTGAACTTACAAATACTGTGGCAGTTCAAAGCCATCTGCTATATCTGAATGATTAAGTCTACCTTTGGTTCTACATAAAGGTGATAGTCTGAATGAGCGAGTGGCTCACCACCGCCTGGCCTCCCTCTTCCACCGTCTGGAACAGTTTGAGCTAGCTGAACACTATTACCTGAAGACCCTGACCCTCTGTCCAACCCTTCTGATGTTCGATGAAGAAACACTGTACTACGCCCGGGTGTACCAGACACTGGGGGACATCATATTCTATGACCTCAAGGTAAGAGATTACAGATACATTTTTTCAAAATGATATCCCTGCCAACATGCGAAATGTGGTATTTTTGACTTTTGATTAGAAGTCATGATAACCAACCCTAACCCTAAACCACATGTTTACTGCCACCAACGTGCAGCATCATAGTTTGAGGATAGTACAGGTCTACAAGTTGCGTCATGTCTAAGCATCCATATGTGACGAGTTGGTAATGACAAAGGATGTGATTGGGATTCAAAGAGGGTAATTTACTTACTCATCTAGTTTACTTCCTGAGATGAGACCTGAGGCCCTGTACTAACCAGGACTATTTTATTGTCAGTTTCCAAGCTGGTCTCCAATACACTCAAGAGTCACTTGGGTGTTGTTCAGAGTTATAACATATTTTCAAACATAAATTCGTAAAATAAACCGACTTTCAACATCCATCCATCTTCTCCCGCTTATCCGTGGTCGGGTCGCGGGGGGTAGCAGTTCCAGCAGAGAGCCCCAAACTTTATTTTCCCTGGCGACATCAACCAGCTCTGACTGGGGGATCCCAAGGCGCTCCCAGGCCAGCGAAGAGATATAATCCCTCCACCTGGTCCTAGGTCTTCCCCTTGGTCTCTTCCCAGCTGGACGTGCCTGGAACACCTCCCTAGGGAGGCGCCCAGGTGGCATCCTAACTAAGTGCCCGAACCACCTCAACTGGCTCCTTTCGACGCGAAGGAGGAGCGGCTCAACTCCGAGTCCCTCCCGGATGACCGAACTTCTCACCTTATCCCTAAGGGAGACACCAGCCACCCTGCGAAGAAAACCCATCTCGGCCGCTTGTATCCGCGATCTCGTTCTTTCGGTCATGACCCATCCTTCATGACCATAGGTGAGGGTAGGAACGAAAATGGCCCGGTAGACAGAGAGCTTTGCCTTCTGGCTCAGTTCCCTTTTCGTCACAACGGTGCGGTAAAGCGACTGCAGTACCGCTCCCGCTGCTCCGATTCTCTGGCCCATCTCACGCTCCATTGTTCCCTCACTCGAGAACAAGACCCCGAGATACTTGAACTCCTTCACTTGGGGTAAGGACTCATTCCCTACTTGGAGTGGACAGTCCATTGGTTTCCTGCTGAGAACCATGGCCTCAGATTTGGAGGTGCTGATCCTCATCCCAGCCGCTTCACACTTGGTTGCGAACCGATCCAGTGAGTGCTGAAGGTCGCAGACCGATGAAGCCATTAGAGCCACATCATCTGCAAAAAGCAGTGGTGCAATCCTTAGTCCACCGAACTGCAGACTCCCCCATGACTACGCCTCGAAATCCGATCCATGTATATTACAAACAGGATTGATCACAAAGCACAGCCCTGGCGGAGGCTAACCCTCACCGGAAATGGGTCCGACTTACTGCCGAGGACCCGGACACAGCTCTCGCTTTGGGAGTACAGAGATTGGATTGCCCTGAGTAGAGACCTCCCTCACCCCATACTCCCGCAGCACCTCCCACAGTAACTCCCTGGGAACTCGGTCATACGCCTTCTCCAAGTCTACAAAACACATGTAGACCGGATAAGCATACTCCCAAGCCCCCTCCAGGATCCTTGCGAGAGTAAAAAGCTGATCCGTCGTTCCACGACCAGGACGGAATCCGCATTGTTCCTCCTCAATCTGAGGTTCGACAATCGGCGTGACCCTCCTTTCGAGTACCTTAGAGCAGTGGTTCCCAAACGGTGTGCCGCGGCACACTGGTGTGCCGTTGGATTTTGTGACAACCATACGTTATTATTGCAATATACAACTACACAAAAATAATTATTTTTTAATTTACTATATCAGTACTTTGTAGCTTTATATGTAAGTAATCTGCGCGAGTTGCGCGTCCACATCTCCACGTGCAGTGCTGCATAAACATGGCTGAGTCAGCGATAACTTTCGAGGGGTGGAGGTATATGGGCTCAGAACAGTCTCATAATACACACATGCGCACAGAAGGATTCACACTTGTATTTCATGATCCGCAAAATGATTCACACTTGTATTTCCGGATCCACACTTGTGTTTTTCAATGCACACACAAATGTGTTCCGTTTCATATACATGTAAATAAAATCCAAATACAGAAAAAAGTTTTACATGTGTATTTTTGATCCTCACATATTTGTTTTCCGTTTAAAACCTCTGAACCTGCAAACACAAACAGCTTTCTGTGCACGGATCGCTGTGCATTCGTGTGTGGGATTTTTGAGACTCCCCTGACGGTCAGCCGATTCGTACTTGTAATTTTTTCTATCTATAGCCAATCAGATGTCTCCTCAATTCTAAGCCAATCACATGAGCGCGCCCCCACGAGGGTAGATTTATTGCGTTCATGACGTAGCGCTTCATGTACGCATTTTGCGCAGTCCGGAACTGACAGCTCCATGGAGCCTGCCTGCAGGCGCTAATCTCAGGACACCCTCCACTCTCAGTACAGCGCCACTTTCCGAACAGGAAATGCACGCAAATACAAGCCTTTATATTATTAAGGTACAGCGCCACTTTCCAAACCATTGATGAATGCTTGTGTACACAAAAACGGCAGGCAAAACCGTTTTAAATGTGTGTTTCCTGTATGGCGATTGCGAATACAGCTGCTTTATTTATGTCTGTATGAAGTTGTTGTGAGTGTGGAGGGAGCAGCTACAGGTTAGCTTAGCCTAATCGATCAGTGCACTACGAAGCCAGTGCTAGACCTCGGGGGGGAGCCCCGCCGGTCATTATCGGCCGATATTCACTCTTAATAGTTTGAACGGTGCTCTGTATAAAGGCCGATCAGGAGAGCTGGATCTGATCGATATGGACATAAACGCGAGTGAAGTATAACCGGACGCAAGAGAGAGATCAGATCAGCTGCTGAGTCTGATGGAGACACGCTGCTCTGCATGATCACCTGATGCTCCGCCCTCTGTTTAGCGAGCTGACCGGACTGCGCAAAATGCGTATATGAAGTAATCTTACCCTCGTGGGGGCGCGCTCATGTGATTGGCTTAGAATGAAGGAGACATCTGATTGGCTATAGATAGAAAAAATTACAAGTACGAATCGGCTGACCGTCAGGGGAGTCTCAAAAAACCCACACACGAATGCAAAGTGATCCGTGCACAGAAAGCTGTTTGTGTTTGCAGGTTCAGGGGATTTAAATGGGAAACTAATAAGTGAGGATCAAAATACATATGTAAAACTTTTTTCTGTATTTGGATTTTATTTACATGTATATGAAACGGAATACATTTGTGTGTGCATTGAAAAACACAAGTATGGATCCGGAAATACAAGTTTGAATCCTTCTGTGTGCATGTGTGTATTATGAGACTGTTCTGAGCCCACAGAGGTATGCCCATTATTTTGAGTTCGTCCGAAGAATAGACAGGAATGTGACGGTGAGGTAGAAACTGTGTCCAGGCCAGAAGCTGTTATCCACTGCTGGAAACACCACGTCAAACCTCAACAAACACCTGCAAAGAACACATGCTAAGGAGAAGCTAACGCACATGCTATTTGTTATTTGTTTATATCACGTAGTCTGTTCTTCTTCTCTGTCTTCCGGTTGTTGCCTGTTTTGAATGACAAATACACACTACCGCCGCCTGCTGCTAAGGAAAGTTATTGCCACTCACGCATGGTCGTGTAAAGTAACGAGTAAAGTAACGAGTAACTTTATGTAGATAGTAACGAAGTAGTGTAATATATTACTTTTAAAAAAAAAAGTAATATGTAATATATTATATTTTTTTAGTAACGACCCCATCTCTGGAGTTGGCGTTCTCTACTCTGATTTACATGAAGAACAACAGGAGGTCACGGCTCTCTGTTGAACAGGACTTGCGAGTGGCCCTCTCCTCAGTGCCACCAGTCTATGGTGCCACCAAGGATTAAAAAATTATGCGCGCCCCGACAGGCACATGTATCTCACTAATTTGTAAGTCGGCACAATGCTGATTGCTGAAATGTTTATAATATAATTTGTAGTTCAGGACCATGCAGTGCAGCTTCCTTGCATTGACAGTTCTCTGTGCTGAATTTCTGCTGAGTTTCCTTTGCCTCATTTTTAATTGTGTGACCTGTCTGGTTTAAATGAATGTGTTGCTGCTTTGATGAAGCCTAATTTGATAAAGTTTCAAATTAATTTCTGAAATATTTCGTTAATAAATATTTCACGAGTAATATAGTTGTCTTTGTCACATTTTATTTGGCATTAGTAAATAATGATGCACATTTACAGATATTTTACATGATATGAGTGATAACACGTGTTATAAGGGCTATTTTGCACAATAGGTGTGCCTTGAGATTTTTACTTGTCCTTTGGTGTGCCTTGGGCACAAAAAGTTTGGGAACCACTGCCTTAGAGTAAACTTTCCCGGGGAGGCTGAGTAGTGTGATGCCTCTGTAATTGGCACACACCCTCTGATCCCCCTTTTTAAAAAGGGGAACCACGACCCCGGTCTGCCACTCCTTCGGTACTGTTTCCGACTTCCACGCAATGTTGATGAGACGTGTCAACCATGACAGTCCCTCAACACCCAGAGACTTCAGCATTTCTGGGCGGATCTCAACCACCCCCGGGGCTTTGCAACTGTGGAGTTGTTTGACGACCTCAGTGACCTCCCCCCGGGAGATTGGTGTTGATCCTCCGTCATACTCCAGCTCTGCCTCTAACATAGAGGGCGGAGTTGTCGGGTTCAGGAGTTCCTCAAAGTGTTCCTTCCAACACCCTAACACTCCATCAGTTGAGGTCAACAACGTCCCATCCTTACTGTACACAGCTTGGATGGTTCCCTGCTTCCCCCTCCTGAGGTGTCGGACAGTTTTCCAGAACAACTTTGGTGCCGTCCGAAAGTCCTTCTCCATGTCTTCTCCGAACTTCTCCCACACCCGCTGCTTTGCCTCAGCCACGGATGAGGCTGCTGCCCTTCGGGCCTGTCGGTACCTTGCAACTGCCTCGGGAGTCCCCCGGGATAATAAATCCCTGAAGGCCTCCTTCTTCAGTCGGACGGCTTCCCTGACCACCGGTGTCCACCAGGAGGTTCGAGGGTTACCGCCCCTTGAGGCACCTAGGACCTTGAGACCACAGCTCCCCGCCGCGGCTTCGGCAATAGAGGCTTTGAACACCGACCACTCTGGTTCAATGTCCCCAACCTCCACAGGAATGCCCGAAAAGCTCCGCCGGAGGTGTGAGTTGAAGGCCTCCTGAACTTGGGCCTCCTCCAGACGTTCCCAGTTCACCCGAACTACACGTTTGGGCTTACCAGGTCTATACAGAGGCTTCCCCCGTCACTCGACCCAACTCACCACCAGATGGTGATCAGTTGACAACTCCCCACTCTTTACCCGAGTGTCCAAAACATACGGCCTTAGGTCCGATGATACAATAACGAAATCGATCTTGGACCTTCTGCCTATGGTGCTCTGGTACCACGTACACTTATGAGCATCCTTATGTTCGAACATGGTGTTTGTTATGGCCAATCCATGACTAGCACAGAAGTCCAGTAACAAACCACCACTCCGGTTCAGATCAGGGGGGTCGTTACTCCCAATCACGCCCCTCCAAGTGTCTCCATCATTGCCCACATGTGCGTTGAAGTCTCCCAGCAAGATTAAAGAGTCCCCTTCAGGAGCCCCATACAGGACTCTTTCCAGGGTCTCCAAGAAGGCTGTATACTCTGAACTGCTGTTGGGTGCATAAGCACACACAACAGTCAGAGTTTCCCCCCCATAACCCGCAGGCGTAGGGAGGCGACCCTCTCGTCCACTGGGGTAAACTCCAACAACGAAGCACCCAACCGTGGACTTGTGAGTATCCCCACACCTGCCCGGCGCCTCACACCTTGAGCAACTCCGGAGAAGAATAGAGTCCAACCCCTATCCAGAAGTAAGGTCCCAGAGCCGACGCTGTGCGTAGAGGTGAGCCCAACCAGATCCAACTGGTAACGCTCCACCTCCCGCACAAGCTCCGGCTCCTTCCCCCCCAGAGAGGTGACGTTCCACGTCCCCAAAGCCAGCTTCTGTTGCCCGGGTCTGGTCCGTCAAGACCCTCTGCTTTCACTGCTACCCTTCTGGCAGTGCACCCCGACCCCATCGCTGTTTCCCGTAGGTGGTGGGCCCGCGGGACGGAGAAGCGGAGGTGTTGCCCACGTTGCCTTTTCGGGCTGGGCCCGGCCGGGCTCCGTGGCAAGCCCGGCCACCAGACGCTCGCCGACGAGTCCTCCTTCTGGAGCCAGGCCCAGAAGGAGGACTCCGGGCTTCCTCCGGGCCGGGTATCCTCACTTCTTGTTTTTTCTTTCATGAGGTATTTTGAACCAATCTTAGTCTGGCCCCTTGCCTGAGACCAATTTTCCATGGGAGACCCTACCAGAACACAAGGTTCCAGACAACACAGGGTACACAAACCTCTCTACCACGGTAAGGTGCTGGTAAGGTGCTGGTTCTTCAGAGAGACTTTCAACATATGAGGACATAATTTTTTCAAAAACAACTTCCTGTTCAAAGACAATACTTAGGTTGTATACTTATTAGGTCCTACTTATCCCAAATAGATAGGAGAAATTAAAAAGTGCATACTAAAAAAAAGCTCGGGCTTCAGGAGGATAAGGAAGCAAAAAGCAAATGTGGATGCCATTGTGTTTCCTTTATCTGTAAATCTCAGGTTTCTTCTTCTTCATATGCTTCCTTGATATGCTGTGTGACCAAAAGCTACAAAAAAAGTATACAGTGTGTAACCACATTGCCACCACAGTCATGTCCAGTGAAATTAAGATAATCTGCCAAAAATGGTGCATCATTGGGGCATCCCAAGTCCCAAGCATTCTTTATGAAATACAAAGACCATTGTCACTAAATGACTCATGAAGGGCTGTTACCACCCTACACATTGCTGTTCTCTCCACAGGACCCTCATGACGCTGCAGGCTACTATCACCTGGCCCTGGCTGCAGCCATGGATCTGGGCAACAAGCGGTCCCAGCTGCAGCTGTGCACCCGCCTGGCCACCATCTACCACAACTTCCTGACCGACCGGGAGCTCTCGCTCTTCTTCTACCAGAAGGCCAGAGCGTTTGCTGCCGAGCTGAACGTGAGGAGGATCAACATCTCTCCAGATCAGCAGCTTAGCAGCGCCTCGCAGTACAAGATCAACGGACCATAGGGAAGGAATATCTAACATTTTGCAAAATGCAACAACAACTTTTGCAGATAGCTGGATTAACTGTTTTTCTGTACGAAAATATGGTTTTATGATCAGCCTTGCATTAAGACTGCAACACTGACTCTGATCCCAAAGGAAAACCATCTTCAAGACTTTGTTGGATAATGATGTCCATTCTAATCATCTATCTTGTGGAATCGTGCATACACAAATTCATATTTCTGAAATCAACTTTACTCAGGTTTTTCTTTGTTAATCCACAGGGAATAAATACATTTTGTAAACATAGCAGAAAGAAGTGAAAGCTGTAATGTATATTATTGCCTTGAAAAATATGGTGGGTGAATTTAAATGTTTCTAGTTCTTGACATTTTTGTGAATTAATGAAAAGAGAAATTCTGATTTTACCTGATGACAAGACTGTCATCTACATACAATGATATCTAATGTGTTCTGGTACTTGTTTGGATAACTCTTTGCTGAAAATGTTCTTACAGGTCATGAGGCTCTATGACCAAAGTGAAAGCTAACAGAGACAGGACATTATTGTGTTCTGTACTTCTGCCTATGGAAATACCTGAGATGATGACAATTGACCAATACAAATGCTTCTTGAAATGCACAATGTAACGTGACTTAATCTATGGAACTACTTCCATAAGAAAATAAATTATTGCAGTGTTCTAAATGTTTACTTGGTCAAAGACTTTAAAGGTCACCTATTATACTTTTTTTCATCAATATACTATAGGTCTCAGATATATACAAAACATGTCTCTGAAGTGTTTGGCTCGAAATACCAAACGGACCTCACATCCTCTAGGGGGGTCCGGGGGCATGCTCGTCCGGGGAAGATATTTTTTATATATATTGAAGTTAAAGCATCAATCTGGTGCACTTTGAGAGCAACATTTCATTTCATTTCAATCTTTATTTCGAACAAAATAACAAGACAGCCTATATGTCTGAACTCAATCCTTAGAGTAATGTGTTACGGAGCCTTCTCTTCAATATTGTTCCCACATAACGAGCATTTTGCTAGGAGAGGTTTTCCTACGTTTTTCATGAAAAAATATGTCTGAGGAGTGTAGAGTTTGGGAATTAAGGCAAGTTTAAAACATTTTTGGGGGAGAATTTCAAGCATTGCTCCACTCTGTTTTGAGATCAAAGCACTCTAGACTTAACGAGCTGCTCCATCCACTCTAATGTTAAAATCTGAAAAAGGCCTCTCTACCAAGCTCCAAACTAAGTTCAATATCTCAAAAAGTGTAAAAGATATCAAAAATCTGAATAAGAATTGAATAGCTGAAGGTCTTGTGGTCATTTGAAAGTTGGAATGAAGTGTCTAGCTGAAAGTATGTGGAAGGAGTTGCATTTGGCGCAAGGTGTAGGAAAACAGGATTTGAAGGCATCTCCCATTGACTTCAATGTTAAAAAAAGAGTTTAAAAAGCTGAATATTTCAAAAAGTATGAAATATCTTGAAAAAGTTGAAGGTTTCCCATCGATTCCTGAACAGGCTGAATAGTTTAATATTGTAATGGTTTCTGTAGCTGAAAATAAGCTGAAGTTATGGAGAGCCAAAGTATTGGCTGAAATAAGGGGAAGAATAAAGATTTGAAGTAGTATAGTGGAATGCTGTAAGATGCTGGGAACAGCATTCGCACTAATAATAAGTGGAAAGAACTAGAAAATGCATTTCCTGCAGAAAATGCGTGCCGAATACTGTAAACTGTGAACATTTATGGCTGAATTTAGCTGAAAAGCTGAATATGTTATTAGCTGAATGGTAGCTGCTATTAGCTACAAAAATGCAGAAAAAGCGTTAATATTTAAAAGAAAAGGTTTTGTAAAAAAAGGGTATAAACCACACAACATGTATAGCCTTGATGTCCTGAAATAGCTGAATAATTTAATGTTGAATGGTCTCTGCAGCTGAAATAGGCTGGAAGGAATTAAATATCAGATGTAAGTAGTAGTGAATGAATTAAGATGAGAAAAAGAAAGTAAAAAGGCTTGGGAAAGCAGCAGAATATTTGAACTGCAAACTTTTGAACTAACTTGGTTTTGAATGATCTGTCGCCATGGCAACGGCACTTTGATGACACCCATAATACGCTTAGATGTGTTGATGGCTGCATCGTACCAAACCTGTGAAGTTTTGGGCCATTTCGAGCATTTTCACTGAAAGTTATGAGAAAACCGTGTTTCATGGTGAGCATTGTGTTGCCATGACAACGGCATTTGAAGAAATCTCAAAACTGTCCCGTAGATGTCTTCACGGCTGGACTGTTAGCACACATGTGAAGTTTGAGCACTTTTTGAACATCTTCATAGGAGTTAAAACATTACATTAGGAGGTTACATTACTCTCTCTCTTCTCTTGATCGCCCTCTCTCTCTTCTCTTGATCACCCTCTCTCTCTTCTCTTGATCGCCCTCTCTCTCTTCTCTCGCTCGCCCTCTCTCTCTTCTCTTGATCGCCCTCTCTCTCTTCTCTTGATCGCCCTCTCTCTCTTCTCTTGATCGCCCTCTCTCTCTTCTCTTGATCACCCTCTCTCTCTTCTCTTGATCATTCATCATCATCGGTGTGTGTCTGTGTGAGAGTGTGTGTGTGTCTGTGTGTGAGAGTCTGTGTGTGTGAGAGAGAGTGTGTGTGTGTGTGTGTGTGTGTGTGTGTGTGTGTGTGTGTGTGTGTGTGTGTGTGTGTGTGTGTGTGTGTGTGTGTGTGTGTGTGTGGTGTGTGGTGTGTGTGTGTGTGTGTGTGTGTGTGTGTGTGTGTGTGTGTGTGTGTGTGTGTGTGTGTGTGTGTGTGGTGTGTGTTGTGGGTGTGGTGAGTGTGTGTGTGTGTGTGTGTGTGTGTTGTGTGGTGTGTGTGTGTGTGTGTGTTGTGAGAGAGAGAGAGAGAGACTGAGTAGTGTGTGAGAGAGTGTGTGTGTCTGTGTGTGTGAGAGTCTGTGTGTGAGAGAGGAGAGGGAGTGTGTCTGTGTGAGAGTGTGTGTATGTGTGTGAGAGAGAGTGTGTGTGTGTGAGAGTGTGTGTGTGTGAGGAGAGAGACAGTGTGTGTGTGTGTGTTTGTCTGTGTGTAGAAGAGAGAGGAGAGTGTGTGTGTGAGAGAGAGTGTGTGTGTGTGTGTGTGTTAATTGTTACAGCTCAAATGCATTACAATGACTTCCATGTTAAAAAAAAAAGACTTTAAAAAGCTGAATATTTTTAAAAGTATAACATATTTTGAAAAAGTTGAAAGTTTCCCATCATGTGTTGAAAAGGCTGATTATATTGATATTTGAATGGTTCCTGCAGCTGAAATTAGGCTGAAGGAGTTAAATAAGATATTAAATGTAAGTAGTAGTGATTGAATGTTTACAAACACCTGTGTGTGTAAACCATAGACTGTATATATAATGGACGTAGGGTCCGTGACGTCACCCATAGGATTCTGCAGAGTTGCCGTGAAGCCCTTAGTAGGCGGAGTCGGCCCACTAACGGCTCAACAGTGACGCCAGAGTTCAACTCCCGCCTTCTCCAGCCTGCTCCAAATAAGGGCAAAGAGGTGGAGCCAAGGCGGGAGCTGCTGCCACCGAGCTGGAAGTTCCAGATCTAGCTGAAGCTACCAAGCTAAGCTAACATGCTCCCCATCTGCACGCTGCCCGTCGCATTTTACGTTTTCTAAGGTAAGCGGACATGAAACTATTCAGCACAAACTATAAATAATAATCTAAGTTATTGAGTTTTTAGCATAATACTTCAGAATCTTAAAACCCCTTAACGTTTGTATGCAATTGTGCTAAATTCAACACTGGAATCAAGCAAATATTAATGTTTGCATGACATTAGTTATTTATATTTTGATATCACTTAACTATACGTTTAATACATTTAAGTCAAGCTAAGGTACATGTGATGGTAGCTAGTTAGTGCTCTTACCAGTGAGGCCTCCTCCAAACAGCATAATAACCAGACTGTATCATTAAAACTAAGTACCAGTTCTAGATCCTTGACTTTAGACAAACCATTCAAAAGACAAAATGTATGTAAAGACCGATCTTTATTTGAATTGTGCTCCTTAACCTGAGATATTATTTATACAGTAATATTGACAATCTAAAAAAACTGAGCAACTCAACAGTCAACTTTATGTTTCTTATTGTCTAAAGCATTTCATTATTTCATTTTTCCCCTCTCATATTCAGGTGGACGGATTGAGACAGCCTGGTCTCCAGAGAGCTGCAGAGCACTTCAGGGAGAAACCTCTGTGTGAT
Organism: Gymnodraco acuticeps; assembly: GCF_902827175.1. Classification (NCBI taxonomy): domain Eukaryota; kingdom Metazoa; phylum Chordata; class Actinopteri; order Perciformes; family Bathydraconidae; genus Gymnodraco; species Gymnodraco acuticeps. Next base: position 508,783 of record NW_022990741.1, on the reverse strand, counting down.
GGACGTCCTGTCTGTTGGTTTGGAGAGGACTGAGGGTCTTCCTTTCCTCTGCGAGGAGGACCAGGGCTGATGGAGGAGGCCCATGCTGGGCAAAGCTGATTACCAACTGCACAGGCCCTAGTCTGTCACTTTATTTGACTAAATGGTGTTCACTTATACATTTAATAGTTGTTACACCTTCTGTCCATATGTGCTTTTATTTAAAAACATTTGATTAAACTTTTGGTTCACATTTCAATAAATTGTATTTGTATTTGCACTCCTTTTGTCCATTATTCTTACTGAAAATGTTTAGATTACACATTCACATCTGACTGAAGATTGCCCCCATTTATTTGTGACGTTGCAAAACAAGGTACATGTTGTGAAGCTCATAAAGTGAGGCAAATAGAAATAATCAGCTGATGGAGTGTAGATGTGGAAATAGCTGCATTCGATCAGCTGACTGTTTTTACAATAAAAGTAGTTTCTTAGTGAATGTCCTGTACTGGTCTTAAAATCTCATAACATCAGCTTTTAATGTTCCTCTTGGATGTTCTTCTTGACCCTCAGAGAAGGAGAAAAATGCCGTGTCTTTCGGGCATGTCCTTTTCCTAACAAAATGACAGGAAACATAAAACATATTATTGCAGAACAAGTGTGTTATTTATGAAAGCGGTGTGTTTGTGTGTTTAGGGGCTGTAGATATAATTATTTTGTAATTGTAATGATTTTTTTTTATTTCAACATGAGCTACAAAGACAATCAGATTATGAATGAACAGTATGAAGTTCATCAACATTGAAATATATGTTATCAAAATAATATTTAACTGTTATCAAAAACGTAGTGCAGCTGTAGAAGCTTGCTCTGTTGTCTCACTGAAAGAATAACTTTTACCACGTTTTTTACAGACAATATTGAGAGATAAATAGTAGCAGTTCTCACTATGTGTTAAATATCTTTGCCTTCAATACATTAAATTAGAAAGCTGACAAAGTCATATTGCTAAATATCTAAATGTAACTTTTTGCATGGAAAAAAACCCTCAACTTAACTGATGTGTAGGTGATCTAATATTTAGTATTGTTTAATGGAATGTATATCAGTGTATTCAAGTCAATACTTCATTCATTTAAACCAATATCTTTGTTGATTCTTTGTACAGTATGAAAAAAGAGTATTTGTACCTGTGCTGAAGTTCACTGCTGTGAGGAGTCCAGTTCTGTCTCTCACTCTCTGGTCCAGCCTGTCTGCATCACCTGGACACCTTAAACAAACATATATATATATATATATATATATATATATATATATATATATATATTAGGGCTGTCAGTCGATTAAAATATGTAATCGCGAGTTTTTAATACTCTTATCAACATATGAGTGGATAAATATGCTTTATGCTAATATTTATTATCATTTGAACAATGACAAATATTCTCATGAATATTAAACACAACAACCTTCTGAACATTACAAATATTCGCCTCAATTCAACCTGGAACCTCTCTCATACAATACAAATGGTGTGTGTGGTGTGTGTGTGTGTGTGGTGTGTGTGTGTGTGTGTTGTGTGTGTGTGTGTGTGTGTGTGTGAGTGTGTGTGTGTGTGTGTGTGTGGTGTGTGTGTGTGTGTGTGTGTGTGTGTGTGTGTGATGTGTGTGTGTGTGTGTGTGTGTGTGTGTTGTGATGGATCGTTGGATCGTTGGAGCTATGTGCAACTCAAGGCATATGCTCGAACGGGAGCTGTCTGGACGCTGCAATCATGTTGCGCACTATCCGTGCTGATTGTGCTGACTTTTCGTACAATGTCCCACTGTCTGGCTTCCTGCATAAAGTCAAGTGCTCGGCGCAGTTGTGGCGAAATGTCGCTCCTCTGTTTTCATTTAAACAGCTCCATATCCGTTAGCGCAGCTAGCTAGCACCAGATGCTAACAACAACAATGCACGTAAGGTCTCTCTCTCGCTCGCTTGTTCAGGCCACACATACACACACCCTCCCGGTCCTCCCAACAGCCAGACTGTGCCTGCCGGTGAGCGTGGAAGTGTGGTCTGCCACAAGCGGGCGGCAGGAGCGGGGCTGTCAGCATCAGCTTGTAGATGTGTATTTTAAACTTGATGCGCTCTGAAACTACGGGGCGGCACGATGAGACAAAAAATACACATGCGTTAATCGCGTTTAAAATAATTAGTGGCGTTAACGCGTTATTAAACGCGTTAACTTGACAGCCCTAATATATATGTAAAGTACCAATGTGTACAAACAATATAACTGATTCTCTTCTGTTGAACATGTTTGGATTGTGTATTGTCCCGAGTCAGGGTCCTTTTTATTTTACTGTAACTTTGGAAATTGTGTTACCAATGCTTACTGTTTATTTGATACCCATTTGGTAATGCAATTAATAAAAACAACAAGGTTTGGGTTCGTTCTTCAGATGACTGTGACGTTACGTGTACGGCTCAATAATTAACATCCAGCTCAACCAACCATATTGTAATATCTAAGTAATCATCTTGCAATATGACCATTAATAATTGTAATATACACACATCTTATTGTGAGGTTGATTTCACATACACTACTTCGACATTAGCTTGTCTACATACTTGAGCATAGCCAATTTAAATTAACCTTAGATGCATACAGTTCTACCTACATAATAAAATATCTCTAAGTTACAAGGATGTAACCTTATTTTATCAACCTCACAATAGAAGCCGTTTGTTCAACAGTATTATCCCCACTTAACCGCTTGTCTATTTCGTTTTAACCTTTATATATACAGTCTATGATTTTAACTTGGAGGCTACGATTTACAATCGTTAGCACCGATGTAGCTACCACTAGCTTACATGCTAACCCAAGCCTTACCATTCATTACGTAGCCTGATTAAAATCATTAACACATAAATAAAGCACTCGAATTTCACTTTACCCGCATTCATGCACCGTCTGTTTTAACCGGAGAGCGAGTCACAATAGTCTGATAAATAAGCATGAAGAACAAACAACCACGGCCGGCTACAAGTTGTGTTTCCTGGATGAGCTGAGCAGGCAGAGTCCCTGTAGCTAGCTTCACGGAGCAGCTAGCAGAGAGGACAAGAAGCTAACAGCGGCAGGCACTTGACAGAGCCGTCACTCAATGTGACCACGCCCTAATTTATGCACCAACTTTAAGAACCTAATATAAATAAAAGGGTCTCGCGTTAGAAAACAATTCACTCACAGATCCATAATCATGAAGGTGGAATCTAACTATATCGATAATAAAAATGTATGGAGCCAGAGTAGAAACATGTTTTTTTCTGCTGTAAAATTGGGCATTTTAACATGGGGGGTCCCATAAGAATGCATTGAGGATTATATCTGACAATTTTGCCACCTGTTCAAAAACTATGGCTCCGATTAAAAAATGACTAGACCGTGAGCATCAGGGAACCCCAATGAACTGAAATATGTGGGGTTTTTTGGGTTTTTGTATGTAAAATGTGGAGATGGGAGCAGTTTTATCTAAAGTATACTTCTCTCTGCTCTGAAGAAAGATCCAGAACAATTTAACATGGGAATCAATTGGGAGCTAGCTGGACTTGTTCTCTCTTCATGCCCTCAAGAGGCATTTTTTTTCTTATTTTTATTTTATTTTCCAACCTAGGAGAGGGTTTTCCTACGTTTTTCATGAAAAAATATGTCTGAGGAGTGTAGGGGTTTGGGAATTATGGCAAGTTTAAAACATTTGTTGGGGGAGAATTTCAAGCACTGCTCCACTTAACGAGCTGCTCCATCCACTCTAATGTTAAAATCTGAAAAAGGCCTCTCTGCTAAGCTCCAAACTAAATTCAATATCTCAAAAAGTTTAAAAGATATCAAACAGAAAAGTCAAGTTTGAATAGCTGAAGGTCTTGTGATCATTTGAAAGTTGGAATGAAGTGTCTAGCTGAAAGTATGTGGAAGGAGTAGCATTTGGCGCAAGGTGTAGGAAAAGTAGATTTGAAGGCATCTCCCATTGACTTCAATGTTAAAAAAGAGTTTAAAAGGCATGAAATATTTTGAAAAAGTTGAAAGTTTCCCATCAATTGCTGAAAGGCTGAATAGTTTAATATTTGAATGGTTTCTGCAGCTGAAAGTAAGCTGAAGTTATGGAGAGCTAAAGTATTGGCTGATTTGAAGGCATCTCCCATGACTTCAATGTTAAAAAAGAGTTTAAAAAGCTGAATATTTCAAAAAGTATGAAATATTTTAAAAAAAGTTGAAGGTTTCCCATTGATTCCTGAACAGGCTGAATAGTTTAATATTTGAATGGTTTTCTGTAGCTGAAAATAAGCTGAAGTTATGGAGTGCCAAAGTATTGGCTGAAATAAGGGGAAGAATAAAGAATTGAAGTACTATAGTTTAATGCTGTAAACACCATTCACACTAATAAAGAGCTGCATTGGGGGGTAAATACACAAATGATGGTCCTTTATGGAAACAGCCCTGGTAGAGGTATACTACCCTCTGTATTCCCTTAAATGTATTTATGTTTTAAGTCTTTTATGAGCATTTTTACTCAGAGCCGACAGTCTATGTCATCACAAGGTCTCGTTATTCCGAGCTCCAGTGATGGAATAAGAGTGAACAAGCACCAACACTGCCAGAAGACCTGTCATAAGTGCTGTCTGGAGTGTAACACCTGCTGTCTGTCCCTGTCTCAGCACCAGGAACCATCTGAACAAACACGTCCTGCTCTGGGTTCTAGACGAGATTTCAAATGAGCGTAGGAGCAGATGTGGGTCTACTCTCTTGGAAGTATCATTAAAGCATCGTGTTACACTAACACAGCAGACAGACCGCTCCTTAGTGACCCTTACTGCTCTCTACACTCTGTCTGTCTAGAATCATTTCACTGCTGAACTTCTGAATATGTTGAATAATGACCTGTAATAAGTGTGATGCCCCTGTGTGTTCATCATTGGAGAGGGTGTGGCTGTCCTGGCTGTGCTGCATTGATTGCAGTGACTCAGGGCACCTGGGTCTGGTGTCCTGCAGCTATTTAAAGCCTCTGCTCCTCTGTGCTCTCTCTGCTTTTCCCTGCAGGCACCCGGCTCTGTTGAGTATGGTAAACTGGTTGATCTTTTTTTTTTTGATCTGAATTGTTTGTACAAATAAACATATTTTTGCTACCCGCTGACATGGTGTGTCTCCTCTTTGTTGTGGCATTTTGAGCCAGGTCATAACATAAGTCAAGGAGTGATGTGTGTCTGGCCATGACAGTGCTAGGTGTCACTTTCTCAGCAGACTGCCAGCTGGACTTTCAAAAGAAACCCAGCAGCAAAATGGAAACACATCTGCTCAGACTGACCTGACCTCAGTCACCTCTGGGGAGATCTCGAGTGACCTTAGACTGGGGGAGAGCTGCACATTTCAGTCAAAATCATTCTTCTTTTGGAGTCGTAACTCAGGGAGATCTGAACATAGAGACATGAAACATAAATCAGTCACCTAGGATATTATTATCCCAGATGTCCAATTTATCTGCTCACGGACAAAATACCTGAAAGTCACCACTTTATTACGTTTTCAAAGTAACACAGTTATACTGTAGTTGTCTGAACATTCACTAGTTCATTGCAAACAGGAACAGCCAACAGCTAATTAGGAACTTTTTTAAAAGTGCCAATTCAACAAAATGTAAACACAATTAAGCCACAGGACTACAAAGAAAATATGTTTACTACTAACTAGCTAACATTAGAACAGACTATAGCTTGCAATCAAACTTTGTGTTCCCCCCCCCCTTATGCCTCCTGATGCAGCTAATCAGATTCACTTGGCCCTGCACACCTGCATCACATCTCATCATCAGCTCTGAGAATATGAACCACATGCTTTTCACTCATTCCTGGTTTGACGATTGTCTTCATGGTACTGATACCTTTTATCCGCTTGAATTGTGCTTTCAAGTAACTATTTATTGTGGTTCAAACTGCTTACATTTTTACCAGTGTTTCTAAATCCCACCCTGCCTGCCATGTTGCCAGTCCCCAGCTCCCTCTGGATTCCTATCTTTATTCTCTGCAACTTAACATCCCCCATCAGAAGTCCATCCCTTGCATTTTGGCTCCCCCATGTTGATCTCAACAAAAAACGAAAGATTCCAAGATTCAAGGCTTTATTGTCAGATGTATAATGTATAGTACCGTGCTTCTCAAAGTGTGGTCCGCGGGCCACTGGTGGTCCGTGAGCGCCCCCTAGTGGTCCGTGAGTATATGATAACATTTCACATTTGAAATCACGGGAATATCTCCGCAATGGAGCGAGCTTAAGTTTCGTCCCACATGTTGCCACTTGTTTGTACCATTTTCGGGCGATTTGTAATCTGTTCTGTCATTTTGGATATCTGTGGAGTTAGGTGGTCCGCGAGTGTTTTTTTATTGGTTAAGTGGTCCTTGGTATGAAAAAGTTTGAGAAATACTGGTATAGTAGCTACAGTGCAGATTTGGCAATGAAAGTCCGAGGCTCCTCCAACTATGCAACATAATATAAGACATAAAACAATAAGAAAATTAAAACATTTTAAAATAGTGCATATTCAAAAAGGGTGGAATAGATTAGATTAAAATAATGTAAATTATGTTGCAGACCAATGTGCAAATTATGCAGATGAAATAAACGATATACATGTCAGAAAAATAAATAAATACAATAAGCTCAATAATGAGAGAATGTTGTAAGTGACCAAGAAAAGGCATCTATACATATATAAATATAATAACATATACAAGTACAGAATGTACATTTAAATATTGTACAGTGTTGGAGTCAGAGTGTCTAAAACCCACCTTGGCTCCGCGTGTCCGTTGATGAGCTGGTCAGATTTATAAAAGAAGGAATTCAAAGCACCAGGATAAGGGTTAAACAATAATCTGCTTTAATGATAAAATAACACCAATACAAGTTAAAAAAGGAGTACCCCTGCTCTGGTTCGTGTGCTGTTAGATATTACTATCTTCGCAGCAGAAGAAGAAGAGACCGGTCAAAGCACACACAGAATATATATAAGAACAACGGGGAGGAGTTGTACAGGATGCTCCTCCCATAGAGCCCATTCATTGGGAGATATAAAAACGACAGCCTGTTGCAGCGAATCAGTGCGAGCCAGCCGAGATGAACCTAAATAAGAGTCTTCTTCAGTTTGAGGTATTTTCTGCATCGACTTCCTTCTCTCCTGCCCCCTCCCCCATCAGTTCAATACACACACAGTTTCACCTACTTTTGGTATCTTAAAGATATGTTTACGACATAGCTGTTTATAGTTGGCCAATACAAGTAATACATATCAGTTACTTTAATATCACACACATATTTTTAGACATGTATTGTTCCAGATTCTTGACATGCTGTGTTTAACTAAGAATGTCTCCTCTTCCCCCTCTCTAGTCTCCTGTCATGCAAACCTGCTCCTCCTTCACACAGAGTAATTAAGCACATATAAGCCAACTACAATGTTGTGGCAATTTAGTACTCACAACATGAAAGAATAAAACAGAAATAAATCAATAAAACACAAACACAGGTATCTAGTATTTATACAGTATATATATATATAGCCACTGCAATGAACACCCACACACATTTTACCCTGCAACATTCCAGAGGCTTGAGGTGTGTGCAAATAAGGATATTTCATATATATAGCCACTACAATGAACACACACATTCTACCATGCAGCATTCCAGAGATCTGAGCTGTCTAAATAAGGACATCTCCTCTCTCACATCTCCACTACTCCGAATAGAAATGTTCACCTCTCATATTTCCAGCTCCTTGTTATACAGACTGCTACTATTACACAAAGTAATTAAGTAGACACATGAATATATAAAAACACACTTCTTATATATCAGGGACATAATAAATATATATGAATATACCAGAAATACGCTGTATTAAACTTTCTGCAGTGAAATAAAATGAAATGCAGTTTATTGTAGTGATAACTATTCAGATAAATAAATGGTAAGATGCAAACAGATGAATTCTTTATGGAGGCACTGTCACCATCTGTCTGTGTTGTTGTTTTGTCTTGTCTTTGGGTTTCCTGTTTTATTTTGTAAAGTGTTCACCCCCGTTTCCTGCTTGTTGCTTTCTGTCTGTTTTCCCTCCCTGATTACCCGATTGTGTTCACCTGGTGCCTCTGTGTTTTCTCCTACCTCCTCACCTGTCTCGTGTTTGTTTGATTAGTCCTGGGTGTATTTAAGTTCTGGTTTTTCCGTCTGTCTTTGTCGGTTCGTCTTGTGTTTTGACTTGGTCTGCGGTGAGTGTTCTGTTCTGTATTTGTTAATAGTTGAGCCTTGAAATAAAGGAGCTATTTTTTGTCACTTTAATCTGCATTTGGGTCCTGCTTCCTGCACAAACCGTGACAGAACGAACCGACCAGAAATGGACCCAGCAGATGATCCATTTGAGGTGGAGCTACAGCATTTTTCCTTTGGTTTGGCTTGCTGCTGTGATTGGTGGAGTGGAGCGTCCAGTGTTCGGCAGAGGGAGGCCGCTCTGGTAGAGGCGCACCGGTTGGCTATGGAGAAACCAGACTTGGTGAAGTTCTTGCCTGGCTGGATTTTGAACTTCCTCTGGGTGTGTGATTTCCAGCCTGCTGACTACAAACGTCTCGGTGTGGTCCGTCTGGAGTCAGCCAGTGTTTCTGCCCAAGTTCCTGCTCCTGTCCAGGAGTCGTATTCCGGAACTCGTCAGGCTTATGGAGGTCCACGGAGTATTCAGGAGGCTGCTAAGAGGAGTCGTCGCAAGGCCAGGCTAGCAGCCCGAGCCCCAGCAGCCATGGTTCCGGCTCCAGTGCCGGACCCAGCAGCCATGGTTCCGTACTCCAGTACCACCCCACACAGCCATGGATCCGTGTTCCGGTTCCTTGCCCAGCAGTCATGGTTCCGGCTCCAGTGCCGGCCCCAACAGCCATGTTGCCGGCTCCAGAACCGGACCTTACAGCCATGTTTCCGGCTCCAGAACCGGACCTTACAGCCATGATTCTGGCTTCTATTCCGACCCCCGCAGCCATGGTTCCGGCCCCAGCAGCCATGGTTCCGGCTTCAGTACCGGCCCCGGAAGCCATGGGCTCGACTCCAGTTTCGGCTACAGGGCTGGCTCCCCAGCCGACGCCAGCTCCCCGAGTCTTGTCGGCGTACCGGCCGACTCCAGCACCTCGTCTCCTGCTGGCTCCCCAGCCGACGCCAGCTCCCGAGTCTTGTCGGCGTACCGGCCAACTCCAGCACCTCGTCTCCTGCTGGCTCCCCAGACGACGCCAGCTCCCCATGTCCTGTCGGCGTACCGACCGACACAAGTCCCCTCTCGAGTCCCCTCTCGAGTCCCCTCTCAAGTCCCCTCTCAAGTCCCCTCTCAAGTTCCTACCCGAGTCCCCTCTCGAGTTCCCCTCTCGAGTCCCCCTCTCGAGTCCCTTTTCGAGTCCCCTCTCTAGTCACCTCTCAAGTTCCTACCCGAGTCCCCTCTCAAGTCCCCTCTCGAGTCCCCTCTCGAGTCCCTTCTCGAGTCCCCTCTCTAGTCACCTCTCAAGTTCCTACCCGAGTCCCCTCTCAAGTCTCCTCTCCAGTTCCCTCTCGAGTTCCCTCCTCTAGTCCCTCCTTTAGTCCCCTCTCTAGTCCCTCCTCTAGTTCCCCTCACGAGTCCCCTCTCGAGTTCCCTTCTCTAGTTCCTTCTTTAGTCCCTCCTCTAGTCCCTCCTCCAGTTCCCTCCTCTAGTCCCTCCTTTAGTCCCTCCTCCAGTTCCCTCCTTTAGTCCCTCCTCTAGTCCCTCTCTAGTCCCATCTCTGGTCCCCTCTCTAGTCCCATCTCTAGTCCCATCTCCAGTCCCTCCTTTAGTCCCTTCCCTAGTCCCTTCTCAAATCCCAACCCGATGTCCTGTCCCGTTGGAGGTCCCGCCGTCTACTCTCCTGCCGGGGGTCCTGCCAACCCTTTGTCCTGTCTCGTTGGAGGCCCCGCCGACTACTCTCCTGCCGGGAGTCCTGCCAACCCTATGTCCTGTCCCGTTGGAGGTCCCGCCGTCTACTCTCCCGGCCCCCTGACTCTTCCTGCCGTTGCCTTCGCCCTCGGGCCCGGCCCCCTGACTCTTCCTGCCGCTGCCTTCGCCCCTCCATGGTCCCCATTTTGGACTCTGCCTTGCCCCCGGGCCGTCCGCCCGAGACCCCTTCCTGGTCCTCTGCCGTGCCCCTGGGCTGTCAGCCCAAGCCCGTCCTCCGGACCCCCTCCACCCACCCTGGTGGCTTAGTGATGCGTCCCTCCTCCGGACCCCCTCCACCCACCCTGCTTAAGGTTTTGGACTTTTGTAGTTTTGTTTTGGGACGTCTGGGATCCGTCCCTTGAGGGGGGGGGGTACTGTCACGATCTGTCTGTGTTGTTGTTTTGTCTTGTCTTTGGGTTTCCTGTTTTATTTTGTAAAGTGTTCACCCCCGTTTCCTGCTTGTTGCTTTCTGTCTGTTTTCCCTCCCTGATTACCCGATTGTGTTCACCTGGTGCCTCTGTGGTTTCTCCTACCTCCTCACCTGTCTCGTGTTTGTTTGATTAGTCCTGGGTGTATTTAAGTTCTGGTTTTTCCGTCTGTCTTTGTCGGTTCGTCTTGTGTTTTGACTTGGTCTGCGGTGAGTGTTCTGTATTTGTTAATAGTTGAGCCTTGAAATAAAGGAGCTATTTTTTGTCACTTTAATCTGCATTTGGGTCCTGCTTCCTGCACAAACCGTGACAGGCACTTTACTGAGCTCAGGTTAGCAGTCAACTTGAATGAAGATTAACCATATCCTGAACATGTGGCAACTTTAAACTTATGTCAGGGAAGCTTTATTGAAAGCATGTATGTCTGCTACAGTGTAGTTCTTGTTCTGATCAGTGGATGGCACCAGAGTGAGGATCCATCCTCCTGCATACCTGTGACTGTGAGTAGTGGCTTTAATTATAGCACAATAACAAAAAGAAAAGCACACAAGTAGTTTGGGTTTAGGCCTTCAGGCTTGAGAAGGGCTTAAAACATTAGCAATAATGTTTCAAATAGTCAAATAAATACTACCAAGGGCTCTCTCTTCCCTTCAGAGAGGGAACAAGGAGCCCTGTGTTTCCTCAAGTGACAGACTCTTCCAAATAAACATACCCAGGGCTGGGTGAGAGTCACGTCTCTCACCCTCTGTCTGTCCAAACAAACTCCGGCCATCCGTGAGCAGCCATCCTCCCCTCTGTGACCATCAGGAAATAAAAACAGCCTCACATCTGCTGTGTGTGTGTGTGACATTGTTACTTAGTGAGGTCATTTTGGAACGAGGGAAATTCCACTTTTTGCAAGCTGAGTCTTGTTTTTGTAGTTCTGACCATCGCTCCATGCGGTTATGATAACACCAGCTTCATCTATCTGGGGACACGATGAGAGAGGCTGAGACAGGTGACTGAAAAACACATCTGAGGGTGAGAAACTCATTAGAGAGGAGGTGAGAAAGATCTGATACCCCCTCATGGCAACAACTCAATAGCTTGTTTTCTTGGATAACAGTTTAAAATGAAAGGAAATAGTTATATTTGAGTTGATAGAACATCGTAGGCATGATTCTGAGAAAACACTTGGGAAAACAAGGTAATAAAGTTGGAATCTTGAGAATTTTTCTTTATTAGCAACCAGAGCTGCTTTAGGTTTTCTCCCTATGCTGAAGGTAGCAAAACAAAACGCTGAAATCATATCCGGAGTAAATTCACAAGTCCTTTTAGTGTTTCTTTAGAAGGCACATGCAGTGCAAAAGCACCAACAAAACGTTATTTCAATGCACTAAAAACGTATTTTGGAGGGATATGTCTAACACACAGTGTTTTAGTGTGCGTCTGCATGGTCTGGTCATCTTCAATTGCCCTTACAAGGGGACAGTAATGGAAGCATGTCCTCATATTCCCAGTCTGCACAAAAGAATGAATGACTTCATGTTTTGGAAATAAAAAAATAGGAAAAAAGCAGTGGGCACATCAGCAGAGAGAGCCTGAACACACCAAGAAGTTCTGTAGACTTCATTCTACTTCCTAGCATTGTTTACATAGGTGACAGCTGCCCTCATTTTCAACAGAAGCAACAATAACTCTTTACTACATAACATTCAAATATACTTTTTGGACATGAACTAGAAAATGTAAAAACACACAACAATAGAAAAGGTGAATTATTGTGCTGGATAATGCTGATAATAAATTAATATATTAGATTAATAGGAGAAATAGGTCAGTGTGATTCTCTCATGTTGTTGCAAAAGGCAAACTGCAAGAATACAGCTCTCTTTCATTTCCCCTGATGAGATTTGTTATTTTTTATTTACTTTAAAAGACCTTGAAAATGACTTTAATGGGAAATAAAAAAAGACTAACTCTCAATGTTATTGAGCTGTGTTTGTAGCTGTTTTACTTTCACCCTTACTATGTAACACTCAATTCTTCAATCTCAATGAATACAATGCTATGAAAAGAATAGCATGGTGTTCATTTGTCACAGCTACTCTGGTGGGTTTTATTGGTACACCACTAAACTTTAAATACTTTTATCATAGTAGGACGAGCTACGTATTCATTGTTTTTAAGGAGGGTGTTACGGGTGAGACCCCTGCTATTCTCCATGTTAGCCTGCCCAGGTGTGCTTTGATGCTCAACAAGGCTCACCTGGCTGGGACAGGAAGGCTCCTGTTCCCGAAGAGGAAGGAAGAGGTGAGGGACCTGCTGGTTTTGCTTCATGTAAATCATTCCCATATATTGGATTGTTTTAAAGGGGACTTCTGTGTTGGATTTGGGTCAGTAGATGTGTTTTAGCTCCATAAGTACCTGAAGTCATGGTGTAACAATATTGAAACCAAGGGTGTCAAATACCAATGCTTAGCCAGTGGTTGTAAGGGAGGGTAGTAGATGAAAGTTAGTTTATGTGACGCTAGGGTTGCCAACCGTCCCGTATTAGCCGGGACGCCCCGTATTTGAGCCAAAAGGGGCGTGTCCCATACGGGACTTTGTTTGTCCCGGACTCCCGTGTAAAGGGAAAAATATATATTTTTTTCTGTTTGCGCGCAATGCAGTGTGTCTTGCTGCATGCCTGTGTGTTTGTGTGCTATATGCAAGGGAGCTAGGACCGCTCAGTTAACAAGGCAGGCACAATGCTCGTGTGTGTGTGTGTGTGTGTGTGTGTGTGTGTGTGTGTGTGTGGTGTGTGTGTGGTGTTGTGTGTGTGTGTGTGTGTGTGTGTGTGTGTGTGTGTGTGTGTGTGTGTGTGTGTGTGTGTGTGTGTGTGGTGTGTGTGTGTGTGTGTGTGTGTGTGTGTGTGTGTGTGTGTGTGTGTGTGTGGTGTGTGTGTGTGTGTGTGTGTGTGTGTGTGTGTGTGTGTGTGTGTGTGTGTGTGTGTGAGAGCTGATTGACGGGAAAATGCTGGGGAAATGGTTGGTTGAAGGATAACATTAAGTCTAATAATGATGTACTTTGCATTACTTAATACCATTTTTCAAATATTTATTTTTTAACATTTTGGACAAAATAGCCAATTGTACATCGAGGTGCCCAGATGTCCCTAGTGCCCACCTATCCGATTTGAACATGCTGATGTACAATGTGATGTAGTTGCCTAATGCAGGTGTAAGACCATTGTGTTTGTATTGTGTTATAGGTATGCATAGTTTCCTATGCATTTTGAGGGTTTTGGGGGGTTTGACCACCAAAAACATTTTCGAACCCTAGGGGCTGGCTCCCCCAAAATAATGAAATAACATAACCCTAACCTGACCCTAACCCTAAAACCGAAATAAAGTAACAAAAAAAAGTAACTAAATCCGCCAGAAACCCGAAATCTTCGCGCGCGTCCCGTTTCTCCATTTCTGGAAGTTGGCAACCCTATGTGACGCTGAGTGACTAAATCACATATCATCACAGCTGGAGCTTTTATTATCCTTTACAATGATTTTTCTTTTCTTAAACCGACCAAGCAGTTATTTTGCTAAAGTTTTAATGTTACATTTTAACATTCGTTCAATACCCTTGAACTTTTGCCTAAAGCTAACGAGTGGTTTTGTTGCCTAAATCTAACCATGTTATGTAACATGACACACCATCATGTATTACAACATTAACCCTTCTGTGTGAAGATGCAATGCCAAAGGCTGGCACAATTATATCAGCGTCACCTCATCCAGCTACAACAGTAAAACAGCATATTAGAGATGCATCAGTATTAGAAATTGAATAATGTTTACTCAATAATAAAACATCAGTCACAAGGGCCGCTCTTCTGCAGAGTGAGTACTTTTACTGTACTTAGCTAGCAAATAAAAGTTCTAAACTTGTATTGAAATGTTCTTTTTATTAGATACATAAAACTTGTGTGTGGATTACAATAATGTCTTGGTACTATGTTTTTTTTCAGGGTGTTTTTGTTGGATGAAGAACACAGACTGCAGACTAGCTCTTTCCTCTCAGGCAGGTTGGACATCAACAGTCAGCTGTGGTCGGTTTATGTTGGCAAAATTAAGATAGATTGCGGTTGTGAGACCAAAGAAAATGTTCCTGTCTCGACTAGTCAGTTACGTTTATGTATTCTTTCACACACAGTGACGTCACGAGCTACCCACAATGCAACACGCGCCATATATATATATATATAAATACGCCATTTTCCTGGAGGTGCTAATATCCTGGAAGTGCAAATATAAACAGCTAGCTAACGTAGCCAGGCAGAGCGCACTAGGTTTTTTTTATGAATTAACGACCGAAGAAATCGCTGCATGTCTTCGGATTACATCTCTGGACTTGAGGGGTGTGCTTTAGGTCGTTACCAGCGTAAACTAGAGCTGTGTGGGTTGTCGGATTGCCCTTACAGACTGCCTGCAGATGTATGGAAAAACGACAGTGGCCTTCGTCGATTTTGGCTGCATCTACGTCTAATTTCTGGAAACACCAGGTGAATACCCCACTTGTCACAATAATATTATCATGCCATTGCATATATGTGGTATTTTAGAGTTGACTAGATATTGATTAAGGTAATAGACTATGATATTCAGTACAGGAAGCTTAGCAACACCTAGACGGTGTACGGCTGCTTGCACCTCACATAAAACGGCGGATACCGGAAGTACGGTGTCGCGCTCGGCCCAATACCCGTATGTGTGTGTGAAAGAATACTCTCATGGCGCATTTCCACTACAGCGTGGAGCGCGGTTTAAGCGTGCCGTGCACGGCCCGTTTTTGGTTGCATTTCCACTTAGCGTAGTTCCGGCTAGCGGGTACTATTTCAGTTTTTCTGGCCCTATAAAATCGAGGTTCTTAGCGGGCCAAAAACCAGGCTGAGTCTATGGAAGCAAACAAGAGACAGAAGTATTTGAATTTTATTAGACACCGAATTTATAGCATTGAAAATAATTACTTTGAAAATCATGAATCTGAATTTGTTTTGCTCCGAATTTATCTATGTGAAATAAAAATGTAAAAATTCAAGTTAAAAAAATTCGAATGTTCAAATTCAGATCCTAAAAATTCAAGTGAAAAAAATTCGACGTCAAATATTTCGGTGTTTAAAATTCGATGTAAAAAAATTCGGTGTGTAAAATTCGACGTCAAAAATTGCGATGCAGCCTCATCCGGGCTACTCAGACAGGATAAGCAATCGAGCCCTAATGCAATCAAACCGACTTC
The DNA here is from genome assembly GCF_902827175.1 of Gymnodraco acuticeps. Lineage (NCBI taxonomy): Eukaryota > Metazoa > Chordata > Actinopteri > Perciformes > Bathydraconidae > Gymnodraco > Gymnodraco acuticeps. The sequence continues at coordinate 493,107 of NW_022990741.1, read as the reverse complement.
TGGCCTATCAGAGCCAAGCGGCAAACCCCGGGACAGTGCGGTGAAGCCCAATGCTGCAAACTGTAGGCGATGGATGCAGATGGGAGCAATTCCCGTAGACCCTTTGTTAAAATGTCCAACTTAACATCAGAAAATGAACATGTTTCTAGCCTGGATCTACAAAAACATATTCTGTATATAGTTAGATTCCCCCTTCATGACAACGGGACTGCTGCTCCTAGCTCCGTGATGCTACAGCGGCTCAGCTCATGAGGAGAACACTACTTGAACTCGGCCGTGTTTGTTGTGTTGGCTCCTGGTGGACTATTCGTCCTGCAAATATAGGATTTATCTGCGGTTGAAACAGACCGTCCATGAATGCAGTTTCTTCGGTAAGTCAACCCTGCGTACTTTATGTTATGTTACTGGTGTTTTTATTAAGCTAACGTTAATGAATGTTTAGAGTTGGGTTAGCATTTGAGCAATCGTAGCTCCATCTGTGCTAACGATGCTATGCGTAGCATCCAAGAGTGTAAAACATTAAGTGAGATGCTACTGTATACTAAAAGGCTTCTGTGCGAGGTTGCTAAAATAAGGTCATCCTTGTACGTTAGATAGTTAGTTTGCTAGTTAGGTTACTGTATGCATTGTTAAGGTTCGTTTAAATTCGCTATGCTCTACTATAGCATAAAATAGACTAGCTATAGTCAACGTATTGTTGAAGAGAGGCTTAGTGTATATTAAATCAACCTCACAATGAAATATGTGTACCTTTTTAAAATATGAACGTCACATTTCAAGATGGTCCAGAAATAACGCTCCCTTAGATATTGTAATATGGTTTGTTGAACTGGAGTTATTTATTGCAGCTAACCGCCTATCCGACGAACGACCCAAACATTGTTGTTTTTAATATTATTACCAATGCCTCTTTTAATTGTATTATCATCACACTTGAGAAACAGCCTCATCCTGGCTGTAGAACAGAACATGTAACTTAATTCCTGCATTTAAGGACGATGAATAGCGTAGTCAATGCTTTAGTGACAAGGAAATGATTTGTTTAAATATTAGATATGACGTTATCTGTGACTTCAGTGGAAATGAAGCTTATCCATTGCATTGCATTTGTTCAATAGGTTTGTGTGTTACCCTTACGTGTGTGATACATATGAATATGGCATATGAAAACAAATTAATTTGACTGACTCATGAAAACCTCATCCAAAGTAACAGTAAAATAAAAAGGACCTACACAATAATACTCAATCAAACTGATGCAGTATAAGGACTGTGATATCCAGCCATTTCTTAAGTATAACAATAAGATTATGACCTGTTTTTAAAAGAAGATAAAAAGTTGTTTGCATGTAAAGAAGTCTGTAACCCATGCATGTAACTTTACATCTGTTTGTTCAAAGTGTCCTCAAGGTGATCCAGACAGGCTGGACCAGAGGAGGAGAGACAGATCTGGACTCCTAACAGCAGAGAACTTCAGCACGGATTCCAAGGTACACCTTTTTCATGCTTTACAAAGAATGCATAAAGTAATGACTCCAATACACTGATAGACATGCCATTACACATGGCTGAATACTAGATCCCCTACACATCAGTGATGTTGAGTGGACTTTATTAGCAAAAGGTTACATTTACATTTTACCAAGCAACATCACATAGTGAGAGCTGCGACCCTTTGTCTTTCAGTGAGACAACCGAACAGAGCAAGCTTCTACAGTTGCACTAAGTTTTGATAACAGTTAAATATTATTTTAATAATACATTTATTTCAATGTTGATGAATTTAGAACGGTTGATTCATAATCTGATTATCTTTGTAGTACACTGTTGGATTTAAAAAACACATTCAAATAAAAAAATCATTATATTTATGAACAAAGAAACACACCTCTTTCTTAAATAACACACTTGCTCTGCAATAATATGTTTTTTGATATTTCTGTTAGGAAAGGACACGCCTGAGAGACAGGACTGCTTCACCATGTTCTCTTTCTCTGAGGGTCCAGAAGAACATCCAAGAGGGAAAGGAGAAGCTGATGAGATTTAAGAGCATTACAGGACATTCACTAAGAGACACTTGTATTGTAACACAAAGACCTGCACACTGAATAGTTTTGTAGTCTAACAGGAACTTCATTTGTGTTGTTTTGTGTTTTACGTTGCACCTCAGAGACAGTGTGATTATTGTCAGGCCTATAAAGTTTGGCAAAAAAAAAGTCAGCTGATCAAATGCATTTGCCTCACTTTATGAGCTTCACATCACTTGTGCCTTGTACCGCCGAGTTTGGAAAGTCATAAATAAATGGTGCCAATCTTCAGTCAGATGTGAATGTGTAATCTAACATTTTCAGTAAGAATAATGGACAAAGGAGTGCAAATACAATTTATTGAAATGTGAACTAAAAGTTATCAAGCATGAACCATCACCATTTTTAAAAAATAAATAAAAACGAAATAATATACATAAGTTACACTCAATGTTAATCTGTTAATTGACAGGCTAGGCCTGTGCAGGTGGTAACAGCTATGCCCAGCATGGGCTAAGTTCTGTAGGTGGTGCAGGTCCTCCTCCATCAGGTCTGGTCCTCCTCCATCAGGTCTGCAGGGTCTTTCCCTGCGAGGAGGACTCCTCGCAGGGAAAGACCCTCAGCCCTCTCCGGCCAAAGCAACAGACAGGACGTTCATAAAGCTGAGGTCTCCCCCAAAGTCTCTAATCATCCATCCTGTGAATATGAGAGGGGAACAAATAGTGTAATAGATGCTTTGGACAATAAGAAATATAAAGTTAACTGTTGAGTTGCTCAGTTTTTTTAGATTGACAGGGTTTAATAACACAAACAAAAGGAGAGAAATAAAGATTGGTCTTTCAATAAATTGTGTTGATTTTGTCTTTTGAATTGTTTGTCTGAAGTCAAGTAGCTAGAACTGTTACTTGTAGTTTGAATGATACAGTCTGGTTATAATGTGTGGAGAAGGCATCACAGGTAAGAACACCATTTGTTGTGTTCCATCCACAACAAATTGATGTGTGTGTATTTATCTATCTACTATTTCTTGAATCATTGCTGTCAGTCCAAAACAAGAGATTTTGTTTTGGTAACATTTAAAAAAAAAAAAAAACATTATCTCTTTTCCACTACACTATCTTGAATACTTTAGTTTTTACGTCACTACATTTAACTAACCGCTTTAACATTGTAAAGGTGTCACTTCGGACTCTGGGTAATTATGACAGCATGTCCTACTCAGAGCCCTATAGTCTCTCGGGCTCTGGTCCTACTATTTTGAGAGTTTGAACAAACCAGACCTTCATCTATTAATGTAGAAAATAGTTGGCACATTACACCATTATGAAAGTAATAATTAGTTAGCTCATTGTTCAAATGAGCTCCAACTACAACAGTTAAGTCAACTCGTGCATCGGTAATAACAATAAATCAAATGATATAATATAATAGTATAACTTGTGTCTACTTTAAATACTCTAACAACACTTTCCTAATTATACTAGCATACTTTTACTAAAGTAACATTAACATGTTTAAATGCAGGGCTTTTGTAAGAGAGTATTTCGTATAGTGTAGCATGGTCTACTTGACTTATCTAACCGAAGTGATCGTTACGTTACTTTGCAAAACCGTTCCCCCCCCCCCCCCCCCCCCCCCCACACACACACACACACACACAAAAGGACACGGTAACGTTGTGATTCAGTTCAATTAATGATAACTACGGAGCTTGCTAACAGCAAGGCACAAGGCTACTTCACTCATTTAGCTAGCTAATGTAAGATACAAATGCTGTCGAGCCCTCACTGCTTGTAAGATAAAGAGCACAAACTGACTACTTACCCGAGCGGCGAGCCCCGCTGTTCTCCGTCATTTTTCTCCCGGGTTGTTGTGATCACATGACTGACAAAGCCGTGCTCTGATAGGCCAAGTCAGTTTGATTGCATTAGGGCTCGATTGCTTATCCTGTCTGAGTAGCCCGGATGATGCTGCATCGCAATTTTGGAAATCCAATTTTATACACCGAATTTTTTGACGTCGAATTTTTGGGATCTGAATTTGAACATTCGAATTTTTTTCACTTGAATTTTTACATTTTTATTTCACATAGGTAAATTCGGAGCAAAAACATTCAGATACATGATTTTCAAAGTAATTATTTTCAATGCTATAAATTCGGTGTCTAATAAAATTCAAATACTTCTGTCTCTTGTTTGCTTCCATATAGGTCGAGCTGAGTATGCTAAACTAGAGAGAGAATCGCTGGCAAGGGGGCTACAACTACAACAAGATGAACATATTTGACCGTGATTTAATTGTAATACACGTTTCTAAATGATGCCGAAGTAACAACATACTGATACCGGTTAGTAAAAACCATAAATTAATGCTTTGACAAGTCTGCAGATAGACGGCAGGCGAAAAACCCTTTTAAAATGCGTGTTTTCTAAATGGAGCTTGGCTAAGCTAACGTTATATATGCTCCGACCGTCCACACTCACAACAACGGCCTACAGACATAAATAAACCAGCGACTGTATTCTCCATGACACAGGCAGTCTGTGGTTTGTACTTGTTTAACTTTTGTCTAGTTTCTGAACAGATATGAGGAGCTGTGAGCTCTGAGTGCTAACAGCTAACAGCTGATGTTGGTTTTGTGGTTCTCATTGAAGATGACATCACGGCTCCGCCTACACTGCGTTACTATAGTTACTGCCCCAGCTAATAAACTGTAATGGAAACGCAGAATAGAGGGAGCCTGTCCTAACCAGGCCTAACCAGGCCTAACTATACCGTAGGCCCTGCAATGGAAATGCGCCATACATGTGTTGTTTTTAGGCCTCTGTTCCTGCAGGACAGAACATTGTGAGGAAAGGCTAATACAGCATGATCCATTAGCCTACATCTCATCTGATTACCTCGCACAAACACCTCCACCCAATTATTGTCTTTTACTTTCATCCATAGTTTTTTTTTTTGTTTTTTGTATGATTTATTTATGAGATTTTGAGCACAACATTACATTGCATTTAGCTGACGCTTTTATCCAAAGCGACTTACAATAAGTGCGTTCGACCAACAAAATACAAACTTGAAGAAAACAGAATCATATAAGTACATAGAGCAAAAACATTTAAAGTGCTACTCAACTGGCTTTAGATAAGCCAGCCCTTTATTAGTATATATGTGCTTTGTCAATAGTTCTATCGCTCGAAGTGGAGTCGAAAGAGATAAGTTTTCAGTCTGCGCCGGAAGGTGTGTAAGCTATCTGCTGTCCTGATGTCAATGGGGAGCTCATTCCACCATTTTGGAGCCAGGATAGCAAACCCACGTGTTTTTGCTGATGGGAACTTGGGTCCCCTTCGCAGCGAGGGTGCAGCGAGCCGTTTGGTTGATGCAGAGCAGAGTGCACGTGCTGGGGTGTACGGTTGAACCATGTCCTGGATGTAGGAAGGGCCAGATCCATTCGCAGCATGGTACGCAAGTACCATTGTCTTGAAGTGGGTTCTAGCAGTTATCGGAAGCCAGTGAAGGGAGCGGAGGAGCGGCGTGGTGTGGGAAAATTTAGGAGGGTTGAAGACCAGGCGAGCAGCTGCATTCTGGATGAGCTGCAGAGGTCGGATGGCAAATGCAGGTAGACCAGCCAGGAGGGAGTTGCAGTAGTCTAGGCGTGAGATGACGAGAGCCTGGACCAGAACCTGCGTCGCTTTCTGGGTCAGCTGGGGACGCAACAGACATACAATACACCTCCTACATGGAGTGAGATTGATACACAGTTGAATACTGTGGAACAAGGTATCAACAAAGAAACAGTTTACAACAGGTAACATCAAGTATTGTATCAACAAGAGTAGAAGGAGGGAGGGCAGGGAAGCCAGGAAAATGATTGCGAACAAAATTGCGGACTTGCAAATATCTAAAGAAATGAGTGCGCTGCAAATTGAAAGCTTGAGTTAGCTGGTCGAAGGAAGCAAATATGCCACTGATGTAAAGCTGTTTTATTGAAACAATCCCTAGGTCTTTCCAGATCAAAAAAGCCCTGTCAATGACTGATGGAGTAAACAGAGGGTTAGAATGTACTGGGGCAGAGACAGGTGTTATCTGTAGCCCAAAGTGCCGCCTGAACTGATTCCAGATTTTAAGGCAGCTTTTCACTACAACACTCCTGGAGTGTGAAGTTGGTGACGATGTTGGGGGGAGGCACAGCAGGGACAACAGAGAAGAGGGACTACATGTCATCCATAGTTACTGTTGTAACAAGGGTAACTCTTCTTACTGTAGCTTGCCACTAAGACATCCTGTTTTAACTTGTATGGTGATACAGTGATTACAATGCGGATTCCGTCCTGGTCGTGGAACGACGGATCAGCTTTTTACTCTCGCAAGGATCCTGGAGGGGGCCTGGGAGTACGCTTATCCGGTCTACATGTGTTTTGTAGACTTGGAGAAGGCGTATGACCGGGTTCCCAGGGAGTTACTGTGGGAGGTGCTGCGGGAGTATGGGGTGAGGGGGTCTCTACTCAGGGCCATCCAATCTCTGTACTCCCAAAGCGAGAGCTGTGTCCGGGTTCTCGGCAGTAAGTCTGACCCATTTCCGGTGAGGGTTGGCCTGGGCCAGGGCTGCGCTTTGTCACCAATCCTGTTTGTATGAGTCCTTACCCCAAGTGAAGGAGTTCAAGTATCTCGGGGTCTTGTTCTCGAGTGAGGGAACAATGGAGCGTGAGATGGGCCGGAGAATCGGAGCAGCGGGAGCGGTACTGCAGTCGCTTTACCGCACCGTTGTGACGAAAAGGGAGCTGAGCCAGAAGGCAAAGCTCTCTGTCTACCGGGCCATTTTCGTTCCTACCCTCATCTATGGTCATGAAGGATGGGTCATGACCGAAAGAACGAGATTGCGGATACAAGCGGCCGAGATGTGTTTTCTCCGCAGGGTGGCTGGTGTCTCCCTTAGGGATAAGGTGAGAAGTTCGGTCATCTGGGAGGGACTCGGAGTTGAGCCGCTCCTCCTTCGCGTCGAAAGGAGCCAGTTGAGGTGGTTCGGGCACCTAGTTAGGATGCCACCTGGGCCAACACATCCTCACTCCCTGGTCGGCCTATGTTGACGTTATGTCAAGTCCCCTGTGTCGGCTTTTTCCAACGCAAGGGGGGGCCCTTAGCGTACATTTTCAACTTTCCGGGATGTCCATAGGCTTCTATATAGCTCCCTAAACGTATGTTGTAGACGACTTGAGATCGCGAGCGAATGCTACCCGCAGATCCATTCTCACAGCGTTTATCAACCTTTGTCTTACTCAATATCAAGCCACACTTATTGTTTTTACTTCTTTATTTTAATTGAATAATGTAGGACTTTTGTTGCCGTCAGTTATGGGGAGAGTAGGGGCTCAGAAAACTGAAATCTGTATCAGTATCTGTATTAATGGACGTGCCGTTGTGCGATTGCGTTGCCAACGCAATAATTTACAAACTCTTCAACTACAACCCTAATTATATTTTAAAACATTTTAGAAGGCCTCACAAAATACTTTAATGTACATTTAAATTTAAATGTGAAGGGATGTGTGCAATGTGGTGATTACATTATTCACCCACGGATCTATGGGTTGGGGTATTGTTCCGCACGGACATTTTAGTTAACCGGACTTCCTGTTGATGTGAAATACGAAAACATTTTTTTTAAATAAAATGATACTTTATTCCGAGTCTGCTTGCTTTTCTCTTTGAAAGTCATCACATAACGGCATTGTAATACACGGTTCGGCTGCATTAAATATTACATATCTGCCGTAGTTCTCTATTTATAGAGCCCTGGTGAGAAGACTTCTAGACAAACAGGAACAACTGCCGCCGAAACTGAATATGTAACGTGGATCATAAATATATCAACAATCAAACAAAATCTTCCATTTCTCTTCACACAATACGTCTCCTTGCAGTATCAACACTAATTCGGCTGACTTTGATATGTGATCCAATTGGTTGATAGGCTATATTTACACCATAAGGGTGCACAGCTGATAGAAAGGGACACCTGGTGGTTAAAGCACGTTATTGAAATGTATTATTTTTATTATTAGATATTAATAGGAGACACAGACAGACAAACTAATAAGGCTTTATTTAAACATTAAAGAATACTTTAGGTTAAGGTCTTATTTTGAATAAGAAAAAAGCTTTGGGGGTATAAATATTAAGCCTGACAAAGTACTAATATATTGCTTTCCTGCAATGTTAACTACTGTATGTGTAAGCACTTATTTTAACTGATATTATACATATGTATTATACTCTTATAAGATGTATGTAGATAGTATAAGAAATGTGCAGAATACGACAGTTTAATGGTGGAGGTACACACATATTGATAGATGTCTTGTAATGCACTGTTGAAGAACCTGCGACCTAAGTTTTTCATCTCCGGCCTTGTCAGGTATTGAACAATCAATAAATAAAGAACACAGAATTATTAAATATAAAACACAGAATTTGTGTGATTATACTAAATGATTTACAAATAAACACCACTGCATATTTACAACCGTTACACATGCTGATGTAACGCAAATGTTTCCAACTTGGGATCAATAAAGTATATCTTATCTTAAGATGATCGATTTGCAAAATGTGCCTCTGAACCTTGACAAGTGCATGTTTCAGGCTTATCAATTAATGTAATGTAATGTAATGTTATCAATGAACAACAGGAGGGGTCACAGACATAAGACCAGCCGTTAAATAAAGCTCTTCTGACATTAGCTGGCATTAATGCTGCCCATTATGGGCACAAGCAATTTTCACCCATTTATTAATTATATGTTTTAAATGTGAGTGTTTCCTATCCCCTAAACCTCCAGGGATGTACACAGTTTAAAACTGGCAACTTCTTATTATGGGAAATACGAAAACGTCTTTTAAAACTACAACTCCCAGTAGAGACCTGCCATAGATAGAGAGCATGTTGCGAAACACACAATAGCCAGCATGTGTAGTTCTGGGGACGGGGTGGGGGAGGGGGGGACGCGGTGGACCCGTTCAATTTTGGACAGTCTGCCGTGGTTCCATCCCATTTCAAGTGCTGTTCGACGCTCGGCACACTCTCCAATCACAGAGCTTGAGGACTATCACGGGGTTTGTTAAGCGAAGCGGAGAGAATACTTACTTCCGGGTGTACAATTCTCTAAAGCAACTACTATGAGCTGCTCCGACCCTCGGTCCTGACGGACTCAACTTGTGTTTATTAATCAAACAAATAAATAAACACAAGGATAATTGTGTGTTATTGTTGAGTAAATAACAGTGTGTGGTTTAGAAAAGAATACAACATTAGAAGGAAAAAACGATGAAACAATACAGATTTCAGTTTTCTGAGCCCCTACTCTCCCCATAACTGACGGCAACAAAAGTCCTACATTATTCAATTAAAATAAAGAAGTAAAAACAATAAGTGTGGCTTGATATTGAGTAAGAAAAAGGTTGATAAGCGCTGTGAGAATGGATCAGCGGGTAGCATTCGCTCGCGATCTCAAGTCGTCTACAACATACGTTTAAGGAGCTATATAGAAGCCTATGGACATCCCGGAAAGTTGAAAATGTACGCTAAGGGCCACCCCCTTGCGTTGGAAAAAGCCGACACAGGGGACTTGACATAACGTCAACATAGGCCGACCTGGGAGTGAGGATGTGTTGCCTGGGCGCCTCCCTAGGGAGGTGTTCCAGGCACGTCCAGCTGGGAAGAGACCAAGGGGTAGACCTAGGACCAGGTGGAGGGATTATATCTCTTCGCTGGCCTGGGAGCGCCTTGGGATCCCCCAGTCAGAGCTGGTTGATGTGGCCAGGGAAAACAAAGTTTGGGGCTCTCTGCTGGAACTGCTACCCCCGCAACCCGACCACGGATAAGCGGGAGAAGATGGATGGATGGATGGATGGATGGTGATACAGTGATTGCATGTGTTTACGTTTAAGGAATAGTTCAACCTATTTCATTTTCAAAAGGTTATCAATGTCATTAGAATAAAGCTGGTGTCATGACGTAAAATCGGGGGGAAACAGCTAGCCTGGCTCTTTCCAAAGTTCCAAAAATACGCCGACCAACACGAGGACTGAGGTTATTATGCCCTAAGACATTTGGATTATTCATTTCAAAAGATATGTGGGTATTTTACATGTTGATTGCATTCATCCTAGATGTGTCCATCATTATATAAGTTAATTAAGGAGCTGGGTACATATATTGGTGCCTTGACAATTTGACTTTAAGTAAGAAAGACCTGTTCTGAACATGATTGTTTAAATGTATTTAAAAAATATCAAAATGCTCAGTACATCCATGTTTGGAAAAATGTCTCATACAAATAAAGTAAAAATGTATCACTATGTTCAGAGACAGCATCATGGGATATACATTTATATTTGACAGATTGCATGACATGTATTCAAAAAATGAAGGGGTTTTTGCATTGTGGAGGCCCTTGCACTCATGTCCCCAATATTTATAAAACTTTGGGTGTTGCCATGGTAACTAACAGCCACTCACTGACACGAGACTTGCCAGAAATAAGGAGGTTGTGCCTTTGATGTGTGATTCTGAGGTCATGCACGGTAACAGAGGTGTCAAAATCTGCATGAGCTCCGTGGCCCCGCCTCCATGAGCGCAGCTTCCCCCCCACCTCCTCCCTCCCCCCGGCCGGCTCACTGCAGTAGAGGCGCTCACTCTGCAGAGTGGATGTGAGTGGATCTCTGCCTGTGCAAAGGAAAAGACAGAAACACCTCAGTCACTCTCCACTGGACATCCTCGCCTCTGGACGCACTTTTACGCGCGGCTCCAAGATATAAACAAGCTGCACCATCCGATTTAACATCATCAGGATCGTTTTACTCTGATGTAGGCCTATGTTGTAACATCGAGAAGCCATTTGTCTTTCTGTCCTTTATGCTTCGGGATTTCCATCTGCAAAGTCTCCAGAAAGTGATGAGTCGTGGCAAACCGGGGAGTATGATCTCTGCGTAAACTTATTTTTTGTTTATCCGAACCAAACCCTCCGTTAGAAATGCAGATCCTGCTGTACACCGCTGTGCTCCTGTACCTCCAGGAGCGTGCCAGCGCAGAGCCAAAAGCCAAGTGTCCCACGCGCTGCGATGTGAGTACCTGTCCGAGTCCTAGCTGCCCCAGCGGCTACGTGCCCGATCGCTGCAACTGCTGCCTGGTGTGCGCGCAGGCCGAGCTGGAGCCGTGCGGCCGCAAGGAGGACCTGCCCTGCGGGGACGGGCTGGAGTGCAAAAAGCCCAACAGCAAGCGGCTCTCCAAGGGATTCTGCCGGTGCAAGTTCAGGAACGACGTGTGTGGCAGCGACGGGAAGTCGTACGGCAACGTGTGCCAGCTGAAGGCCACCAGCAGGAAGGCTCTGCAGCAGGGACATCCGGGCATCACCCAGATCCAGAAGGGACCGTGTGAGAACAGCACAGGTATGATTCATGCGTTAAGGCTTTATTTGGTAAACAGAAGCACTTAACAGGTTTGATTGATTATTAATAGCGCCTGAAGAAGAGCCCTTTTTAAAACTACTTATAATTTTAAGTGATGTTGGAAGTTCAAGTAAGTAGGCCTACACGGAGTTTGAACTGGCGGAATACAGATGGGTAAACACAGTCACATTTGTACATAATTCGTCCTCAAGAAAGCACTGACAAGTTTCTAAGAAGAAATTAAATGGATACATATAGAACATCTGTATAGATCCTTACAGAATGTTTTATGTTACGTATGCGTACAAAAAATAATATCTGGTCTTACTATCAAGCTAACACATGCAGGTCTGAACAATGTAAGTGCATTACATGTTACATGTTTTATCCAAAGCGACTTACATACTCAACACTGTGGGCAATCCCCACAGCAGCAATTTGGGGTGAAGTGTCTCAGGGACACAACGACATGCTGACTGCAGTGGGGCTTGAACCTGTGCTCCCCTGATCCGAACACCAACGCACTAGTCCTCTGCCCCACACGCCTCCCGCAATAAACTTGCATTCTCTCTAATAGGCAACCAGCAAGTCCACTGGTTGAAAAAAGAAGTAGGATTGTATATGAGAAACAGTTCTCTCTTGATAAGAGATGACCTTAGGAAATATTTTCCTAATGAGGTTGTTCTTAATTGCCCATTTAAATTCTTCTCCAATAATTGAAACTTTTTCAATTTAAAAAGTACTATTTCACATTCAATTGTACTTAGCTCCAGCCTATTGTGTCACTTCTTGTTCCAAAAGCACCAAGATAGTGACGGACAAAAGAACAACATGGCTACAGCCAAAAATAACAAACTCGAGACAAATTGAATTCACTAAACAGTGGGTGACGTCCAGCAGTCTGCTGCTTCAGTATATCAAGTTGACTCATCAGGAGAGTTTGGCCCTACCTAAAGAGAGCAGTGCCCTTTTGATATTCTCAACTCCTCCACATTAATAAGAGCCGGATTAACGGTCACCCAAGTAATGGGTCATAGCTCCAATGAACACTGGTTTAGGGCGAGGTGCAGGTTTTAAAGCCTGTTAAAGCACATCATGAGCAGTTGTTTGGAACATAGCAGACAGTGAGAATTAACCACACCTATGGTAAAAGTTGTTATTCTTTCCTTCAGACTGGCCTAGATAATTCCTCGACCCAAACCCAGAGTCAGTGGCGGGCCTAAGATATTCTAAAAAATTATATTTGAAAACGTTTTATTTTTACCAAAATAACTTGATTTAATTGTATTTAAAATAATATTTCCAAAGAAATAAATCCTTCGAATCTGCCTGTTCAGTTTCTGTTGGAATGTGAAGGGTTAAATGCCGTCTCTGCGAGTTATGTGAAGACGGGAGAGCTTGTTGGTCCCTCTCTACATTCACAGAGGGCCAGCTATAGTAACTCAATGAGAGAGTAATGTCAAATGACAGTACAATTGACCAATCATATCTTCCCTCTAAATGGGCGGGCTTTCTTTTCGCGTCCTTTATGACAAGTTCCGCCCACTGTGAGGTTTATAGAGTGGCGAAGTCCCTCACCTTCCGGTGAAACTCCATTGGACCTTATTTCGAAAAAATGATGTATTTAAGTCAATGGAGAGAGAAAGATTATCTTTCGATCCCGTTTGAATTGTGCCACGAATTACACATATGATGTTTGTCAATTTAAAAGATAATTTTGCAAGCCAAACAAATTAAAATGTGTCGTAAAATTGTGAAGTAACAAATGTGTTTGTGTGAAACACTCAATGAACTACATCTCTGGTCTCGCAGAACAACACACGTCACCAAGATGGCCGTCACTACTGTCTTGTCAACAAAAGGATTGACTACCCTCACTATCACCACAATGAAACACGTCCAGAAGAATGTCAAGCAAAGCTGCCTGCCTGCCTTCCTTTGATTCTCTCTGAACTGCCTGGTCTTTTTAATGTTTAATGTCAACCATTTGTGCAGATAGCATGAAGTAGAAAAGATCGCAGATGCTAATGTAGCGTTAGCATTTCTCCCCCGGGCTTAAATGGTGTATTATAGAATGATCACACCGGTGACAGTACTCTTCAAAGGGTTCACGAAATATGACTACTACTCTTACTGTTTAACACTTTGGGTTACTTAATGTTACTTCATGTTAAGGCTAATACAAATGACAAGGCTGTAATGCTAACTAACGTGCTAGCTACTAGCTAGGTAGCTAACTTGATCCAGCCACTCCTGGTCCTTTCATCAGACGGGAAGCGAAAGAACGAGCAAGACCCATTGCTGGTATGATAACAACCTGGTACTAAACACACAGGCATCTTGTTAAAGTTATCTTATCTTATCCAGCGCCATATAGATAGATTCTGTCTATATGGCGCTGATCTTAGCTATCTCTCAGTGGAGGAAAACAATTGTGACAACACTTACTCACTCTGGGATTTGTAGTCTTTCTAGTTGCGTATTTTTCATAGTCTTATATTTCAACAGTTTTACGACAAACTGACTTTTTTGACATGGAAATGATTTTTTAAGATTGACAAACATCATATGTGTAATTCATGGCACAATTCAAACGGGATCGAAAGATACGTTTTCTCTCTCCATTGACTTCAATACATTATTTTTCCGAAATAAGGTGGGCGTGACTTCGCCACTCTATACATGAGGTGCAGTGACTCGTCCTAAAACCCGGAAGTAAGCTGCGCTCGGGTTCCCTCGACAGAAAGCAATGGGATGTCTCCACAGGGTTTTAGAAAATAGCTGGAAATAAGGTCTGTGGAAAACGAACCTGTTAGATAAATGCACGTTTTGTTCAGCCGGATAATCTCCACATGTCTACTTCTATTATTTTCTAATCATAAATCTAATCGATAGATTTATGATGGATAGATTTATGATGGATAGATTTATGATTAGCATAAGTTCGTTCATGATGGCTCATGTCAGTGATAGTGATGACATTGTTGCAAAATTAATAACCGAGTTAATCAGAGGGTTTAAAAGAGTTCATGTGCAGGCCTCGCTCTGTAAACAGTGTTTCTGTCGGAGTGGAGCTGCTTCATGAAAGGATGTGAGGAGATTATATCTCAGCAGATGTGTGGTAGTGGGGATTTCTATGGAGTCAGATTTGGGTCAATATTCTAGCGCGTAAAACAAGCTACTCACGAGCGGAAAATGTGCTTTTACACGCGCATAAAATGACCCTTGCGCGCAGATTAAACCCCCGCGAGCGGCTCTGCGCCCTCTTGCTTGCTCGCGGGAGTGTCAGCCTCGCGGAGTCTGTCTACGCGCGCGTGAAAAGTTTCTGGCACTTTGGGGCGGAGCCACTGGACTTTGATTGACAGCTGCCAGGAAACCCGGGGTTGCCAGGTTTGATAAATGCCTGAACTACCAAGAGCCGAGCAGTGACGGCAGCAAAATCTAGGTGCGTACAGCAGACAGTAGCTAGCAGTTTTCGACGGACACAGCCCACTGAAAAATATATTGTTTTATATCAAATTAATGTATATTACATTACATTACATTGCATTTAGCTGACGCTTGTATCCAAAGCGACTTACAATAAGTACATTCGACCAGGAAGACACAACCTTGAAGAAAACAGAATCATATATATATATATATATATATTAGCTGTACACTTTACGAATATAATAGTTTTTTATGGACAACTTTACCATTAAATCTCGTCCAACTGATTTTGCTGCCGCCCCAAAGTGCCAGAAACTTTTCACGCGCGCATAGACAGACTCCGCGAGGCTGACACTCCTGCGAGCAAGCAAGAGGGCTGTCTCTCTCGCGAGCGAGCGCAGAGCCGCTCGCGGGGGTTTAATCTGCGCGTGAGGGTCATTTTATGCGCGTGTAAAAGCACATTTTCCGCTCGTGAGTAGCTTGTTTTACGCGCGAGAATATTGACCCAAATCTGACTCCATAATTTCCTCTACAAACTGCAGGGTTCACAGAGACTGAGCAGTAGATCTAGATTTGAGATTTGTAGCCATACAGCAGTGTATAAAGGGATGAATCTTATGATCTGCTCACTTTTATAGCTCCACCAAGAGGTCAACGTTTTAATTTATGCTGTGAAATATCTCATGTATGGAACCATAGTTTGGTACAAGTTTTGCATAGATGTTCATGGTTCTCAGACGATGAGTTCCACTGACTTTAGCAATACTAAAATAAAAATGTCTCTAGTGCCTACATCAAGTCAAAATATCAGTTATGACCAAAAGTGAAAATCCTATAGCGTCAGTTTTACTTTGGGTTTAGTGCTCATGTGGAAAAGTTGGCATTCTACCACTAATCCCCACCATTTTTACTTTGACTTCACCTTACCTATTGAAAGTCCTAAACAAAATGTACTCATCATTTAAAAGTAGCTTATTTATCTGAGCTGTGAGATCTTCAAGACATGTGACAACTAGTAAGGATGTTGTCAACCTGATAGACGGCAGAATTCCCACTCAGTTTGCTGTCATTCAGGAAGAAGTCGGTTTGGGATGTAGCTTGAAATAACGTTTTTATTGGTTCCTTCAACCAATGCTTCAAAGTCAGTATCAGAGATCCTTCCATTTACTTATTTGCTCCATTGCTTTTCAGTCATGTGGAGGAGCCATCTGAGCACTGAGATGACTCTGTGCCAAGTGAATACTCAGCTACAGTAGAGTGTAAATAAATTGTCATCTAGCGCTCAGAGAGTGGACCTCTGCTGAGGCCAATGGTGCATTCCAATGCTGCTGGAATCGTCCCAATTTCTTCCCGAGTTGGGAAGTCATTATTCCTTCTTCAGTGTGTTCACAAGCTTAAATCATAATATGGAAACAAAATCTACGCTACAAAGAACATGTGTGTTATCTTATCTCAGAGATTATAAACATTAATTTGATGTCTGTTTTTGAGTTCTTCTGGCTTGAGGGGTCCTTTATGTGAATCTTCCTAATTGGAAAATCTTTGATTATTGAATTATTCTGACCCCATAGGCGCGTTCACACCACAGTACTTTTCCCACTTTAGTTCCGATATAGTTCCGAAATGTTGCGTTCACACCAAAAAAATCCTGAACCAAAATTAGTTCATGAGAACTTTTTTACCCCCTTTTAAACTAATGATTAATTAATTAATAATTCATTTTCAACTAACCCTGCTAGAGAGCAGGTACTTTCGTGGGAGAAAAAGGTTCCTATTTCGATGGGCTGGGCGGATTGCAAACCACGCCCCGTAAAACTCAGAAAAGTTTTGTGAAGCCGCCATTTTATTATCCTCGGCATTAGCATTATTAGCATTAGCATTAGCCCAGCGCACAAACGGAGAGAGACTAATTTATGGCAACACAAAATAAAACATGGGAGCGGTGGAGATGAGGAGGTGTTGGTGTTCTGGCGATTTACTCGGAAGGCTTCAGTAGAAGCTGCTGGGAGTCCCAGCAGCTTCTACTGAAGCCAGTCCCCAACTTCCGGCCGGGGACTTCGGGTGGCAGTATACGCCGTGAAGTTGTTTGTGGCCTGCCAGTAAACCCAAAGCAGAAGAAGAAGAAGTGACGTCAGTGGCTTCATTTGCCCAGGGACTTATTCCGGTGTGAACGCGATCTGTACTTAGTTCATGAGAACTAAAGAGTTCTCATGAACTAAGTTCTGATGAACCTTTGTGGGAACAGTACTGCGGTGTGAAAGCGCCTCATGT
Organism: Gymnodraco acuticeps; assembly: GCF_902827175.1. Classification (NCBI taxonomy): domain Eukaryota; kingdom Metazoa; phylum Chordata; class Actinopteri; order Perciformes; family Bathydraconidae; genus Gymnodraco; species Gymnodraco acuticeps. Next base: position 475,933 of record NW_022990741.1, on the reverse strand, counting down.
CAAAACAGCAAAAATCTTGCAATATTAACAAAAGTTAAAGCACACCAGGTCTCTGAATTTGTTCATCTGCCTGTGATTTGGATCCACTCCAAAATTAAATGGCTTCTTCCCTAGCCCATTATTCACCATAACACCAAGTTTCATGAAAATCGGGCCAGCAGTTTTCCGTAATCCTGACAGACAAAAACAGAACTTTCTTGGCGGAGGAAATACAAAGTGATCATGATGGCAGACACATACAAGCACACACTTGGCTTGTATCTTGTGGAACAATGCCAGCATCTGCTGTTTTATAGTCCTTCTCCTATCCTCATTCTCGTACATGTTTCTCATTTCCTCTGTCACACTGAGTAAGATGCTCCTGCCTGCAGTTCCCAGCTATTTATTAGACTACTGTCTCCATTAAAAACCAACCGGGAAGAAAAGTTAATGGCCGTTTTATAATTACACGTACTTCCCTACATGCTGTTTTACTCTCTTCATATGTCCTGAATTCTCCTCATCTCTGTGCAATCTGAACTTTCCATGTGGTAAACTGGTAAAAGTAGAGCATGACCACTGCCTGGAGGAAATACAGCCAAACGCATTACCACAATGTTCCAAACAAAGGTAGACCATCAGTTTCAGCCTCATCTCCTCCAGATATTAGGTTCACTTTATTTTAGTTCAAAACAAATTATATCATTATTACCCAATTCTGGCATGGCTTTACAAAAGGTCACTGAGCGTCCAAAATAGAAAGGCCTTTGTTGGTGGGGGTGCATGCATGTGCCCAATAAATTACATGGAAAACATTCCATTAGTTTAACATATTTTTGAAGAAACATTTGCCTGTTGCTGATGTTTAAAGAATGATTAAGGGTCAACAAATATTTGGAATCATCCTTTTAACAAAAGCACATACAGTAAAAGCATATGTCCTGCCAGTCTGAGCAGTGGCTGATGGGATATGTTGTGTTGGACAGGCAGACAGAGTGGCCAGTGCTGATTAGTGAACCAGATTTCCCTACTGACTGCTACAATCATCAAGAAATCCCCCCTCAGGAGGCTACAATAATCTGAAACACACACACACACACACACACACACACACACACACACACACACACACACACACACACACACACACACACACACACACACACACACACACACACACACACACACACACACACACACACACACACACACACACACACACACACACACACACACACACACACACACACACACACACACACAGATATGAGCTGAGGAAACAGGAAGTCCCTGCAGGCTACAGTTGTGGCAGACTCTATTTACATTTCTCTTTGATCCCAAACCTTTTATTTTGTCTGGGTTTAAACTTTAAACATCACTGGAGTATTACATTCCTACGGGCGTGGTGAACTCAAAAAGATATGGATGACTGACCGGCAAGTCTCAAATGATTGAGGATGAGTGACTTGGGAGTTTCTGAGTGCTGAGGGGGCTGCAGCAGCCCCATCTGCGAGGCTCCACTAGCACCTGCATCCCCCCCCCACACCCCCAAACGCGGCACACCTACAGTGTAAGCGCGCCACAGTTTCGCCGCTAAAAGAGTGTGTGTGTGTGTGAGGAGCTCCACGGATTGGTCCATTTGGACCAATGGGTCCATTTGGGTATGGGCACGTCACCATACCCAGGAAGTAAACAATGGAAAAAGAAAAATCTCCAATGAGGCGTTCTGGGGCAGCACAGACGGGTCTTTTCTGTGTTAGAGTTTTTCTCGCTACAGGGTGTACTTTGAGGGTTTGTGACTCTGCAGACCGTTTACATGCAGAAAAACCTTCATAACACAGAAGGGGACGGGTAATAAGCGGAAAAGCATGACATGGGACCTTTAATGTTAGGGCAGTGGGGCAGAGAGGACAGTTTGAGGGCATATTTCAGGAATGAAATCAGGAAGCTCAGAGAAAAAGGATTTACGAGCCAACAACAGAGACTGTTAAGTATGGCACACTTAGCCCAGTGTATATCCTAATGGGTAAATTACAATACACAATAAAACAGTGGTAATTACCATTGATCCAAATGTACTCACTATTTTAAAAAGCTGCTCATAAAAAGTGGTGTCAGTGGTTCTGCTTTTCCATAGTTTATTTAGTACTATGAGTTTCACAACTGTTTACCCAGTATTGTTTTGGAGTGCCCCAGGGATCCATCATAGATCCCATATTGTTTTCTATTTATATTATATAAAGCCTAAACTCACATCATTGGCCTAACCCATATTCTCCCAAAATCATGTGTAGATGATACCCAGGTTTACCTTTCTTTTAACCCTAACCACATATGGATATTGACTGGTTATTAAAATACATAATTATTCTTGCCAGTATAGGTAATCCAAATGCTGCCAGTCCTCGTTACAAGTTCAACTTCATAGCCGACGTGGTGGAGAAAATCGCTCCTGCTGTGGTCCACATCGAACTCTTTCTCAGGTACTAACTGTGTGCATGTGTGTGATGATACATTTAAAAGGTACACTTTTAGAATCCATAACAAAAAACGTTGCCATTATGATTAAGCGAAGGAGTTTCATATGGTAGATGTAATATCCTATTTCTAGTGGGGCTTACTCTGGTCCACATATGGAGACACTTTATATAATGTCCAGAGAGTCATGATTAGTATGTAATGTATTACCTTGAAATACAAGTTATTCTCTTCTAAAATGTTGTTAAAATAAAACAAAAATGTTATCTATTTATTATCCTAAGCGTTAAACTTCAGATAATGGGATTACCAATATTTGAGCACTTAATTTTATGAAGCTAGTTCAGCCAACTTGTTGTTATCGTACCCCAGGCATCCTCTCTTTGGGCGGAACATCCCTCTGTCTAGTGGATCTGGGTTTTTGATGTCAGAAAACGGACTGATTGTAAGCAATGCACACGTAGTCTCCAGCACTACACCAGTGTCCGGTCAACAGCACCTCAAGGTACTGAAATGCTGTTTAATCATTTGTACTTCATTTTAAATACTATACTACATCATTCAACTATACAAGTTGCAGAAAATGAACAACAAACAGTTATATTGTACCCTAAACAAAGCCAACTTATTACAAATGGATGAAACCAAATCCTGTCATATGCTATGAATTATTTTTTGTATTTAATATGGTTATTCCTTCCATTCTTTCTGAAGGTCCAGATGCAAAATGGGGATGTATATGAAGCCAACATCAAAGACATTGACAAAAAGTCAGACATCGCTACAATCAAAATCAATTCACAGGTGAGTGTATGACTTTATGAGATTTCCTTAAAAAGCAATACAAAAGAACTGCGGCCAGTTGGAGGAAGACCATTCTAGTCAAATAACCTTTCACAAAAACAGTACTTAAAGTAAAGTTGGTCAATGCAAATTAAGTGGTCCTGCAAAGATATGCATCTTTCATTTAAACTTTCAAGTGATGGGTCACATTTCCATCTCCAGTACTGGAAGACAAGATTGCCCAAATGTTTTATATTTTCTTCTGGCATGCTAAGCCTAACTCAGATAAAAGTTCCAAACCAGATGTGCTTTAGATCAACATCTAGTGTACAACTGAAGTAGATTTGGGAAAACTCAAATATAAAGTAAAATTCTCAATTCCAGGTGGGCCCTTGAGTTGTCCAATGTCATGTCCATTAGATGAAGAGGTGAACTACATTTCACATCGGACTGTGTTGAAAGGTCCATCCATCCATTAGCCTAGTGCTCGCATTCATACCTACAGCCATTCTTTGGAGCTGCACATTTGTCTTTGTGACATTTTGTTGGACTGCTGGAGGAAACCGGTGCAGACTCCACACAGAAAGGATCCAGCATTGAATTCAATACATATTTATTAAGAATTAAGGAAAGTACTGGGAACAGTAATTTGTCTAATCCCAGAGAACACCCACATGTATAAAACAAGTGACACATTCTTGGAGTGTGTTTTAGTTTAATGCTTTATGGAAGTGTTCTTGATGTGTGTACACAATTTTATAAAATCCAGCCATTATTGAGTGCCTGTCAGATTGCTACTAGAATTGTAATGACCTTACGTAATAACCTGTTGTTTTAAAAAGGCCTGGTCAAGTTTTGCAAGAATACTAATAATTATTTAATTTCGCAGAGGTTTACTTATTGAGATGAATTCCTTGTTACTGTTGGTTTTAGGCTGCATTACCTGTTGCAATATCACTGCCTAATCTTTTTTTGCTAACGTTTGCCACCATAATCTAGTGGACTGTAGACTGTAGAAGCAGCCCTGGTGTTGACCACTAGTGGTGCTGTTGAGCAGTGTTTTTATGAGCTGGTCATCAAACATTCTTGACGTTCTTCAAATATGGCTCCAAGGACCTTTATGCCACCAACAGCAGAGGGTAGAGGGTTGTAGCATCAATAAAAGAGAACACATATGCTATAAAGCAAGTTTAAAAACCAATTAAAAACATAAGGTAAATGTTTATTTGAGATAGAAAATGCTTCCAACGTGTCTGTAAAGCCTTAGGATAAACTTTAGACATAAACAACACAGTTTCTGTTTACAATGATGACTCAGAGTAGCGTTGGTCCGCTCGCCCCATGGCCTCCGTTAGCACTCCCTGCAGTTAATCTCCAGCAGGGTAATTCATCAAGGCATTTCTTCAAGGTCAGCACTATTAGTGTGTGTGTGTGTGTGTGTGTGTGTGTGTGTGTGTGTGTGTGTGTGTGTGTGTGTGTGTGTGTGTGTGTGTGTGTGTGTGTGTGTGTGTGTGTGTGTGTGTGTGTGTGTGTGTGTGTGTGTGTGTGTGTGTGTGTGTGTGTGTGTGTGTGTGTGTGTGTGTGTGTGTGTGTGTGTGTGTGTGTGTGTGTGTGTGTGTGTGTGTGTGTGTGTCATGTGTCCAGGATCACAGTGGTGTTAACACTGAAGGGTGGGGTCACACCAGAACTCAAACCTCCCCTGGGGTGACCCCAAATACTTCCAGCTTGAGACATCCACAGTGCTTACCAGCAAAGGGATTATACTGTAGGGGAATGTTCTCAGTGTGACACTCTTACGTAAATTCCCACCTGGCGTTTTAGTAGTTTGTTGTTTTACCGGGCAGAACTTCAACACAGTTGATAAGCCTGGCATCTGTTATCTATTCAGCCAAATTTCAATAATATTTTTGACGATAAAATCTAGCTTCTTCAAACCCGAGATCAAGGTCTGTGCATGCATCATGCAAATGGTTAGTATTAGGCTATAACACTATTAGATTAAGGTTTTGGTTTGAATGGAAATACTAAATCCCCCCTCCAGTAAACCAGATTTGCTGTCACGACCTGAGAAAGTTTAGATTGCTCTTTGTCCTTCTCCCACTATCATTCAAAGTTTTGCGAGAATTGGAATGCCTTCCATCTCTATCAACTCGTCAAATACTAGTGCAGTGGAACTACAAGTCAAATGATGACGCTCCATTCTCCAATCACACTAGAATCAGTTTTACACTAACAGGGCTACCTCTAGTTGTTGTGGTAAATTATGATGGGAGTAAAGGAGGACATCAGGTGATGTAATATAACAATTGTGGCAGAGTTGCTTGGACACAGGACAATCACCCAGGAGAAAACCGTTTGTGTCCCATGTGAAACAAACAAGTAAACATTGACTTATTTGAACTTGTGTCCCACACTTACTCAACTTATGTAAGTAACCTATGTTACATTATCAAACCATGATTGTAAACCTAGAGTCATTACAGATAAGAAGAAGAAGAAAGCATATCTTGACAGACAGTTATCCTTTCATAGCAGAGCTGGGGATCTTGAGATTACGGAGGTGCTAGAGTTGAGTTTGCAACTAAAAATGTGTTTAAGAAGTCCTTTGTACTGAAGGACTTACATTTGAGTAACTCAATCCAGTAGGTCCTGATCAAGCCCTGATAATGAAGAGTTGAGAGAGGGAATGTGTTTCAAGATATCCACATTGTAGATGCCTTTTTTTGCATGTGTGGAAACGTTCTCTAGAAATTAAACAAATTGCTGTGGGTTGAAACAATATTTTGCCACACAAGATGTGTTTGTTGAGATGAAGAAATCAAAAGGCAGGTCATTCAATGGACGAATATCTGATTTCCAAAAACAATCTCAAGTGAACCTCAGTTGACATCTTTGCGTTAGAACTGAGAGAGCTGGACCAGGATCAAGACAGGGAGGAGTGAGTGGAAGAAACACAATCCAAAGCACTCCACCTTAAAGAAATCCTTTCTGCTCATTCCTTCTCTTACTCAGGGTTACTCAGTCTGTCTGCTGACCATGTGTTTCTACTCAGCTCCATTCTTTTACTCCCTTTTCTCTTTGACCTCGACCCATATTTCCTTTTTACTTTCTTGTGTATATATATAGTACATTATATAGCTGCATAGTAATATTTCAGTTAATTTATTATTCATAAATGTCCTTTTATTATACTTTGCATTGTATATTTACCCCAGCTGTTATCATCATCATCATCATCATAGGGCTGTGATTTATAGTTTTCCACACTTAGTATCATTTGTCTTCATCGTGGCCTGTTGAAAGTGCTGATTGTTGGTCGTGTTGTGATACCCTTTATTTGCCATACTGGCACACTGTGTTCTTGGAAATGTTTAAACAGCAGTTAAAGCACTCACGTGTCAAAAGCTGAAGTCATGGCAGTTATATTCTTAAAACAGATTTGAACCTTATTTTCCTGAGTGTGCAAAATGTATGAATAAGCTTTTGGCACACGGTTCAAATGGGGTGGATGGTAGATTCATGAGCAAGGGAGCAGCAGAAAAACAAAAAATGTAACATTTGACAAACAGGATCATATTTCTTTACCTTTGCTCTTCTGTCTATAACTTTCTAATTACAAAAACTAACATACACTTTTTATTATCCACCAGTTTTAGAGAAGTGCTCCTTTGGAAACAGTCCAAAAAAAACACAACGATCTAAACACATGGTGCTGAACATTAAAAGTTATTCCCTCTTTAACGCTTTAATGAGTGTCTTTTACATTGCAGTGCAACCTCTGGTTAAATTCAATGTTACACATCCCTTTGTTTAAATTGACAACAGAATGTAACTGGCTAGTTTTGGCTATCAAAAAGGGAATGGCTAATAGTGATTTAGATCATTCCTTGGTCCCTTCTTACTTATTTATATTAGACAAAAGTACAGACGAGGTGCAACAAGAAAGTCTTGAGTTCCTTTTTTCTCACAATGTCAGAGTGGGCTTCCTCCATGTGCTCCAGTTTCATTCCACAGTCCAAAGCAAATAAGGTGAATTGGAAATTTGAAATGGTTTGATACTGCAGTGCTCTCTTACCCTTTGTCTGTTCCTCTTCCCAGAACAAACTGCCTGTATTGTTGCTGGGCCACAGTGCAGACCTGAGGCCCGGGGAGTTTGTCGTTGCCATCGGCAGCCCCTTCGCCCTCCAGAACACCGTCACCACCGGCATCGTCAGCACCGCCCAGAGAGACGGCAAAGAACTGGGCCTCAGGGACTCCGACATGGACTACATCCAGACGGACGCTATTATCAATGTGAGAATATACTGTAGGAAGGCCGAAAACATGTGCTTTGTTTAAAAAATGATTGTTAAGCAGTTCAAAAGGTTGTTAAAAAGTCATATCATGATGTATACTGGATTTTGTGTCTTTCTTTATAGTACGGGAATTCAGGAGGACCCCTTGTCAATTTGGTAAGATTGTTGTTTCTTACCTCAAAGCTTAATTTCTGTAAAATACCTTTCTCTGATATTGCTTGGTTGTTAAACTTGTGAAAATACTGCCAATGTCCGAGTCCTAGCTTTGCGCTGCCCCAAACCGGAACTCTTAATCCTGGATAGCAAACTAAGTAACTTTTTCTACAGTTGTAATACCTGTAACTTGCCTTGAAGAAGAAACAAATCCTAACAAAATTCAAACAGTACAACATTGATGTTTTATTGCTGTGTCTTTTTATTTTTCGAGGACGGGGAGGTGATCGGCATCAACACCTTGAAGGTTGCAGCAGGAATCTCGTTTGCCATTCCCTCCGACAGGATCACTCGCTTCCTCAATGAGTCTCTAGATAAGCACAACAAAGGTGAGCCATGCTAGGATTAAACACCTGTGAGAATCCTGCTGAATATGTAGAAACTAACTGGAGTCTCTTACAGATGTGAGGTCAGTAAAGAAGCGGTTCATTGGGATCAGGATGCTGACCATCACACAAGCGTAAGTCTGAACTGACTAATATGATTGTTTAGTTGGCAAATATGGAAAATAAAGAAGGAAGCGAAGGTGTCCCACAGGGATCTATTTTGGGTCCTCTTTTATTCACATTTACTGATTAGAAAACACCCTAAATTGTAACCCTTACAAACTTTATTTATCTGCTAGAAATGTTCTTTTTATTCTAACTGAATTGGCTGCTTGTCAGCTTGAACTTTATTTTTACAGTGTTTAAAAATACTTAAAACTTTCTTTCTGGTAAAAGTTAGGTTATTTACACATTCTAATAAGAAGCTACTATTGGACCAGAAACTTTATCTAACAAGCCAAACTATTAGGTATGTTTCTTCTTACATATGTTCAGGATATGTTCTCAACAACTCTTTCATATAAACACAATATGTAGTGGCTTGTGAGAAAACTGAAGAGGAAATGTCATTCTTTTTCTAAAGAAGGCCTATCTTAGCCTAATACAAGGTTGGTTTTCCCTATTTGGGATAATAATGTTTACCTAGATAGACTTTCTTTAAGAGACTGTATATATGCTTTTTCCAGGTTAATCGAAGAGCTAAAACTGCAGAACCCAGACTTCCCTAATGTCACCAGTGGGATTTATGTCCATGAGGTTGTTCCTCACTCACCTGCAGAGAAGTAGATCTACATTATTTATGTGTTCCTCAAATAAAAGCAGTGTTACTCATTTCTGAAGTGAAATTAATGCTTTACCTTTTTACAATACTTTCTTTATCATTGTCCTTGTCTCCAGAGGCGGGATCAAAGATGGTGACATCATTGTGAAGCTGAATGGCAAGCCTCTGATGGCCACAGCTGACCTGCAGGGGGCGCTACAGGAAGAAACGGCGCTGCTATTGGAGGTCAGGAGGGACAATGATGACCTGCTCTTTAACATCGAACCTGATGTCATCATGCAGTAGACAACGAAAGCACTGCTCTCTCGCAGAGTTAGAACTACATGTAAGGCCCTATTTTTGCTAATGACATTGGATAGTGGAAGCACTGCAACACAGCAGCTGGACTTCTGTCAAGCAAGTACATCTTTGAATACTGGCTGTGGACTGTACCAAATACAAGGATCCCATGGACCATATGGTGCAATGCTGTTTAGGTATCAAGGATTTACAACTGTGCCTTCCACATGTTTAAACCAGGGTCAACGTGCAACAGGGGCACATATACAGGAATTCATGAACCGGATCCCAGATTTTGTTTTCCACTTTGATCACCAGTAAACACATTTGCTTTACAAGTACCTCAAAGTATGTTATTAATAGGCTATAACATATGGTGCACATCACAAAAAAGCAAAGTTGATGAATGTACTGTGGAATTGAAACATTTCAATTAGATTATAATGATGATAGGGACATTTCTCTTAAGCATTTCCTCGACAAAAGCATTATCCAAGTCCACAAAACTCAGATGAAATCCAACAAAGGTTTAGCCTGCACTTGACCCTTATGTCCTGGTGTTGTCAGCACTTTTATCCCAAGATCATATTCTTAAAAGAAAACCAAAGCGTCAATGTACTGTGTGTGCCGTACTACACTGCGCACCATTTAAAAAATATATAAAATTAGGGTTAGGGTTGGGCCTTAAAACAAGAGACAGAATTTTCCACTGCGGGTGATGGACAGTCTTTCCTGACCTAAACTAGTGAGTGTTACTGTATGTCAGCTGTGTGAGTTAAGGACACCGGAGTGTTGCTGAAGGATATTCCTTAACGGTTTGAGTCTGTAAAACCTGCAATGGAAGCTTACTTGCTTTCCGCATGAAAATGGTTCTATTTAAAATAATGAATATAGGTCAGTCAGCTTTTTCCAAAATGGAAGGCTGACCTTTTAAAGAACCTCTAGAATAAACAGAATGAGGTCAACATTCAGCTAACTGAACTTCTGATTGGCCAATCGCAACTTTTGCTTTTTATCATGTGGGCATTTGCCAAATTACTTTTGTATTTTTAAGCATTGAGTTTCCAGTGTTTGTTTTGAAATGTTAAACATTGTCATGTTATATTGGTTTATGGTTGGCATATTTCTTTATTGCTGTATGTTGTCTTAAACAAATGTGAAACACGTGTGTTTATTACATTTACATGATGATGGAATGAAGAGCACTAAATGTGAGCAGATTTTTTGTCTCACTACTGCTTCTGCTCTGGTTCATAACTGTTTGTACTTTTATCCTATTGACAAAAACAAAATGTTTACATGTAAGTTGCCAACAAAGCAATCCTCTGAAACAGCCTTTGGAAGCAGCTTTTTACACCAAATAAAGTTTGCACACAATCATTGTTTTATTTATGTATTTATTTATAATGGTGTGGAAATGCAAAGTCTTCATCATGCTGTCAACATTTACCCACCTCAATTTCACAGGCAATGACTCGGGGGACATCATTGCGGGACACATTTATTCCGCACAATCGTACAAACCACCAGTCTGTAAGAAACAAAACTGAGCTCTTCTTAGGGCAAGTCATCAACATTCCTGAGTGGAAAAGTCTCCAATACTTAAATGAAGTGGAGAAACTCAGAGGAAACTGTTTTTAGGGTTCAGCGATAGAGTCACAGCAGACAGATGTTTATCGTTCTCAGACATAATCACTCTTTCCTTCCCAGCTCACGACAGGTCAAGAGTTTATTTTTAACTCAGTGGGTAGTCTCCCTCAGGGTCATGGTCAATATTGTGGTTACTCACAAGAAGTTAAAAAAGAAACACATAGGACTTGAGCAGCTCTCAGGGGGTGTCCTTACACAATTTGACTATCAAATATACTGTAGTAACAAATCTGTATACCATTGTTGGGGGAATGATGAGGAAAATACAGGACAAAGTATTTTTTTTCGCTTGTATTCTTAAACGCGGCCTGGCACTGGTCTGCAGCCGTTTGTGGGAAATATTGCTTTATATAGACCGGTGTTCAACCCCATTGCTTTTATGATATCAACAAGAAGTATCAAAATGTGTCAAGTATTAAAAGTGGGATTGAATGCCAAAAGTAAAAAAATAAATGATCCATTTAAAACATTCACAAAGGAAACGCAAAGAAAAACATACGGTTCAAGTAGACAAAAGAAGACCATTCCAAATGTCAGCCCCTTAAAGTCTAGGCCATGGAACTATGCCGGTGGAAGGTGGAGGTAAAGGGTTAGGAGCAATGCATGCTGGTCCAAGTGAAACTGCACTCCAGTTCTTATGGTGCGTTCCAGTTGTAATTTTGTCGGGAATTTTAACTGGAGGTCGGACTTCCTACTTGGAATCTCGGAGGTACTACGCCATACCGCATCAGTAATAGACACTTACTGATAACATGTTTAGCTCTTCTGTATTGTTTGTGTCACATTAAACCAACTGTACATGTGGCACTGCTCGTCTTGGATCTGTGGATATCTTGGTACGATGTTTGTATTGACAAAATGCAAAATAAAGTGTGGTTATCAACCGATATTGCTAACAGTGGTGACTGCTAAAGATGTAAACAAGAGGAACTAGTTTCCTGCGGAGGTCCAACTTTTTCTGACTTGTGCTACTGGAACGCAGTCAACTCGATGTGACGTCACTCCCAGTTCCCACCTCCGACTTCCAAAGAAAATGGAACGCAGCATTATACCAGACATTTGTGTCGAAGGAAGAAATGAGTCTGAAGGGTAAGCTGTTCACAAGTTGATCAACCTGCAACTGTAAGCATGAGCCCTGAGTAGTGATCGAAATAATAAGTTAATCGGTACAAAAATGTAATACGTTTATATTGTTTCTAGCTTACCCTTTAGAGACCGAGCTCAGACATCCGGAAGAAGCCCAGAGCATTGCCACAACTCCAATAAACAGTTCAATAAACAGTTCAGTTGGTTTCTGATCAAGCTTCTTCATAGACACTCCCAATAGAGATATTCCTGACTTCTAACTGTCATTTCCATTTTTGAACAACCATCCATGCCTTTCTTTGGAAATATCCAGGGAATATACAACTAGGAGTAAACCCAGAACAGGCAGTAGATATATTTCCCCATCTGGCCCAGGATCTAAGGATACCCCAGAAAAAGCTGGAGGACTTGGCTTGGAAGAGCGACTTTTTGGGCTACCATGCTTAGCTTGTGGCAGAACGTTTAGACGGACATGTCTTAAAAAATCTATTTCTGTTAAGAGCTTATTTGTTCCTATGAGCCACCGTCCTTAAATTAGAGACCACATTATTCCTTTGGGTCTTAAAACACAGTTTCAAACATCGACAATAACCTCAGCAACCTCAACGTGGGGAGAGCAGACATGGTAGTGCTGAGTCGTTATGTGGTAGGTTCAAACATCATGCATTATGTGGGGTTACAGTGGCTATAAATGTACCATGCCAGAGAAATGAAGGAGTGCTGGTCTATGAGACCATGATAACAGGCTTTCTCATTGGCTGCCAGTTGGTCTTGGCCTGCTTTCAAGTGAGATCAGCTTCAAAAACAGCTGATGTTGCACTAAAGATATTCTAATAACTGTTGTTGAAACCAATGATTCCACTTTGAAATGTCCAGTTGCAGATATACCAGTGGAAAAAAGTGAAAACTAAAGAACTAAAAGCAGAGAGGGAAAATGTTTGATTGTGGAGTTTTTGTAACGTGACATATCTTAAAATGCAGCTAACCACTCTGACTGAGTTGATGTTAATAAAGGCATACCATTGTTCTGCTATCTGGTGTTAAAACTAAGTTGTGTTACATTTTTTGTTTCCGTTGACCCAAGTGTAAAATAACTGGAATCACTTATATTGAAGTAAGTTTTGGACAGCTGTGCAACTCCATCCTCAAAGTGCTGCTAAAACAAACCGGTATGTTTAAGGAATATTTTTACAGCATACTTTTTTTGTATAGCTTCGATACCAAGGTAAACTGACATCTTTATTGTTGGTGGAGAACTTTTTTAGAGCTCTCCCTGCTTCTATGTTGTCAGAGCCACAAAACCATCTAGTCGTAATTGTTAATGGTATTGCTTCCCAATAAAATTAGGGTTAGGGTTGTCAAAGAGAACTGAAAGTGTGTGCTGGTGAGAAAAATGACTGGAGAGACATATTTAGACAACACACTAAATAATCTGATATGAATCACATTGTTGGCTGTGATTGACTTACAACAAATCATTCATTGTTCACATGTATTCTTGATACTGTTGAGCTGGAAATCACATAAACCTAGATTTTAGGGTAAATAAACATTTTTGGTGAACTTTAATTTCCTTTTTATAAACTGTGTCAAATCCTTGAATGAGTAATCTCTCATTTGGCAATTACCTCCTTCTATTCCCCCAACATTTATCCTTCTTTCCCAACTATCTTCCCTCCTCTTATTTCATGCAACATCTTCATTTTGCCAACTGTCACAAGCCGACCTGTAATTGAGAGTTTTGGTTTTCCTGCAGACGGCTGATACTATAAATGGTCTTCGTCTTTAAATCTGGTCTTGACTAATGAGTCGGGCTCCGTGAGTTAGCTGTGTCTCACAAAACATATTTCTGAGTGGTGGATGATAAGAAATCCACATGTATGTAGCTCCTTTTCAGTGAGTTACTTAGGAGTGTAGCTGAACGGCTTTTATTACAGGGCTTCCAGTTTAAAAATGACTAAAACAAGTTTTCTGACCAATTAGAGGGGGATACAGGGAGAAGTTCCTCCGGATTAGCAGGAGAGATCTGCTTGTTGCATTGGAAGATTATATGCTTGACAAGTTAAAGTGTCCCTGTATTGAAGAGTTATTTTCTACTTTTTTATTTACTAAGATGTGGGTCTTCCAGCTCTTATCGTCCATCTGAGTTTCATATAGAAGAATGGTGCGTTTATGTGCCGCCATGTACCTGTCTTCCATTCCAAAGTTAACAATTTTTGCATATTTACTTTTTGCCGTTTGCTTTTACCATGGTTGCAAAGTACATGCAAGCCGACCGCACCAACTCTGCTATACAATATAGCAGAGAGGAACTTCTTCACATCAGAAACGTTGTGGACAATAACCCACCGACAGACAATGGAGATTCGCCATGGCTACCTGTTTCTGTCCTACCTGAGAGACGCAGGAGGAAGACAAAGCGGGGGTCCCGTGCCGGGCTGCTGGTCAGACTGAGGAAACGAGAAAACCGACCCCCTCTTCTGGCTAATGTTCAATCCATTGAAAATAAGCTAGATGAACTCAGAAGTCGGATTGCTTTTCAACGGGACATTAAGAACTGTAACCCCCAGTTTCCGCCGTGTTACGGCTGCGCCACGGCGGTCGTAAGGCCACTCTAGTCAATGGGTGCTATTCCACCACACGCGCCGCGTTACGGCTCAGACGCGTCCCAGAAGCGGCTCGGCGCAGCGCTTCTCAAAAATTCGGATGAATCCTATTTTTGCCGCGGCGCAGCCGTAACATAAGGTCGGGCAGGCAGCCCCACCTCGCAGGAAGTGGAAAGGTGAGCATCCGGGCCAGGCCCATCCCCCACATATACTAATTTAGCAGACCCCCCTCCTTCATCACAACACCTCCACTACGATATGCACAATGGACGACGAGGTTTTCATCATGGAAGTGGACTATTACAATTATTATTAACTGTGTCTGTAGACTACAACACAACAAAATAGGAAATTTATAACAACAATAAACACAATTTAAACAGACACAAAAATAAAACATTTAACTACGTAGCCTACATACTTTCTTGTAGAAGTACAAATGTCCAGGATGCCCGAATCAATAACAAAACTGCGAGCCTGCACGCACGACGCTACGCTTCTGAAACGCTTCTGGGACGCGTCCGGTGGGTTATGGCGCTAGAGGAGGTCGGACCAAAACCACGGCGCAGCCGTGACGCGGCGCAGTGCGGCGCAGACGGACCCAGTGGAAACTGGGGGTAACGTGTTAATTATCACTGAGACTCGGCTCAACCCCGCTATCCCGGACTCCGCCATTGTTCCTGACGGATTCACAATTTTTCGCCAAGACCGGACTGCTAACTCTGGAAAAGTAAAGGAGGCGGTGTGTGTGTAAATAATGACTAATAACAACTGGTGCACAGATGTGAGGATGATTTCTTCAGACTGTTCCGCTCATTTAGAGCACCTTATGATCTCATGCCGGGCTTTTCACCTGCCGAGATAATTCACATCTGTTGTGATAACAGCAGTGTATATTCCGCCGCTAGCCGACAACAACACTGCACTCGATCAGCTGTTTGGGATTATCAACAAAATCGAGACTTCACGGCCAGAGGCGTTCGGCGTTCGTTGTGCGCAAAATGCGTACATGAAGCGCTACGTCATGAACGCAATAAATCATACCCTCGTGGGGGCGCACTCATGTGATTGGCTTAGAATGGAGGAGACATCTGATTGGCTATAGATAGAAAAAATTACAAGTACGAATCGGCTGACCGTCAGGGGAGTCTAAAAAAACCCACACACGAATGCACAGCGATCCGTGCACAGGAAGCGGTTTGTGTTTGCAGGTTCAGGGGATTTAAACGGAAAACAAATATGTGAGGATCAAAAATACATATGTAAAACTTTTTTCTGTATTTGATTTTATTTACATGTATTGAAACGGAACACATTTGTGTATGCATTGAAAAACACAAGTGTGGATCCGGAAATACAAGTTAGACTCCTTTTGCGGATCATGAAATACAAGTGTGAATCCTTCTGTGTGCATGTGTGTATTATGAGACTGTTCTGAGCCCATAGAACATCATCAGGACGGAGCTGCCATCCATGGAGATCTTTACTCCCAGCGGCTCAGGAAGAAAGCCCTCAGGATTATAAAAGACCCCCATCACCCCAGCCACAAACTATTCAGTCTGCTGCCTTCTGGCAGGCGTTACCTCAGCATCAGGACTAAAACCACCAGATTCAGAGACAGTTTCATCCCACAGGCAGTGGCGACTGGTCATTAGGGGCACAGCCCCACCTAGTGTCAGCAGAAAGTATAAAAATAATAATTACAAAAAAATGCAAAAAAAATACATCTTAAAATATGTTTTACAATCATGTTTAATCATCTGATTCGTCTGTACATTGCTGTTTTAGTCTAATTAGTGTCTACAGTGTGCCTATTGAGCTGTTTAGAGCGACGTGGGTCAAGCCCCGATCAAGCCCCTGTCTCTCACTGCGCATTTCCACTGCAGCGCGTAGCACGTGCCAAACCCGGCCCGATTTTTGTTGCGTTTCCACTAGGGGTAATTCCGGCTAACGGGTACTGTTTCACAGCTTTCTGGCTCTCCAAAATCGAGGTTCTTTCCGGACCAACAACCGGGCTGAGCATGCTAAACTAGTGAGAGAATCGCTGGCAACTACAACAAAATGAACATATTCTACCGTGATTTAATTGTAATACACGTTTCAAAATGATGCCGAAGTAACAACATACTGATACCGGTTAGTAAAAACCATGAATTAATGCTTTGACAAGTCTGCAGACAGACGGCAGAGAAACACCTTTTAAAATGCGTGTTTTTTAAATGGAGCTTGGCTAAGCTAACGTTATATATGCTCCGACCGTCCACACTCACAACAACGGCCTACAGACATAAATAAACCAGCGACTGTACTCGCCATGACACAGGCAGTCTGTGGTTTGTACTTGTTTAACTTTTGTCTTGTTTCTGAACAGATATGAGGAGCTGTGAGCTCTGAGTGCTAACAGCTAACGGCTGATGTTGGTGTTGTGGTTCGCATTGAAGATGACGTCACGGCTCTGCCCACACTGCGTTACTATAGTTACTGCCCCAGCTACTAAACTGTAATGGAAACGCAGCATAAAGTGAGCCTGGCCTACCAAGGCCTAACTATACCGTACGAGGCCCTGCAGTGGAAAAGCGCCATTAGTGAATGGGTGCTGTAAAAACAACACTGCGCATGCTCAGTCTTTTTCTATTCAATGTGTGTGGCAAAAAAACAATCACCATTGGGGCACTGAGCTGCCATCCCCACCAAACATCATCTCACATAATTCAGAGCTGATTGGCTGTAAGTACGTGTGCCAAGAAAAGTGTAGTGTGTGAAGAGGAGACGAGAGAGCTGCAGTGACGCATCATAAAGCCCGGAAGTAAGCTGCGCATGGCTTCCCTCCACAAAAAAGCAATGAGATTTCTCCATAGGATTTTAGAAAATAGCTCCAAATAAGATCTGTGAGAAACGTAGCTGTTAGATAAATGCACGTTTTGTTCAGCCGGATAATATCCACATGTCTAGCCTACTTTTATCATTTTCCAATCATAAATCTATCGATTAGATTTATGATAGACTTTTGAAACTACTGGAAGATAAGGAGGACTTTTACAAAAAAGTAATAGAGATTTTTGTCCAGAGGGATAGGCAAATGGACTTAATCTTCAAGTCAAGGTAAGACTGCAATTTTATTGAAAGTGGGATCTTACTAAGAGAGAACAATTCAATATTTAAATGATACAATTACATTTTTTGGGTATCCTTCTGTTGAACTGTCTGTTTAAAATTAATTGAAGCATCAGACTAAAAAACCTTTTGAAAATAATATTATATTTTGATTTAGGTCCAAATATAATATTTGTAAACCAGAAGAGTCAGAGCCTCAGCAGCCATGAACCTCACTGCAGAAGCTTCTATATAGACATCTACGTGTTTTGTGCCCCACCACTTTTGTACATATAAAAACGCCACTGACCACAGGCAATAAGACTGCTAAACACCTGAACTGTTGAAACAACATCCATAACATTCATCTGCTACTTAGTAATTATGTATCTATTTCTCTAATATATCATTCCAATAACTTGCATAGACTCTTATTGCACTATTTCACCTTTTAAACTATTTTTCTTTTTGTATTTACTATTTACTTGCACTATATTATTCTGTTTATCTGTGTTATTGTGTTGCACTGTTTTCATCTGCATAACTACTCTGTAGCTATGTTCTTATGACTAATAAAGAACCTTGAACCTTGACTATTCAATACATCTGTGTTAAGTTAAAAACACGTTTTACAACAGTCATGACTGATAATTATTCGTATTCCCTGTTAGTAATGCAAGTTCTAAGAACAATGGGATTATTGGGCTGCAAACACCAGTACAGTCCTTTTCAAATCGTGCATTGTACGATTCCCTGGAAACAACAATTACACTGTACAGATCTTAAATGTCCTGAAAGAATGGAATACATATTATTTGTATTAGTAATATAATTTATTCTGCATTATTTTTTATAACAAAACACTGAATTGCAAACATTTAAATCATCCTTTGAATAAATAATTAGTTATTATTATTATTTCATAATTACATAATATTAAATCAAGTATGAAATCACACTTAGAATCAGTTTAAAGGTCACTTATTTGTTGTAATATGAGACCATTTTATAGGATAAAGGTCAGTAAGATTTTTGCATATAATGTTCAGAAATAATCATTTAAAACATATAGAATATATTCTTTTGTTTAGAGAAAACATTGATAATGTAATGAAATGCAATATAACTCTTGCAGAAATGATATCAAACATAAGGTATTGCAGGGAATATGAAAAAGAAATGCTTTGAGTACAGAATCACATGTTTACCAAATCCAATTTCTATACATTTCACACGTGCAAATCTTACTGACACTTAATCGGCACCATAGATTAAAGAAAAACTGCTCTTGTGGTAAAACTTGTACTTGTTTGTGTGTAAGGTACACACTGGAATATTGTTATTTAAAAATATTTAACATTGGTTATTCTGTTGTGCCGATGATAGAGTTCACATGTCTGATTCACACTTACATGTAGAACAAATTATAGGGATGGCAAGTCATTACATTTGTAATGTATCATTGTTTCCATCAAGTGTTGTCTTCAACTGGAACCCAGAAGGATATCTTCTTGCATATCTTTTCCTCAATAATCATTTTAAAAATATACCATTAATAATGTATTAGTAGGAAAATCATGTGGTAAGATACTATGTATATGAGATTTACGTCAATGAATCATCATTTCACCTTAACTGAGGTGCAGTGTTGCACTGTAGGGTTCTGGCAAAACATTAGTCCACAGGGACATTACATTTCAAAGTGCACAGTTGGAATTCTTTTAAGGCACACGCACTGTATTTCAGCTTTCGGACACGTCGTGTAGTCGTGATTGTTTCTGGGTTCTAGAGTTTTGGACGGAGGGACCCGACCACCGGCTTGTCGGAGCAGAACTCCTTCCACCATGAAGGCCGCTCCATCACCTGGTTGCCCTGCATCACTGTGGACCACAGGTTCTTGTAGAGCTACGTGAAGGAGAACAAGGAGAAGAGGTCACTGACTGTTCTGATCCACTATCTTTAGTTTGTTGTAACCTTTTATTTTCTTAGACATCATTCTGCTAATGCACCGTTCTATTGTGATATCGTAATGTGAGTTTATGTGGTTGGGAATCAAGGATCCTGTAGAGTCCGATACATCCGACACCTCCGAAACCCCTCACTCAAATTGTCTGTCTTTTCATTGGTCTAAAGATCACAAGACCTTTATGGTTCTGTGATCGTAGAAAAAAAGACTGGCTATCTGTGACTACACAACTGTTTTTTTAAATTTTCTAATCAAATGGTCGGCCTCCAAAATGGAAAACATAGAAAAAAAGCATGACCCATTTTCACATCTATCTGGTTTTTACCAGTTGCTGATTTTTGGAACATGGGCTGTTGTTGTTCTAACTGTGGAATGTTTGGTAACATATCGCCCAACCCCAATGACAATACTCAAGTAATTCATGACAATATCCTGTATATTATTCTTGTGAATCCTCCATTGACTGTTTAACCTATCCTTTTTGGGTGTTCATTTGATGTTATCTACAGTCTTTATAATTATTTTGCAGAAAACTTTGCAAATCAACTTGCTAACAGATGTTAATGTGTCAAAAATAAACCAAACCTCCCAAACATTATTTTGCAAACATAGCTTAGCAACCGTAGCTTAGCAACCGTAGCTTAGCATGAGGAGAGGATCGCGTTTCTTTAAATGTGAAAGCACGTTCATTGCACTTTATTTAAAATGAAAGTCAGTTTCCTAAAGGTTTGGAAGGTGTTGATTTTTTGGCCTTTCTAAAAAAACATGTTAGCTGCTAATGTTAGCATGCTTTGTCAATTAGCTTACTGTGTTGGGTTACAGTTTGGAAACATTTAGGAAAACAAAGCTTTTCTTCAGGATTTGAAGATCCAGTCTGTTGGAATCACATAAGACCAGTCACAGATGAAAGTATATTGAGCTAGCTTACTTGCTGTACATTAGCCCAGCACATCAGAACATGCTCAGTGTTTCTATATATGTATAACAGAGGAACATCCTGTTTGTATTGACCTTTTGGTTGGGACTTGGTTAGACATCTTCATGCAATTTTTTTGATATGGTAGAGTCAGGGGCGTCGCCTGGACCTGAAAACATTCGGGGCTTAGCCCACAGTGGCGGCGGCTGCGGCGCTACAGTGGAATGTTCTACTGCACACACAGTACACCTGCGACTGTTACAATGAAGGCTTGATAATCAGCTCACGGCATATAGGCAGGGGTAAAGTGCTATTTTTTATTAGTGGGGTGCCTCACCTCCTCTAGGGGGGTCCGGGGGGATGCTCCCCCGGGAAGATTGTTTTTAAATATTGAAGTTTAAAGCATCAATCTGGTGCACTTTGAGAGCAACATTAAGAGATCTATGGATACCTCTCTCAACACCCAGATGAAACACAACTGTAAGCAGATGTTCTTTTTCTTTATGGATATTTTACAAATCACTCTCCTTTCAAACTGTATTCTTGTTTTACTGCCATATAGTATTTCATAACTGTTTTTCCTTTATTCTCTTGTTTTTTTTATAACTATAATGATCATATGAAGGTGTGCCTAAAGCCCCGAATGCCCAGGCCAGGCGACGCCACTGGGTAGAGTAGCCTTTCTGTATATTCTGAGCTGTCGTCATCACTTCCTGTCCAACCAAAAACAATGCAATCAAACTGCCTTTTGGAAACGAACCAACGACAAGAAGAGACAAAGCTGTCATCTTGAGAATAATATAAACATACTGCTGGCCTTCCAAATGTCACAACTTAAACAGATTTGATTAAAAAAAACAGCCCACAACCTCAATAAGTATGTGTTACGACCACAGCTGAAGAGGAAGTTTGTTTATGTGGGTTAATAAAGATTCCAGAAAGTTACAGACTTGCTGAGAAACTTGGCAGGATAAGGTTGTGGTCAAATCGTACTTTGTTTTAAACACTACATTAACCAAAAGGCCACATATGAGCGTTCCTTTCTATAAAAGTAGAGACACTACATACTGATATACACCTGAACATCAGCAGGAGAGGACTCTTTAAAGTAGAGACACTACATACTGATATACACCTGATCACCTGAACATGAGCCTTAATGGGCCCCTTTAACACGTTAAGTATATGTCCTGTCTTTATCTTTTCTTTGTTTCACTGGAACTATACTAGCTACTTGTTATTGAACTCAGATCCAAAAGAAAACATATTTTTTATTTATGTATTGGCTGACAATAGACTGTCATGGTGATGTATACTAATCCTATTTCACTCAATCCTGCTGTTAAAACAATTCTAATTAATAAAAAATGTCTCCAACACCAAACCTTATATTGCCTGGTAATTTATTTTCTATTTAGTTTGGCTCATTATTCCTACGCCCTTGTTTTTATCTGATTTATCCATAATTAAGACCCACAGAAAGACTTGAACAGCCAAGACTGAGTAGAAGTTAGCCGTATTAGCATTGTTATACTATACATGTTATTAAACTTGCAATATCTTACAGTCAAGGACCAATTTAGCATCTAAAATAAATTGGGTGAACCGTGGGGCTGACACAGAGAAACAGAATACACTGCGGGTCCACATGACGTGCTCTTCTCAGGCAAAACAAACATTAGTTAAGCCTTCTTATGACACAGGAAGTTCTCAGACAGTGCAGAGAGGGTCATTGTCAACAACTGTCAAAGGGGATTTATAACAAAAAAAGAGCACGCTGGATGTGTTTTCCTGGAAGAGGGAGAGACAGCAGCCAAAGCTCTGAACTGTTTTTCCTGAAATCTAACTGAACCTGACTAACAGGCAGACTGCATGATGGGAATGGGGAGTGAGAGGGAAAACAACTGTAGGGCCCGTTAGTGAGTCACTGAGATGGGTGTCGCTGTGTTCACAGCTACCATGCATTTAAACATTTTACAAATCTATGCTTGTACAATTTATTTAATTCATGTATTTAATAATATTAATATCATTTTGAGTGCCCACTGGATTTAGTCATCATTTAGTAATAATTTGCCCATAGCTGAAAGTTTATACAGTATGGGGTCTGGAGAGTGCAACAAAATTATTTGATAGATTTAATGTTACATTTAAAATAACTGATAGAAATATTGTTTTAATTTGAACAAACAATATAAATTGAAGCTAATTCATAATATTTATTTTAGTTATAAATATCTGTTGGCCAATTACAAAACAATTACTGCTAATATTACAAATGCAAAAATATGAAGACAACAGTTAATAAACATTTTTAGATTGACAAGTTTCTTTTCTAAAAAGCCTTCACTGTCCCTATATTTTTCTAAATGTTTTTTATTAGTTATTAATTTTACTTGCACCGCCTCACTATTTGTTTTTTACAATATATATTTTTTTCTTGAAATCAATGATCTGAAAACAAAATAAGAAAAAAAAGCAAGTTTTAAAAGTACTTTACATTACTTCTGTAATGTGCCTGCAGTATAGTATCCGGAATTTGTATTATTGATTTATTAAAAAATATATACACTATTCCAGTGGCATGCTTTACGCTCCACAGGGTCAAGTTCAAGAAGACAAATCACATTAAAAGTTTCATCAAAGACTGAAAACTTTTCAAATTAAATCAATGACACAAATACACTGATACTGTGATTAGAGAATAAAAAAAGGGAAAACAGTTTCCTTTTTAGATTTATTGTGTCATTGCCCTAAAGACTCATCTAGCTGTGACTGATAACATTCAAAATATGATGGTCTGACATGTCTAGAAATATACTAAACATGCTTAAATAAAGTTACACTTAATGTATACTGTATGTATTGGTTTACCTGTCCGTCAGCGTAGCCAATAGGTGAGTTGAGAATGAAATCAGTGGGGGCGAAAACATCCACCAGCGATACTGCATCATCCTTCAGCTACAGGGGACACACAAAGCAGATTGGTCATCATTTAGAATTTAACACTTTAAAATGGTATAAACAGAGAGATGTAACCATGCAGAGGATGCAGTGTTGGTGTACCTGGGAGCAGAGAGTGAGAATGGCCGTTTGGACCAACTCTGCGGGCTTCCTTCCACTCAGATAGTTACCTGTACAGGAACAAAACTATGTTACAGAAACCACAAATATACTATATGCTTTCTACATTGATGTTTTCAGTTTAAAGAGTGCAGTCACACCCTGGTAAAGTATGGCCATGTGTGTGCTGAGACTCCACAGCCCGTACAGAGCACACAGTTTGCTGAGAACAGGTCTGAGATCAGCCGGTGTGTCCTCATCAACGGTCAGGTCATGGAACCTCTGCAGGCAGTTGTGTTCTATGTAGGCCATCGCCAGGGTACGAGAGGAGTACACCTAAACACATAAGGTGGAACATTAAAACAGTACATTTTAAATAGCAACTACAATGCATGATTGTATAATGTGTATAGCCTCCTATACTTATATTGTATGTATATTGTAGTTTTGTATGTTGGAATATCTATTATATTTTGTGCATTTTATATTATCATTCTAGTGTGGATATGTATATATTTACTTGTATTGTTTATTTTATTTATTGTGTCTACTTTACAAATTGGGATTGATAAATTAGTATTGTACTTTTTATTTTTGCTGTACACTCGAGCAAGAAAGATATTAAACTTAACATTGCCTTGTGCAGGAAATAGGATGAATGCTAAGCTAGCCTTAGTAGCACACCAGAGCCTCCAGATTTAATTTCACAAAAGTAGAAATTACTAAAAATCTAGACTTCGAATATTGTAATATTATATATATTGTGGTATGTTTTGATGTTCATAACATTTTCCTAAACGGGGATTGCAATAGAAGAATTAGGCAGAATTCACAATAAATGGGATTGTTAAAAATGTTAAATCATTCAATGTAATGCAAATGAATGCACAATTTTCCTGGAGCATGAATAGTGTAAATACAGTAAAAAATAATGGTGTGGTAGGAAAGAATTTTTCCGCAGGTTTGGATGAAAATGATTATTAAAGCTTCTGATATCCCAACTATATATTCAGCTTTGCAAACGAGCAAGCTACTAGCTAGCCTGCTCGTTAGCAATGAATGTGAATGACAGGAAATGAACAAGAAATAAACTATGTTAACAAATCCGTTTAAAATAATTAAAAAATTGGGTTTTATTTGTTCGGTACAAATGTAATCCAACTGAACCTTCTTGGAAACAATACATGTGCGTTTGTCATATTAATGGCCAAAACAGCAACAAAATGAGTAAATCCAGTGATACATACATTTCCCAGAACTACAACACCCATCTGACACTGTAACCTCCAGCATGCATCTGTGGTACAATAACTCAAACCAGATTACGGCAGCCCGGCTCTGTAAAGACTGTCCAAAACTCCACCTAGCCAAACTCCATGTATTGCCGTTTCTAATGAGACGGCCTGGAGACACAACACAACGCAGAGCGTCTTCTTCTTCTCTGGAATGAGTTTGTGATAAGACACCACTAATCCTGCTTTAGTTTGGCAAGGGTTTACTTAAGAAGCGGGAGTTAATGGCTCAGAATGTGTAATAATATGCCAACATCTGATTAGCTCCAGACACATTACTTAAGAAACGGCTGTATTTCAGTGCTGGAAGTAGTGTTCAGATCTGCTTTGAGAAGGATTCTTAAGTCAAAGTATTTAACTATGAACAGGAAAGTGTACTTAGAGTATTACGAGTAACTGTACTCATTGGAAAAAACTTGAAATAAATTAAAATATTTGAGATACTGTGAAATGTTTTTACACACAAAAATTGAGTGAAATTATTATCTAAACTGCAGAACAATCTAAATCTATACAGAAACGTAGTTTAAGTTGTAAAATAAATGTAGTAAAGTAAAAAAGGTACAATATTTCCCTCTGAATTTCAGCAAAGTAAAAATCTAAATTGCCAAAAAAGGATAGTACAAGAAAATGTGTATCTATGTTGTACTTGAGAAAATGTACTTAGTTACTTTCCACAACTGCTGTTTTTAGCTTGAGTTGTGGGAATAGCTGTGAGTGAGCATAAAGGGTCCTTACAGTGGTGTGTGTGTGCGTGTGTGTGTGTGTGTGTGTGTGTGTGTGTGGGGGGGTGGGTGGGTATGTGTGTGTGGCCTAGCATTACTATACTTGTGGGGACCTAAATCTGTATACACAGTCACGTGTGGGGACTCGCCTCCCTTATGGGGACAAATTGGAGGTCCCCATGAGGGGAATCATTAATTTTAGGGTGAAGACTTGTTTAGGATTAGGTTAAGGTTAAGGGTTAGGGTTAGGCATGTGTTGGTTATGGTTAAGGTTAGGATAAGTCTCCAGGAAATGCATGTAAGTCAATGTAATGTCCCCTGAAGTGATGTATACATGGTATGTGTGTGTGTTACCTGGCTGTTGTTACGGGCCTCAAAATCATTTTTTCCCATGACCCTCTGCTGCTCCAGCTTCTTCTGGCTCTCCTCCAACAGGAAACACACCAGCCACTTATAGGCAGCCAATGGCACTGATATTATGAACAAGGGGAATAAGATAATAAATCATAATCAGTAAATGAGTAATGCTGATATTAAGAGGCTAACCCTAAACTGAGATTTTTTTTTAAATAAGATTTTCCAGTGAAGGGAATGATCCCTTCGGAGTACCTGCAGAGTCCATGCACTCCTCCATGGTTCTTGCTGTGAACTTGGTTAGCAGGGTGTTTTGGAGATCATCCAGGAAATCCACAGTGTGAAGAGGAGACTCAATACGCACACCATCTGAAAACACACAACAGCGGAAACGTTAGAGATCAATCCTGTGCTCACAATTTATGTTATCATAGTCTGAGTTTGCTAAAGGTTTTTTGTATCTCTTATGAACCCATATATTCACGTAGAAATTCCGATTAAAAAAAACACGAAAAAACTGTAATATGTGCACATTTAGGGAAAACTTTGTCAATAGGGAGAATAAAGCTGTACGTTGAATTAGACTGCTTAATGCATGTCAGGATATGTCGAACACAACAAAACAATAATAATCTTTACTTTCCTTACAACCCGTAATATGAATTCACAGTGGAATGCCGTACAAAAATAGAAAGCAGACATCTTTCTGATAAAAATGTTCAAAATATATAGCAGTCTAAAGGGCTGAAGAGGCACGAATATATAAAATGTTTTCCTTGGGTCAGAGTGAATTCCTGCATCAAAACATCACGAAAACTGATGTAAAAGAACATCCGTGATTTGACAAGCCGATAACATGGATTTTGTTGTGAAATCTCGCACTTTAAAAACCTTGTGACTGGTCATTCATTGTCGTAAATAGCACATCGCAGTGGCACGCCACCAGCTCCAATGACTGACATGATATCTCGTATTAACCCTCATTGTACACACTGTACTGACCGCGCTGTTTGGCACAGAGCCAGCTGAGCAGGTAGTTGCTGGTCTGTTGCAGCAACACGTTGTTGTCTCCTTCGTACGTGCAGTTTGGGTCGTTGTCATCACGCAGATCACCCAGCCGGTTCACTGGAAGAGAGGGAAGGTAGTTAGTTCTCTGAAAGTGTGTGTGTGTGAGAATCTGTGTGTGTGTGTGAGAATCTGTGTGTGTGAGACTGACTGGCCAGGTATCCATGTCCCCCGCAGGCCTCCCTGCACTCCTGGATCCCCCTGGCAGCGGTCCAGGAGCCCAGGGGTTTACTGGAGCAGCCAATGGCGTGGATCTCCCTGCCCATCTCTGCCTGCAAGAATCACAGCGGGGAAATTTACAGTGTTAGAGCAAAAGTGGCATAGCAGGTAAAAAAAGTAATCCATTTAAATAAATATAGAGAAGAAAAACACACATTCGTAATAGAATAAAGTAATAAGACAAATAAGTACACAGAAAAAAAGCAGTAGCATCAATTGTTGAGACATGTATAAAACATTTTGGGACATTTATAAAATAATTTTTAAAAATGCACATAAAAGTGATAATTCCACAGTACAGTTGCAAAAAGAAGTGTATGTATATATATCTTTTTTGTTTGTTTGTTTTTTTCCCTGCAACTTACTTGCACTATTACATATATTTGATTTGAAGTAAATGCTGTGTCTCAATTTGCGTACGTTTTGAATGTGTCCCAGTGCTAAGGATGGCAACATGTAGTGCACCGAGTACCCAAAGGGTGCTTTCATAATAGCTACAAAGTTGAGTGTGGAAAACAAATAAAAGTTATAAATGTGTTTCAGTATTTCATATGCATACCAGTAAACTGGTGACGAAAATAAGCAATAGTTTATTTTCTGTTTTTTTTTTAGCAATCTGTAATGATTTGCTACCCGTTGAGCACTGACGTTCCTAGCTAGAGTTGATCGTCACATTCACTGAGTGCTGTTTACGTTTTAATACAACACTAGTAGGGCCACATGTATACACTGTACGACATGCAGTGTACTAAGGGAAGTGTCAGAATGAGACACAGCAGTATTGTATGGCATTGTTGGAAGATGTGGTCCTTAAGATTTCTATTTCCCAAACTACACTACTGATATTGTGAATTTTCCAATAAAGCCTTTGAATCTTTAATAATTCTAGATTTGGATATACACCCATGCAGTCCATCTAAACTCACTTGTCTGTCATCCTTCAGCCTCATTGCCTGTCCAATTCTGAACTCAACAAAGTCCATGAAGATGGATTTGGTGAAGTGTTCAAGAGCATACGCTGCTGCCAGGAAGGGGATCAGACGCCATTGCTGAAACAACATACAAATATAAGAAATGTGTGAATACATTTCACACTCAAAAACACCAAGTTTTGTGACTTTAGAAAACGAATGTAACGTTCACAAGGTACTTTGAAGATTTACACTCCCTCCTTCCTGACCTGTAACTGGTACTCCAGAACAGGGATCTCCTCTGTGTCTTTGGGTCCAAACTGCCTGCGGGTGGCTGAGAAGCGGATGGCGATAGTCAGGGCTAGCTTCAGGTTGACCAGAGCCATCCTGGTGATGGTCACCCTGCCCCCTGACAGGGCCCCCAGAGACTCCCCAAAACGCTTGTTGGGGTCCTGAAGGTGACAAAAGACACACAGGAGAGACATGGGAACGGAATTAAAGATAGAAAAATAACTATTTACATCTTACACACACTCCAAGGCAAATGATTCACAATGGAAGTGTAATCATCAGAACCAGGAGTGGAGCACTTCATGTAAAATGAAATACCTGCAGGAACAATTGGTAATAACAGAAGTCTTATTCAGTAAGATGAATGTAGTCCTCAAACCTGGATATTAGTTAGCACTTTAGCTTGTTTAGCTCGTCTTGCCGTCAAATGTTTATTATCAAAGGTTATTCAGCTTGATGAAATGTACACCAAATATTCAGAGTATAATAAGAAACTACAAAACACAAGAAATAAGTTCCAAGTTATTAAAAGTAACTGCTTTGGAGTGGTGCAGGAATGAGGCCTACAACATGGAATTTACCGTAGTTAGTATTTTAGCTTGTTTTGCTGAACTCTCAATCAAAGGTTTTCTGAATGTGTTTTTAGTTAGATGCCTGAATAAGGTCAGTGCTACACACAAGCTTAAGATCATTTTTGAGCTTTGTTCTATCATAAAATACATCAGTAAATACCCCACTGGTGAATGTCGAAAGCTTTTTGTCTTAGAAAACGTCTCCCGCAAAAATATTAGCCGCCCTTAGCTTAGTGAGGGGACATGAAGCCATGCAACTGTGATGTTTATAGCTTAACATGTTAAAATGGCGGCTTCTACAGAGGTTAGCTTTAGGGGTGCCCAACCAGTCGATCGCGATCGGGGAGATTCCCAGTCGATCGCGAGATGTTTCTAAAAATAGAACAACAATATTCTGTTTTATCGTTAACGTCCTATAACATAATATTCCTGTGCCAGAATAATGCACTTGAACGCATCAAAGCTTTGTGATTGGCCGGCGTGACCCCATGTGTCGGGGCGTGGCTGGTGGGCAGTGGGCATAGTTTGCTGACATTGTCCGTGTTCTCAAAACAGCAGTTCTCAGCAGTTCTCAAAACAGCAGCATCCAACCGTTAGATACCGTTATTAATCAGCTGTAAGTTTGAGTTTGTTTGAACTTATTCATTATAATTATTGGACAAAATGGTATAAGAATGCAAACTTAAATTGATTATAGTCTATTATCAATTCAGGTTAATAAACTAGTGTTGCTTGCATCCCATTTTAAAGGCATTTCTTTTTATACTCTAATAAAATGCAACACAAAAAGGGTTTGATTCTATTAATTTCGTCTTTTGTATTGCACTCTGGCAGCAGATTCCTGTGTAGCTTCAGATCTGAGTTGTTTTATTAGTAAGCCTCATTTATACTTTTGTAGCAACACTATTTTTATATAATGGCAAAGAAAGGGTTCAGAGTCTTTTCTTTTTCCCCTGTGTCATATGTGGCAGCACTGTTCAATGTTTCTTGAAAACATTACCCACTGTAGTGACGTGTGAATAAACACCAACTCTGTATCAACAACACTGTTGTGTAACTTCAGTTAAATACTTGTATGTGTGTAGATTAGAAAGAGGTAAGATAAAGGATCTGCAGTATTTTATGAAGTATTAATCGTACGAAGGTCAGTTTTATACAAGTAGAAGTGTGTATTTACCTGATAGTAGGCTGTCAGTAATGGCTACGCCTCTATTTGGACTGGTAGATCTCGGCAGACTGGCAACTTTAAAAGTAGCTCTCGGTTCAAAAAAGGTTGGGCACCCCTGGCTTAGATGCTACAATAGCATCAGTGATATTGGAAATGGAGAATATTTTTTCATTGAAGAAGAGCAAAGAACAACACTGAAGCCTTTTTTTCAAGTCAACATATGTTATTGCTCATCTACTGACTGGCTTCAGCAGTGTGTGATTGACAGATGGTTCATCCAATGACCTGCCGAGTGTTGTTTCCATGTTTCTTTATTGGCCGTTTCTAAGATGGTACAGTGGAACAAACAGGTTTTCGCATAATGAATAAATAATTGACAAAAGGATTATAAATGTGCATCATAGGTTACCATGGTGATCTAACCTGGTTAAAATTGAGCCCAAATAGCTAGCTGACCCTCTAATGGAGCTTCATAGAAAGGCCAACGGACTGTCCTGACTATTTACACCTCTCATGGGTCACCAGAAGAATGTTCCATGTCTGGTTGTCATTACCAGTCATCTTTTCAACACGTTCATATACATTTGGCCCCTGAGAGCTCATTAAATCACTGCAGCAGTGAAAAGCCGCCATAATGTGAAGAAAGCGGTTGACTGCTTAACAGTCAGAGGTTGCCAACTGCATTTGTTTATCTGCATGCATAATAAATAAGGAGATTTTGAAAGGGGTGTAATTGAAGCAGCAGGTCCTATGGGATTGCTGAAGGAATACACATTGAGAATATACAAGGATGTTAGATTTTTTTACACTGCTTTGAAAAGGTTGAGTTCACCCAAATGACATTAGTTTTAAGAGATGGTTTTATGAGTGCAGGTTTCCATCTCGGATATTTCTTCCTTGGGAATTGTTGACACAAAGCGAAGTTGAAATAAAGTCTAAAAACCCTGACAATAGTTTGTAAAGGCTGAACTGTGTTAGTGTTTTGGGGTTAGAAGTCTGATGTTTGTTCTTCAGAACAGCACATAAATATAGATCCATGCCTCATTTAGATCAAAGGCATTATTCACCTTCATTTCATTTCAAACCGTTATTTACCCAGGTGTATCCCTTGAGATCATTGATCTCTTTTTCAAGGGAGACCTGCTCAAGTAGGTTCCACATGAAACATAAAAACATAAACAGAACAAAAAGGACATTTTACAGCATCATTACAGGGATTACAATTTGCAATAACTATCCACATAAACAGGTACCAACAGCTTCTGATTGAGTAGCATCCAACCGAGCTTTAAAAACATTTAGTGGCACCAGATTGCTCAGTTTCCATTTCAATTGCAGACTATTCCAAGACAGAGGAGCTGCGCATCTAAAAGCTATCTTCCCTAAGACAGTCCCAGCAGTTGGCACATGAATGTGCTCAGAAGGCTTTATAGTAAGCTGTTGTAAGATGATGACATTATACCTTTTTGAATGATTGTGGTGCTCAGAAAGCTCATTGACTTTCTACAATTCATCTTAATGGTTTCTAATGTTGTGGCCAAATTAAACACATTCTTCAAGACGAGATGCATTTATTTGTTTAGCTTTTTGGAATATGTATCATCTCTGGTTGACTTTGTCCACTGATGTTCCTGTTGACTCTTACAATGAAAAAGTTGATAATATATGTGTTATGTTTTTCTGAAACTCAGGGTCTATCCTCAGGGGAGCACATGCTTTGTAAGGCTGTAATTAGGCACAGCAGTGGTGTTAACTAAATGATAATGTCAACATGAACACATGCTCACAAGGACAATGGGAAAAACCATTAGTTTATCGTTTTGTCATACCCTACTGGCGCTGTCCTTCGCTAAGGTTCCAAAGAAAGAAAGCAAAAACCTCAGCAAGCTACAAAATAATTTTTATTGAACAAGTAGCTTTAGTTAACTTGAATTGGTGCTTGCAATGCTTCTAGAGAAACCTTACTAACCTTGAATGGCGTAACGTAGCGGCCCTCTGGAGTCACATCTCCAGTCTTATTCAGTAGATTCTCCCGAGGGATCCTCACATTATGAAACATAGCAAACCTGAAGGGAAAAAGACAGAAAAGTAGGACATAGTAGAGTTTACATTGATGTGGCGTTTCATGAGTACTTTGCTCTTAATACCCGCCAAAGAACGCCAAACTTGTGACTTCAGGGACAGAATATGTGTGTTAGCTAAAACATAACACAAAAACACATATCATCAACTTTATAATATTGTAAGAGCCAATAGGAATATCCGTGGACAAAGTCACACCAGAGATGTATACATATTCCAAAAAGCTAAAAAAAATTAAACATTATGATGAATTTTCACATTACAACACATAATTACAAATAAACCAGGAAACTGTACTGACCCAACCATTATAATTTGACCAGCATTTAACAAAAGTAATTGTACTATTTTTCTTCTTTTTTTAATATTGCTGTACTATTATTAATATGTGCTTTGTAGAAAAGAGATCAATTTACTTTTAGAAGCAAATATATTAACAATCATAAAATCAAAGATCTATCAACTGCTTCCTTGCTAGATAGATCCCAAATAGATTACACTGAATTTTGTATTTTATGGGCAGAAATAAGTATGATATACTTCCATAAAAGAAACTTGAACCAAACAATATTTTAATTGGATTATTAACTTACACAAGCTGTATGATAGCCTATTTGGTATATTGCACTCCTTTGTGAAAATCTGAGCAGTGTTTTAGCATAAAATATTTCCTCTTTTTATGACATCCTTGTCATGTAAACTGTGACTATAGCTCCATCTAGTTACCTTACTCCCACTGCAGAACACGTTGCTGCTTTAAGTGAACAGTGGATGGTCTGAAGTGTGTAAGGTAGGGATAAGTGATGAAGATTGTCACTTGTCAAATGGCTGAAACCATTGGGTTCGTTTACAGGTTTGAACTATTTACGCAAGATCACGGCTGTTAACAGAGCAAAGTAGGGCAAAATACTAATGACTAATCTGAGCTGGAAACTGGGATACAGATAAAGAAAAAATAAGAGTGGAATTGAATAGACCCTGCTACATTGATCAACGTTGTACATGTTACAGGATTACATAATCAGGATACATTACAAAATATATATAATTGGGATTAATAGCAGGATTACAATGTGACAAATTACATTTCTAAACAAACATATCAATATATCATAGGCAGACGTGCTGCCTGAATTTCCTTTTTTGTATTCATTTAGGTTACTTTTATTTCTCCTTATTTTAAATGCCTTTTTTTATTAGACGCTGTAGGCCTGATTTATCAAACAAACTGTGTATGTTTTTAATTGAATCTCTCTTTGATCCTAAATATCTTGGTTCCCTCTTTTCCAAGGTTACGTTGTTTAGTTAAAAACACTTAACACTAGTAAAACCATGTTATTGAGGGTTAGGGTTTGATACTGAGGCAATTTAAAAGTAACCGAAACGTTCAGGTACATTGATTTTATGTTGTGAGACTGATGATACATTTTTTAAAGGAACCCTTCCAAACCCTTATAATCATAAAGAAACAAAGAAGCAGGATATAAAAGGTACTCACCTTGCGGTAAACCCGCGAGAGAGAAAGCGTTTGAGCTCCATACTGTTTCAGAAATAATGCTGGATGTGGTTTGGAAGCGTTTAGATGAGTATCTGGGAAGAATTCTCCTGCATGAGCTTCTTTAAAGCTACAGACTCAGAATCAGCAGTTTTCTAGCAGGGCTGAAATAGAGGGGGATGAGGCATGGCTACAATGGGTGGTCTGTTTGGTATTTTGAGCAAAA
Organism: Gymnodraco acuticeps; assembly: GCF_902827175.1. Classification (NCBI taxonomy): domain Eukaryota; kingdom Metazoa; phylum Chordata; class Actinopteri; order Perciformes; family Bathydraconidae; genus Gymnodraco; species Gymnodraco acuticeps. The sequence goes on along the minus strand of NW_022990741.1, from coordinate 442,019 downwards.
CACTTCACAGACATGTTTTTTACATATCTGAGACCTATAATATATGCCTAAAAATAGTATAATAGGAGACCTTTAAGGTTACATTGTAATTTTATTTTAACATTGCACATTTGCAGGTTTCCCTTTAAAAATAGATCTATGATCTCAATGGGACCAATCTGGTTAAATAAAGGTTTGAAATTAAATGAAAATTCACCCCTGTCTAGACTAGAAAACAGTAGACGTGTGCATTGGATTGTAAAGTTTTGTATATTTACAGGGGCTGTTGCAAAAACCAAGTAGTTCAGAAACATTCTAAAATGAGGGGGCTTCCAAAAAAAGAAACACCTCACAGATTTGTTGACCTTTATTCGAATTATTATTTATTCCTGGTTCTGCCGCTGTATTTCTTGACGCAGTTCACTCGGTCCTCTGACCTTTGTCCAAAGTGAGTTCATCCCTGTGTCAGGGTTTCCGCTAGGATTTTTTCTCGCCGGTCAAATGTCCGGGCAGAATTTATTTTACCGGACAAATTAGAAACTTACCGGTCATATTTCAATAATAATAATAAGAGTTGTGTAGCAGAGTTTCCGTTAGCAGGTAATTACCGGACTATGAGCAGATATGCTGATGTTTAAAACTCAGTTCACGGGGCTCATTTTTATATTGCTTCAGTTTATAATCGTAACAGATCGAAACAAATTCAGATTCATTTTTCAATAAATGATTCCACAAACAACAAACAACATAATTACTACATTAAAACAAACTACTTGTAGTAGATGAAGTACATTATTCAAAAGTTTACATTAACTTTGAATAATCACAAGGGAGAAACGGATCCTCTCTCCCTCTCTCCTGACAGCCCGTCAGTTTCTCATGCAGCTCGCTAAACAGCGGGCGGGGCTTCAGGTGATTATGCACAGCTGCGTGTCTCGGTCTGACTCAGCAGCTGATCTGATCTCTCTCTCGCGTCCGGTTAAACTTCACTCGCGTTTATGTCCATATCGATCAGATCCAGCTCTCCTGATCGGGCTTTATAGAGAGCACCGATCAATCTATTAAGAGTGAATATCGGCCGATAATGACCTGCGGCCGATCTATCGGAGCATCCCTAATTATTACCAGACATTTTGACCAGCAGGTTTTGAATTTACCGGTTTTTAATAAATGTTGCAGCTAAAAACCGGTAATTACCGGCTAACGGAAACCCTGCCCTGTGTGCTAGGGGTGATTGGCCTGCTTTGTCCTTCTGTAGACTTCACTTTGGCATTTCTCTATCTTTATTTATGAGACACTTTTGAACTTAACCTTTATATGGCTGCTGTCACCTACCCGTTGTCCAGTCCGTTCTGGCCCAGCTTCTTGCCCATATCTCCAACCACCACGCCGGGCAGAGCGAGCAAGGTCTTGATATTTCTCACCTGCACAACAATGGTTATAGTCACACTGCAGTGTTAGTACAGTGTGTGACAGTGTGATAATTGATACATCAGAATGTAAATAAATTGTACATTTTCCTCTCTGTGGGACGAACATATTCAAACCCATTTCTCCCACAATGTCGCATGACTGCTTTCACCTCTAACATGTCACTTAAAGGTCCCATGTCATTTCTACTGATCATAATCCCATTGTTGAGGTCTACTAGAATATATTTACATTGTTCAATGTTCCAAACTCACATTGGTTTCTCAAACAGCATCTTTGTATAGTATGTGTATTCACTCTCCGTCCTACACGGCTTGTTGGAGCTCCTGCCCCCCCCCCCCTCCCTGTGAGCCCACTGTGCTCTGATTGGTCAGCTCGTCCACTCTGTTCTGATGAGTCCACCACCGTTACAGCGGAACATCAGTAATTATGTGTTACAATGGCGTTTGTTTGCAACCAGGAAATGACACCAGTAATGACAAACAGATGAGAATGCTGCGTGGGGTCTGGGTGCCGTGTTGGAGGGACGTTGCAGGGCTCGCTGCTGTGAGGAGCGGACAGTGTGAGCTGGATTACTGGTGTCGTTTCCTGGTTGCTGCGTGGGGTCTGCGAGACATTGCGGAACTCAGCCTGAGCACACACATACACTCACAGCCAGGCTGTTCGCCACACACTCACAGCCTGAGAAAAGATAAGGCTGTGTGTGTGTGTGTGTGTGTGTGTGTGTGTGTGTGTGTGTGTGTGTGTGTGTGTGTGTGTGTGTGTGTGTGTGTGTGTGTGTGTGTGTGTGTGTGTGAAGACTGAGGAGCTCCACGGATTGGTCCATTTGGTCGTCGTTACGTCACTTAGACCAGGAAGAAAACAATGGAAAATGAGAAATGTCCAACGAGGCGTTCTGGGGCAGCACAGACAGGTCTTCTCTGTGTTAAGAGTTTTACTCCCTACAGGGTGCACTTTGAGGGTTTGTGACTCTGCAGACCGTTCACATGCAGAAAAACCTTCATAACACACAAGGGGACGGGTAATAACCGGACAAGCATGACATGGGACCTTTAACACTGGAACATGTTTTTTTTATAACTAGACTTTCGTACAGATCTTACAAAACAACCTACTTATTACGTGGGACCTGTCTCCAGTACGACCACTTCAAATACAATTTCAACTTCTTTCACCACTAAAACGTCAGCTTACACTTCAACTGGTCTCAGTCTGTTCTTTTTAGGCGTTTTTGCCCCTGTTGGCCACCGTAGAAAGACGATACCTCAAAGACTAAAGGTGAAAACAAGCAAACAACTAAATGAAATGTACCAATTAATAAAAGCATGCAAATGTCACACTTCCAAACCTCAAGTCATGTCCCTGCTTGCAAGCAAACTACTTCCTAATTGTTAGTGCAAAAGATTCTCTCTCTTTTTGATCCATTTCTATAAAAACCTGTCTGAAAATGAGCTGATCAGATTTTGGCCACTTTGTGATGTCATAACAGGTTTTTGGGTTGTGCAACGATTAGCCAATCACCAACCAAGGTAACCCCCCCCCCCCCACCATTTCACTTGAATCTCCTCCTAGAGCACCATTGTGTTTTTTAAGACAAACACTTTGCAGAGGGGCGTGGCCAGCAGCAGCTCATTAGCATTTAAAGCTATAGACCCAGAATCAGCACTTTTTAAACAGGGCTGAAACAGAGGGGATTATGGGATGCTACAATTCATGATCTGTTTGGTATTTCAGCCAGCAACACGTCAGAGACATGTTCTGTTTATATCTAATATATTGTTGAAAAATAGTATAATAGGGGACCTTTAAATTCCATGACTCTTTAATACAGTAAAGCATCCAGCTCAGGACATAACAATGGTGGAGATGATGGATGCATAATGTGTAAAGGAAATCCTGAAATCCTAAATTAGAATAGGTTATGTTGGTCATATCAACCAGTTTTTAGATTACAGCTGCGTTACAGATAAGAGTATCTGCAGCTGTAACCAGTTCAGGGTTTAGGGTATTACCTGCACAACGAAGGAGTGCAGCCCTTGGCACACCTGGTCCGGTGTGAACAGCTGGGCGTACACCAGAGCGTGCGTTGCCGTCTTGCCAAGATTCCCCACCCAGAACTTGGCAGCTTCAAAGTCTGGAGAGTTGATCACAAACTCCTACAGGGAAGAAAGGTAAAGAAGGTTCGAGTGTAACTAGGATTGTAGCCAGAGAGTTAGAAATGCTAACAATTAACAAGTTAACAAGAAGGATTAACAAGAGCGTTACATTAAATGAAATATTAATGACAAAAAGAAAAATGTTGAAAGTTGAATGATTTGTGTTGTTTTTGGAAATATTTTCAACATAAAACATTTTGTGGTTTGCTAATTTCTCACAATACATCCCACATACAGGTAAACCAGCATTGTTGGCAGTAAAAGCAAAGTAATCTATACACACAAAATTAAACTCTATTTTTCCTACGTGACTATTAATCCAGGGTTAGTTCCAAGCACAAGGGTTTGAAAGTCAGGATTAGCCCCACCCCCCAGGTAAAGTCGCCAGGACATAAAGGATGTGACGCATATTTAAGTATAAAATATTGAGACTTTATTTCAGTGTCACAGGATCACCTCAAACTCCATGTCACATTGTCCACCGTGCAAAATAAACAATAATAGCCTTTATTTGATTGTTTTGCTGCATGTGGCTAAAGAACCGCAGGTTGCCTACCCCTGTACTTAGAACTAAGTGTGTCTGGAGCTTTGCATTAATCTATTTAATTAAGCAAAGATAGGTCAAAATAAGGTAAATGCTATTTCCCTATGTAATGGTCGAAAGCCATGTTAACAAGTCAGGGGGTCACAGTGTAATACTAGTAATTCTGTTGGAGTACCTTTTGTAAAAGTGCTATATAAATAAAATGTACTTCCATTTGTACCCTTCCCATGGAGGTAATGTTTTTTGAGCCAGATTTGTCTTGTTTGTTTTTGTTTTTCTGTCAGTGTGATAATAGATACACTACTACATGTGTATACCAGCGTGCAGCATTTACCAAGGAAAAGGTTGGCTGAGGTGAGGTCAAGAGGTTTCATTGTTTAGCAGTGAGTAGTGACTATGCTGATTTATGTCAAACAGTTGCAACCCGCAAAATAAAATGAAAAAGGAAGAAGGGAAAGCACCCTTTTATTAAACAACTTGACTTTTGTTTAAGCATTGTGGCTTTTATTCTGTCATATTGCCATGTAAACACACTTTTTTTTTCTTTGTGTGTGGTGCGTTCACTGACCTGAGTGGAGGGGTCATAGGTCGCTGTGGTCCTCATGGCTCTGGTGTTGCTGCCATGGCTCAGCTCCGTCAGTGCAAAGCATCCAAATGTCTAAAAAAAACAACAGATAGAAGACGTTACAAATCCTGCGTTCATGGTGATGAAGATGAATAAATACAACACCAGGGTTTCCCACACAGACTATATTTGGGCGGCGATCGATTAACTTGTGGACAATGATCCCTCGCTCTACGCCTCCTGTACCCAGTCCCGGACTGGCCATCGGGAGGACCGGGGTCTGGCCTGTTAAGTGGCCTGCCTCAAACAGGGGGACTGGCTGTCTCCATGATGTGGTCTGCCTCACACATGGTGACTGGCTGTCTACATGATGTGGTCTGCCTCACACATGGTGACTGGCTGTCTACATGATGTGGTCTGCCTCACACATGGTGACTGGCTGTCTACATGATGTGGTCTGCCTCACACAGGGTGTACTGGCTGTCTACATGATGTGGTCTGCCTCACACAGTGTGACTGGCTGTCTACATGATGTGGTCTGCCTCACACAGGGTGACTGGCTGTCTACATGATGTGGTCTGCCTCACACAGGGTGACCGGCTGTCTACATGATGTGGTCTGCCTCACACAAGGGGACTGGCTGTCTACATGATGTGGCCTGCCTCACAGGGGGACTGGCTGTCATGATGTGGTCTGCCTCACACAGGGTGACTGGCTGTCTACATGATGTGGTCTGCCTCACACAGGATGACTGGCTGTCTACATGATGTGGTCTGCCTCACACAGGGGGACTGGCTGTCTACATGATGTGGTCTGCCTCACACAGGATGACTGGCTGTCTACATGATGTGGTCTGCCTCACACAGGATGACTGGCTGTCTACATTATGTGGTCTGCCTCACACAGGGTGACTGGCTGTCTACATGATGTGGTCTGCCTCACACAGGGGGACTGGCTGTCTACATGATGTGGTCTGCCTCACACAGGGTAACTGGCTGTCTACATGAAGTGGTCTGCCTCACACAGGGGGACTGGCTGTCTACATGATGTGGTCTGCCTCACACAGGGTGTACTGGCTGTCTACATGATGTGGTCTGCCTCACACAGGGTGTACTGGCTGTCTACATGATGTGGTCTGCCTCACACAGGGTAACTGGCTGTCTACATGATGTGGTCTACCTCACACAGGGTGACCGGCTGTCTACATGATGTGGTCTGCCTCACACAGTGTGACTGGCTGTCTACATGATGTGGTCTGCCTCACACAGGGGGACTGGCTGTCTACATGATGTGGTCTGCCTCACAGGGTGACTGGCTGTCTACATGATGTGGTCTGCCTCACACAGGGTGACTGGCTGTCTACATGATGTGGTCTGCCTCACACAGGGTGACTGGCTGTCTACATGATGTGGTCTGCCTCACACAGGGGGACTGGCTGTCTACATGATGTCATACAGATCATAAATCAAAGCCCTAGATTGGTCTCTGTGTGTCATTCAAGCTCGGGATAACCTCAGCTCAGGTGAGGTAAAGGACTCTCTGAGTGTTTAGATAGTTAACTTAGTCTAAGTTCTCAGTGGGTCTCAAACGGTTTGGTCACCATTTATGTAAACATATATTTCCATTTGAGAGGGTAGTGATCAGAGATGGGGTCGTTACTAAAAAAAAGTAATATATTACTTATTACATATTACTTTAAAAAATATATGTAATATATTACACTACTTCGTAACTCATTACTTTACTCGCAGGGCCGGCCCGCCCCTCCCTTCAGGCAGATCACGCAGACTGCGGCGCACCTACAGTGTAAGCGCGCCACAGTTTTGCCTCTGCGAGACTCCACTTGCACCCCAATTACTATTGCAATAAGGAAGACATAACACAAGTCTTTCTTTTTATATGCTCTTTAATAAAATAGGCTACCAGCCACACAACAAGCTAACAGTCTGTGAAACTTAAAGAGCATTTCAAGAGAAACATTGTAATAACGGAACAAGTGGGCCATATCAATGTGATGTGACACTGGCAAAATAAACAAATACTTTACAAATAAATAGCCTGTATAAAACAAAATAAGAGGTTGGCCTTGATAACACATTAAATACACAAATATTGATTGCCTCAACAAAAAAAAGACCTATCAGCAAATAGCCTAAAGGCTAATGAAAAAGAACACAACCTAAAGCATGAGCTTCATTAATTGAACAGTAAGCTAAAAAATATACAATATAGTCAACATGGCCTTTTAACATCATTAATAACAATCAAAAGCGAAAATAGGCCAAAGTGGCATTGGCTGTGAACATAGGCCACACTCCCTCTCATGATCTCAGACTGAACACTTCACACTTATTTGATGTGTTTGTCACTGAAGCAGTGGTTATACCGCATTAGGAGGAGTCTCTCAAATAGTTTATCGGATAACCGATTTCTTCTTGGTGTTAGCACAAGACTGCCTAGGCTGAAAAGCCTCTCAACCGGCGCACTCGATGGGGTAGCGGTGTTGTATTTCAGGAAGATGCGCTTTATATTAGGGAAACGGCTCAAGACTGCCAGCTCTGACCCCGACTTAAAATAGGTTCCTAAATACATTTACCATTTTTTTAAATAGTAACCCATGTCCATATGTTTATGTGTAGGTAGTAGATTTAAACTATAGGGCTATCACTATGGGCCCTGCCTAACAAGCGACCAACAGAAAGGTTAATGTTGTTGAACTCTTACCGTCATGTCTTTTGTGTTTTCAACAAATGTACTGTGTCTCTGTGATCCTGAGCCAGCAACATTCATTCCAAACATCTGAAACAAAAATGGTTTTAGCTTCTATTACTTACACTATAATTTAAGATGGAAAGAAAAGGCTACAACAATGCTAGCAGTTACAACATACCAATAAAGTGTGTGACGGATACAAAATAATGTAACTATATATAAGGCGCGTTCACACCGGAGTACTTTTCCCGTTTAGTTCCGATAGTGCCTGGAATTTTGCATTCACACCAAATAGAGAACTTAGTTCCGAGAACTTTTACCCCCATTTTCAGTCCCTGCTAGAGAGGTGGTACTATCCTGGGGAGAAAAAAGTACCAATTTCGATTGGCTGGGCAAATTGCAAACCACGCCCCCGCCAGTAAACCCAAAGCAGAAGAAGAAGAAGTGACGTCAGCGGCTTCATTTGCCTAATCCTCCCTCAGGGACTTATTCCGGTGTGAACATGATCGGCTCTATAGTTCCATGGGGGAACTAAGTGCTGGGATCTAAGTGCTGGGATCTAAGTGCTGGGATCTAAGTGCTGGGATCTAAGTGCTGGGATCTAAGTGCTGGGATCTAAGTGCTGGGATCTAAGTGCTGGGATCTAAGTGCTGGGATCTAAGTGCTGGGATCTAAGTGCTGGGATCTAAGTGCTGGGATCTAAGTGCTGGGATCTAAGTGCTGGGATCTAAGTGCTGGGATCTAAGTGCTCGGATCTAAGTGCTGGGATCTAAGTGCTGGGATCTAAGTGCTGGGTACTAAGTACTGGGAACTAAGTGCTGGGAACTAAGTGCTGGGAACTAAGTGCTGGGAACTAAGTGCTGGGAACTAAGTACGGCAAAGTACTTGGTGTGAAAGCGGCTATAAATTTCAAGAGGCCCTATTATGCTTTTTGGGTTTTCTCTTTACAGTAGTGTGTTCTACAGGTTTTTGTGCATGTAAATGGTCTGCAAAGGCTAAAATCTCTGTGTTCCTTCCAGAGGCAGTTTCTCTCCCACACACTGCCGATGCACACTCACCCCTTGGTTGAGAAAGTACTTGGCCCCCATGGCCCAGTCATACATGCCCAGACAATCATTGAGAACCACAGTCTTCCAGGGGTTAGACATCGCCTCTTCTTCTGTCAGGAAGTTGTATCGAAAGAGCTGCTTCACCCTGTAAATGTGTATCTGACGCTTTAGTTTGTATAGATTAGGATATGATGGAGGGTGTTAGTAATGGAAATATGTTGATACCTCAGGAAGGTCAGCTCTCTCATTTTCTCCAAAGAGACGTCTTCACCAGGAAGGCGTGCAAACAGGGGGTCGTCCTCAAGTGTCTTCCACAAATTGTGCTGCAACAGAAAAAAAGGGTGTAATGCACAGAGGAGCATTTAGACGACATCAAGTACAAAACATTTTATAACTAGAACAAAAGAAAATCTAGTAAAAGAAAAAATACATTTTTTATTTTTATTTGGCTTGTATCAAAGTATCATCGCAGTTTGGGTGCTGGTAAAGTACATTTGCTTTGCAAAAATAAAAGGGCACCCTATTGACTATTATAATAAAGATGACACTTTTAAACACTTCATTTTAAAATAACAGAGGTCGAGAGATGTATGGGGAAAATGGCAGGTGTTGGTTGCAATGCTATTTTGAACAGGTGAAAATGAATCCACGTTGCTTAGAGCTGGGCTTTTCAAAGTGTGGTAAGGTGAGCCTCCCCTCAGAGAACATAAGAACAGCCGTGCCCCCCTCCCAATTATTATTGCTATTATTATTATTATTATTATTGTTGCTGTTGCTGTTATAAAGCAGGGGTATTCAATTGCATTTCAAAGAGGTCCAGTAAGAGAAAATGTCATTAAATGCTCTGTTTTCGCTGTCTACCTTCCGCCATTTGAAATGACTCCGACTGTTTCTCTCCTCTTGTCTCGTCTCTGTGTTTGAATCTATCGTGCTGACTCACTGACTGCACCCATTTGATTGGCTGAGTAGTGTCACCTCCTTAAAACATTGAACAATATATTTTTTAAACCTTTTTATCTTTATGTTTTAAACATATTGTATAAAACTCCCCCACGACTTGGACTTTTCCTTGCACCCCTCTAGAATAAGCCTGAATGGTCTCAACCATATTGCATCAGTAACGTGCACTTGTTGTTATAACAAGATCGCAAGGACACCGGTAGCGATCGGACAATTGAGTGTTGTTCAGTTTGTGTGCTGTGGAACATGCGTGTTACAATTTGTTTAAAGGCTATTTGATAACAAGTCGGCAGCTGCGAGCCTTTATTAAAATGCTCACGACTATCCGACTATATGTAGGCCTAAAGCTGAAGAACATTAAATAAACATTTTTGTTTATTACATTATGGCTTGCGTAATATAGGCTATATTTATTTATTTTCAGTTACGCACGATATTGGCAGAACTTGTTTGAACTTTTATTAAAAGTTACTTTTCAATAAGATACATCTGAAAGATTTGATTATTTCATCCTTAATATAGAGTTGTTAACAATTTGTTTTAAAGCTCAATAAAAAACAAAGAAGAGCTTTGACCGGGAAATTTCCAATTTGTCCGGAAGATTTCAATCCTAACGGACAGGGTGACCGGCACACATTTTATCTAACGGGAACTCTGACATGCGTGTGCGTGCATGAAAATATACCACACACCCAATTACAATTGCATGTTCAATTCACTTCCCTGGAAGTTAATACAGTTGTTGAAGTTGGAGCAGCCTGTGGACAGCCGTTCTTCCTCGCATGTCAGTCGCCGACACCTTCTGACAGAGGACAGGCACATCTAGCTGCAGCACGACCTGTACATTTTCGCACGCCGTGTTCTCAAACACATATCTTTTTAACATTTTCAACATCGTGGATACATCCTTATTTGCTCCCGGCAACACACTGAACGAAACTTTGCCTCCTTATTACACTCAGCCTACTTTAGTGGGAACAATGAGTCTGCGTCTTTGAAGCACACAGGAATAACGCAGATCATCCTCTGGCTGCAGCCGACCGGCAATCTCACAGGTAGTAGAGGTGAAGGGAATGAGCACTCTCACAGGCAGGTGGAGGTGGAGGTGAAGGGAATGAGCACTCTCACAGGTGGGTGGAGGTGAAGGGAATGAGCACTCTCACAGGTAGGTGGAGGTGAAGGGAGTGAGCACTCTCACAGGTGGGTGGAGGTGAAGAGAGTGAGCACTCTCACAGGTAGGTGGAGGTGAAGAGAGTGAGCACTCTCACAGGTAGGTGGAGGTGAAGAGAGTGAGCACTCTCACGGGTAGGTGGAGGTGAAGGGAGTGAGCACTCTCACAGGTAGGTGGAGGTGAAGGGAATGAGCACTCTCACAGGTAGGTGGAGGTGAAGGGAGTGAGCACTCTCACAGGTGGGTGGAGGTGAAGAGAGTGAGCACTCTCACAGGTAGGTGGAGGTGAAGAGAGTGAGCACTCTCACAGGTAGGTGGAGGTGAAGAGAGTGAGCACTCTCACGGGTAGGTGGAGGTGAAGGGAGTGAGCACTCTCACGGGTAGGTGGAGGTGAAGGAAGTGAGCACTCTCACAGGTAGGTGGAGGTGAAGGGAGTGAGCACTCTCACAGGTAGGTGGAGGTGAAGAGAGTGAGCACTCTCACAGGTGGGTGGAGGTGAAGGAAGTGAGCACTCTCACAGGTAGGTGGAGGTGAAGGGAGTGAGCACTCTCACAGGTAGGTGGAGGTGAAGAGAGTGAGCACTCTCACAGGTGGGTGGAGGTGAAGGGAGTGAGCACTCTCACAGGCAGGTGGAGGTGAATGGAGTGAGCACTCACAGGTGGGTGGAGGTGAAGGGAGTGAGCACTCTCACAGGTAGGTGGAGGTGAAGGGAGTGAGCACTCTCACAGGTAGGTGGAGGTGAAGGGAGTGAGCACTCTCACAGGTAGGTGGAGGTGAAGGGAGTGAGCACTCTCACAGGTAGGTGGAGGTGAAGGGAGTGAGCACTCTCACAGGTAGGTGGAGGTGAAGGGAATGAGCACTCTCACAGGTAGGTGGAGGTGAAGGGAGTGAGCACTCTCACAGGTAGGTGGAGGTGAAGGGAGTGAGCACTCTCACAGGTAGGTGGAGGTGAAGGGAGTGAGCACTGTCACAGGTAGGTGGAGGTGAAGGGAATGAGCACTCACACAGGTAGGTGGAGGTGAAGGGAGTGAGCACTCTCACAGGTAGGTGGAGGTGAAGGGAATGAGCACTCACACAGGTAGGTGGAGGTAAAGGGAGTGAGCACTCTCACAGGTAGGGTGGAGGTGAAGGGAATGAGTACTCACACAGGTAAGGTGGAGGTGAAGGGAGTGAGCACTCTCACAGGTAGGTGGAGGTGAAGGGAGTGAGCACTCTCAGCAGGTAGGGTGGAGGTGAAGGGAGTGAGCACTCTCACAGGTAGGGTAGAGGTGAAGGAGTGAGCACTCTCACAGGTAGGTGGAGGTGAAGGGAGTGAGCACTCTCACAGGTAGTGGAGGTGAAGGGGAGTGAGCACTCTCACAGGTAGGTAGAGGTGAAGGGAGTGAGCACTCTCACAGGTAGGTAGAGGTGAAGGGAGTGAGCACTCTCACCAGGTAGGTGGAGGTGAAGGGAGTGAGCACTCTCACAGGTAGGGGGAGGTGAAGGGAGTGAGCACTCTCACAGGTAGGTAGAGGTGAAGGGAGTGAGCCTCTCACAGGTAGTGTAGAGGTGAAGGGAGTGAGCACTCTCACAGGTAGGTGGAGGTGGGGGAACTCGGTCTCCACAGACAGCCAAAAGTGTGTAAGTGACACTTATTACTCGTCTTTTCTCGTTATTCTTTTCTCACGCTGCGCCTCCCCTGAAGCTCTCTGGCGCCCCCCAGGGGAGGCGCGCCTCACACTTTGAAGACCGCTGGCATAGAGTATCTCTAAGATGATAATAGGGACTGATACATGCAGATCTTTTCTACAGAGAGATGTAGAAGCTGACAGCTACACAGTACCTTGAATGCCACGATCTCCTCTCCCTCCAAGAAGAGAGCATGTCCTTCCAGTTGAAAGAGGATTTCTTCCTGTACACATCCAGCGGGCCATTGGGGAGGTCAGCCACTTCATGAGCCATCGTGTTGTATTCAGGCTGACAATATCCACTTTAAAAAGGGGAAAAAACAAGTAATTGGTTTCTCATGTTTTTGGCAATGCGGCAATATTCCACCACTACTGTGTCTCTTTGTCGACATTTAGTTTATCAAGAACTTCATTAATTAGCTCATACGTCACTCAAAATGAGCTCTACCTTTACCAGTTGTGATGAAAATACATGAATAATCATATTAGTAACTCAGTATACAATTCTGAAAAGGGCCAATACGGTATTTTTGGTATTTTAAGTGTTTAATTGTTATGGCAATACTCTTTTACTTTTACTAAAGTAAGATTTTGAATGCAGGACTTTTTAATTAGGACAAAGTACATATAACATGTAGTATTGCTACTTTTCTTAAGAATACATCTGAGTACTTCTCTCCACCACTGGAATCATAGTACACATGTAGTAGGTTCCAGTTAAACTAAACTTAAACAACAAATAGATTCAGTGGTGTCAGGTAACTAAGTACATTTACCCAAGTACAATTTTGAGGTACTTTACTTTATTATTTCAATATTGTTGCTACTTTGTAAAGGTAATAGGTGAATGGTGTACTTTTACTCCACTACATGTATTTAATACCTTTAGTTACTTCACAGATCTGGATGAATGATGTGAAATATAATCAAGTGTTGAATCAGACTTTAGTTCCACCTGGAGTAAATCCACAAGCTACCCTGCAGTATACAAAGTCATTCAAACTAGCTGCACCTTCACCAGCTTTGAGAACACTTTCATGATCAATCATTATAAAACATATCATATATATTATTCTGAAATGGACCAATCTGCACAACGACTACTTTTACTGTCGCTACTTTCACTATATTTTGATGAGAATACTTTTCTACTTTTACATGGATAACATGCAAGAAATGTACTTTTAACAGAGTATTCCTACACTCTGGTACTTCTCCCAACTCTGCAAAACACCATGTAGATTCAGTGTTATCTTCCCAGGAAATCAAAGCAACCTTTATAGTTGAGCTGCTCAGTTCAAAGTCTCTGGAAGCTGTTTCACTGGACGATAGTAATATCAGGGTGTATAAAGGTGGACTGTTATTAAACCCTGCCATTTCCCACTGTCCCAGAATAGCTAACATATTAAAGTATAGGTGGTTACTGTTAAGTCATCTGACAGCCCTGACTCGGTAGTGTTTCTCCACTATTACCTTACAAAACAATGTGTTGTTCCAATGTAGTCACAGCGTTACAGTGGTATATAACTGAAGAATTAGTAAATAGTTTACATAATAATTTGTGTAGCTATGTCTTAACCTTCAGCTTACCCTGTTAATGTCGCCCACTCGTTCGTTTTCTTCCGCTGTTATACAACTAGTGTGACAGTAGCTGTGTAACCTTTATGCAGCCATGCTAGCATAACAACAACCATTTCCTGAATGTACCCTTCAAAATAAAAGCACCATGTTCACACGGTTATTGAATGTGAACCTTCAGAATAAGAGTACAAACGTGTGTTTGTTATTACATAAAACAAATGTGCAAAAAGGACTGTTCTGTATATTTAAGCCGTTCAAACTGTGTCTGTATTTCAGCGTGAAAGACCGAGTTGCTGAAACGCTTTAGCCTGAATCGCGTTTCCGGTCCAATTACTTCAGTTTTTCATGGTTTCTCTTTATCGATCAATTTTTCATGACAAGGTTTCTTCGTATTATTTGCTCACTTTTGCCAAACTAAAAATGTAAGTTTAAGAACTAATATTTTACTGAAAGAAATAGATGATGGAGCGACTAAGGCAAACCTTGTATGCGGAATCATGCATGTATTCTTAAAGTGAGACCTACATAACACAATTGTAGTCCAATAAATATAAAATCTTGAAATGACTTTGTTACACAACTAGGACCCACCTCTTTGTATAGAATTATACTAACTGTTCTATTTCATTTAGGTATTGTTATGAAAATGTAGCAGAAATGTGTCATTTATTTTCTATTGCTTCAATGTCACATCAGGGGCGTTTCTCTTGGCCTTGAAACATTCGGGGCTTAGCCCACAGTTCATTAAAGGTACATTAAAGAGCCTGTGACAGCCACCCAACAACTGTTGTGCAATGAAATATTGGGCTACTAGTAATCTCGAACCGTCAGTTTAAAAAATAAAAAGCGATACCGTTTCCGATAAATATCAATAATTTCGAACATCGCGGGGAAATTCCTTCGACTCATTTTGAGGATTTGGGAGAAGCCGGAAGTGACGTCAATGCGGGAATGTTTCACTGTGCGGCGAGAGATCCAAACACGGACAAAGTGTGCTGTCATGCGTAAGAATGGTTCGACGATGCGTTGTGTCTGGGTGTTCCAATACAGCAAATGGCGAACTAAACATCAGCATCCATAGCTTTCCCACAGATGTCAAGTGTCAACGCACAATGGGAGAAAAAACGTGCAGAACACAGAGGGCCAAATGGTCTGTGAAGAACCCCCGACGACCTACATGCAGTGCCCACTTTCTGCCCGATGATTTCGAGGAAAGGCCTATATTGATGGTTGGAAGTGGGATAGATGTAACGCGAAAACGGATTCTGAAGCCGTCAGCAGTGCCTACTCTCTTTCCCACGCCGTCGCAAATCCGTCAAGGCACCGGAGACTTTGCCACCACCAACGCCACAGAAGTGCCTACTTCGAGAAACGAGAGAAAACTCAGGTAAAAACAAATACTTTGATTCAGTTTAGCAATCGTGTAACTTGAATAATTCCTGATGTAATAATTGTAATGTAAATGTCACCCTTGTGCTTGTAGGTTTTGGATTATCTCCTAAAGCCACGGTTGACAGCTGATGGTGCATTAGCTGCACATGCTTCAACTGCATGCAGTGATGCATCAGATAATCCCATGCAAGAGACGCCAGGCACTATGACCTCTGCATGCCAAACTGATCCAGTAAAGGAGAAGAAAAAGCCACAGAGGAGCAAAGGGGTTCAAACTAAGCTGCGAGAAAAGACAACAGGTCAGTTATTATTATTATCAGTCATTATCAGTTACAACATTAAGTGCATATGTGTGTCCAGTGGTCTCTGCATTGTACAATCCCTCTGCGCTATGATGCCTCATCGAGAACCAAGTTATATTCATTCTGTTCCTGTCCCTCTATTATAATACCACCTACATTATATGATTTTCTTGGTGCGGGTAAGGTCTTATAATGGAGGGACCACTCACCAGTGTAATCCAATTATGCATATACATATATAGTACAAAGCATATCAAGTTTATAAATCAAAGGAAGATGAATTTGGCAATGCATAGGATTTATGTATTAAATTACCGAGTCAAAATAATGGTTTTTGGGAGGGAGGGGGTATGTAGATGATAACATAATTCAATAACAACGTTTCCATCTCATAAAATCGTACATGTATATACATGTATCACAGCATGTCAAGTTTGGCGAGAAATGTATATTGAACTATTAGGCCAAATATACGTGGACCCTGGCAAATAAGCCTAAAATGCAAGTGGCATCATTTTCCAAAATAAGTCACACTCTAAGTACTTCCATATCATTTGCACATGCTTGTATTTCTGTAAACTGGACTGTCTATTACCTTCTTTTTTTTAAACCTTTATTTATACAGATAAATCCCATTGAGATCATTGATCTCTTTTCCAAGGGAGACCTGCTCAAGTAGTTCCACATGAAACATAAAAACATAAATAGAACAACAAAAGGACACCATACAGCATAATTTACATAATTATCCACATAAACAGGTACCAATAGCTTCCGATTGAGTAGCATCCAACCGAGCTTTAAAAACATTTAGTGGCACCAGATTGCTCAGTTTCCATTTAATTTGCAGACTATTCCAAGACAGAGGAGCTGCACATCTAAAAGCTGTCTTCCCTAAGACAGTCCTAGCAGTTGGCCCATTTAATAAAACCACAGCATTCGATCTCAGGCAGTAGCCACTTACAATTTTCCGTGAGATCAGGGAGCAGATGTAGGATGGAAGTTTCCCTAACATGGCTTGTATATAAAAATGTACCAGTGACTGAGCCTCTGTACAGTTAGTGAAAGCAAACCAGCCCTTGCATACAGGGTACAGTGATGGGTTAATGCTTTACAGTTGTCACAAATCTCAGTGGCACTGTGATACGCAGCATCTAACTTGACCAGGCAATTGGCAGGTGCATTCATATACATCAGATCACCATAGCCAGCACAGGTCAAAAGGTCACAGAGCCTTTTCCTGGCCTCAAGCGAGAAACGGGACTTGTTCCTGTAGAAGAAACCTAGCCTAACCCTCAGTTTTTTAAGCAGGTTATTGACATGAAGTTTAAAAGTGAGACAGTCATCAAGCCAGATACCAAGGTATTTCTAACAGGTAACCACTTCAAGTACTTGTCCTTGCATAGTAACAATATCTAAAACAGGCTCTGGTGTCTTTTTAGCTTTAGAAAAGAGCATTACCTTGGTTTTCTCAACATTTAAAAGAAGCGTTAGTTCAGAGAGCTGAGTCTGAATAATGTTAAAAACAGTCTGTAATTTAACACCAGCCTCCTTAATGGAGGGACCTGCACAGTACATCACGGTATTGTTACAACCTGCAACAAGGCTGGAACAAATAGGGAGGCCACACAGAGTTATATGCCAAATATCTGTTTATTTAACAGGTTATAGAAAAACACCTCTGATGAATAGTGTATGTACGAATCAGTAGTGATGGCAGTTTGACACTGAAGCTTCGAACGGAGCTTCAACCCTGGACTTCCTATTCCATAGAAGCAGTGCTTCGAAGCTTGCTTCAAATCACGTGACATATGACGTCCGAAGCAGCAACTGCTTCAAATCACGTGACATGTGACGTCCGAAGCAGCAACTGCTTCATTTCCTGAATGAATCACTTGACTGGTTCACGGTCCATTCACGCGATTCAATGCACTGCCCTCGTCTCGATTCTGACAGGTTGAAACAGTTTCAAACTTGAGTGCTTCAACACTTTATGACCGCTCTAAACAATGCACAATGTGTGGGTTGTTGTCGTAGTTTGCGTTGTTGCTGTTGAGTTGTTGTTATTGCATTGATATCATTATAGAGCAAGCCAGGAAGTAAGATAGGTCGCTCTGGCTCGGGAAACACTTCGAAATGTGGAGAAGTTGTGAACAAAAAGACAATTATCAGTAATATGAAAACAGTTAAATATTTCAAGGAATAGATAGTCCAGTGGATAGAGCCGGCGGCCCGAATGCGGCGATGTCCTCCGCGCAGCTGGTTCAAATCCTGGAATGGACGTATTTTAATCATTGCTTTTCAACTTTAATAACTGATAAAAGGCCCTCTCTCCGCCCAAAAACATGTCTAGCACTCTCTAGTCTCTTCTCAATAACCCAATACACACAATTATCAATCTTTAATTGCAAATAGAACATGATATTCAGTCTTTGTGTGTGTGTGCATTGAATATTTTTCAAGGCAAAGATACGTTAAACCCACTGCAGCCTTGCACTTCGCCAGGAGAGGTCGCTGTAACTGAAGCTTCGAGAAATGAACCTATTTCCGACACAATTGTCCAAGTGGTTCGACGCTTCATTCAAAGCTTCATTTTGCCATCACTACGAATCAGACTGTCAGTAGTGTGAGCAGTGTGTGGGTGTGTGGAAGGGTGTTGTAGCATGTTGGAGGGTGCATCAAACCTAACACAGGCTGTAGGCTGAGGTTGCTGCAGCATGCCAGGATCTGAATCAGAGAGTGATCCTTGCAGCTGGGCAACCTTTATACCTTCTTGTGGCTCCGCCTCTAGATGGGCGGGCACAAACAGGACGACACTCCCAGTACCTGCCAGGACAGCAAGGCAGGGAGCACAGCCAGGCAGAAGGGGGGAGGGGTCGTCACAGTATCATCCCGCATAAACATGTAAAGTAGCTTCATCCACATTTTCACCTAAACTGTTGATGTAGATAGGGAATAAAAGTGGACCTAAAACAGAACCTTGGGGAACACCATTTGTAATGTTCAACCACTCAGAGACAGCCCATCAAAATGAACACAATTGGGACCTTTCAGAGAGGTAGTTTACAAACCTCCCCACTGCATGGCTGGACATGCCTATACTGGCTAGCCTCTGCTTTAAAATGTGATGATCGACGGTGTCAAACGCTTTTGAAAAGGTCAATAAATAGAGCTGCATAACTCTGCTTATTATCTAAAATACTCGCCACATCATTCACCACTTTCATTGTGGCAGTGATGGTGCTATGTTGCTTTCTGAAGCCTGACTGATGTTTAGACAGGATGTCATTTGTACATAAAAACACCTTTAACCTGTTCACGTCACTAAGCGTTCAAGAACCTTAGCCAGAACTGACAACTTAGAGATTGGCCTATAGTTATTTAATAAGGTGGCCTCCCCTCCTTTTAGCAAAGGCAGGACATACGCTGACTTCCACAATTTGGAATTGTGTTAGTGCTGAGGGAGAGGTTAAAAAGAGTAGTGAGAGGTTGGAGCAATACAATCTGCCAGCTATCTTTAAAAAGAAAGGTTCTACGTTGTCCGGGCCGGCCGGTTTCTTAGGATCTAACTTGGTTAAAGCTTCACGAACAACATCAACAGTAAAAGGGGTAAAACTAAAAGGGTTTTCCAACACACATTTTTCAGAGTCACCGACTGTGGTGTTCACAGAAGCAGAGTTAGTGACAGAATCAAAACAGAGAGCCACAGGACACAAAATGCTCATTCAAAGCAATTTAGCATAGTAGCCCTGTCCGATATAGTGCCAGATGCTGTGGTAAGGCACGGAGGTAGCTCATTACGGATATCGCTGGTGGATAACGATGTAATGGCTTTCCAACATTTTCCAGGATTATTCAGATTCTTTGTGGTTACTGACAAATAGTACTTTGATTTAGCACTTTTGACATGTGAAGTGAAGCTATTCCTTAGCTGCCTAAAACGCAGCCATTCTACCTCTGAGCCTGATTTGCCTAGCTTTGCCCAGGCCTTGTTTCTCTCATGAAGGAGAAAAGACAGTTCAGCAGAAAACCAAGGATTGTCTCGTCCCTTTACTCTAAATTACGCAGGGGTGCATGTCTATCAATGATCTCCATAAACCAAGTTAAAAAATACGACCATGCGGGTTTCTACATCAGCACACAGATCCCGATTTTACCCCCACATCAAAATCAAACAGATCATGCACAAAACCCGTTCCACAAAATGTTTTTTTTTGTCCTCGTAATGCATAAGTAATGCAAGGTTTACCTGTTGGACCTTAGTGTCCCTAATTGTGGCTACACACAGTGATCACTCAGATCATTTGCAAATACTCCCACAGAGGAATATTTATGGGGAACATTAGTTAGAATGAGATCAATTACGGAGGATTTATTAGGGGACTTAATGTTAGGGCGAGTAGGACTTTCAACAATCTGAGTAACATTTAAAGAGATACAAAGGTTTTTAAAATCCTCTGACACTGCAGTTAACCAGTCCCAGTTAAAATCTCCAAGTAGCACTATTTCCTTGTAGTCTAGTTGTGATAAAAGATTAGCTAGTGAAGACGAGGAGTCTTTGACAGCTGAGGGGGGTCTGTAACAACTCACTACCATGACCTGTTGACCCTTTGCCACTTCTATATTTATGGCTAAAAATTCAAATTGCTTACTGATCGATTTGGAAACTAATGTGGTTACACTGAACTTATTCTTAACATAAATGGCAACGCCACCACCTTTATTAGGCCGGGTCGGAACGATACCATTAACTATAACCATTTAAGGCAATGTCAGAGGCCAAAATAGATTTGTTTAGCCTGTTTCTGATAAAACAATGACGTCAGTGTCAGTCAAGCTCGCCCAAATGCGGACAAATCTAGTTAACCTAACAGACTGCGCACATTCAAGTGGATGAAACCCAACCCAGACCTAGCTTAAAATCAGCAGGAGTAGCGATCTGACTAATGAAAGCTTTAGCGCAAGTTCAATAAGGAAGACCTAACAATGAGTCACTTACACGTCACTCTATTGCTCTCTCCCCCCTCATTAAATGCGTGGGCGTCACCCTCAGCAGCCAATTGCTGCACACGTTAAATTCCTTAAATGCCTGCTCTTCCTTCCTGTCAGTTGTCATTTCAGTTGACCACACGGACCGTGGTAGTACTACAATACTCCTCCGCGTGAGAAAAACCGTAAGAGACATTAGCTCAAGATGTCCAAGTCGGACAATTTGGAACACGAACCTTCTCTGAAGTCTTCGATCCCGGTTCGGCTCCCCAAAGCGGCTTATCAACAAGAGGCAGACTTCCTCATGCGCCCGCTCCTGCAGCAGGGCATTCCCACAGCCCCAGGCCTCACTCTCTCTCAGCTCCGAGAGCTCTCAGTCCAGGTCTCCAGCGTAGCTCCCCAGTCCCGGGGCAGCAGCTCCAGTCAGCTCCCCAGAGAGACCAGGGCTAGGAAGCGGGCCGCAGCCGCGGAGGTAAAAAGGGCAGGAAGTCGAGCCCTCCAGGATCCCGTCCGCCTCCAAAATACACCCCTTCCCAGGCTCGCCAGGCCGGGAGTGGCACTACACGCCCCTTATGGAGAGTAGCGTGGCAGGCTCCCTGCAATCCCTGGCTAGCTCCATGATAGCTATCGATGCTCGCCTCCAGGCCTTGGAAGACTCCGTCACAGGAGCTTCAACTTCCGTTGCACTCAGAGCAGCGCTTTCTGCCTCAGTCCCGCCGGGGTTGCCGGGGTCAGGGTGTTCCACGCATTCCAGCAGTAGCTCCCCCCTTATTCTCTGGCTTCGGCCCTCCCAGCCCCCCCTTCAGGTAGGCCTTTTATTTCCCAAGCCGCCAACATCTCCTCACGGCTTAGGTCGAAAATTCTTGAAGGGAAGGATGTTAAATCTGCTTAGCTTATTCTCAGACCCCTGGCCGCCAGAACAATCTAAAGGGAGGGCCTATGAATTTTCATGGGAGGGCCCACAAAACCGTCACGTGCTGCGGGGCCTGCGGCACAATATAATATCAAACAGGCAAGGCCAACGGCATTGCGCAAAGACGCACACTGATCGAAACATACACAAATAAAGGGCAACGTAGAAACCACTTTGAAACATTGTGTGCGTGGCAGCACAGACACTGGTAAATCACGAGCAAGGCACACTGGTTAGGATGGCAGCTTCCTCATCGCTGCACTCGGAGAGAAAATAGTAGAGACGGAGTCGATGAGCTGTTTAGCCCGCCTTGGGCATGGTTTATGTTCCGATGCACTGCACTCGGACATGCTGTGGAGTGAATCGAGTCACCCTCTGAGGAGGGAGTTGGTTGACAGCTAAACAAAGCTATAATATCAACGACAGCTGACAAGTATAACGGCTCCGTGCAGCTGATCTGCACCAAGTTCTAATTCCTTATTTGTTTTCCTCGCGTATCTGTCTCTCTCTCCACACACTCTCACATGAAATGTGTTCTTTTGATGCGGCATGCCTTAGCAGTCCCTTTATCAGTCTGTAAATGCGTGTTTCCAGTCGCAAAAACCTTTGACAGTAAAACCGCGATCAGATGAAGAGACAAGGCTGCGTCTGCTTTTAACGAATCTTCACAGACCGGCAAAAGTGCGGTTCTTTCCTGAAAACATCTCCCTGGATAACGATCCAGCTTCACCCTGCTTGGGTTTATTAACCCCAGATCATCGCTAACTCAGCCCGGGGTTTGCCGAGGTCAAGCTTGTGACATTAAGGCGTGCTGCTGCAACGGCAGGTGCAGGGTCGCCAGCAGCACCATCGGCTGCAGTTCTTTCATCGCTATTTCGTTTTAAATAAATTCTTAGACCTTTTAAGCCAATTTTTTATGTCCATTTTGTAATTCAAACAGAAAGGGGAGTCTACAGAATGCACAATAAACAAATCCAGAATAGGCGGCAGAGTGTGACGCTGTGATTGGTCTAAATGGGGACGAATCACAAATCACAACAGACACATGCATTTATATTTGACGTAGCCTGGCGCCTGCGATTTTTTTTTAGTTCTGACATCACATACATCGTAGCATAAAAGTTCACAGTTTATTTATAATTAAAAAAATAAAATAAATATATTTTTTAATTTGTATAAATAATTAAAAAACGTGTTTATTCGGGGAGGGCAGGAATGTCAAATGGGAGGGCCTGGCCCTCCCTGGCCCTCCCACTGCACCGGGCATGCTTATTCTGCCCTCCCCGGAGTGCGATAAAGCCATCGCCACAGGAGGAAATATCACCGCCGTCTTTAAGGCCGCAGACCCCAGGCTTATCAGAGATATCAGCTTAGGGCAATTTATGGTCGCCTTCGGCATCTTCCGTGACGTTCTCTGCTCCGTCTACCCTGAGAGAAGAGTAGAATTAGATGCGTACATAGCCATTATCGGCGACATTAACATTAGATACGGGAGATCTGTCTTCTATCAGTACCACAAAAGCTTTTCAAGCAAAGCAGCGCTCCACCTAGCACATAGCAATATCCGCCTGGATTGGTCAGTGATGGACATTGAGCTGCTCGTGATGGCCACCGGCGGCCAATCTGCTATCTCATGCTGATTTTCGATCTGTCCGCTCCCCGCTCCGGCCCATTCTGCAGCGTCAATAGTATCATCCCTCCAGATCAGTTTTCCCTTCACTATGCCTCAGTGGATAATGCAATAAAGATGATCAAGTTCACAGGGCACGGAGCTTGGCTCTCCAAAGCGGTCATTACCGATGCCTTCAAAATCATCCCCATTCATCCGTCTCAGTGGAATTTGTTTGGTATTAAGTGGGAGCAGGGGCGGATCTACCGGGGTGGCATGGGGTGGCAGCTGCCACCCTAAAACACATCCTTGCCACCCCAGCTGCCACCCCAGTTGGCAGCTTTGTTTTGAAATAAAAGTTGTGGCTCATCGGACATTTATGAGAAAACATCTCTAATGTCCGAGTGCAAGTGAATGCACCACAAGACGCGAGCCAGTTACCCCCCTCCCTGGCGCGAGCTGAAATGTGATTGGCGGCGATTTAATTTTGAACGGGACAGAACAAATAGAGAAGCATTCGGTGAAGTAGACGGAAGGAATGAGGTAAGACTGATCAACTACGTCTCCTGTGAAATAAGTGTAGAACAAAGCTAATGTTTTCCAGTTACAGAAAAGAGAGAAGTTAGATATGTCCATGTGAATCATAACGTTAATGCTGATATCGAAACAATACAAATCCGGTTGAGTAACGTTATTATCAGTAACTCTTTACTTACTGTACAGTGTGCGTAGAACGTTAGCTAGGTTTTTGTTTAAAAAAATGTCATGCATGAAATATTTTTATATTATCAATCATTTAGCAAGATGTACGACCTGATCAAGGCTAAACGATTCTGCTCTTCAATAATAACTTTTAATCTTATTTCAGGAATCTGTTTGGATTGCAAGCAAAGATTGGGCCACAAGCTAGAGTTTGAAGCACACAGTAAGTGGGAAAACAACAAGCATTTGCTCAAACAGCATTTTAATTTGAACACCATTATTAATAATGATTACTGGTAATATAAAAGAAAATAACGTAATAAATGGACTTTGAATCTTATAGAAATGAAGAGGAAACGTGGCATTGCAAGTTTTTTCTCACCAAAAAGGATAGAAAGTGAGGCTGAGCAACAGGGAAGTGACAAGGTAAATGACCAGGGACATGAGGAGGTGGAAGGAGATGAAGAACAGCAACAGGAAAGTGTCAGTGATGAGATAGAAGGCAAAGATGAACAGGGACAGGAGGAGGAAGGAGAACACAACAGAGAAGAAGAGACGGAAGAGGGAGAGGATCACATAGACAAGGTGCAAGAGGGAGAGAGCGAGAGACAACAAGACGGCATGCAGAGCTCAGACAGTGAGGGGGAAAGGAATATTCCTAAGCCCTTGCAACCAACGGCCAGTCGAGTTGGTCCACATGGTATGAACATTGTTAATACAAAGTATAATGCATCTGAATAAGATGCAAAAATCACACAAAAGGACATTTTGCAAAACAGTTTATTTAAGAGACAGGGCTAGCCTCAGTCTAATAAATATATTATTAATTCAAAAAAATTATGTTTGCTTTCCTTAGATAGTTTTGAGTATGAGGAAAAGGGTAGATTGTGAGTATTTTGTGTACAATGTATTTTAGACCTATTATAGCAGCTGAGGTTGAAATTCAAAAATTACCCAAAACAATACACACCCAGGCCAAAATGTTGTGCTGCACGCATTAACACAGCCAGTAGGTTAAACACATATTGAATAAATGACGGCTCCAAACTGTGTTATAATTAGTTGATTATAATGTGTAATCAGTTAAGCTCTATTACAGTTTGAATATGTTTTACTCCCATTTTCTAGACATATCCAAGTCCAGGTGTGGGGAGCCAGCTCAGCCGACACGGGAGAGTTTCCCCAAGACCCTTCAGGGAGGAGCCAGAAGAAGCTTCAGAACGGACTGGTACAAAACTCATTCATGGCTTGAGTACTCACAGTCCAATGATTCAGCGTATTGTTTCCCCTGTAGACATTTCTCTTTACCTGATGCCCCCAAGACCGTTTTCACCTCAATTGACGGGTATCGTAACTGGAAAAAGGCCACAATGAAAGACAGTGGTTTCTGTTCTCATGCCCGATCTGAAAGCCATGTAAATACAATGTTTGCATGGGGAGAAAACAAGAAACTAAACTAAAAATGCAACATACACCAGTAAAACTATCCAAAACGAGATACTGGAATGTTTGGCTGCAATGGTTAAGGAAGAAATAATTCAAGAGGTTAAAAAGAGCAGGCAGTTTGCAGTTATTGTAGACAAAACTAAAGATCTTCAGAAAAAAGAGCAAATTTCATTTGTTCTGAGATACTATTACAATGGTGTTGTTCACGAGAGCTTTCTGGAGTTTGATGTGGCAGAAGGCCTGGATGCTGCTGCGTTAAGTGGTAAGATTATTTGTTTTCTTGAGAAACATGGGCTGGAGTATAAAGAAAACCTTGTCGGTCAGGGCTACGATGGCGCTGCAGTGATGAGCGGGGCACATGCTGGTGTTCAAGCGAAAATAAAAGAAGTAGCCAAAAATGCTTTCTATGTGCATTGCAGTGCACACTGCCTAAACTTAGTCATAGTAGACTCTGTCAAAAGTGTAACAGATGTGGGAAACTTCTTCTCATTGATGGAATGATTGTTTTGTGTTCATATCTGGGTCTTATGTACACAACAAATGGCTGGAAGTGCAGCGGGAGATGTTTGACGGTGCACCAAGGGAACTCCAAAGGCTTAGTGATACACGTTGGGCCTGCAGACATGTAGCATGTCGCAATGTTATGGAACCTGCAATAGTACAGCTGCTTGAAGAGATTTCCTCTGAGAACCATCCACATAGAGCTGTTGAAGCCAGGGGGATATTGGTTCAGATTGATCTGAATTTTGTTGGATGCCTTGTACTGTTCCGAAAGGTCTTGAGTGACTCTAAATTTTTGTCAGATATGCTCCAGTCCAAAATATTGGACTTGGCTAAGGCCGTGGAACTAGTTGAAGCACTTAAAGTGACACTGGTACAATATCGCAGTGAAGCCTCCTTTGATGAAGTGTGGAGTGAAGCACTTGTTTTATGTGAAAGAAGTAGCATTGAAACAACTCAGCGAAAGCCAAGAGGTCAAGACAGACACAAGGACCCTTCAAGATAGTGTCATCCCTTCCACTTTGGGACAGCATGTAGTTCCAGATGGCAAACACTCTTTTTGCGTCAATGTGTACTATCCAGTTATGGATAACATGATTGGAGAAATAGAAAGACGCTTTTCTCACACAAATTGCAACATAAAGCAAGGTATCCAGGCACTAAATCCATCAGTGCTACTTTTTTGAGTGAGGAGGCTATTCTTTTATTGGCTAATGCCTATGATTCTAATATTGAGGATCTTAAACACGAATTACATCAGACGAGGAGAGTACTAGAAAGAAAGAATAAGGAAAATGGGAGTCCTACCACTCTGATGGAGTTTGCTCAATTTTGACCCATACAAGGATGTTTTTTACGAGTTGTCCAGATTGTGTAAAATAGCAGTAGTTTTACCGGTGAGCAGTGCATCCTGTGAAAGAAGTTTTTCAACTCTTAGGATCATTAAGAGTTATTTGAGGTCTACAATGACAGAAGTTTGGCTGTCTACAATGACAGAAGTTTGGCTGTACTCAGCATTGAATCCAAACGCAGTAAAGCTTTGGATCTCAATAAGTTTGTGAGGCGTTTTGCTGAACAACATGGAAATCGCCGCATTCAGCTGTTATAGCCAACTTGATGCTCTGCTCACGAATGACTCGATGAGCATAGAAAACTGTTAACTTGATAAACTTGTGTTAAGGGAAATGTGTACATTTGTCCTCAGTTGTTAAATATATATATATATATATATTCTGTACTCAAGCTCACAAAGGGATGTAAAAGGGATGTCATGTTATTATTGTACCACTGTGAGGCAATAGGTGTTGTTATTCTAAGTTAGCTCGGCTGAGGGAAAGGATGCACCTGCAGTGCAGAGTAAAATAAACCATGCCTAAGGACTTAACAGTTCATCGTCTCTGTCTCAACTATTTCTCTCCGAGTGCAACGTATGAGGAAGCTGCCATCCTTAACCTCTTTGTGGGGGTCTAACATTGATTGTTAACATTGATTGATATGACTGCGATTAAATCAGCATATACTTCTGCCACCCCTCAAAATCTCCTGCCACCCTCTTGCCACCCCATGAATATTTTTCTAGATCCGCCCCTGAGTGGGAGTCCAAACTCTATTTCGCCGTTCGCCTGACCTTCAGGTGCAGAAGCAGCCCCTGCATTTTCAATTCCTTCTCGGAAGTGCTCTACTGGATCCTGCTGAACATCGTCAGAATCCCCTCCGTCCTTCACCTACTGGACGACTTCCTCCTCATAGACCCGCCACAGGACAGCTCAGGGATCTCACTGGCCAAGCTTAAACATTGCTTTCAGGAATCAGGAGTTAGGCGTCCCTCTCTCCAAAGAGAAAACGTTAGGTCCCGACACACGCTTAGAGTTCTTAGGCATCATCCTCGACTCCATAGACATGAAGGCGTCTCTCCCCTCCGACAAATTGCAGCGCATCCGGGACATCACCAAGTCCTACTGTGAGCAACAAGTTATCACAAAACAACAGTTGCTCTCCCTTCTCGGACACCTCAACTTCGCCATGCGCGTCACCCCCCAGGGGCGCTCGTTCATCTCCCGCCTCCTGGACGCAGCATCGGCGGTCGACAACCTCCATGACTGCGTTTTCTTAGACGAAGGCTGCCGCTCAGACCTACGTTTCTGGTCCCTCCTGCTCGCCCACTGGAACGGAGTTACTTTCTTTTACGATGACCTCGCGTGTTCCTCTGACTCAATGAGGTTTTTCACGGATGCCGCCCCATCCGTGGGTTTTGGGGGTTTCTTCCAGGGAGAGTGGTTCGCAGGGTCATGGCCCCCGCCAATTTCTACCTCAAGCAAGTTCTCATTAAATCTGGCCTATCACCTATATCATACTCGGGACATTCCTTCAGGATAGGTGCAGCCACCTCTGCTGCTAATCAAGGTCTCTCTACCTCATCCCTACAACAACTAGGACGGTGGTCCTCCTCTGCCTTCACAACCTACATTCGCCCGGACATCAGCACCGTACTGGCTTCCCAAAGATCTCTCAGACCCTAACTATGGTATTTATGCATATAACTGGTGGTGGTTCATAACACGTTTACACGTATACATGTCTCATTATGTTACCGGATTTCAAACTGCATTCCTGTCCTAGTCCGCGGGCCCCGCCCACAGAAAATAATGTCTCGTCTCACGCTGCATACATGTCACGGGCTATATTCTCCTGCACGCAGGTATCTAATCCCAGGCCCGTGCTCAAATGTGTCTGTGTAAAATGCATACCCTGCGACGTCAGGTGTGGACCGTGTGTCCCCGTAGACTTCGGTCTTGTGGACTGCGGGTCCCCGTAGACTTCGGTCTTGTGGACTGTGGGTCCCCGTAGACTTCGGTCTCGTGGACTGTGGGTCCCCGTAGACTTCGGTCTCGTGGACTGTGGGCCACCGTAGACTTCGGTCTCTGTTAGGCAGGCGACCCTCAGGTCGTTTTCAGATAAGACCGGCACTGATTTCGGCCGTCAGAGTCTCAGCATGACCCGTAAGCTCCGGCAGTGATTCCGGCCTCCTGCCGCATACATATGTTAATCTATTATTTCATCCCCAGATCACCACAGTCACCCTACAAGGTAAGAAACTCAGTTCATCTCAGTATTCTATACTTCACTGGTTTTGGGGATTTCATCGGAGCGGTTCTTTCCCTCCTGAATGATTATCCTGCAAACCGGGGCCGAATCGCCAAACACCATTCCATTCTCCTGTTGTATTATCATGGCAATCATTTCATTCATATGACGTGTAACAATAAATATGTATTCCATACATCACGTCTCTCCGGGTTGAAATGAAAGCTTTAGCGCAAGTTCAATAAGGAAGACCTAACAATGAGTCACTTACACGTCACTCTATTGCTCTCTCCCCCCCTCATTAAATGCGTGGGCGTCACCCCTCAGCAGCCAATTGCTGCACACGTTAAATTCCTTAAATGCCTACTCTTCCTTCCTGTCAGTTGTCATTTCAGGTGACCACACGCAACCCTCCTCCACCCCTCTCGCCTCCTCCAGGACAAAGCTAAAACCTTCCTCCTTCAGACCAGTTCCACCTACTTATCTCCACCACCAGTGTCTAGACCCCGGGGATTTCATCGGAGCGGTTCTTTCCCTCCTGAATGATTATCCTGCAAACCGGGGCCTAATCGCCAAACACCATTCCATTCTCCTGTTGTATTATCATGGCAATCATTTCATTCATATGACGTGTAACAATAAATATGTATTCCATACATCACGTCTCTCCGGGTTGAACTACTACTGGGCGGACCAGGGTTAGGTTGTACATTTCCTGACAGTAATAACAACAACAAAACCAGGCATCTTTTCCTCTTAAACGACACACATACACCGTCATCTTCTCTAGAATCACTAGCAGAAACATGACATGTGCCATTCTCCGATGTTCCCCGGGCAAGAACCCTCCTCCTCCTCAGCCACACCGCAGCTAGGAAAGGTGGAAAGCAAGCCCCAGCTGTGGCGAATCCTCCTCCGCACAGCAGCACACGCCCGACGGGAGCAGGCAGGCCCCAGCCCGAAGCGTGGAGCCACTCCGTCTCTCCGCGACGTCCTCGGGGCAAAAATCCTTCTCCGCACAGCCGCAC
The DNA here is from genome assembly GCF_902827175.1 of Gymnodraco acuticeps. Lineage (NCBI taxonomy): Eukaryota > Metazoa > Chordata > Actinopteri > Perciformes > Bathydraconidae > Gymnodraco > Gymnodraco acuticeps. The sequence continues at coordinate 412,239 of NW_022990741.1, read as the reverse complement.
TCCACAGGTGGGAGCAGGCCTCTGCAGACCACAGACACCAGACAGGTGGAAGCAGGCAGCAGCCGGTGGAGCCGCTCCGTCTCCTTGCGACGTCTTCGTCGGGGGGAAACCACCCAAGCACAGCCGCACTCAACAGGTGGGAGTGGGCCTCCGCAGACAACAGGACAGGAGGCCAGGTCAGGTAACAAACTCCAACCAAGAGACACGCGAACTCCAACCATTTTTTGCAAAAATATTACTGGTATGGTTTGATGATTGGTTTTTCATATCATAATTCATATTTGGAAATCTCTTTTCAGGGACTCCAATAGAGAGGAAGCTGTTCCAAGACACTGGCAGTCAATGCAACATAATTCCCACCCCAAAGAAAGAGGCATCACCTCCACCATCACCATCATCACCATCATCACCATCATCATCATCATCACCATCATCATCATCATCATCATCATCAGACCTTTCATCATCATCATCAGACTCGTCATCATCATCATCAGACCTTTCATCATCATCATCATCAGACATTTCATCATCATCATCATCAGACCTTTCATCATCATCATCAGACCTTTCATCATCATCATCATCATCATCATCATCATCAGACCTTTCATCATCATCATCATCATCATCATCATCAGACCTTTCATCAGACCTTTCATCATCATCATCATCAGACCTTTCATCATCATCATCATCAGACCTTTCATCATCATCATCATCATCAGACCTTTCATCATCATCATCATCATCAGACCTTTCATCATCATCATCATCCGACCTTTCATCATCATCATCATCAGACCTTTCATCATCATCATCATCATCATCATCATCATCATCAGACCTTTCATCATCATCATCAGACCTTTCATCATCATCATCATCATCAGACCTTTCATCATCATCCGACCTTTCATCATCATCCGACCTTTCATCATCATCATCATCCGACCTTTCATCATCATCATCATCAGACCTTTCATCATCATCATCATCAGACCTTTCATCATCATCATCATCAGACCTTTCATCATCATCATCAGACCTTTCATCATCATCATCATCAGACCTTTCATCATCATCATCATCAGACCTTTCATCATCATCATCATCAGACCTTTCATCATCATCCGACCTTTCATCATCATCCGACCTTTCATCATCATCATCATCATCATCATCAGACCTTTCATCATCATCATCATCTGACCTTTCATCATCATCATCATCATCATCAGACCTTTCATCATCATCTGACCTTTCATCATCATCATCATCCGACCTTTCATCATCATCATCATCATCCGACCTTTCATCATCATCATCATCATCATCAGACCTTTCATCATCATCTGACCTTTCATCATCATCATCATCCGACCTTTCATCATCATCATCATCATCTGACCTTTCATCATCATCATCATCATCATCATCAGACCTTTCATCATCATCTGACCTTTCATCATCATCATCATCCGACCTTTCATCATCATCATCATCATCCGACCTTTCATCATCATCATCATCAGACCTTTCATCATCAGAAGGTGACTACCAGAAGAACAGTGAGCCGGATATGGATGAGCCTGTCACACCCATCCACAAGGAGAAGAAGTGTATTGTCTTCATGACTTGCCTCACGAGGTTGCTCAGCTGGTGCCACTGCCAATGACATTGTGGCAAATGTAAACGGAACCGGGGTTCAGTTGACATTTGCCACAATGTCATTGGCTCACTCCTAGTCATTACGTTGTCATGTGCATCTTGCTACAAGAAAGTGACATGGAACAGCCAACCCTACATCGGCAGCACACCAGCGGGCAACATTCTCTTGTCCGCTTCAATTTTGTTGGCAGGTGCCACTGCAGGAAAGGTTCTGTGGGTTATGAGAACCATGGCATTGGCGACCATATCTTCACGGACATATTTCCGGCACCAGAGAAGTGTTTTGTTGCCAGTTGTCCAGCGAGTATGGAACATGAGACAGACATTCTTGCTTGGCACATTTCAGGCAGAGGGAAGGGACCTGGTCCTGGAGGTGATGGCCGGGCCGATAGCCCGGGACATTGTGCAAAGTTTGGGAGTTACACCATGTTGGAGCTGCATGCCAATGTAGTAATAGATATTCAGCTAGTTCAGGTGGGTTTTGTATATGCAAAACACTGATATTAAGTGTATTTTTTAAATATCTATTATTACATTTGTTGACTTTTTGCAAATAATTAGCCAATGTTGTGGCCAATTCAAACCAGCTGCATTGGACATATGGACAAAATAGATTTAGAATAAAACCACAGCTAGGTTTGCATAATTGTTTTTCTCGTGGTTTCCAATGATTCTATTTCCAAAATGTCTAGGTGCTGTAATCCACTAATTAGTTTTAAATAATAAAATTGTATATACCAATTTCATAATGAATTAAAATATATTAACTTGGGACATTAATTATTTTAAATGATTTAGTTTGGATTATTACATATTAAACCTGTTATCTATTACATTTACTGCAGGTCTAAGTGTAGTTATATTTGCATTGTATTTAGTTTAAGGACAATCTTAGCTATAGCCGGATGTGCCTTGACATCTCTGCTCAATTGTGCACTGTTTTGAATAAAGAAAAAAAAAGGAAAAGAGTTTGGTTATACCTGAAATACAGGAGGGAAATATTACACGTTGGGGTGGATGGCGTTGCCTCACCAAGTGTGGAGTGGTATCAAGCTATACTGGAGTGTACAGTAAGGAGGGGGGAAGAAGCTTGGGTTATGGGCTTCGGGGTATGTGTTTTGGGGTTGATGCACTTAGAAGCATCCCTGTTGTATATGTTGTTATTATTTGTGTTACTGTTGTTTAGGGGTACTCTAATATGTTGCTACATGAAGAGTCCATTTGGAGTGGATAGTTATGACCAGCGGACTAGAAATTAAATTTACATCCTGGAACTGTAGAGGGATGCAAAAGATTAAAAAGGTGAAGCAGGTTATGGGAAGGTTAACGGATTTACAATCCAACATTATTTTTCTCCAAGAAACACACCTGGTCTTGAATGAAGACATCAGAATAAGGAGGAGATGGCGGGGCGAGGTATTTTCAGCTGCTTTTACTACCCAGGCGAGAGGGGTCATGACTCTTATACATAGGTCCATTCCATTAAATGTCACAAAGGTAATCGCAGATAAAATGGGAAAGTATTTGATAATTCAGGGTACTCTGTATCAGGGTTTCCGCTAGGATTTTTTCTCGCCGGTCAAATGTCCGGACAGAATTTATTTTACCGGACAAATTTGAAACTTACCGGTCATGTTTCAATAATAAGAATAAGAATTGTGTAGCAGAGTTTCTGTTAGCAGGTAATTACCGGACTATGACCGGATATGCTGATGTTTAAAACTCAGTTAATGGGAGTCATTTTTATATTGCTTCAGTTTATAATCGTAACAGATCGAAAAATTCAGATTAATTTTTCAGTAAATGATTCCACAAACATCATTATTACATTCAAACAAACTACTTGTAGTAGATGAAGTACATTATTCAAAAGTTTACATTAACTTTGAATAATAACACGGGAGAAACGGATCCTCTCTTTTCCTCTCCCTCTCTCTCTCTCCTGACAGCCCGTCAGTTTCTCATGCAGCTCGCTAAACAGTGGGCGGGGCTTCAGGTGATTATGCAGCAGCTGATCTGATCTCTCTCTCGTGTCCGGTTACACTTCACTGCGTTTATGTCCATATCGATCAGATCCAGCTCTCCTGATCGGCCTCTATAGAGAGCACCGATCAAACTATTAAGAGTGAATATCGGCCGATAATGATCGGCGGCTGATCGATCGGAGCATCCCTAATTATTAGCGGACATTTTGACCGGCAGGTTTTGAATTTACCGGTTTTTATTACATTTTAACAGCTAAAAACCGGTAAATACCGGCTAACGGAAACCCTGCTCTGTATACAGAACGTCTTAATCTGGTTAATATTTATGCACCAAATAAGGACGACACACATTTTTTTAATGACTTGTTCTTTATCTTGGCATCTCTCGAAGGCAATACATTATAGCTGGAGACTTTAACTGTACTCTAGACCCCGGTAAGGATAGAGCTTCACATATAGACACGATTTATAGGAAAATTATTCACCAGGCCATTAAAGAGCTTAATTTGAGGGACATATGGAGGGATAGATACCCTGGATTATCAATGTATTCCTGTTTTTCTAATACTCATAAAACATATTCCCGAATTGATTACTTTTTAGTTTCTGCAAGTTTGATATGCAATGTTAAGGATTGTATGTATGACAGTATTCTGATTTCGGATCATGCCCCGAATAGTATTGTGTATGTAGACCCAGGGCTGTTGAGGGATCCCCCCAAATGGAAATTCCAGCACAAATGGTTACAGGACTCAGACCTAATAGCCTTTCTGGGAAAACAAATTGATCTATATTTTACGCTTAACACCTCTGAAACTTCTGCAAGTACTAGGTGGGAAGCGTTTAAGGTTTATATTAGGAGTCAGATTATTAACTTTGCGAGCTCCAAATCTAAAAAAGCCAAACAAAAAATACTATTATTAGAGTCCAAAATTAAAGCCATGGAAAACACCTATTTTAGAAATCCCTGTCCTAAATTACACCAAGAATTGTTACTATTAAGAGCACAATATAATGAAATGTCAGCCTCTAAAGCAGCAGCTAATTTACTGAAGCTTAAACAATCCATCTTTGATCAGGGGGAAAAGTCAGGTAAAATCCTGGCATGGCGTATAAAACAACTTCAAATTGAAAGAACTATCACTGTGCTGAATAATGACAAGGGGGAGACCGTTGCAGACCCTGTGGCAATAAATGGGGCTTTCAGAGATTATTATGAAAGATTATACAGCTCTGAAATAGACGAGGGGACAATGCTCCAGAGTCCATTCTTAGATAGCCTCACGATTCCCAAATTATCGGATGAGGAAAGTTTGAAATTAGAGAATGTATTGTCTTTGGAGGAGATTTCCGAGGCGGTGAAGAGCATGAAATCGGGGAAAGCAGCAGGACCGGATGGCCTGCCCATTGATATCTATAAAAAATTTGAAGCGAAATTAAAGGCACCCCTTTTGGAAATGTTTATTGAATCTATTCAAAATGGAATACTTCCTCCCACCCTGAGAGGGGCGCTGATCACACTTCTGCCAAAACCTGGGAAATCAAATGACAAGTGCGAACATATGCTCCCTATAAGCCTCCTAAACTCAGACTTGAAGATACTTTGTAAGATCTTGGCAAGAAGACTGGAAGGCCTGCTGCCGGAAATTATAAAAGAGGATCCAAATGGGTTCATGGTTGGCCGTCAGGGATTTCACAATGTGAGACGGGTTTTGAACATTCTACATGACCAAAGGGGGGCGCCAGATACAGCTCTCTTGGCATTAGATGCTGAAAAAGCTTTTGACAGGGTGGAATGGTCCTATTTGTTTGAACTTCTTGTCCGCTTTGGCTTTGGGGAGAATTTTTATACAACGACCCGTATGCAGAAATAATTACCAATAATATCATATCAAAGCCGATAAGGATCGGTAGGGGCTGTAGACAAGGTTTTCCTCTATCCCCCCTTCTTTTCTTAATCGCAATTGAACCATTTGCTATTGCTGTGAGAGAGCACACAATGATTTCAGGCATACATGTGAGAAGGTTTGACCATCGAATAGCTCTTTACGCTGATGACGTCATTCTCTTCCATAGAAATCTGGAGAATTCGATATATATTCTCTTATGAATCTGATTAAAGGGTTCAACCATATATCGGGTTACAAAGTAAATAATTCAAAATCCTCCATCATGCTCCTTAACTCGGAGGAAAGGTCTAACCCACCCAAACATGCTGGCCATTTTAGAACAGTAAATACTTTCACTTACTTGGGAGTAGTAGTAATGATACCGCTTTCGTCTCATTAGTATGCATACAAAGTGACAAGTGGACACGCCCCCAATTATGCAAATGAGCTAAGTCCCGCCTCCCATTGTTCGACATCCTTTGATGTGGGGGTGAGGGGTCATCACCCGTAGGGGTGAAATGCCCCCCTGTGTAGCGCCTTTGTTCGAGATCCTTTTGATGTGTGTTATGTGAAAAGCCCCCTGGCTAGCGCCTTTGTTGTCTAATTCTTTGATGTGTTGATTAAGTCTCTTTGAAGTTGTATTGTATGGCCCCCCTCAGAGCCCTTTTGTTGTCTAATCTAATTATGACGTATAATCTAATTATGATGTCTAATCTAATTAGCCTTTGGTGTTTGCCCTTTGATGTGAGGTGTTATAACAGGCCGGTGTGACTTCACACTGGTGTGCTATAAACCTTTGATGTTAATCTAGGTGTCTCTTTGAAGTTATGTGTGAGACTGTCTACCCAGCCCCCCTCCCAGCCTCTCCCCCTTTTCTACCCCTTCCGGGGCTATGACGCAACAAATAGTGGGGGGTGGAATTAGGTAGAAATACGCTCAAACGAAATAACAAGACAGCAATTCCATTTACCCAGTCATCTTTTCAAAAAAGAAAAATGGCAAGAGACGCCTCGAATGGGGTTTAATCAGCCTGTGACAACTTACCGCCATCCGTCAGTCAAGAAACGAATGCAGCAGCAGTGCGGGGGTCAGACGCCTATAGCCTGTGGACAAACTTATCTTGTGCCCTCTTTTGGTTCATGTGTGTTGGAGGAGGGGCTCTGTGAGGAAGTGGGCAGATTTTCCCCCGGTTTGACTGCAAAAGACTCTCACTTTTTACAGAGGGCTCCGCCTACCACTCAACATAACAAGTCCCGCCCTCCTCACCAGATCATTTAAAAGTAAGGGGATGGAAATAGATGAAAAAATAAATACGCTCAAACTAAATACAAGCCAGTCATTTCCACTCATCAAGTCACCTTTCAAAAAAGAAAAATGGCCAAGAGAAGCCTCGATATGGGTTTAATCAGTGAGACGCCTGTGACAACTTACCGCCACCCGTCCGGAGCGCCAATCAAGAAACGAATGCAGTATCTGGGCCGGGTTCAGACGCCTCCAGCCGAAGAACTTCATGAAGAATGGACTCTGAAAAATGGCGATGTTTGGGGTTATGTATTCAACTATATGGCGAATGAACTGCATTTCTACAATCTGAAGAATGGAGAAACGTATGGACCCCGTAGTGTTAAAGTGACACTGACCTCAACAGATTGGGCTGTGTTAACTCTGGTGTCCTCCAGAGATCTCCACGCAACCACTGTATCGGAAGAAGTAGTGCATCAAGAAACAGGCGTGGAACCAGCGGTGTACAAGATATTTGCAAAGAAAAGCAAAGAAACGCAGACAGCATGTGAGATCAAAGAAGAGTTTGCACCGCTGGCCCTCAAGGTGGAGGAAGAAGAAGGAGATATTTCCCCGCCGCCAGAAGTGAGAAGAGTCCTGACAAGCACCGTCTGGGAAACTAAAAGCGGACCATCGGGGCGATGGTATTACCGCGCAAGCCGTATGGTGACGCTGGGAAAGGACCCCTCTGATGATTTTGTTTTGGAGTATTTCAACTCTACATGCAGGGTTTTTCAGACATCCTTGCGGGTGCCTCTGACTGCTTGGCTGACAATGATTGATGGAAAAGCTACAAAGCTTAAAGAACTTTTTAAACAGAGTCAGAAATCGATCGACATTATACTGGTGAAAAAGACTCTCACTTTTGCAGAGGACTCCGCCTCCCAATCAACATAACAAGTCACACCCTCCTCACCAGATCATTTAAAACTATGGACCCCCTCAAAGAAAAGCATTGTGTTACCAATGTAAAAAGAGCGTCGGGGGTTGTCTTACGAAAATGTGTTATCTCTGTATCAAGATGATGTGTTTAAAAATGAATTTTGTGAAAAATACCAACTGTGTGAGAGACGTCATAAAGACACTCATTTTAACCACATTGTTTGTTCTCTACAAATGTTTAAAGATTGTTACAAAATGTAAAAAATAAAAGGTCTGGAGACTAAATTAATTCAGGTGACTCTGTCTTTATTAGGAAAACAAAAATATAATACAAATGGTTTAAGGGGTAAATGTAACCATCTTGGACTTAATAGTCTAACAAAATACTTTATCTGAATACATTTTTTCTTTTTTAAGCGCACTTTTTGAAATTATTTATTTGTTATTTCAGTGGAACAGTCCAGTTGTTGTTAACATCAATGCTTTTTTCTCTTTTCTTGTGTTACTAAGATACTTTTAGACACACTTTGGCGTATGCAACACTTGTTCAGTTAACAAGGTTTTTTTTCTTTAAGGGGTGATCTGTCAAAGGCTATGCTGTCAATCATTCTTAAATCTCTTGAACTAGAAATCTTAGAAATGCGTCTTAATCCTCCCAACCCTAGCTCTTCTTCCTCCTCCTCCTCCTCCTCCTCCTCCTCCTCCTCCTCCTCCTCCTCCTCCTCCTCCTCCTCCTCCTCCTCCTCCTCCTCCTCCTCCTCCTCCTCATCGTCATCATCCCACTCAGCATGACTCCGCCTCCCACTCAACATAACAACCCCCGCCGTCCTCACCAGATCATTTTAAAGTAAGGACCCCTCAAGGACATTTGTTGAACCCTAACAATGGATCTGAAAAAAAACAAGTCTCTCCCCGCGAGTTGCAGCCTGGAGCAAACGCCTGTAGAACCTCCATCCTCTCCAACAATCTGGACACCAGATCTCAACAGCGCTATGGCTGACATTGATATGGCTGACATTGATATGTATCAACCTCCATCTACTCCATCCGAGTCTCCAGGGGAATCAACAACTTGGCGTTCATTCGGTTCAATACGGCCATTCGGGACACTCTACAACCGGGGCCTCATACGTCACATATGGTGACATAAGATATTTGCAGTAAAAAGCAAAGAAAAGGCAGACAGCATGCGAGATCAAAGAATTAGACAACAAAGGCTATACATTGTGTTACTAAGATACTTTTAGACACACTTTGGCGTATGCAACACTTGTTCAGTTAAACAAGGTTTTTTCTTTTCTGATAACCTTACATACCTTAGGGATATACGCGTCCCCCGTAGCGACATTAACTACCAGTCGCGGTCAGACAAATGTACAGAATGGATAAAATGTATCCCAAAATAGTGCCTCCTAAGGCGGGTAGACTCCCCTGATAACTACCCTTGCATTCCTCCACAGGCTAAATAAGTATAAGTGTTGGAAGAACCAGAGAAAGGGTTAAAATGGATAAAATGTATCCCAAAATAGTGCCTCCTAAGGCGGGTAGACTCCCCTGATAACTACCCTTGCATTCCTCCACAGGCTAAATAAGTATAAGTGTTGGAAGAACCAGAGAAAGGGTTAAAATGGATAAAATGTATCCCAAAATAGTGCTTCCTAATAAGATTTGACATGGGCAAACAGGCTATTTCACAGGACACAGGCTATGTCAGACTTCCATGACATACACCGTGAAAACCACCTCTATGTGGCCGCTCACAGAGCCCCAAAACATGGACTACAGACCTCCAGCATATCTCCCTGACATGCGTACTTCCATAACCTCGCGCACCTTGGGACCCTGGGCCCCCGAACATAAGCACTCCCCCACGGACTAAACCCAGATGATTACACCCTCAAGAAACTCGTGCCCCTGGTAACCTATAAGGGGGTGTATTTTGCGGTGCTTTACCGTCCGCACATCGGCATCCATAGTCGGCCTTATTCACAGCAGCACCCACCCTCCTATGGAGGATGTTCTCATGGCCCTGGTAACCTATAAGGGGGTGTATTTTGCGGTGCTTTACAGTCCGCACATCGGCATCCATAGTCGGCCTTATTCACAGCAGCACCCACCCTCCTGTACCGGATGTTCTCATGGCCCTGGTAACCTATAAGGGGGTGTATTTTGCGGTGCTTTACAGTCCGCACATCGGCATCCATAGTCGGCCTTATTCACAGCAGCACCCACCCTCCTGTATCGGATGTTCTCATGGCCCTGGTAACCTATAAGGGGGTGTATTTTGCGGTGCTTTACAGTCCGCACATCGGCATCCATAGTCGGCCTGATTCACAGCAGCACCCACCCTCCTGTACCGGATGTTCTCATGGCCCTGGTAACCTATAAGGGGGTGTATTTTGCGGTGCTTTACAGTCCGCACATCGGCATCCATAGTCGGCCTTATTCACAGCAGCACCCACCCTCCTGTACCGGATGTTCTCATGGCCCTGGTAACCTATAAGGGGTGTATTTTGCGGTGCTTTACAGTCCGCACATCGGCATCCATAGTCGGCCTTATTCACAGCAGCACCCACCCTCCTGTACCGGATGTTCTAATGGCCCTGGTAACCTATAAGGGGGTGTATTTTGCGGTGCTTTACAGTCCGCACATCGGCATCCATAGTCGGCCTTATTCACAGCAGCACCCACCCTCCTGTACCGGATGTTCTCATGGCCCTGGTAACCTATAAGGTGGCGCTCTCCGTGGTGCTCCCGGGTTCAGCACCACGGAGAGCGCATCCCCGCTGCTGCAAGGTGGAACACTTTTACTATTTTACCCGCTGCTGCTGTTGCACACATGTGCTTCTGCTGGTGACTCTCTGTTCGTGGCTACCCCTGGGAACCTATAAGGTGGTGTATTTTGCGGTGCTTTACCATCCGCACATCGGCCTCCATAGTCGGACTTATTCACAGCAGCAACACCTGCCCTGCTGGAGGTTCACACTTTTAACTTTTTTTACCCTACTCTGCCTTACACATCCTCCCACACTTGGGCACTCCTCACGTGGACTAAACCCCTTCATGCACACCACCAGAACCTCGTTCCCATCTTAAAGGGGAAACACCCATATTGGGTTATAAAAAAGAGGTTCAATTAAGTAATTTTAACAAACTTTATTTACAAAAATATATACATTGACACTTTATAACATTATATAACATTATTCACTCATCCAGCAAAAGGGGACTGAGTACAACAAAACATTGCATATTTACAAGTTGGTCACTGGCAACATTGTCCGTATCGGGTGAAGTTGGTGCAGAGGCTGGCACCCTCTCTTCACCCGTGTCTGAGGGACTGAGTTCGGCCATTGACTGTTCCCTCTTCGCCGCTCTCCAAGCGTTGAAGTCTTCATCTGACGTCTCGGTATCGGGGGAGTCTTGGTAGGGAGTGGGGCTATGCTCCTCTCCAGAGCTGTCATGGTCACTGTGGATGTCAATGTACCCCAAATTGTCTTCACTCCCTCCTGATGCTGCTGCGGCCGCTGCTTGCAGTGACTCTGTGAAGAGCATACGTATGTCCGCAGCATCCTTCAAAGAAGGATTCTTGGCATAACATTTGTCTGCAGTTGCAGTGTTGTGACACATGAAATCACTCACTCTTTGGCGGTTGCCTATGTCCTGAAACCTCTTCGCATTATCGGCGTGGACTGTGCGGAGGTCGGTGAAGTTAATGGGACCTTTTAGTCCCACATCAGTCCATGCCAACCTCAGGAAGGAGGCAAGGTTCCTCGATGGGTTCTTCCCCGCTGTGCAGAGGAAGTAGCGGTTGTTGGTGCCGGTCAGCGTCCCCTTGATTTCCAGCCACCTCTTCATCCATCCAAATTCTTCTGTGGTGAGGTACAGCTGCGCTTCCCCGAACACGTTGGCCGTCTTGTGGTTGCTCACCTGTTATGACAGAGTTAGAGAGCGTCAATCATCCACAACATGTGTATCACTGCCAGAATAAACACATTTTTTAATAGCTCACTCACGTGGATGAGGAAGCCAAAGGCAGTGCCAGTTGTCTCCGTCTTTCGGACCTCCGCATTGGTCATGTTAGAGTAGACCCCCGGACGGTGCCCATAAATGCAGCTCCAATTGAGGGTCATGTACCCATAGAGCAGGGTCCGGGTTGCGTTAGTCGGATTACTGGTCATCACGTCCAGGAGCTGAGGGATGCGAGTTTTGGCCGCAGTCAAACATGCCATGATGTCTTTATGGCTTGGCAGACCTTCCATCTTGTCCCGCTTCACCTGCATCTGGTGGATAACCACCTTCTTTCTCATGGACTTCAGGATGGCAGCAACTTCCCGTGTGATTAAAATCATGTCATTTTGGTTGAGCCTGCTCCCCTTGCATGGCGTTTCCTCCATGTACTTGAGAAAGTGCGATATATTTTTGATATAGAAGTCAGATATCGTGACCTGTAGGCTTGACTTTATCAGGCTCCGGGACCACCCACGTATCCTCTTCAGATCCCTCAAAAAGAGCCAGTCAGACAGGCGATTGAAACCGTGTGCCATGAAGCTTAGGAATGATTTCACTCTGCTTATTTTGGAGACTGCGTTTTCTTGGAACCTCACTGTTGGGTCGATGCCCTCATAATGGTCCCGGTAGCCTTGCAGATACTTCTCCATGATGCGTGGGAATGTAATGTCCCGCATTCGATTCCCCCGGCCCCTGCCGCTGAACCAGGGGGAATGTATGGGAGGGGAGGATGACGAGGCATCAGTATCTATGGAGCTGGATACAGGTGTGTGAGAGGCAATGGGGGACTTCCTGCAGGAGGGACCTTTGGACTTGGACAGCCTATTTGGTGTTGACTTTGTTCGGGATCATTTCCTTAGAAACACCCGCTCTTGGTTCTCCCCATCATCTTCATCGAACCCAAGCATGTCATCGGCCCTCTGGTTCATCCTCTGTCGGCTACGATTTATCCTCTGCTGCAGCATGCAGCGCAGGGATTTCACCTCAGCAGCATATATGTCCACCTGAGCCCTCATTCTGTTTGCATACATCCTCCGTTCCTTACAGTCCGGGTTGTCACATTCAATCACTGGGGACAAGGGTGGAGGTTGTGACAGGATATCATCACCCACAGTGTCCACATCCCAAGAGGTAATCATTGCTACTGTGGGGTTTGTCAATCTGAGTTCATGAAGCTCATTCGTGGCCACTTTCTTTTTTAGTTTAGTTAAAACCACATGTATTTCCTGCCGGGACAGCTCAACATGGCCTCTGTACAAGGGGCGGTCCAGCCTTGTCCCGATGTACTCGCATCCTGCAATGATGCAGGGATGGAGCCTAATGTTTATCCGTCCTTTCGCCAACAACAGCAGAATTCTTCTTTCAACTAAATTACGCACACTATGGTTCCTCTGCAGGTGCTTGCTCAGGGCGCGGAAGGGACTATTACAGATAGGACAACCGATCGCCATCTTTTTTGTATGCCTGAGCATTTCGGTACCGGGAAGTGTCACCAGTATAATGTATCGAACCGGGGGCGACAAAGAAGGACAGGTGAAAAGAAGAAAGTTGCACTCAGCGAACTAGAAAGACCCCATGTCAAATCTCTCCGGTTTATTTTGAAAACATTGAGTTTTCCCTTTGCATCATCGTGCGAAAGGTGTTCCATTTAGGCACTCGTTAGGCGGGCAGAGATCCCTGTCATCTATCGGTCCTATCATCCAGGCAAGGCGGGAGCCAAAACTGGGTGAAATAGTGCCTCCTAAGGCGGGTAGAGTCCCCTGACAACTCACCCTACATTCCTCCAGAGTCAGAAAAAGTTAAAGTTAACTTTTGGAAGAACCGTAGAAAGGGGGTGAAAATGGATAAAATGTGTCCGGAAATAGTGCCTCCTAAGGCGGGTAGAGTCCCCTGACAACTCACCCTACATTCCTCCAGAGTCAGAAAAAGTTAAAGTTAACTTTTGGAAGAACCGTAGAAAAGGGGTGAAAATGGATAAAATGTGTCCGGAAATAGTGCCTCCTAAGGCGGGTAGAGTCCCCTGACAACTCACCCTACATTCCTCCAGAGTCAGAAAAAGTTAAAGTTAACTTTTGGAAGAACCGTAGAAAAGGGGTGAAAATGGATAAAATGTGTCCGGAAATAGTGCCTCCTAAGGCGGGTAGAGTCCCCTGACAACTCACCCTACATTCCTCCAGAGTCAGAAAAAGTTAAAGTTAACTTTAGGAAGAACCGTAGAAAGGGGGTGAAAATGGATAAAATGTGTCCGGAAATAGTGCCTCCTAAGGCGGGTAGAGTCCCCTGACAACTCACCCTACATTCCTCCAGAGTCAGACAAAGTTAAAGTTAACTTTTGCAAGAACCGTAGAAAGGGGGTGAAAATGGATAAAATGTGTCCGGAAATAGTGTCTCGTTATTCCGTGGTAACTCCCCTTGAATTCCTCCAGAGGCCAGTTCGAAAACTTAAAGTTTTGTAAGAACCGTGATTGGGGGTCCTCCGGGCAACAATTGTATCCGATCCAAAGTGCTCACTCATCGGACGCATTCCTCCATGATTTCCCCATCATGAGAAATAGGCCGTTTTTTTCTAAGTGCTCTCAAAAACCGGGTTTCCGATTTCGTGCTGAAGGTAGCTTGGAAAAGATGAATGAAAATTGTTAACGGAGGAGGGGAGGTCAGTTTTCCCCTCTAAGTTGAAAAGTGCAACGGGTCAGTGGAAATGTCTCCGGGGCTTCCGCCGGAAGCGCCGAAGAGTTGAGCCCCTCACCCGTTGGCACTTAGCCGTTTTTCGAGAATTTTTAAAAACTACGTTTTTGATGAATTTAAGATATAATTGACCGTTTTATTTACTTTTTTTTGCTTTCCACGGGTGGGGGTGCACGACAGGCCGCATATGAACTCCCAAATTCGGCCCGGAACCTCCGGGAATTGGGTCCATTTCATCCACATGTGACTCCCCCATCAAATGTACATGAAATGGACACGAGGAAATGTACATGAAATGGACACGAGGAAATGTACATGAAATGGACACGAGGAAATGTACATGAAATGGACACGAGGAAATGTACATGAAATGGACAGGAACTTCATTTTTGATTATTTTAACATGTAATTGACCGTTTTATTTACTTTTTTTTGCTTTCCACGGCTGGGGGTGCATGACAGGCCGCCGATGAGCTCCCAACTTCGGCCCAGAACCTCCGGGAATTGGGTCCATTTCATCCACATAACATGGATAAAGTGTAGCCCAAATAGTGTCTCTTAAGGCGGGTACCAGTCATGGGAAGATGTCCTGCCAGCGACTGGACATTAGCCGATTTGCATTGGAACTCCACATTGCATTATTCCACGGCCACCAACATACAACCAGGGTAACAAGGGGAAGAACCAGAGGTCAACATGGATAAAGTGTAGCCCGAAATAGTGTCTCTTAAGGCGGGTACCAGTCATGGGAAGATGTCCTGCCAGCGACTGGACATTAGCCGATTTGCATTGGAACTCCACATTGCATTATTCCACGGCCACCAACATACAACCAGGGTAACAAGGGGAAGAACCAGGGGTCAACATGGATAAAGTGTAGCCCGAAATAGTGTCTCTTAAGGCGGGTACCAGTCATGGGAAGATGTCCTGCCAGCGACTGGACATTAGCCTATTTGCATTGGAACTCCACATTGCATTATTCCACGGCCACCAACATACAACCAGGGTAACAAGGGGAAGAACCAGGGGTCAACATGGATAAAGTGTAGCCCGAAATAGTGTCTCTTAAGGCGGGTACCAGTCATGGGAATATGTCCTGCCAGCGACTGGACATTAGCCGATTTGCATTGGAACTCCACATTGCATTATTCCACGGCCACCAACATACAACCAGGGTAACAAGGGGAAGAACCAGGGGTCAACATGGATAAAGTGTAGCCCGAAATAGTGTCTCTTAAGGCGGGTACCAGTCATGGGAAGATGTCCTGCCAGCGACTGGACATTAGCCGATTTGCATTGGAACTCCACATTGCATTATTCCACGGCCACCAACATACAACCAGGGTAACAAGGGGAAGAACCAGGGGTCAACATGGATAAAGTGTAGCCCGAAATAGTGTCTCTTAAGGCGGGTACCAGTCATGGGAAGATGTCCTGCCAGCGACTGGACATTAGCCGATTTGCATTGGAACTCCACATTGCATTATTCCACGGCCACCAACATACAACCAGGGTAACAAGGGGAAGAACCAGGGGTCAACATTGATAAAGTGTAGCCCGAAATAGTGTCTCTTAAGGCGGGTACCAGTCATGGGAAGATGTCCTGCCAGCGACTGGACATTAGCCGATTTGCATTGGAACTCCACATTGCATTATTCCACGGACACCAACATACAACCAGGGTAACAAGGGGAAGAACCAGGGGTCAACATGGATAAAGTGTAGCCCGAAATAGTGTCTCTTAAGGCGGGTACCAGTCATGGGAAGATGTCCTGCCAGCGACTGGACATTAGCCGATTTGCATTGGAACTCCACATTGCATTATTCCACGGCCACCAACATACAACCAGGGTAACAAGGGGAAGAACCAGGGGTCAACATGGATAAAGTGTAGCCCGAAATAGTGTCTCTTAAGGCGGGTACCAGTCATGGGAAGATGTCCTGCCAGCGACTGGACATTAGCCGATTTGCATTGGAACTCCACATTGCATTATTCCACGGCCACCAACATACAACCAGGGTAACAAGGGGAAGAACCAGGGGTCAACATGGATAAAGTGTAGCCCGAAATAGTGTCTCTTAAGGCGGGTACCAGTCATGGGAAGATGTCCTGCCAGCGACTGGACATTAGCCGATTTGCATTGGAACTCCACATTGCATTATTCCACGGCCACCAACATACAACCAGGGTAACAAGGGGAAGAACCAGGGGTCAACATGGATAAAGTGTAGCCCGAAATAGTGTCTCTTAAGGCGGGTACCAGTCATGGGAAGATGGGGTGATGTATATGGGCACTTGAGCACCAGCAAGACCCCCACCTCCATAACCTTGTGCACCAGGTGAACCTGTGTACCCACACTTAAGCACTCCCCCACGGACTAAACCAAGAGGGAACACCGGTCAGAAGTTCGTGCCCCTGGTAACACTGAATAACAAAAAAATAGAACCCCCAAGGGTTGCATGTGTGTAGGCATAGTTGGTAACATTTGTCTTGCCCTTGGCAGGGAATTTGCATTGGTAGTTGACATCACATTTACATTGTGCGGACTTCAGTACATTTTAAGGAAAAGTCCCATGTTAACTATGTCCATAAGACAGACATGTTCCTTACATATTTTAGTTATTTTCTGCTACCAAGATACTTTAAGATACACCTTGATGTACGCAACACTTAACAAAAGGGTATAATATGAAGTCCTTGGTAAGGAAGGGGTTTTTCTTTAAGGGGTGCAAACACTTTAGAACAGGGTAAAATATTCATTAATTTGTAATGAATTGAGTTTTCTTTCTTTTGATTTTCAGCATACTATTTGTACACAATGACTTTTCCATATTTCTGACAAACTATACTTTTTTTGACTTTTTCCGTAAAATCTTGACAAACTATTACTTATTCTTAAATGTTGACCTATTGCTGCTTGGTTGGAGATGATTGATGAAAAAGCTACAACGCTTAAAGAACTTTTTTTTTTTTTAAAACTCTCAATTCTATAAATGACTCTCCCCATTCAACGCAATAAACCCCACCCTCCACTCAGCAAATCATCTAAAACGAAGGACCCCACTAAGACGACCGTTGTAAACTAGACATGGAGCTGAGAAAAACCAAGACTCCCCCCGCGAGTTGCGGCCAGGAACAGACTCCTGGACTACCACCATCATCACCACCATTTTGGACACCCAAATCTTGCAATACTACTGCTGCTGATTTTGCTCCTTGGGCCAAGACACAGTGAAATCGGTGTTGGTTGATATTGTGGAGAGGCTGATACATCGGTACAGAGAAGAAATATGCAATGGGTGCCAAGTCAGTCACCCCGGCCAGAGGCAACACGATTTCCTGAATGACATGTCCGATTTTTACTTCAGAAACAATTACAACGCGTTAATGAAAAGACTCTGGCTCACCGACTTCATTACTGAGATCGACCAGACTCTTATTGATAAAGACATTTTCACGGATGATTGGAGGATCCAAGGCGCTTCGGAGGCTTTTCTTCACAATCTCAAAAACTGCAGACGCCTCAAGGAGAGACTTGAAAAGATCCATGCCGAGTTGGATGGAGAAGAAGAAGCCTAATAACCAGCAGTTAACTGAAGCCAGTGACTTGTTCGATACATTGACTTTTTTTCTTTAAAGTAAAATAAAAATGGGAAACTACTATGCAAAACGCTCTGTATATATTGATCAGAATGTAGTCAATACCCTTTTAATAAGTGTGGTGATGAGGACGATTGAAAACAGAACGAGTAGTGACCCCTGTGTAAACAGAATGGCTGAAGTTTGTAAACTGGAAGACATTTTGGATATCGTTCGTTCTGGCAGTACTATTCCGGGTCATTGGGAAACGATTGTAAACGAAACATTTAAAGTGGTCCTGGAATCTTCATTTTCCGAAACATTCTGTAACATTATCTCTGAAATGAAACAAACATCGAAAGTGTACCATGTGCTCTCATTGTATGCTCTGTTTGTAGATGTAATGCATCTTTGTGTCGAAAGCAGCATACACATGAATATTCTGACTGAAGTGAAAAAACTCCATCACGATATCTCCAGTAATATGGGGAATTCTAAGCTGGAGACGGTCCTGGGGATGTTGAAATCAGTATAACTATTTGATTTTTGTGTGTGAAAAAATAAAAAAGTGTTTTTTTACATTTAAAAACGGTTGTCTTCATTCTAGCAAGGGGGAGCGTGTCTGATACATGTGTATTACAGTTCTTCTTTTTTGTGTTTTTCAGTGTTTTTCTGTGTGTCTGTACACACAAAGCACAAATCATTTAAAACAAACCCTGAATAAAATTTAGAGAGGACCATTAAGAGTCAGAATCTTAACGAAATCTACTAATACAAAGTACTTCATTATCTACTTTTCAGCTTTTATACACAAAAGTGTATCTTTCAGTAACTTTCTCAGAGAATTTAAGCATAAATCTGTCAAATGTTCAAAACAGCCTTGCTTCACTGAAATAGCCTCAAAATCACAAAATGCCATTAAGAGTCAGATGCTTTACGGAATCTAATAAAACAGAGTGCTTTCATGGTAGTGGTCAGCTTTTAAACATAAAAGTGTATCTTTCAGTATCTTTTTGAGAGAATTAAGCGTAAATCTGTCAAATGTTCAAAACTGCCTTGTTTCACTGAAATAGCCTCAAAATCACAAACTGCCATTAAGAGTCAGATGCTTTTACGAAATCTAATAAAATAGAGTACTTTCTACAGATGACTCCTCCCACTGAACGCAATAAGTCCCACCCCACTCAGCAAATCATATAAAACTAAGGACCCCCACTAAGACGACCGTTGAAAAGTAGCCATGGATATGAGAAAAACCAAGTCTGATGTAGCCTCCCCTTATTATCGCCAGGATAACGGATACGGGCTTAATGACTGGATGTTACAAAGTAGGGGAGAGGATGTTCCCGAAGAAGAGCTCTCCTCTATATCATATCCATGTAAGGTCTTTAGGACAAAAGAGGACCATGATAACATGACATATGAAGAATATCTTTCTTTAAAAGATGGTATTATAGATAACCTTTATAGAAACAGTATATCTCATACCACTCGCCAAGATCGCAAATAACAATTAGCAGAAAAGAAAAGAAAAAGTAAAGAAAAACGAAGAAATAGACAAATGAAAAGGAGAAGAAAAATGAAAAGCAAATGCAGAATGCGAATGAAAAGAAAAGGGACCATAGGACGGAAAACCAAAAAGACAAAACGAAGGAAGGTGAAAAGAAAAAGGAACAAAGTGAAGAAATTTAAACTAGAGGATGCTGATGGTGTTGTAGAGCCATTACCGGATCATAATAATCTTATAGATCATCTACCGCTAACCGACTGCTGCTAATGTGTTGAACAAATACCAAAAGCAATGGCAGAGCTTTGCTTCAATATAATGAGAGAAAAAGCACGATACTATGGAATTGCCCAAATTGGCGACAGTGCCAGAACATGCATTAAAAGACTGTTGGAGGATCTCTATTCTAGTATCGGTTGTCATTACATCGAAGGATATGCCAAAACGTGTGACGACATAGACAAAGCTTTTGAAGACAATTATATGGTACCTGTCCTTACAGCTAAACAAATCCTACGCCAGGTATTCAACAGACCAAAAGAAGCACAAGAAGCCCCAGAAAGGATTACATTCAGAGCTAATAATGGTGAAACCGAAGAAGAAGCAAAGCAGATTATAATCGTTGCGGGTGAAAGGATAGAGAATTTGCATGTGATGTTAATGCATTTATCTGATATAAAAAATGCATTCGTATACTTCCAAGAGACCCCTAAACATCTACTTTGGCAATGTGAATTGAACGATAAACCGATCACTGTCAATGAAACGCGGAGAGAAGCAGCAGTGCAAATCGTTAAGTCTATTACCTTGTATGCACTACGACATTAACTTGGTAAAATGTAATGTGTTTGTTTTATGAAAATGTGTTGAATGTTGTGTTTTCAATTAAACAACCATTACAAAATGAAAATGTGTTTTATTTTTTGCTTTCATATATAGTAATAGTATTGTAAACGAAACATTTATAATAAATCTGTTGGTGTCTTCGACAGGCTGCCACACAGCCTGCAGTCCGTCACCCCGACCCTCAGTATGTGCACTAAAGAATGGGCAAAGATTACGGCTTTTTTCGGTTTTCTAACCTCCATTATGCGTCTAAAAAGAGTTGGTTTTACTGAGGCACCATTTTTTCACGTATTGGATGTCCTGTGGTGCTGGTCAGTCAGAGTGGAATAGGCCTGCGTCATGGGTTCACACCAAAGCCATAAAGGAGTCTTTTTCACTGATGAGCGAGGTCATCTCTCTCCTCCACTGGCCAATAAACTTTCACATTCTCCACTTTTTTATGATTTTGTTTAGCTCACGGACCCCAAACAAATAATTGAATTATTCACAGGGAAATGAATAAAGGATTAATTTGCATTGATTTTGCTCCACCACAAAAGGAGTCATACTATTTATATAATCATGTAATACAGTTATGTAGTAGTTCAGTAAAAGTAATTCTTTATTTATATGTCTTAAATATCCTTTATTTTAGAGGGGCCTGAGACTTAACATGTTCATTGCCCAAAACTGCACTGTAGTTATTGTGCATGTGACAATAAGGCCTTAATATTAGGGCTGCACAATATCAGGAACACATAACACGATAACACTTGCTATATTTGAACAAAAACGTACACATGCAGCATTATTACTTTTCCAACAACATTGGATTTATTGTTTATTAGTAGGGCCGGGACTTTAACGCGTTAATTAAGATTAATTAATTACACAAAAATTAACGCGTTAAAAAAATTAACGCATTTTAATCGCACTTATTTTTGCACCGCGGAACGTTTCTCACTGGATGAGTTTCAGGCGTACCGATTATACTGGAGCACCAACTAACGTTCATGACTTCAGACAACAACAAACCACAGTGAACAACAGTGGGAAATGTTGTTTTAAAAAACGGACGGATGGAAGCGTCGATAAGAGCACGGTTGTGTGCAAATTATGCAAAAAGGAATTCGCATATCACCGCAGCACATCAAGCCTCAAGTATCACCTCAATGCAAAAACATATAGCAGCTAGCGTGGAAGCTAGCGTGGACGTTAGCCTCTTTTATCGCGTTCACACCAAAAAGAGCCGGTACTAAAATTAGTTCATGAGAACCTTTTTACCCCCACGAAAGTCCCTGCTAGAGAGCAGAGAGCTGCTAGAGAGCAGGGACTTTCGTACGGCTCTCTTGTGAGAAAAGAGCTATATGTCTGATTGGCTGGGCGGATTGCAAACCACGCCCCGTAAAACTCCCAAAAAGTTTTGTGAAGCCGCCATTTTATTATCCTCGCATTAGCATTATTAGCATTAGCCCAGCGCAGAAACGCAGAGAGACTAACTTATGGCAACACAAAATAAAACATGGGAGCGGTAGAGATGAGGAGGTGTCGGCGTTCTGGCAATTTACTCTGAAGGCTTCTCACTGTTCTCAGGTCAAATATGTATATGTGATTAAAAATGCGATTAATTTCGATTAATTAATTACAAAGCCTCTAATTAATTAGATTAATTTTTTTAATCGAGTCCCGGCCCTATTTATTAGTTAAATATCATGTGTGTGTGTGTGTGTGTGTGTGTGTGTTTATATGTCCTTTCTACTGGCCAACACAGGGAGCATATGCTGAGTGTAGAAGTTCTCCAGGAGGAGGAGATTTCCATGCCATGCAGGGTCTGTGGGGATGGGGATGATGATCGCCTCCTTCGTGGTCCACACAACAAAATAGCAGAGACTCCGGTCTGTGATGTGCAGCTGCCCTTGGACCTGGTGCCAGTATGGGTGATTCTCCTTGAGAACATAAGACTCACGGAGACAGAAGGATGGTAAGTCATGTGAAATCATCTTTACATACTAGAAAACTGTAGGAGCGGCAACTTGTTTTGAAATTGAATTTTTAATATCTGATAATAAAGTTGATCTGTTTTCTTTATTCTTCTCTCTTCCCAGCTACATCCATCACCATTCTCTGTTCATCCGCGGAGAGAGGGCTTAGACTGACCTGAGACCAGCACACCCAAACACAACAGCTCTTTTAAGAGCCACCTACATTTTCAAAGAGTTGCAATCCTACGTTATTATAATGATTAAACTGTTTCATGTATCACTTAGTTTACTGAACCGTGATGAATGAAAGAAATTAGTGAGGTAGTGGTTTACCGAAGTTACAAATTAATTAATTAATTCCTTACATTTATTATAGCGCTTTTTCAATGACTCAAAGCGCTTTTACATATACACACATTACACATACACATACACATGCAATGGTCAGATACTGTGGACAATACCCACAGGAGCAAGTTCAGGTGAAGTGTCTTGCCCAAGGACACACCGGCTTTACAGACGCAGCGGCGGCGGGTTTCACCCCTTGATCTGATGATCATTGCACAGCGCACTGCGCCACACCGTCCATCTTCACGCCTCGAGGTCATCGAGGCGCTTTTACAAGTACACATTAGTATCATACATGTACTGTGGACAATACCCACAGGAGCAAATCCGGGTGAAGTGTCTTGCCCAAGGACACAACGGCCTGACGCAGTGGCGGCAGGAGCGGGTTTCGAACTGGAGTTCCCCAGCACTCCCCCTTGATCTGATGATCGGATGCACAGACCACTGCGCCACCCGTCCCTTTAGTTGTTGCCAGTATTAAACTGTGTACATCCCTGGAGGTTTAGGGGATAGGAAACACTCAAATTTAAAACATATAATTAATAAATGG
Organism: Gymnodraco acuticeps; assembly: GCF_902827175.1. Taxonomy (NCBI): domain Eukaryota; kingdom Metazoa; phylum Chordata; class Actinopteri; order Perciformes; family Bathydraconidae; genus Gymnodraco; species Gymnodraco acuticeps. The sequence goes on along the minus strand of NW_022990741.1, from coordinate 389,042 downwards.
TGAAAATTGCTTGTGCCCATAATGGGCAGCATTAATATATATACACACATGCCAGCTAAGGTCAGAAGAGCTTTATTTAACAGCTGGTCTTATGTTTGTGACCCCTGTTGTTCATTGATAACATTACATTACATTACATTAATTGATAAGCCTGAAACAAAGACATTAATATATGAGTAACAGGTCAGTGTAAACACAAGCTTCTGTCAATTATGGATCATTCAAACTATTTATATACAAATATGTAATAAAGTTCTAAAACAAGTATTCGGTATATTCCTTGATAGCTTTTGGAGAAGGTTGTTTTTAAGTTTACTAAAATCTATCGTTTCAACTGTTTCACTTTATAAAAAGGGAACAGGTGAGTAGAGCATCATTGAGTTTCTTATTCTGTCAGTAAATTATCCAAATGAATGTTTTTCATTATTTTAGTCAACCCTAAACAAATTGATTGTACCTTTTTAATAATGACCTTACATGGTCGGCAAAGTTAAATTAACTTCAGAAAATCAAATCTGTTCTGAGAAAAAACTAATAAATGTTTAAAGATAGGAAATTACCATCCCACTGAAAAACAGTCCGTAGAGATTTAAAGGCGTAGTTGTAGTTCAGTCCAACGTTTCATTTGGATTCATTTCTCCAACAGTCAACTATTTTCATAAAGAATATATATATTTTTCAAATTCAACTTTATTGTCAATCTTACTCAGTTTGTGTTTATAGACAGAGAGATCAAAAAGACGTTTAAATACAATTATACAATTTACAGATATGTATACAAACATATATATATATATATCCTATATGCACCATCATGTATAATGATGGTGTATGATGTAGAAGGAAGTGTGGTAGATAACAAGTAAATATACATACAGATCCATGTTACAGCAAAAGATGGAATAACTAAGAAGCACACAGTATAATAATAATTACATGCAACAATTAAATAACTGCTCAGCATCTCCACCACAATCCCAATCTGCTGTGTCCTGTTTTCCTCCCCTCTGCATAACACCCCATCACACATATGGGCTCAGATGGCCGCTCTGCATCGCGCCATCGTCTCCCATGCAGATCTGTAAAAATAAAGTAAGTACCATTTGTTAGCATGCTATAATAGATTGAATGAGCAATACAAGGATGGTCAGGATATGGGGGTGGGAGGGTTTATTTTTCCATATATTTGTCTGATTGTTGTTATTGTTTGATTTTTCTGTATTACCTATGAGATTGTTGTGTTTAATATTCATGAGAATATTTGTCATTGTTCAAATGATAATAAACATTTGCATAAAGCATATTTGTCCACTCATATGTTGATAAGAGTATTAAAAACGTGACAAATATTCCTCTAAGGTACATTTAGAACAGATACAAAATGTGCGATTAATTTCCGATTAATCGAGATTAACTATGGACAATCATGCGATTAATCGCGATTAAATATTTTAATCGACTGACAGCCCTAATTTTTTTAAATGTGTATGAATAAATTTTGAAAAACATTTGATCAACAAAAAAAAAGGATTTGATCAGGATCTAGACTCAGTGTGTAGTTTATTAATTAATCAATGCTCTCTACATTAGGAACACACATACCAGTGTACCAGAGGGAGTCACACACAGCTGTGCCTAGATAACCAAACAAATTGACAAGATAACCAAAATCCTTGAATCTACACACAGCAAATAAACTCAAATGACACAAAGGAGATCACACATACAGTATAGTCGATATAAAACTGTCCGCTTTAATCTGAAGAGCAACTAAAACAAAACACGGGAGTGTACCTTGTTCTTGTGAACACTAATGTTATCCACAGCATACACAGAGACCACGAAGTTCTTAAGGAGAAAACTAGTTGCTAAAACAAAACACGTTAGTGTACCTTGTTAGCTAATGTTAGCTAGCTGACATTAACGTTACACATTGCACTCATATTACTCGCCGAAACCTTGTAAAGCCAGTCCCGCATGCTGGCTCTTACAGAACCGACTAACTCCCCTTTCATATAGGTACAGCTCTCAAGGTGCCCAGACTTGTAGTGATTTTCACCTCGTAAAATACTTTTATTCTCATTCTGAAAGAATGTGGTGAAATGTGCTAACGTGATGGCCATCTTTATGTTGGTGACGCGTATTGTGCGAGACCAGAGACCTGTAGTTCACTGAGCGGTTTCACACGAAAAAATGTGTAACTTCACAGTTTGTTAGAAATTCAAATCAATGTTTTGATGGCATAATGTACCTTAAATGTACCTTCAGTTTAAATGCTGTTTTATACTGAAAAACCAGAAAATTATTGTGCACAACCAGTTAAGCTTTTATTCTGAAAATCCTTCATCTCCGGTTAGCATGTGGCTAGTTTACCATTTCTTATAGAGGTTAATTTAGTAGCGAAATGACATGGAGTGATGCACACCGAAACCTACTGATTTTATCACTGCAACTATAGACGTATTATTATTGCTGAATATTAAATGAAGGTATAGTTTATTTGAATAAAGTTATTGTTTACAGACGTGGGTAAGATGTGACAACATCCGGAATGACCAGAAACCAAACCAGCCGTGAAGTATTTTCTGTATTTTTTAGAATATTAACTACAACGTTTAGAATGTGTTAAAGGAAAAGTGATGAAAGACAATATGAGGAGAAGAGGCGTGTTTAAGTATATATTGAATGTACAATGCCTGAATCCTCTGTTTAAACGTAACAACGGACATTAATATGTGGAGGGCCGGCCCGCAGGGAGGAGCCTGCAGAAGCTATATAACAGCAGCACCTGAGCGGTTCGGCCTCTTTTCTCTGCTAGCGGGGAGCCAGAGGCAGCTGCTTTTCTGTCAGACAAATATCCTGTTTGTGACTTTACCGCGCCTTTTTTATTAATTAAAGTACCAATTTCAAAACATCTCAGAGACTCCATTTAGTCTCCTTTTTAAGCTTCTCTTTCCTGGACGCGAGAATAACCATCACAGTTAACAATTGGTGACCCTGACGTGATTCTCGTTGCACGGGGAGAGACTATACATGCGGCTGTTCTCCGGAGCCGCTGGCAAACCCGTTCGACACACAGAGAGCTCAAACTATGGTAAAGAAGAAGCCTGTTACGTCAAAATTCTTCAATAGTTTATGCAGAACAATCTTAGGACTGTGTGTTGGACGGCTGCTTCCGGTTCCTGAAAATAGCTGGGAAATTAATGTTAAAACAACCAAATTTATAACAATAACAATCATAACACGTGGCGTTGCATTTTCACAAGCAGGGTGAGTTCAAATTACTTATTTTTCTTATATTTAACCCTGCATGCTATTTGTTTGTCTGTTATTACATGTCGGCGAGGCTAATCATTTCAATTGTTTTTTGTTACGTCTCAATTTAAACGTGAATGGTTTTAGGCCATTAATCAGTGGCGACTGGTTGAGACAAGAACAAAGTGGAGTGAGTGTTTGTGTTAAGGACAGTGTGAGGCTGTTTTTACTTTTTACAAGTTCTTTGTGTGATGATGGCAATCATTTAAAGTGTTTCTTGTTACGTCCTAATTTAAACGTGAATGGTTCTAGGCCATTAATCAGTGGAGACTGGTTGAGACAAGAACACAGTTGAGCAGAGGTGTGGACTCGAGTCACATGACTTGGACTCGAGTCAGACTCGAGTCACACATTTTATGACTTGAGACTCGACTTGACAACATCACAAAAGACTTGCGACTCGACTTGGACTTGAACACCAATGACTCGGGACTTGACTTGGACTTGAGCCTTCTGACTTGAGGTGACTTGCTACTTTAATTCAGAGGTCTCCAACACGCCGATCGCGAGCTGCCGCTAGAAGAGCAGACTCCCGTCGGGGAAAGCAGAATCTTCAGCCGCTCCTACTCTTGCTGAGAATCCTTGCAGGCAGGGGCGGGTCTTTATTTAGCTGGGCCACCATGCGGCCAATCATATGCGAGGACACACTAGGATCATACCATTATGTGAAAGAAGGGTGGGGGGCACAGCATGTGTAGTGGTACACAGAGCGACGGGGAGACGGGGAGCCGGATTTAAATGCAAGCGCGTCGGAAAAAGTCAAGAAATTAGCGAAAACCGAAAAAAGAAGCAGCATCTGGCTGCTTTTCAATGATATTGGAGAAAGCAAAGCTGAGTGCAGGATTTGTAAAATGAAAATAACCTTCAGAGCAGGGTTTTTTTTTGGTAACCACTCAGGATTTATTGTCAGAGGTGGGAGAAGTTCAGACAATTAAAACAAGTTACAATCAGGGTTCCCGCGGGGTCTTAACAAGTCTTAAAAAGTCTTACATTTGATAATCAGAATTTAAGGCCTTAAAAAGGTCTTAAATATGATTCAGAAGGTCTTAAAAATTATCGGATTTGAAAGGTACTTCTATGTTGCGATAGCGTCTAAATGTGTTTTGGGGGAAATGTCCGGGCTGCAAAGTAACCAGTACGGTAATAGCCTTTCAGTTCCCCCCAACAATTTGTATTGAATTAAATCAACATGGAACCAGTAATCACTAACTTTGTTTCCCCCGGCCCCTTATTGGAGAACACCCAGCTAGTAACCTAGCAACCAAGCTTCAGCTCATCTAGCCTATCTTCGAATCTACTTACAAATAAATATGGGGAAGTGTAAGTTCAACCGTATTTGGTTGGAAAACATCTAATTTAGTGCTTGGTTGAAACCAGTGGAGGGAACGTGTTTGAAGCCCGCTGCATCTTTTGCAAAATAAATTAGTGTTTGTTTTGCTAATGTAGCGTTAGCTAGTGCAGCAGCAGCTAATGCAGCAGCTCCCGCAACAACACCAGGGGACCTCCGGGCGAAGTTTGGGTCAACGTCAACCCTAAAAGCGGAGGTGCTGTAGACGCTAAATACCGTAGCTAAACACCAATCATACAACAGCAACGATGAAATAGTGTAGCCAAGGCAGCAGAGCTCTGAATATAGCTCTTGTCACTCTCTCTCAGAGACACACACACACACACACACACACACACACACACACACACACACACACACACACACACACACACACACACACACACACACACACACACACACACACACACACACACACACACACACACACACACACACACACATACACACATACACACACACACACACACATACACACACACACTAGGGCTGCTCGATTATGGCAATAACCAAGATTATGTTGGTCAATAATTAATATCACGATTATTAAATATGATTATTCATTGACTTTGAAAACATCAATTTATTGAACTTTAAAACAAATAATAATTTGAACAGTATCTTTTTAACTGTTGATTACCCTGAACGTAAAATTCAACTGAAAAACCAATACAAAAATGTATTAAATAAATGATACATTACTAAAAAATTAATTAGATCAAATATGTTGTAGTGCACTGTCACAACCTAGCAAAGCAAAATAATCGTTTTTTCCGATTATGTTGTTTTCGTAATTGTGGCAGGCCAAAATCGTAATTGCGATTAAAATATGATTAATTGCACAGCCCTAACACACACACACACACACACACACACACTCAAGCACACACAGATGCACACACATACACACTTTTTGTCTAACACGCTAACACAGTTCTGTACTGTTACGCTGTTGTGTTCAGTCATTGTTCTTATGTTGAACATGAATACATTTACTTTGCAAGTGATTATGGGACGTATTTCTTCTTTATATACATTTTCCTTCATACTTTATTGCCGTGAAATAGGTCTTAAATTCTATTCAAAGTGGTCTTAAAAAGGTGTTAAAAAGTCTTAAATTTGAGTTGGCGAAACCTGCAGGAACCCTGTACAATAAAAAGTCCTGCATTCAAAATGTTACAAGTAAAAGTACAAAAGTATTAGCATCAAAATATACTTAAAGTACCACCTGCAGAGGGATCTAGATACAGGTGTTCTTTTCCCCATAGAGACCGCCTCGCTGCACATTATCCCTTGCATAAAGATAGATTGTGGGTCCCTTACAACATGTTTTACACAGTGGAAATAAACATTCTGGTTACCTCAACATCAGGGATCTTATCAATTAAACTCCTTCTGAATCAAACTGTCACGGTAGCCTTACCTTACTGATCCCTCTTAAATTAGAAAAACACACGTTACTTTACCAGCAGAGAGAAAATGGATTATTAAATTATTAATGTGACTAATAAAGAGCAATTTGATTATTAAGTATTATTCTGTTGATCGATGTCATTACATTTGGTGAAAAACACATAATGACTTGTTTATGACTCGTTTTGTCAAAGTTTAGGACTTGACTTGACTTGAACTTGCCCATACTGACTTGAGACTTGACTTGGACTTGCAAAACAATGACTTGAGACTTGACTCGGACTTGAGCGCAAAGACTCGAGACTTGACTCGGACTTGCAAAACAATGACTTGGTCCCACCTCTGCAGTTGAGTGAGTGTTTTAATTACAGCAAGGGGCTTTCTTATTAAAAAAAAGTCCTTTTTGAGGAAAAGGCCTGAAAAGTTTGAAGCTTTCAGTGGTTGTTTTTTCTGTTTTCAAACAGACATTGTGCGTGGATTACGACAAGGAGTGCGACATTCGTGTGTTAGATAGACGATATTCTGCTGATTGTGTTTGCTTGGCGCCTTACTTTGTCCCATGATAGCGTGTTTAAACAGAGGAGATAACCATACTGGCTCTTAAAGTCAAAACATTACGTACACAGGTTGAAGGCTGTGACGTAAGGGTATAAGGCCCATTTATAATTGTAAATTACATAGAAATGTTATTTTAAACTGCAGTGTTGTTTTGTGTTGAGAATTAAAAGATCACCCTCATTATTTCAACTCCGCTCTGAGAGCCACGAGGTGTTTTCAAATCCCTTTGTTCTTCAGGTCAAAGGTTGGAAAATCAGTTGCCATCTTGTCTTGTCCTCGTGTTTACAATGAGCAATGGCAGTCGCCATTTCGTGAAATGCTAATTTGAAAGTACTCAGTCCTACTCACATGAGCCTAGGCACTCCATCTTGAGAAGGACAAATCATATTTCTTGGCAGAGTTGGAACTATAAAATAGACAGGTTATCTTACCGTGGGAAGTTTTATATTTGTAGGAGTCTGTATTTGAGATATTCTTGTTTGCAAATGTGTTTTGGCGGTTATGTGCTGTGTTGTTTAACCATATTCTCATTTTCTTCTCATTTTTAAGGAAATAAGCTTCTTCTTGTTAAAAAGAGGTCAGTTTTGCAACAGCTATCCCTAGTGGATTGAGCTGGAAATTACAACAGCGCACTCTGCTGGTAATACAAAATTATTACAAAGATACTATAACATTTTGAAGCTTGATTTTGAGTATTATGAATGAACACATGCGCAAATCGCCAGGACAGAATTACAAAGTGGTTTCTAATTAAAAGATGAGAAACTTTCAAACTAGGCTGTAGAATATTCAAACACCAATTGATTAAAGCTAACACAAATTATGACATTTACATAATTTCATACACTTTGGTATGCACTGTACACAGTAGATTTAGATTTTCACCAGATTTCTAATTTTCATATTTTAAAGTCAAAACCATATAGCCTACTGTACAATTTTTTTATTTTATCATTTCAGATTTTAAAATTTGCATAATTTGTATCTTTTAATCAACTTTATTATTTTTAAAAAAAATCATAAAAAATAAAATAATATAAAAATCTATAAAATGAAAAAAAAAAAAAACTTAAAAAGCCCAGATTTAAAGTTAGGTTCGGATGACATAGGATATTACTGATCAGGAACGACGGTGCTAGTCAGAAGATTGGTGCTTAATCTTTGATAACTTAATAATATTCATTCGAATAGGAAGAGAGCATGTCACCAAAACAAACTAAGCTGGGACTAGACGCAGAGCCAGGCTCAACTGCAGATATCAAGGAAAGGGTAATAATCTGATCAGATGCTTTAACCTTTCCAATTAAAATAACTATATGGAGTGAAGATGAAGAAAGATTTATAAGAGTTACAAGTCTGATACTCCATCTGGAATATGCCAGTCTATTGGCACACAGCATAAATGTGGTCCGAGTAGCAGACCTGCCAGTGAGGGAAGACATAGCAGAAAAAACAAGACACCGTAGCTTGTAGGAACAAGACAAGGAGAAGGGAGGGGAAACTTCCAGAGAAGGCAGGGCAGACACCTCCAACAATTCAAGCTCAGGAAGAACCAGAGAATGCAGGGCAGACACCTCAAACTGTTAAATCTCAGATAGTGCCAGAAAATCAGAAGCAGAACCAACAACCAGGAGGTTTCCATGATGACAACGGAGGCAGGGGGTCCCAAAGATGTCAAAGACGAACAGCATTGCCAAACATGACCCAAATGCCACTGACACCCTGGTATCAACCACAACAATGAGGAAGCTCAGAGGGCCAGACCACCAGGTGATGCATCTTCAGCACAAGGGTATTTTGAAATCCAGCTACATTGAGCCATATCTGTCACCACAGAAGGGAGAGGTTTAATGTTTAATGTAAAAACAAAATCGAGAGTAGCATTTGCATTTACACATAAAGCATCCACAGAATAGAACATTTAGCAGACTATTTTTGTAATTATGAGAAGGAAAGAGATTACGAGTGATGTTGTTCACCCACACAGAAAACTATTGTGTCCACACAGCTAGTGAGGTCAAGACGATGGGTTTCCACCAAAAAATATGAAGACGGAAACCTAGTACTCGCCCAAGACGGAGGATCCATACCAAATCCTCCTGTTTACACCGACTGCAGTTCAAGGGGCGGCGATACACCTGACGTGGAGCTGTTGAGACCTAAAAACAGAAACTCGATTCTGCTGTGGTGAAGTCTGGCTACAAAGGGAGGTGTCCGATAGGGTCGCTTGTCTCAAACCAGTGAAGAAGTCAACAAGAACCCAGCAGAACTAGAGAGTGACTGTTAGCGGGAGAACAGTGACAGAGCGACAGAGACTGGCACAACATTTTCCAGCCAGTACATAGATAGACCCCGTCAGAAGACCGGGGCTGTGTTTAAAGGGGAACTTCATTTATTGTTAGTGGAAGTGTAGTTTTTTAGTCAAACAATTATGTGATTTATGGAGTCAGATTACATTTTTCTCATAAACATAATTTTATAATCGGTCTGAAGTATCTGTTTTAAGGCAATGAGCTGCAGATTAAATAACATAACACTGATTGAGAGCTTGGATGAAGAAGTTGTAGGGTTTTTACAACAGTTTCAAGAATCAGTTTTTTTATTTATTTATTCTTGAGTAATTTTACTGATTTATAATGTAGTGCGTAAGGCACTATCTCATTTTGAGTGAGGGCCACCAGCCCTTCATGCATGTCACCCTCTGTGAGAATGGTTCGTATGTTTCCCTCTAGTTTAGATAAATATTATTTTATTATATCTTTGTACAGCAGTATCAAACAATCCTCTAATCCTAGAATTATTGAGACGCATTAGCGACACCAGGGGTATTGTTTTTCGCAGCAACAATGATGCATAATACCAGGACAAAAGCCATTATTGCAACAAGTAAACCATTTTTTGTGCTAATGGCAGATTTGAGTGAATATGTTTTTATACCATCAGAAGATATTTTTTGTACACCTTATGGGTACACGGAGAAGTTATATTTATTTTGTGCAACATTATGGGTTTTACATGTCCTGTTCAGAATAGGGTAATCATTGCAATATTAATTGAGCATGTTCTGCTCAAAGGAGGGAGTGTCATGATTATACAGATATGTTGATTTCAGTGACGTTATAGTTAATAAATAATAACATGTAGTTAATAATAGGTCTCATAACGACAAAAGGTATGCCGACGCTTGGGCCTCCTCCAAGGAGGGAGTGGTCCAGTTTTAGATATTAGACGAATAAAAGTAATGAATATGTCAGAACTCTGAGTAATATTATCCAAGTTTTGTCTACACAGGCTAAGAAAGCTACAGAGATACAAGACGAGACACCAGAAGAGACTCCTGTTCGGCCAGGTGATTGGGTGAGGGTGAAAGTTCACAAAAGACAGTGAGCTGATCCCCGGTGGACGGAACAGTGAGAAGTTGTAACGAACTTCACACGCGCTCCGGTTTAAAGGTAAAGACAAAGGAGCAAATTTACACCACCTCACACATTGTCACCCTTCACTGGCAACTTCCAGAACATTATTGGGAGTTAGGACTGATTTGGCAGAGCTGGAACAAAACAATAAATAGAAATAAGATAAAGATAGAAACAGCTCAAAAGACGAATTGTCTATAGATTTTTATAGATAGTACACTAAAGTGAAAACCTATTTTTGTTTTACATCTGAAAAAGAGTCCAATGTTTGTATACGTTATTATAGTACTCATTATTTAAATTCTGTAACTGACACCAACGGAGAAAATAGAGATGATGTCAAGAACAAAGCCAAAGCAATTGTGGGGTCCCCTCGGGATAAGAGTCAGAATAGCATTGTTGATTGTGCTCATTACACTTGGCACCTTTCTGGTTGGATGGGGAGTACAATATCAAGTAAGACATGGATCCATTAGTCCACTCATAGAGAATGCCCACATCACTAACAAAACTCCAGCTGTGTTTCAGAGAGTTTCATTTATCCCTAGAGCCAAAAGATCAGCTGAGCAACAAGAGGAGGAGTTAGAAATACTCGGTCCCAAAGGTGAGGCGATTACAATCAAGATGATTCACCCCCCATATATGCAGTTCTTGTATCAAATGATGAGATGGGTTTAAGTGATTGGGATATGTAGGTGAATTTATAGATTAGGGGAATCTAAAAATACACTGGATCCATGTTTTAGTCTGTGCCAGAAACACCCCTGTTAAGTTTATGGACAACCGACCGGTGACCTGAGCACAATTATTGAAAATGATTACAGTAGAAACAGGCTACTAACCCACAAGTACAGCTTTGTACGTACAAACTCTATGAACAAAATTCCCCAGCAGATTGTGGCGACATTGCAGATATGTTCAGTCACAAAAGTTACTTATGTTCTAAATAACAGTGAGATTTAAAGTAATGGAGAAAATATGGGGACGTTCTTTTATAGTGTGTGAAATATGTGGTGCTTGAAACATGTAGGTATTTTTAATTTATAGAAGAAAATGGTTTCCTGAAAGAGTTATTTGGAGTAGCCATGTTACAGTGGGTGGAAACAATGTTTAGGGATATGGCACAACCATTAGTAGACATTAATTGGGTTTAGATGACATTTAACATCTAAGACAGATAGTAAGATTAGGAAAATAGAGTGGAAAGGATTGGATATATATTTACCTCAGTGTGTTAGAATTAGCTATAGGTAATGCGTCCCGAGATCTCTCTCTCTCTCTCTCTGCCTGTCAGACTGCTACGACCCCATCTTCAGACAAATGACCGCACCACAGGAGACTCCTCCTCCTCCATCGAACAGACGGGAGAACCCGAGCTGAACCAACAACGACCTGAGGCATCCAGAACCATCTCCACCTGAGGCATCCAGAACCAAACCAGCATGCTGACAAAGAGGCAAACTCTCATCGGTCCCTCAAACAGGACATGAAGTTCCAAACTGAGCCGCGAGATTTGGCACAAGAACAGAGTGTGGGACATGAGAGCAGAATACACCACTCCATGCAACAGCGTAGAGACTGAAAAGGAGGAGATGAAATGCAAAGCAGTTGGGCCACTGAAAAGAATTACAGCGGGAAGATCCAAGTGCGGATGGACTGAGGAGAAGACAGGATGGAGGAGAAGACAGAACCAGAGGAGTTGGCATGGGCCAGCAGAACGTGAGGGGGTCGTGGCTTGACGACCAGAGGGGGAGAGAAGGAACACAGGAGTGAGTGAGTTTACACATAAACACACTTATTAGAAAATAATCCTAAAAACACACTGAGGGTAGAACATATTATTCAATCTTTTCATAATATAAACAAACTATTCTTATAGAGATTCTTATTCATGTGAGAATTTGGGGAAGATTTAATTTGTTACAATATAGATAGCAGGCAAATCTTTATTTGAATGGAAAATGTTAAAGGTAGAGCTGGAACCAAGCCAAAGAAAGTATTCCAATCTAGAGTATTGGTTTCACCATTGTAGCATGGATATTACCACAGGAGAACTGTTAAGGTGGAAACAACATTTGTTTGTCGTCCAAGATGTAGAGTTTTAAAAAGACACTAGGCAAAGAGCGATTGAAGATTTTAATTTTGAAAAAACTAGTATAATTGGGAGTAATACATGCAGGGCCGTGGATCACTCATTTTAATGGTGCATATTTTCGACAACAAATATCGTTCAGGGAGAAGGGGTTGCTCAACCCACCCTGCAGATGTTTTAAATCTTACTTACAGCTTCAGAGGGAGCGCACGGCACCAGAGTATGAGTTTTAAAAGACAAGTGCCACCACCTCCTAATGCTCATCCATTTAATCAGTGATGACCTGACATTTAGAGATGTTATTTAAAAGGAGAAACATATCTGCCATGAGTGAAAATTCCTGAATTGAACTACAAAACATTAATGAAATGACTTCTGTTTTTGAAGTCCTTGTTAAAGGAGGGAGTAATTATCACATGCTCGGGCACCCAAGGTTCCACACACTGTTAAAGGGGGTTAGCATAGTTATTTAAGTAGACCAGAAATGAAAATAAATTAGTATAATGAGTTATTGATATTCCACCGGTTTTCACACCATTTCAGGGACTTTATCACTGTATTAGAACAGACCACCCCCAAAGCCAGTAGGGCTAAGAGACCAGTCCCAGGGGGAGTTTAGGCTCCAGGGTAAAAGGATAGCATAGGGGCGACCAGGGGAGGCCTAAATGTAGCACTCATTCCATGTCCTAAAATACCGATTGATCACGACGGCCTCTTCTAGAGAACATATTACTTTCATATCTTAAATGGTATGAAAGGAGGAGGGTACATTTCTCATGAGGAGACAGTTACAAATGCTAGTAGAACAAGACGGCCCACCCCAATACAGATGTTGATGAAAATGATGAGTTAGTTTGAATGATGTTAAACGATATGGATGTTCAGAGATGAGGTTGTTCAATGAATGTCCAGCCGATGTGATTCTTTAAATGATGAAATCATGTGAAGAAGTGAGCAAAATAAAATGCTAAAATGGAGTGAATCCATTTCAATTTACTTATACTGTTACAAGATAGTGTATTTTTATTTCAATTTACTCTATACTATTCCAAGATAGTTTATTTCATTTTTATTATTTTTCACTGTTCTATATGGTAGATTTCATGTATTTTCGAATCATTACTATTCTAAAATGGGTAGTTTATTTTCACTTTGTAAAAACAAGTGCCTTAACACTGAGCGTGGTATGAGAACGGTTTCTGTGAAAGGAGGGAGGAAGAAATGTTCTGATACCAAGCCATTGCTGCTATTTTGAAGAACCATATTGAATGTTAACACTAGAAGTTATGCACAAGGGAAAACTTTTATGTTTGAACACAGTCAAAGTATTTTTGTATTTTTGTAAAATTGAGGATATTCGCACTATTCCATTTTGATTGTATGTTTTTGATATGAATGATGTACTATGCAGAGTTCAGATGAAGAACTCATTGATTTCAGTATTATACACACCTTTTAGGTGTGTAAGGAGGGACTGTTAGAAATTAAAATCAATGTTTTGATGGCATAATGTACCTTAAATGTACCTTCAGTTTAAATGCTGTTTTATACTGAAAAACCAGAAAATTATTGTGCACAACCAGTTAAGCTTTTATTCTGAAAATCCTTCATCTCCGGTTAGCATGTGGCTAGTTTATCATTTCTTATAGAGGTTAATTTAGTAGCGAAATGACATGGAGTGATGCACACCGAAACCTACTGATTTTAACACTGCAACTATAGACGTATTATTATTGCTGAATATTAATGAAGGTATAGTTTATTTGAATAAAGTTATTGTTTACAGACGTGGGTAAGATGTGACAACATCCGGAATGACCAGAAACCAAACCAGCCGTGAAGTATTTTCTGTATTTTTTAGAATATTAACTACAACGTTTAGAATGTGTTAAAGGAAAAGTGATGAAAGACAATATGAGGAGAAGAGGCGTGTTTAAGTATATATTGAATGTACAATGCCTGAATCCTCTGTTTAAACGTAACAACGGACATTAAGATGTGGAGGGCCGGCTCGCAGGGAGGAGCCTGCAGAAGCTATATAACAGCAGCACCTAAGCGGTTCGGCCTCTTTTCTCTGCTAGCGGGGAGCCAGAGGCAGCTGCTTTTCTGTCGGACAAATATCCTGTTTGTGACTTTACAGCGCCTTTTTTATTAATTAAAGTACCAATTTCAAAACATCTCAGAGACTCCATTTAGTCTCCTTTTTAAGCTTCTCTTTCCTGGACGCGAGAATAACCATCACAGTTAACAAGTTTTACGACACATTTTTATTTTTTTGACTTGCAAAATGTTCTTTTAAATTGACAAACATCATATGTGTCATTCGTGGCACAATTCAAACGGGATCAAAAGATAACCTTTCTCTCTCCATTGACTTCAATGTATAATTTTCCACTTCCGGGGTCCCATGGAGGCTTTCGGAAGGGGAGGGACTTCGCCTCTCTATAGATTACACCAAATACACAACTAATAGATACAAACAGAGAGAGTACATACCTTTCCTGAAGTTCCTAATCAGGGTTGCCTGCTGTTGTCTCTGTGTTCTCTGTTCACTGTGTTCTCTGTTCGCTGTGTTCGTTGCTGCTGTGCTGGAGCGGTTGTGCGGCTGATTCTGCTACGTCTGTGCGTAAAGCAGCCGCTGCTGGCATTATTCATACTACGCAGGATCCTATCTCTGGAACCCATTGGTCGATTTGGGTGATTAACACCTTTTTTGAAACTTTGGAGCCAATAGAATCGAGGGGGGGTTAGTAAATCCCGCTTTACACTTACGTCAAGGAGAGAGACCCCCTAATCCCACCAGGAGCGTCTGCGCTGCGCTGCGTTGCGCTGCGTTGCGCTGCGTTGCGCTGCGTTGCGCTGCGTTGCGCTGCGTTGCGCTGCGTTGCGCTGCGTTGCGCTGCGTTGCGCTGCGTTGCGCTGCGTTGCGCTGCGTTGCGCTGCGTTGCGCTGCGTTGCGCTGCGTTGCGCTGCGGCGTTTTTAGCGATCGCGGCCAATCTAGTCAATGGGTGCTATTCCACCAGACACGCTGCGCCGCGCTGCGCCGCGGCTCGAAGCGTCCCAGAAGCTCCTCGCCGCAAGGAATTTCTAAAATATAGGATGAATCCTATTTTTGACGCGGCGCAGCGCGGCGCAGGCAGGAAGTGGAATGTTCATCCAACAACTGCGAGGCTGCACACACGACGCTCCGCTTCCGCAACGTTTTGAAACGCGCCTGGTGGGTTAGGACGCAGGAGGAGGACGCAGGAGGAGGTCGCAGCGCGTCGCAGCGCGTCGCAGCGCGTCGCAGCGCGTCGCAGCGCGTCGCAGCGCGTCGCAGCGCGTCGCAGCGCGTCGCAGCGCGTCGCAGCGCGTCGCAGCGCGTCGCAGCGCGTCGCAGCCGCAGCGCAGACGCTTCCAGTGGGATCAGGGGGAGAGGCTTGCGTAAACAGCACGTGAGAAAGCCTAAGCCCCGGACTGCAAAACGTTATACCTACTCTGCGGCCATGAATGTAATGATGGATTATCAGGAACAATTCTAAAGTGACTAAGAGACATTGGATTAACCTTGAGCAGCGTTTTTATTCCCTTGAACACGACTTTTGATCACAAAACACCAACGGTAAGACATAATTATTGTTATGGTTTAGATGGTGTCCTACAGTGATGATACTTATATCAAAATAATCTGTGGAGTATCAGCTTTCAGCTGATATGTAGTTTGTGCAGAACATATTAAGTTTTAAAGATCGTTTTTGCTAGTTAGCACCGGAAGTAGCATCAGCCTGTTTTCACTAAGGGCTAATGCTAACGCTTCTTGTGAGACTTGTGTTTTGTTTCGGTAAAAATGGCTCATATCGTCAGGTAGCTGAGTTTTTTCCCGTTATTTGAGTATAAGACATAAATAGGTTTTTAAATATTAAGAAGCCCTCAGACGCTGTCTCCTGCAGTAACGCGTTTTCCCCCCCGGTATCGGGGGGGCCGGGCTTAAGAGGTATTAATAAGCACCGTAACTTTCATGATATAATTTCTCCGTCATAATCGGTTGTTTTCCTGAACGGCCGACTGTTGAGTGACGGCAAATCCTGCGGCTGCAATGCATTGTGGGGCAGCATTTTCTCCTCTCCTTTCGTCAAGGGAGGTCCAGTGGTTCCTAAGCTAAAGGAGGTTATAAAGGAAGTTTGAAACCTCCTTTCCTTTCATTTGGAGAATTGGAACGGCACTTAACATGGCTGCCACTGAGGGACTTCCGGGTCATTTCACTTGGTTAGGAAGGTTCCTAAGCTAAATGGACTATTGGAATGCAACCCTGTCCCCGTTATTTTCACAAACACCCCCACCTCTGTTAGTACACATTTACTGACACAAACATTTGTATCATCTGTAGACCCCAATAAATAAAATCAAATAGAACTCATTCTCAAAAAAGATAAACGCCATTCTTAAAATGTATAAACGAACAATAGTTTGATTAATATTGATTAGAGTGCACAATAGAATTAAAATATATTATCTATCAAAACCCAGTTAGATTAACATTCATTGGATTGCACACTTTGTTTGTTTGTGTGGATATGTAGCACATTAACATTTTAATAGCACTTAATGACTGAGTGAATGGAAATGACAATAAATGAAAATGTAAAACGAAAAAAGCGATCATGAAAATGTTTCCAATAAATGAATAAAATGATTTTTTGACCACTTTGTTGTTCAGATATATCACATATTTGTAACTAAATGATACATGAATTGAAACAAAACACAGTATAAACTGAGGAGTGACTCCCGTGAGTTTCATGTATTTTCTTCACTCCGCTGGGAAACGGCTCTCATGTCAAGAAGCATGCGCTGCATCGTCCAATCAGTGAGCGGTACACAGTGAGGGGGCGGGGCGAGTATCTGAGGATTTCATCGGAGGATGGTCTGGTGCAGAGCCATATAATAGAAGAGTTACGACAACGGAAGTCCAAAAACGGTTATCGTCACGTGGTTCATGTAGAAGAGGATCGTTCCCCGGAAGTTCATGGCGGGCAATGTGAATGCATTGATAACAGGAGATAGAACTACGATTTTTGGTAATTATTAGTGAATAAAGGTTTTGATTTGCAATATTTATACAACAAATCGATATGTGTATGTATTTACATCAATATGTTTTAAAAAATAAAATAGAATTTGCTAATATTAAGTGCTAATATTAGGATTAGTGTGAACAACTAGTTTACATGTTAGGCTAACAGTGCCTTGGTTAAAGAGCCTGTTGCTGTTTATTTATAGCTTTGAATTCTTTAAAACCAATATTATCTTCTTAAACTTGTATGGTAGTCAGGAGCATCACTTTCTAATGTTTATTGATATATTTAGAGGGAGGGGATCTAAAGTAATGCTTTAAAATTCAGATTAGATTAATGTCTACCATTTTCTTAAATTCATGGTAGTTTCAGTAATCCCATGGTAATTGAGGACACAAGTTATCTAAATGACTAATGTCATCTTTATGGCTTTCAGAAAGGACAGGAGACCGACAGGTGACTATCAAAGGACTAGCAGCAGCAGCATGATGATGATGATGTTAAATGTGTTGTTTTAGGAACATCCATTGCAAACACATGGAATTCAATAAACATTGAATAGCATATCATGCAGTTTGTCTGTGCCTTTTCCTCCTTGTTGTCCTGGTTTGCTGTGCTGCCTGGGGATGCTCCAATCGCTCAGAGAAAGGAGTACGAATGTACAGCTTCCCCACTGACACAGAGCGGAGGAAGCAGGAGCAATTTCACGACCAACAGCAAAACAAATATGTGATTTATATACAAACACTGCATTTGCACTTTTTCACAAAACGAAAACCACACCATTGGGAAAGCTTAATGTTTTGTTTAATACAAAAAACAGGGAAAGGCTTGAAAAACACTGAGAGTTGAGACTCAGGGTGCAGGGTGAGGGTCTCAGTGCAGGTATTCAGGCTCCATTGAATCCCCCTCTGGTTCTTGTGCTGAAAGACGGATAAACAGACAGGAGAAAGGGTTATACACACCTATATAGCACACCTATTGGATGGGAAATTGCCTTGGGGAGATAAGGTGTGGTCTTTGTTCCCAACTGAAGTTATGGAACTTTATTATTTGTGAGTTTAACAAAGAATGACAAGTGGCATCAGTAACATATGTGATATGAATTTCTATAAAGTTGTCTCACATTCTTGGTCATATTGTATATACAGTATGTAATGAGTATAACATGTCCAGTAAGTATAAAGTGTTTCCTAATACTGTGTATTCAACCACTATGGAATATGTATGTGGGCAGACAAAACTGAGTTGTTCTGTGTGTGAAGTAACCTCAAGTCACTCCGCAGGCACATTTTGATGCAGACCAGTTTGTCAAGACAAAAAAGGGCAAGACTAGGCTGAGAGCAGAGGCTATACCCACCATCTTCGTGCATCGCCCTGTGGTCAAAAAGAGAAGGGCCCCTGCACCACGATTCACCCCGGGACCTGTATCTACAAAGCCCATAGCTCATGATCACAGCGATAGTGTGAAAGGTGACACAGGTATAATAAGTATGAACTCTTAGTAACAAAAGTAATATTTCTTATTTTTAAGTGGTATAATATTTTAAATGTTCGAACATTTACAGTGCCATGTCTTCTACTTACATTAGTCTCAAAGATTGAGGGAAGAAGGGAAGGGATCACTGCCCTCCACCTGCCAGAGGAGCACAAACAACAAAAACAAGCAAGGTGTCCCGTCATGTACCTGGAAGTTTGGGTTGGCAAAATGGAGTAAAAGAGGGACTTGAAAAACCTTGGTGGCTGTCTACTCATGTTGTTAGAGTTGTCTTGGTTACAGCTCTCAAGTTTTTTTTTGTGCCATTTCCACATCTTTAGAAAATATGAAAAAATTGAAGTGAAATCAACCTCTTCTCTGGAGAACAAACTTCGATTTCTCTGTCTTGTGAGTTTGCAGTCTTGCAGTGTTGCTCCTCCACCTGTAACATCACTGCCCCTCCACCTGCCATACAGTAGGTTACTAACAAGATTACTTATATAATACAGTGATATAATACATGTTTAGTATGCTTACTTATATAAAACAGTAGTATTAAACTTACCTTGTGTGTTCACTCTCACTTAAGTTCCTCTCCCTTTGCCATTAATCCAAAATCAGCTGAGCTGCAACATTATACACACAGGTAATAATCAACATAATCACAAGGACACAATATGGCTCTGCTAAAAACACTCACTCTTACACGCACCAAAGTTATATTTATCTAATATTTAACTCCCTCCACCCCCGCATACAATCCCGTTTAGAAGCCCCTCTTCTCTAATTCAACAACGTTGGACCAAATAGACATTAAGAGAACGGAATTTACAATTAAAAGGCTGTTCAACGTCTGTTGCTAACTTGCTTCGGTATCCTAGCTTGATCTGTTATCTGTAAACGTTCCCTAAATCTACTAATTTAGGGATAATCCACTGACATCCTTTAATACACATGTTCAATTGAATCAGATGTACTGATAATATCCGCAATATAAATCTTTAAACTTCTTCTTACCTTTAAAAGTCCGTCACGAACGGTCTATTATGCTGCAACTCCACAGCTCTGCTAGTCTTGGCGCTAACTTCCGGGGAACGATTGAGAGGCTCCACGATCCGCCATTGCTGTAAAAAAGTGGTCCATTGGAGTGAACGGAGATGTCATAACTCTTCTATTATATGGCTCTGGTCTGGTGCAGAGCCATATAATAGAAGAGTTACGACAACGGAAGTCCAAAAACGGTTATCGTCACGTGGTTCATGTAGAAGAGGATCGTTCCCCGGAAGTTCATGGCGGGCAATGTGAATGCATTGATAACAGGAGATAGAACTACGATCTTTGGTAATTATTAGTGAATAAAGGTTTTGATTTGCAATATTTATACAACAAATCGATATGTGTATGTATTTACATCAATATGTTTTAAAAAATAAAATAGAATTTGCTAATATTAAGTGCTAATATTAGGATTAGTGTGAACAACTAGTTTACATGTTAGGCTAACAGTGCCTTGGTTAAAGAGCCTGTTGCTGTTTATTTATAGCTTTGAATTCTTTAAAACCAATATTATCTTCTTAAACTTGTATGGTAGTCAGGAGCATCACTTTCTAATGTGTATTGATATATTTAGAGGGAGGGGATCTAAAGTAATGCTTTAAAATTCAGATTAGATTAATGTCTACCATTTTCTTAAAGTCATGGTAGTTTCAGTAATCCCATGGTAATTGAGGACACAAGTTATCTAAATGACTAATGTCATCTTTATTGCTTTCAGAAAGGACAGGAGACCGACAGGTGACTATCAAAGGACTAGCAGCAGCAGCATGATGATGATGATGTTAAATGTGTTGTTTTAGGAACATCCATTGCAAATACATGGAATTCAATAAACATTGAATAGCATATCATGCAGTTTGTCTGTGCCTTTTCCTCCTTGTTGTCCTGGTTTGCTGTGCTGCCTGGGGATGCTCCAATCGCTCAGAGAATGGAGTACGAATGTACAGCTTCCCCACTGACACAGAGCGGAGGAAGCAGGAGTAATTTCACGACCAACAGCAAAAAAATATGTGATTTATATACAAACACTGCATTTGCACTTTTTCACAAAACGAAAACCACACCATTGGGAAAGCTTAATGTTTTGTTTAATACAAAAAACAGGGAAAGGCTTGAAAAACACTGAGAGTTGAGACTCAGGGTGCAGGGTGAGGGTCTCAGTGCAGGTATTCAGGCTCCATTGAATCCCCCTCTGGTTCTTGTGCTGAAAGACGGATAAACAGACAGGAGAAAGGGTTATACACACCTATATAGCACACCTATTGGATGGGAAATTGCCTTCGGGAGATAAGGTGTGGTCTTTGTTCCCAACTGAAGTTATGGAACTTTATTATTTGTGAGTTTAACAAAGAATGACAAATGGCATCAGTAACATATGTGATATGAATTTCTATAAAGTTGTCTCACATTCTTGGTCATATTGTATATACAGTATGTAATGAGTATAACATGTCCAGTAAGTATAAAGTGTTTCCTAATACTGTGTATTCAACCACTATGGAATATGTATGTGGGCAGACAAAACTGAGTTGTTCTGTGTGTGAAGTAACCTCAAGTCACTCCGCAGGCACATTTTAATGCAGACCAGTTTGTCAAGACAAAAAAGGGCAAGACTAGGCTGAGAGCAGAGGCTATACCCACCATCTTCGTGCATCGCCCTGTGGTCAAAAAGAGAAGGGCCCCTGCACCACGATTCACCCCGGGACCTGTATCTACAAAGCCCATAGCTCATGATCACAGCGATAGTGTGAAAGGTGACACAGGTATAATAAGTATGAACTCTTAGTAACAAAAGTAATATTTCTTATTTTTAAGTGGTATAATATTTTAAATGTTCGAACATTTACAGTGCCATGTCTTCTACTTACATTAGTCTCAAAGATTGAGGGAAGAAGGGAAGGGATCACTGCCCTCCACCTGCCAGAGGAGCGCAAACAACAAAAACAAGCAAGGTGTCCCGTCATGTACCTGGAAGTTTGGGTTGGCAAAATGGAGTAAGAGAGGGACTTGAAAAACCTTGGTGGCTGTCTACTCATGTTGTTAGAGTTGTCTTGGTTACAGCTCTCAAGTTTTTTTTTGTGCCATTTCCACATCTTTAGAAAATATGAAAAAATTGAAGTGAAATCAACCTCTTCTCTGGAGAACAAACTTCGATTTCTCTGTCTTGTGAGTTTGCAGTCTTGCAGTTTTGCTCCTCCACCTGTAACATCACTGCCCCTCCACCTGCCATACAGTAGGTTACTAACAAGATTACTTATATAATACAGTGATATAATACATGTTTAGTATGCTTACTTATATAAAACAGTAGTATTAAACTTACCTTGTGTGTTCACTCTCACTTAAGTTCCTCTCCCTTTGCCATTAATCCAAAATCAGCTGAGCTGCAACATTATACACACAGGTAATAATCAACATAATCACAAGGACACAATATGGCTCTGCTAAAAACACTCACTCTTACACGCACCAAAGTTATATTTAT
Source organism: Gymnodraco acuticeps (assembly GCF_902827175.1). Taxonomy (NCBI): domain Eukaryota; kingdom Metazoa; phylum Chordata; class Actinopteri; order Perciformes; family Bathydraconidae; genus Gymnodraco; species Gymnodraco acuticeps. The sequence continues at coordinate 366,827 of NW_022990741.1, read as the reverse complement.
CTAATATTTAACTCCCTCCACTCCCGCATACAATCCCGTTTAGAAGCCCCTCTTCTCTAATTCAACAACGTTGGACCAAATAGACATTAAGAGAACGGAATTTACAATTAAAAGGCTGTTCAACGTCTGTTGCTAACTTGCTTCGGTATCCTAGCTTGATCTGTTATCTGTAAACGTTCCCTAAATCTACTAATTTAGGGATAATCCACTGACATCCTTTAATACACATGTTCAATTGAATCAGATGTACTGATAATATCCGCAATATAAATCTTTAAACTTCTTCTTACCTTTAAAAGTCCGTCACGAACGGTCTATTATGCTGCAACTCCACAGCTCTGCTAGTCTTGGCGCTAACTTCCGGGGAACGATTGAGAGGCTCCACGATCCGCCATTGCTGTAAAAAAGTGGTCCATTGGAGTGAACGGAGATGTCATAACTCTTCTATTATATGGCTCTGGTCTGGTGCAGAGCCATATAATAGAAGAGTTACGACAACGGAAGTCCAAAAACGGTTATCGTCACGTGGTTCATGTAGAAGAGGATCGTTCCCCGGAAGTTCATGGCGGGCAATGTGAATGCATTGATAACAGGAGATAGAACTACGATCTTTGGTAATTATTAGTGAATAAAGGTTTTGATTTGCAATATTTATACAACAAATCGATATGTGTATGTATTTACATCAATATGTTTTAAAAAATAAAATAGAATTTGCTAATATTAAGTGCTAATATTAGGATTAGTGTGAACAACTAGTTTACATGTTAGGCTAACAGTGCCTTGGTTAAAGAGCCTGTTGCTGTTTATTTATAGCTTTGCATTCTTTAAAACCAATATTATCTTCTTAAACTTGTATGGTAGTCAGGAGCATCACTTTCTAATGTGTATTGATATATTTAGAGGGAGGGGATCTAAAGTAATGCTTTAAAATTCAGATTAGATTAATGTCTACCATTTTCTTAAATTCATGGTAGTTTCAGTAATCCCATGGTAATTGAGGACACAAGTTATCTAAATGACTAATGTCATCTTTATGGCTTTCAGAAAGGAGAGGAGACCGACAGGTGACTATCAAAGGACTAGCAGCAGCAGCATGATGATGATGATGTTAAATGTGTTGTTTTAGGAACATCCATTGCAAACACATGGAATTCAATAAACATTGAATAGCATATCATGCAGTTTGTCTGTGCCTTTTCCTCCTTGTTGTCCTGGTTTGCTGTGCTGCCTGGGGATGCTCCAATCGCTCAGAGAAAGGAGTATGAATGTACAGCTTCCCCACTGACACAGAGCGGAGGAAGCAGGAGCAATTTCACAACCAACAGCAAAAAAATATGTGATTTTTATACAAACACTGCATTTGCACTTTTTCACAAAACGAAAACCACACCATTGGGAAAGCTTAATGTTTTGTTTAATACAAAAAACAGGGAAAGGCTTGAAAAACACTGAGAGTTGAGACTCAGGGTGCAGGGTGAGGGTCTCAGTGCACGTATTCAGGCTCCATTGAATCCCCCTCTGGTTCTTGTGCTGAAAGACGGATAAACAGACAGGAGAAAGGGTTATACACACCTATATAGCACACCTATTGGATGGGAAATTGCCTTGGGGAGATAAGGTGTGGTCTTTGTTCCCAACTGAAGTTATGGAACTTTATTATTTGTGAGTTTAACAAAGTATGACAAATGGCATCAGTAACATATGTGGTATGAATTTCTATAAAGTTGTCTCACATTCTTGGTCATATTGTATATACAGTATGTAATGAGTATAACATGTCCAGTAAGTATAAAGTGTTTCCTAATACTGTGTATTCAACCACTATGGAATATGTATGTGGGCAGACAAAACTGAGTTGTTCTGTGTGTGAAGTAACCTCAAGTCACTCCGCAGGCACATTTTGATGCAGACCAGTTTGTCAAGACAAAAAAGGGCAAGACTAGGCTGAGAGCAGAGGCTATACCCACCATCTTCGTGCATCGCCCTGTGGTCAAAAAGAGAAGGGCCCCTGCACCACGATTCACCCCGGGACCTGTATCTACAAAGCCCATAGCTCATGATCACAGCGATAGTGTGAAAGGTGACACAGGTATAATAAGTATGAACTCTTAGTAACAAAAGTAATATTTCTTATTTTTAAGTGGTATAATATTTTAAATGTTCGAACATTTACAGTGCCATGTCTTCTACTTACATTAGTCTCAAAGATTGAGGGAAGAAGGGAAGGGATCACTGCCCTCCACCTGCCAGAGGAGCGCAAACAACAAAAACAAGCAAGGTGTCCCGTCATGTACCTGGAAGTTTGGGTTGGCAAAATGGAGTAAGAGAGGGACTTGAAAAACCTTGGTGGCTGTCTACTCATGTTGTTACAGTTGTCTTGGTTACAGCTCTCAAGTATATAAAACAGTAGTATTAAACTTACCTTGTGTGTTCACTCTCACTTAAGTTCCTCTCCCTTTGCCATCAATCCAAAATCAGCTGAGCTGCAACATTATACACACAGGTAATAATCAACATAATCACAAGGACACAATATGGCTCTGCTAAAAACACTCACTCTTACACGCACCAAAGTTATATTTATCTAATATTTAACTCCCTCCACCCCCGCATACAATCCCGTTTAGAAGCCCCTCTTCTCTAATTCAACAACGTTGAACCAAATAGACATTAAGAGAACGGAATTTACAATTAAAAGGCTGTTCAACGTCTGTTGCTAACTTGCTTCGGTATCCTAGCTTGATCTGTTATCTGTAAACGTTCCCTAAATCTACTAATTTAGGGATAATCCACTGACATCCTTTAATACACATGTTCAATTGAATCAGATGTACTGATAATATCCGCAATATAAATCTTTAAACTTCTTCTTACCTTTAAAAGTCCGTCACGAACGGTCTAATATGCTGCAACTCCACAGCTCTGCTAGTCTTGGCGCTAACTTCCGGGGAACGATTGAGAGGCACCACGATCCGCCATTGCTGTAAAAAAGTGGTCCATTGGAGTGAACGGAGATGTCATAACTCTTCTATTATATGGCTCTGGTCTGGTGGTTCCTCGGTTATCGCTCCTCCATGATCGCTCCTCGCTCCTCGCTCCTCGGTACTTCGGCAGAAATAAAGATGGCGCAGACAAATCAACTTCCGGTGAGACAGAGGAGCGAGGAAATGAAAATAGTCGACCTGAGACGGGGCCCCGGAAGTCCCTCAGTGGCAGCCATGAAGTGCCGTTGTTACCGTTTAACTGGTTACACCGGGGAACTCGTTACGTTACGTTAACGGTAGGAATGGGGCGTGTACTTTGAGGAGCCATTGTCGAATAACCAGGAAATACACATTTCGATCGCTTCTTTTGTTGTTTACATTTATCTTTTGGTATATTTGGCTCCATAGGAACACTTTGATGCACATTCAGTACCAGTGTGTGAGGTTGTGGTTGCGATGCCGATATCCGGACGCGTACAGCGAGGACTACAAAATGACAATGAGGTGACTGGGGATGTCTGTTCAAAACATTGCAAACGTGAATAAATCATTTCAAATATGTATTTGTCTCCGACTTTCATTTGTACATCGTTGTTAATGTGATGTTTAGTAGCTTTGATAGCTGTCCATACCTCCAGACAGCCTAAAAGTAAGACACAAGTTGTTTACTCACAGCCCGAATGCAGCATCGAGATCCGTGGCCAGCTGTGATCCTCTCCGATTAACTTGTGACAGGACTTCTTTAGCTATTCTCCAGCGAGCAAGGTTTTTATTAAATACCTCCATTCCTCTCATCACAACAAGACTCTACACTGTGCAGAAAAAAAACAAAATAAATGAAAATAACCTTGCGTTTCATTTTCCCTGTATGATGGGCGCTGTAAGTGATGAAAATGGGGGATGTTGGCTTATCTGGCGCCCGCAGCTCACAGCCAAAATGCGAGGGAGAGAGGGAGGGCGCTGTTGTTATTATAATCTGGTGCTAGCTGCTCTAACGGATATAAGAAGAAGATGTTTCTTCAATAATGTGGAGGGAGAGTTCTCTCCAGTCAGACTGAGAGGCTGATACTACAGCTCAGTGAGGTAAAGGTCTCTGAGTGTTTAGATAGTTAACTTTAGTCTAAGTTCAAACGGTTTGGTCACAATTTATGTAAACACATATTTCCAAGGCACTCCTTTATAATTATTGGGATAAACAGGTTTGAAATCATTCCAATGTATACTATAGGACAGTAACCAAAAATATCCTTTAAAACTGGAGAGATAAAAAAAAATGCATAAATAAGTAAATAAATGTTAAGGTAAAATAAGATATGAATGAACAACATAAATAAAATAAGTTACATTAATTTGTTATTGGCTATGGTAGGTTATTGGTTATGTTCACATACTTATTTGATTACATCCACTTGTCTAAGATGACAACAGAGACTTTCGACCCAAACCCAGCTGTTGACTTGTGGATGCAAGCAGCTAATCACAGACTCAACCAGAGAGAAAGTAGTAGGCCTACATCATCAGCTACCATGTCTGACAGTCAGGAGAACATAAGAGGCTTCTCAATACTCAAATTTCCCCTCCTCGACTCCCCTCCTCGGTTCCCCTCCTCGAGACTTTGTCCCGCCCACAGGAGATGCGAGCGGAGGACCGAGGAGGGGAACCGAGGAGAGAGGAGGGGAAGCAGCAGACGTTTAAAGAAATGAGAACTCCTCTCCTCTGAGCAGTCATTTTAAAGAGACGTCCGTTCATTATTACGTGGCAACAGCTGCATCAGCTGTCGAGTGTTTTGTCATAGCGCTGTATCTCTGTTAGATCAGCTGAACATTGTTCCCCCACATATTTACTTTGAATTCATTGAGAGTGCGGTATAATGAGACAATAACAGGCTACAGATGCGGACACACACACACAAATATATTTATATAAATATATACAATTTAAAGTATGAGAGCACTCTCATAATAACGTAACACAATCAGAGACTGGATATATCCCCCCCTCTCTCTGGTCGCTGAAATGGGGAATTGAAATTACGGGCCAAAAGTTGTATTTACAAGTAGGCCTATTAAAAGTAAGCAGAGGACACCAAACCAACTGAGACCCGTCTGTCCGCCGCATTTACGCACAGTACAACACACACCTACACACTGTACAACACACACCTACACACTGTACAACACACACCTACACACTGTACAACACACACCTACACACTGTACAACACACACCTACACACTGTACCACACACACCTACACACTGTACCACACACACCTACAGCTCCTAAAGCATAAGCCGTTGTGTATTTTATTATGTGAAGCAATGGTCTTAGAAAAATATCGACTCTTTGTTTGTAGATATCTACTAAACTAAAGCATATAAAGAGAGTAGGCCTGTTATACTGAGTGATATATATTATACACACTGCTCTGCTTTCTGCATGGACCTCACAGCTGTTCTCTCTGGAAACATCGCAACGCGATGAAAGCAGTTTCTAAAATAATATCCAGGGGATGCATGCATAGCTGTCATTGGCTGAGATAAGTCCGGCCGTACGTCACGCCTCCACCGTTCCCGGAAATGCATCCGTGGAGGAGCCGTGGAGGAACCATCAGTGTATCCTCGGTTAGAGCTCCTCCAGAGAGCATCCTCGACGCTCGATCCTCGGTCCTCGGTGTGCATTTAGAGAAATGAGATGTCCTTCAAAATGGCGCGCTGAAATTCATTTCCGGGTCACTACCGGAGGACCGAGGAGTCGAGGAGGGGAAATTTGAGTATTGAGAAGCCTCTATAGAGGAGAACAGTGAGGAGGGTAGTGATGACAGCTTGTAAGATTACTGGTCGTGCTAATGTTGTCTTGTGTTCACCTCTGCATGTGTGTTCACCTCTGTGTGTGTGTTCAGTGTTCACCTCTGCATGTGTGTTCTGTGTTCACCTCTCCATGTGTGTTCACCTCTGTGTGTGTGTTCAGTGTTCACCTCTGCATGTGTGTTCTGTGTTCACCTCTGTGTGTGTGTTCTGTGTTCACCTCTGCATGTGTGTTCTGTGTTCACCTCTGCATGTGTGTTCTGTGTTCACCTCTGTGTGTGTGTTCTGTGTTCACCTCTGCATGTGTGTTCTGTGTTCACCTCTGTGTGTGTGTTCTGTGTTCACCTCTGCATGTGTGTTCTGTGTTCACCTCTGTGTGTGTGTTCAGTGCCGTGTGTCTGGCAAATAAAGTCAAGACCCCCTCAAAAGTTACAGTTTATTTCATTTTAAGGATGAGCACCAAGCAACATCTCCAGGTGCTCCTTTGAGAACCAGGGCAAACAAGTTATGTGCACCCCTGCTTATGTTGCATCATACTGTTTATCTTGAAGAAACATTGTCTTTGTCACTTCATTCAGATGGACATGCCTTTGATTCGGAAGTGGTGGTGTCTTCTTCTCATGGAGCGTTTTGAAATACAAGGGTATGAAAGCCCTTAACAATATGTGTGTTTTAATTTCAGTAACACTTTATTTTGAGGGTCACTTGTAGATGATCTACAATCTCTTAACAAACTCAGTAGCATGTCAATAGAACATCTGTTAGTTATATTAGGTTAACCATCTACAGATCAGTAGACCATCAGTAACAAGAGCTGGAAGACTCTGGATGGCAATATCTGTTGAGATTATTAATGCATATCAATTGTGCACCAATCAATCGATCAATGTTTATTTATATAGCCCAATATCACAAATGTTACATTTGTCTCAGTGGTCTTCACAGTGTGTACAGAATATCAGTATGACAATACGACACCCTCTGTCCTTAGACCGTCACATCGTACAAGGAAAAACTTCCGGAGAAAACCCACAGTTTTAATGCCTTAGCCCAGGGGTGGCCAACCAGTCAGAGGTTAAGAGCCACATTTTTTCTATGTTATTGCAAAGAGCCACATCAAACACACAGTCACTGATACCGCTTGTTTCAGTTTTTTGTTTTCTGGAGACAAGATTTCAACCACGTCACTGATGCATTTTTGTGGCATTGGGATATATTTTTTAAATCCTCTGGAGCAGAGAGAGGAGCTGTGGATTATTGTTATTGATTAATGCATCAGTGTTTCTTAGGGTCAACAACACTAAACCCACAACTTAAGATGAAAGCGTTTAGTTTATTTAATAAAAGAGCACATGTTCAATGTGAAAAGTGACAGTAGTTATAGATTATTTGCAATTTGGTGGTATATATATATATATATATATATTTTTTTTTATTATATATATAACACCTTGAATTCCAGGGGGGGCGCGGGGCTCCGTTGGCGGGCAGCGCCCCTCCAAGACAATGGTAGGGGAAACACTGGATAGTGTTTAATCAACGATAGGTTTTTCCCCCCTCAAAGGTGATTGGTTCACTGCATTGCAGGTATTATTGTGATTGGCTCTTGGGCCACATCAAAATTAGACGCGCTGTCATCCTCTCATACTGACACCTGACACCACACATACACACGTAGGGAGAGCCGGGACGAAAGTAACACGGGACGAAAGTAACGGAGCTATTTTATCCGAGCCCGAACAACTTTGACCAGCCAAATTACGTCAGAATTATCAGTATTCAATACTTAACAGACCTACTAAATATCAGGTTTAACTGTCAGTGTTGTCACGATACCAACATTTTGGTTTCGATACCAAGTCAAGAATTGCGATTCCGATTATTTTTCTTAAAAAAAGGGAAACAGTCTTAAATGTAATTATTGTGCTTTATTTCACACCAGAACCATAACCATAACACAAACTTTTAAACAATGAGAACAATAAATAAAATAAATGACAAGAATTCGTATTAAATAAAATTAATACATTTCTCACAGACAGGCCTCATGGTGCCCGTAGGCTTGCCCTCACTGTCAGAGATATAGCTCAAATACATCGCTTCTGGCGTCTTTTTTCTCAACAAGCCGAGGCGCAGCAGCAGTTGTACTCCCACTTGCAGCCATGCTTCTGGTTTTCTCACATGCTCTGGCAGCTAGCGCGTGCACGAGAGAGGGGAGGGACTTAGAGCGTGCTTGAGAGGGGAGGGACTTTGAGCGTGCTTGAGAAGGGAGGGGCTGCAGGCACGGCTGCAGTGCAGGGAGTGGAAGCAGAGCGCTGAAAACACACGGCTCTTATTAAAACGGCGCTTTCTCACCGGAGTACTTTTCCCCGTCATTCTTAAAGTACCGATACTAATGAAACGGAGGAATCGTAACGTTTTTAACGGCAGGGTATCGCGGTATACCTTTCAAGTATCGGTACACCATGCAACACTAGTCAGGAGTCAGTGTCTCTCCCCCAAACTCACACATATAAAATTCGATATGAACTGAAGAGCCGCATGAAACTAGGCAAAGAGCCGCATGCGGCTCGAGAGCCGCGGGTTGGCCACCCCTGCCTTAGCCTTTCCCTATGCAATACTTTAGATTACATCTGGTTCTTATTGTTTCAAAGGCATGGCCAAAGGTTTGCCTTCTGGACTCTGGAGGCCAGAAGCTTGCTGGAGGGAACCCTTCAGCCAGTGTTCAGAGTGCCACGACAGAGTGCCAGAATGGATATCTCCCAGGAGAAGGTGGCCATTGGCATATTCCAGGCATGTATTTACAATTGCTTTAGTTTTGACAGTAGAGACAATAACAATAGAGACCTAAAATAATATTGAGCTTGAAAGGATTTCGTATTAAGTCGTGTTTTATATCTACAGCTGCCTGAAGGCATAATCTGGAGGATCCTTGGGTTTGTCGTTCTTGAGGATGGTGATCCTGCAATCTGCACGCTAGCCCTTACCTGCAAGAACTTGAACTACATCGTGAGCCAGTGGTCATTCCAAAAGGAAACCCACTTCAACTGGCTTGACAGTAAGTTTATTAAGTGTCTTTACTTCTGCCTTCTCCTATCCTAGTATTATGAGCAGGGGTGCACATAACTTTTTTGCCCTGGTTCTCAAAGGAGCACCTGGAGATGTTTCTTGGTGCTCATCCTTAAAATGAAATAAACCGTAACTTTTGAGGGAGTCTTTATTTGCCAGACACACGGCGCTGAACACACATGCAGAGGTGAACACAGAACACACATGCAGAGGTGAACACAGAACACACATGCAGAGGTGAACACAAGACAACATTAGCACGACCAGTAATCCTACAAGCTGTCATCACTACCCTCCTGACTGTTCTCCTCACTGTCTTCCTCTCTGTCAGACATGGTAGCTGATGATGTAGGCCTACTTCTTTCTCTCTGGTTGAGTCTGTGATTAGCTGCTTGCATCCACAAGTCAACAGCTGGGTTTGGGTCGAAAGTCTCTGTTGTCATCTTAGACAAGTGGATGTAATCAAATAAGTATGTGAACATAACCAATAACCTACCATAGCCAATAATAAATGAATGTAACTTATTTTATTTGTGTTGTTCATTCATATCTTATTTTACCTTAACATTTATTTATGCATTTTTTTTTTTTATCTCCTTGGAAATATGTGTTTACATAAATTGTGATCAAAACGTTTGAGACCCACTGAGATAACTTAGACTAAAATGAACTATCTAAACACTCAAGAGTCCTTTACCTCACTGAGCTGTAGTCATCAGCCTCAGTCTGACTGGAGAGGACTCTCCCTCCACATCATTGTAGAAACATCTTCTTCTTCTTCCGTTAGAGCAGCTAGCACCAGATGCTAATAACAACAGCGCCGGTACCGGTGCACCCTCCCTCTCTCCCTCGCTCACTCGCACTTTGGCTGTGAGCTGCGGGTGCCAGATAAGCCAACATCCCCCATTATCATCACTTACAGCGCCCATCATACAGGGCAAATTAAACGTGTAACCGGGGTGAAAAGCGTGTTACATTTACTAAATTATGAATATTGTTACATCAAGGCCGAAAATTAGGATGAGCACCAACGGTCACAAATGTTTTCTTCCCTCCCAGAACTGCCAGCGCAGCGCCTCCACAGATCTGGCGCCCTAGGCGAACATCTATAATGCGGCTACGGGCCGGCCCTGAGTTCATATCATATCATGCAACTCGCAAATATATTTCTCTCTCTCTCTTCTCTCTCTCCTCTCTTTTCTCTTCTCTCTCCCTCTCCCTCTCTTTCAATGTTGGTACGCAAATGCGCCTTTTTTCAAATGACCCGGTGCTCTTTTTTCGGCGGAGGTGCGCATGCGCACCTGCGCACCAGTTATGTGCACCCCTGATTATGAGTTTGATTGACTAAGAGTAAGGTCAACTAAATTAAGGTTGTTCTTTTTCTGTCTGAATTGTAATTGTCTTATGACATTTTACTTCAGGTGTCGTCAACTGGAATCTCTTAACAGAGGGACACAAAAGGGAATTCAGGAAGACCTACCACATTTCCAGGTGCTTTCACTGTGACGACCATTATAAGGACGTCGGCACAGGCTACCGGGGATGTGGACGGCGAGGAATCTTGCAGGGAAATTGTGCCCAATGAATAAAATGTGATTCTGCACTGGAATGCCTCTTGGTCAAACTGCATGTTTATCTTCGTCAGCCAGGTGCATAAACACACTAACACTTGTTTTTGTTTTTGAAAGTTGAAAGTAATTGCAAAAGATTTGGGGATATGGACAACGTTTGACTGTTTATTATTTTAGCAAACTACATACAATAAATACATTTTTAAACACTGAGTATGTAGCCTAATGAGACATGGCTTACTCTGCAGAGGGGACTTGTGGACATTTAACTGTTATTTATCAGGAAATAGGTAGGCAAGTTTACTTGAATTTGGGGTATTGTGTAGTTAGGTTTGATGACTGAAATGTAGTTTTAGGGTTGAGCCATCCCTTCAGCAATTTCCTTTTAGCAAACCGTTCCTAAACTGTTTCCTTTATCAACGCCCAAAAGGGAGAAATGTTTTGAGGTTAATGGTAAGAGCACAATACATGAAGATGATCCAAGTTGACCACATATTCAGTTTGGCAGTTCTGTATTAAGGTCATGTTTCTCGGGTTGTAAACAAAAGCAGTTATCTAGTGCATCCAGAGTGCCCTTACCATGATATTTAGCAGACGTTTTTATCCAAAGCGACTTGCTACTTATTTGATTGCACTTATGCAAAACACATTTGCGTCAGTCTCATAAATTCTGAACAAAATGTGTGGATGTAAATAATGTAAGGGAACATACATGCACACGTCTATGTTGTCTACCGACAAATTGACATGTCACATCACATGGAATGTAGACACAAATCGGAAGAATAATATCGCAAAAACAAAACCATAAATGGTAATTTATTAATGTACATACCTTAATTAAAGTAACCATTTTAACCTTTTCCGAGACTACATTGTCTCTTATTTAACTTCCTCCTGGACGCGAGAACAACAAACACAAATCAACAGTATCATATCTGGAAACATGGTCAAGATACCTACTACCCACTATATAAATAACGATGCAATAATAACTATAACGTATTCAGTGAATACAAATACACTTTTCTACTGCATGTAAGTGACACCCATACCAACTAATTCATTTTCTACCCAGACTGTTCCACAAGGTGTGTAGGGAGGAGTATGGCACGCAAACAGGTCCCACCATGTTGGCAGCACTCAAGCTTCAAGTGGAGATTTACAACAATAAGTGTAACGACACCTGTGCTCTCCTGGGAACAACTTCCCAGGGAGCTCCTCTTGTGGTTGTGTGTTCTCCACTGATGAAGAAAGTGCACCAACTGAAGCACAGTGGGGAGCTGTGCTTCATAGATTCCTCAGGGAATATGGACAGCGAGAACTACAGGGTATTCCTCCTCCTGACCCACAGCTGTGCAGGTGGCCTCCCTCTGCCAGTCTGAGGATGAGCAGGCTATTGCTCAAGGGCTGGAACAGCTAAAACAAGTTGTTGGAGAGAAGGGCTTTGCTGGCAGGGGACACGAAGGGCCACAACTGGTCATCACAGATGACTGTAGAGAGGCAGAGAGGGGAGCTCTGGGAAAAGCATTTCCTAAGGCCACACTTCTCCTGTGCTCCTTCCATCTGCTACAAGCAGTTTTGGAGGTGGCTGTGGAACAAGGAGAGTGACCGGCACGGAGACAGACCGGCACTCATTGTAAAAGGGATGCTTTACTGTCAGGAGATAGGCAGTGTGGATAGGCTTTACAGCGAGGCAAGAGGGCATCCAGTTGCAGACAAGTTAGTGATGTTGTGTTTAGCCATATGAGAGAAATGTACGTATTCTTATCAAATAACATCCAACACCCAATGTAATGAAGTGATTAAGCTTTACTGTTTAGATCATTTGTTATTATTTAAAGATTTTTTGTTTCTTTTTTTAACCAATTGCAGGTATGAAAAGTTCCTCAGGTACTTGGACCGGCTGTACGCCAAAAGAGAGTGTTGGGCCCTCAGTTATAGAGGCAGTTTCCTCACCAGAGGAAACAATACCAATAATTTTGCTGAAGCTGCAATGTGTGTCCTCAAAGACAAAATACTGTAGAGGACAAAGGCCTTCAACATTCCTCAGCGGTTTGATCTGCTGACCTATAGAGTGGCGAAGTCACGTCCATCTACTTCCGGTTCATGGGACCTTATTTCGGAAGAATTATGTATTGAAGTCAATGGAGAGAGACAACTTATGGGAGAAATGCTAACGCTAACGCTACATTAGCATCGGCGATCTTTTCTACTTCATGCTATCTGCACAAATGGTTGACATTAAACATTAAAAAGACCAGGCAGTTCAGAGAGAATCAAAGGAAGGCAGGCAGGCAGCTTTGCTTGACATTCTCCTGGGCGTGTTTCATGGTGGTAATAGTGAGGGTAGGCAATCCTTTTGTTGACAAGACAGCAGTGATGGCCATCTTGGTGACGTGTGTTGTTCTGCGAGACCAGAGTTGTAGTTCATTGAGCGTTTCACACAAACAAATGTGTTACTTCACAGTTTTACGACACATTTTTTTTTTTGACTTGCAAAATTATCTTTTAAATTGACAAACATCATATGTGTAATTCGTGGCACAATTCAAACGGGATCGAAAGATAATCTTTCTCTCTCCATTGACTTCAATACATACTTTTTCCAAAATAAGGTCCCATGGAGGTCCACCGGAAGGGGAGGGACTTCGCCTCTCTATTATGAGGCACGCATCGTTGATGTTGCCCTTGGACGCTGGGAATCATTCCAGCGAGCAAAATTCCTCCCACGATGGCAACATTGCAGCATCGCGTATTCAGCAGGTAATGGATATAACAGCTGAAAAAACATAACATGCTATAGGTTTATCACTACAGAATCAATACGCACATATGTCACTTGTGTAACAAATACATTTATCCTTGTTTGACGTGTGATTTTGCAGATTGAGATCAAGAAGTTTGTGGTGAAGGGACCTACCCAAACGTATGATGTAGACATGGATTTGGAGCTGTGTTCTTGCCCTCCAGGACAAACAGGAGCGCCTTGTAAACACCAGTTTGCAGTGATGAAACATTACAGCTGTTTGTCACACTCTTTTCTACCGATAAACCCAGAGATGAGAGCAGAGCTGATGAAACTGACCTCGGCAGGTAAAGTCAATATTTTAACTGGTGTAATGAGACTGCCAACATTTCATATTTTGATTACAAAATAAGGGATATACACTGTTTATTTTTATATTAATGTTGATCCCTTAATGTTTTATAGAAACCATCTCTTTGGATTTCCTCCAACCCCTCTGACTTGCGAGGCAATCATGTCAGTCGTTTAGAAGTAGGGTGAGTTGCCCTAATGTGGGACACGCCCTAATGTGGGACACCTAAGCTCAAATGGGTATAGGTCTTCCGCAAACAAATGAGTCAATTAAATTATGGGTAAACACAAGCTGTGATGTCATGCGATCAAAATCACATGACTTCTCAAATGTCCAATCACAGATGAGGGTGGAGCAACCTTCAACAGGAAGTACCCTGTGTGAAGACCACCCAAAGGTCAGTGACATAGTGTTTTGACAAATGTAATGTTAAGGTTTTAAATTTCGTTTGAATAAAACAATCTTGCAAGTTTTTATCAGGATGTGTTTGTTCATTAGAAAATATTATAATATGGTGTAAATATACTCTATTTGTTATTTCAATCAAATGTTCCATCGTCCCACTTTAGGAAACATGTTTCGCAAAGTGGGACAGTATGATTTGCCTAATGTGGGACAGGTCTAAAAGCACTTCAGTTAGGCAAACATGTGTGGAGGGGCATGGATTGTGCAAGAGCAATGGTTATTTACAGGGTTTTAGTCTTCTAATTAGGGCTTTCAGTCAATTAAAATATTTAATCGCGATTAATCGCATGATTGTCCATAGTTAATCGCGATTAATCGCAAATTAATCGCACATTTTTGATCTGTTTTAAATGTACCTTAGAGGAATATTTTTCAAGTTTTGAATACTCTTATCAACATATGAGTGGACAAATATGCTTTATGCTAATGTTTATTATCATTTGAACAATGACAAATATTCTCATGAATATTAAACACAACAACGTGTGTGTGTGTGTGTGTGTGTGTGTGTGTGTGTGTGTGTGTGTGTGTGTGTGTGTGTGTGTGTGTGTGTGTGTGTGTGTGTGTGTGTGTGTGTGTGTGTGTGTGTGTGTGTGTGTGGGTGTGTGGGTGTGTGTGATGGATGGATCGTTGGAGCTATGTGCAACTCAAGGCATATGCTCGAACGGGAGCTGCCTGGACGCTGCAATCATGTTGCGCACTATCCGTGCTGAGTGTGCTGACTTTTCGTACAATGTCCCACTGTCTGGCTTCCTGCATAAAGTCAAGTGCTCGGCGCAGTTGTGGCGAAATGTCGCTCCTCTGTTTTCATTTAAACAGCTCCATATCCGTTAGCGCAGCTAGCTAGCACCAGATGCTAACAACAACAATGCACGTAAGGTCTCTCTCTCGCTCGCTCGGGCCACACATACACACACCCTCCCGGTCCTCCCAACAGCCAGTCGGTGCCTGCCGGTGAGCGTGGAAGTGTGGTCTGCCACAAGCGGGCGGCAGGAGCGGGGCTGTCAGCATCAGCTTGCTTGTAGATGGTATTTTAAACTCGATGCGCTCTGAAACTACGGGGCAGCCGAGGACAAAAAATACACATGCGTTAATCGCGTTAAAATAATTAGTGGCGTTCATTTTTTTTTGCGTTAACGCGTTATTAACGCGTTAACTTTACACCCCTACTTCTAATGCATTATTTTAGATATTTAAGGTGAAGGGCAAATTATATTAAATAATTGGGGGTGGCTGCATCTCTGTTAAAATACAGGGTTCGTACAGGTGCTTGAAATCCTTGAAAATGCTTGAAATTTGACGTGATGTTTTCAAGGTTGGGAAAGTGCTTGAATTTTGGGAATGGTGCTTGAAATTGAGATAAAGTGCTTGAAAATGTAAATGCCTTCCCGTGCTATGCGCGCGACCTGCAAGTGTTTGTGTTACGTGTGACCTGGGCATTCTGATGAGAGTGATAGATGACTGTGTGCCAGGAGGTTGCAGTTTCAACGAGCGTTGGCTAGCAGAAGACAAATACAAGCCATGGCTAAGACGAGGGTCAAGCCCACGAGTAGTAGTGTAGTGGACATTTTATTATATCCTGATATGTTTAAACCAAATGCTTCTCATTTGGTTAGATGTGCTGTTTTCCTCTATCTACTCTACTTCAAGGCCACAGAGCTGTTTTGGCTACTGGGTTGAGACTCACACAAAGTCACACGAGAACTTCTACAGCTCAAGGCCAGGTGTCTAATAACAATGTGACCGTGTGAAGACAGATTTCTTACCTTCCCACCCCTTATTGGATATAAGCCTTTTTACTCTATTGAACTGCGCACACTCGCGCAGACATATTTTATACTCTGTGAGACCTGTGTCTATATTTTATTGTATCTAATGTTTGTTTGAGGCCTCGAATAAACATCACCAGAAAGACAACTCTGTCTGATTCACCATTTATTTGTTTTAATCACTCTGACTTGTACTCTACAGTATTGGGGTTTTTAGATTTCCATAACAGTAGCCTCCTGCAAAGTTTGCAACATAACGATGAGAGAGTCTGCGCTGACGAGCCACATGAAAGGTACGCCGTAGTAGAGCATTTTAGATTAGGCTAACGTTGCATGTTACGTTTGTTTAAGCTAACGTTAGCGAGCTGAATAGCGAACTCGATTGAGGGATAATAATAATTGCAGGGGACAATCATTTCAGAGGAGCGTACCTATGTTATGTGCATTACAGTCGCCATCCTGTGGTGTTCAGAGGATGAAGCACTCACGGCATTTCGTGTTATAGTCACGAAATATAATCTATTGATTCGACACAGAGCGATTTTGAAAGCAATGTATTTCTACTGGTAGTATGTTTCGTGCCTAAACCAAATGTGACTTGATCTATCGAAATCAGTCACATTGACCCGAAGACACATTTTCTTTTGTATTACTGGTCTGGGGGAAGCTCGCGAGTGTGTTTGTGTATTTTTGCGTTTGTGTACCGGGGAAACACTCACAAGAAACACCGGCTGTTGTTATGCTTGCTGTGATGTTACATTAGTCCGTTCTCTGCTTGTAATTATGCCGAAGCTTCAAAGTTGTATTTATCATCTACATTTGCCGAAACAAGTTTAATATTCTGAAAGCCAATACTTTGTTTATTTGAAAACATGAAAACAAACTGTCTTTTATATAAAATTGAAGTATTATACAAGTAAAACTACATTTTGCTTTAATCCCATGTAATAGTAGAATGAACACAGTCTTCCTTTGAAGATGTCTAAGTCAGGTGTCTTGAGTAGTCAAAATTACCTACAAATCATTGTACACATTTGTACATATTATTTTCCACTTGTTACCATTGTGAGTCTATTTTTATGCAGCTCTGCGTGATTTTGTGGCTACAATTCAGGCTAATACACTACCAGAGGTGGAATAAGTACTCAGATATTGTACTTGAGTAAAAGTACAAGTACTCAGATCTTGTAGTGAAATTATAAGTACTCAGATCTTGTACTTGAGTAAAAGTAGAAGTACTCATGTCTTGTACTTGAGTAAAAGTTGAAGTACTCAGATCTTGTACTTGAGTAAAAGTAGAAGTACCAGAGTGTAGGAATACTCTGTTACAGTAAAAGTCCTGCATTCAAAATGTTCCTCAAGTAAAAGTAGAAAAGTATTCTCATCAAAATATAGTGAAAGTAGCGACAGTAAAAGTAGTCATTGTGCAGATTGGTCCATTTCAGAATAATATATATATATGTTTTATAATGATTGATCATGAAAGTGTTCTCAAAGCTGGTAAAGGTGCAGCTAGTTTGAATGACTTTGTATACTGCAGGGTAGCTTGTGGATTTACTCCAGGTGGAACTAAAGTCAGATTTCACATCATTCATCCAGATCTGTGAAGTAACTAAAGGGATTAAATACATATAGTGGAGGAAAAGTACACCATGTACCTCTGACTTATGTTCACTTCCAACCTAAAAGTACCTCAAAAATAGTAATCAATAATGTATTGAAAAGTTATTTCGCTGATTGTTTTATATTGGCTCAGACAGGTTATATGGGAGGCCTAGTCTACGTACAGATCACTCATTTTGAAATATTAAACTTATTTTCTTTAATTTCTCATCCTCATGTAGAATGCTATCACGAAACACACATTTGGTTGTTTATAGCACAAAGAACATCTGATATAATGTGAGGTAGGGAAATAATCATTTGAGTATGTGTATATAAATATGTAATTTACAACAGCTGTAAGATGCTTGAAAAGCTGGAAAATACACCTTGAAAATGCTTGAAAAGTGCTTGAATTTGACTTTGGAAAAGGTGTAAGAACCCTGAAAATAGTATGACAAAGTCAGGGATAATGTAAGGGATAAATGTCTGAGTTTAGAAGATGGCAATGAATTTAAGCCCAAATATTCATAGTAATTTAATAACTCCTACCAACACACGGCAAAGGGTCAACAGGTCATGGTAGTGAGTTGTTACAGACAGCTGTCAAAGACTCCTTGTCTTCACTAGCAAATATTTTATCACAACTAGACTACAAGGAAATAGTGCTACTTGGAGATTTTAACTGGGACTGGTTAACTGCAGTGTCAGAGGATTTAAAAAACCTTTGTATCTCTTTGAATGTTACTCAGATTGTTGACAGTCCTACTCGCCCTAACATTAAGTCCCCTAATAAATCCTCCCTAATTGATCTCATTTTAACTAATGTTCTCCATAAATATTCATCTGTGGGAATATTTGCGAATGATGTGTGACCACTGTGTTGTAGCCACAATTAGGGACACTAAGGTCCAAAAGGTTAAACCTCGTATTATTATTAAGAGAGACAAAAAACATTTTGTGGAGCAGGGTTTTGTTCATGATCTGTTTGGGTTTGATTGGGGAAAAATCGATCTGTGTGCTGATGTAGAAACTGCATGGTCTTATTTTTATCTTGGTTTTATGGAGATCATTGATAGATATGCACCCCTGCGTACATTTAGAGTAAAGGGACGAGACAATCCTTGGTTCTCTGCTGAACTGTCTAGTCTCCTTCATGAGAGAAACAAGGCCTGGGCAAAGGCTAGGAAATCAGGCTCAGAGGTAGAATGGCTGCGTTTTAGGCAGCTAAGGAATAGCTTCACTTCACATGTCAAAAGTGCTAAATCAAAGTACTATTTGTCAGTAACCACAAAGAATCTGAATAATCCTGGAAAATTTTGGAAAGCCATTAAATCGTTATCCACCGGCGATATCCGTAATGAGCTACCTGCGTGCATTACCACAGCATCTGGCACTATATCGGACAGGGCCACTATGTTAAATTGCTTTAATGAGCATTTTGTGTCCTGTGGCTCTCTGTTTCATTCTGTTTCTAACTCTGCTTCTGTGAACACCACAGTATGTGACTCTGAAAAACGTGTGTTGGAAAACCCTTTTAGTTTTACCCCTTTTACTGTTGATGTTGTTCATGAAGCTTTAACCAAGTTAGATCCTAAGAAACCGGCTGGCCTGGACAACGTAGAGCCTTTCTTTTTAAAGATAGCTGCAGAATTTATTGCTCCACCTCTCACTAATGTAGTTCAGCGTAAGTTCAATCAGGAAGACAACATCATCGGGTGTCACACGTTATTTCAATAAGTGATCAGGGGCATTACGCCCCGGCTAGCCAATCATTGCACCTGCTAACCTCTTTAAATCTGCTCTCCCCTTCCTGTCAGTTGTCATTTCAGGTGTCAACGCACAAGCAGCAGCAGGGCTTCGTCCCAGCTCCAGGCATTATTCATCAGCTCCGCAGTTTTGCAGATTAAGCTACAGGCGGCGTCCCCCAGTCGGCTAGCGGTTTCAGCCGGCCGCCCCGCAAACCCGGACGCGGGAGGAAAAGACAAGGAAATCGGGCTCCACGGAAGTTTCTCCGGCTAATGGAAATGGGCTACTTCACGCAAACAATTGACACACGCCTTCAGTCTCTCAAGAGGGCATCACCGGCATCAGGGCCGCTCAAATGCGGCGCTTCACGTGGAACGGGTCCTCATCGCTTGCGAACCTTTACCCATTGGCTTCAACCACAACCCCTCCTGCAGGCAAGCAGGGCGTAAGCTACATCCCATTGAAGCTACTTCCTCCTGCGCCTCACCTCTAAAACAGGCGTCAGGGTAGCGCTGGCAAGACGCAGTTGCAACAAATTCACGAAATGTTTTCGTATATCGTTATGACATTTGGGTCATCCAGAGTGAGATCGCTACCCCTTTAAGAGAGGGGTGTGGCGCGTGCCTGTGTGCGCGGGCATGGTATGGTAGAGCGAGCGGGATACATGTTTTCTAGAAATAACGAGGCAGCAGAAAAAGGAAGGTCTGTGATCTTGTGAAACAGAAGAGCTAAATAAATGCAACGACCTCCCAAGAAGAGCTTGCCTCTCTCCAGTATTTCCGATAAAATGGGTATTGAACCCGAAGCGTGTTGCTTCTGCCTGGGAGACGACAGAGAGTCATCCCCCCCGTTTCCTCGACTACGGTCTGGGAGCTGACAGGAAGTTCAACACTATGCATTGCTACCTTTAGTTCAGGGTTAGGTAAGTCCCAGCAGGCAGTGTTGGGTGTAACGTGTTACAGTATGGAGTTCAGTAACGTATTACTTGCATTACTAATGCAGTTCGGGTAATTACTACCCATTACAATGCTCAGTAACTAACGCAGTTTCAAGCTTCAACACAGTGTTACCTGAAATAAATGGCGTTTCGTAGGGCTTCTTTTCCTCAATGACCAAGTCGCTGCACATTATCCTGTTTATGACACGACCAGATACTAAATAAATTAGGAATTCACTCCCAATATTAATTTAATGATTATTGACTGAATGATCGTATTTTTTCTCTCTTTCTTCTCCACTAAGAAATATTCCGTTTCCCGTTGCACCAACGGCTGGATTTGCGACAACAACATATCCTCGGCAGTAGGGGTGCAACAACTAATCGACTTAATCGATTACCAAATTAGTTACCAACTCATTCAGTTGTCGATTCATTGGTGACGTCATCACGTGTGTTTTACGCGCCGTTAAGTTCCAACGTATTGGTCTTTTATCGGTACCGGAGACATTTATAAAATATATGTCATGTATTATTGAAAAAAAAAAAAAAAATAAATAAAAATAAACATTATATCGCAGTCTTAGTGTCGCCAACTCGTTTCTAATACACAAGACAACAAATGCGTCTATGATGTATTTTCGATCAGACGAGATCTCTCCCCCGTCTGTGTGCGAGGGGGCGGGGCAGTTTACACACACGCAGCTGCTACATGCAGCGGAGCACACTGCGGAGATGGCAGAGAGAACGCGCTCCGAGGTGTGGTTAAACTTTACCCGTCTCGATGTGAAGAATACTTGTTACCATAAGTGCAATAAGAGTTCAGCATGTAAGGGCGCACAAGCAATTTGTCTAAACATTTAGCAAAAGTGCACCGCATGCAGACGGAGGAATGTACCGGGTTCGACCGTCTTTTTAGCAGCTCTGTAGCCCCATCCACGAGTAACGTTTCCACGTCAGGTGTTATGTATGCTAGCAGCAACACACGGAGTTAACTACATTATACAAACATGGGTAATGATTAGAGGTAACTGAGTTATTTAGTTTGTTAAAATTTCAGCTATTCTGTTTACAGTCTGTCATCAGATTATTTAATAAGTTTTGTTAAAGGCTCAGGGCAATCGCGATGAGAAAGGTCAATGTTCCCCCCTGTCTACGCACGGAGATAATGTAATCTTAATAGTGTGCAGGCCAAGGCTGGCTCTTCAAAGCAGATATTAACGACGCGCTTTAAAGTTCCCATCATCGTTCAGCGGAACTCTTTCAGCCTTAAGCGGCAGTCAGGTAAGGAGAAACTACGTGTGCACCGGCTATTCGGGTAAATAATATTAATAACTGTCTCTCCCCAGTTCAAATCACCCACTACTTAGGGAGATCTCCTCATGTGTTGCCTTTACGCATCTAGTATTCAAATACAACATTACTAACCTATAACTCCGCTCAACTGGGAAAAGAGAAGAAGAAAGAAGAAGAGAATCCTCCAGGAGCACAGTGTTCCTAATCATGAGGAACTATAGGCCCAGTCACACACCTGGAGTTCCTAGGCATCACATCAAGCTCATGGTATTAACGTTCCTCTAACCAAACTGCGTGCATCCACATAAACGTCTTCAACGACAGTTGCTCTTCCTCATCGGGCAACCGTACTTTACATGCGGATATTCTTCGGCACGCCATCATCTCCCGTTTCCTCGACGTGGCATCCGTCGGCCTCACGACGACCGCGTTTTCCCCGACTTAAGGACGTGCACCGCACATCCTCCGTTTTGGGGGGGACATCTACATGAGATAATCCGCATAGCGGCACACTCAGATTTCCACTATTGCTACACATTTATTATCACACTCGCTGGATCTAACACCTCAAAAGAAGAAGTCAATCTAAAAAGCATCCGGGGTCTCTTAGCAGGAGTGCAGTTTAACGTTCGCTGTTCCGATCCCGTCTTTCCCAGCCTGTTCGCAAAACAGTCAGTCAAACTCATCCTCAAAGGTCTCATTAGAACTTCTCCCCCCGTCTTAGACCGGAGACGCCCTATTACACTCTCCACTTTACGCCTCATGCTCTCCAAACTTAGAAGTGGGTTATTCTCCCCTTATATCGATGCGCTACTCTACGCTTTATTTCTCCTAGCTTTTATGCCTGTCTCAGACCAGGTGAATTTACCACAGCTTCCATTACATTCGATTTGTCTGCCTTAACGACCTATCCTTCCACGCTAGCCATTTTAGTTTAAGCATTAAGCACTCCAAATGCGGAGGCGCTTGCTCCGTCATCGCAGCTCGCAACGATTCCCCATTCTGCCCTTATGAATCCATGATCAAATTCCTGCATCTTAGACCTTCCATTAATCCTCTCTCACCACTATTTCTTATTTCAGGGGATATTCCCTTAACTCAACACCAGTTCAATCATTACTTAAAGCAAGTTCTCATTAGATCCGGCTTATCGCCCCAATTATTCTCGGGGCATTCGTTCAGGATAGGCGCAGCTACCTCCGCTGCTAATCAAGGCGTCTCATCCTCATCCCTGCAACAACTCGGACGATGGTCCTCCTCTGCCTTCACATCCTACATCCGCCCGGACATCAGTGCCGTGCTGGCTATCCAAAGGTCCCTCAAACACTAAAAGATGGTAAATATACCTATAACTGGTGGTGGTAACACGTCAGCATGTATACGTGTCTACGGTTCCGTATCTGTCAGGCTATGACTCCGGATCTGCGTATGCTAATCCTGCAAGTGCAGGTTGCGAACGTGGGTCCGAGTCACATTGCGGACACAGGTCCGCGGTTAGGTTTAACCCTGCGGGTGCAGGTTGCGGACACAGGTCCGCGCTTAGGTTTAACCCTGCGGGTGCAGGTTGCGGACACAGGTCCGCGCTTAGGTTTAACCCTGCGGGTGCAGGTTGCGGACACAGGTCCGCGCTTAGGTTTAACCCTGCGGGTGCAGGTTGCGGACACAGGTCCGCGCTTAGGTTTAACCCTGCGGGTGCAGGTTGCGGACACAGGTCCGCGCTTAGGTTTAACCCTGCGGGCGCAGGTTGCGGACACAGGTCCGCGCTTAGGTTTAACCCTGCGGGCGCAGGTTGCGGACACAGGTCCGCGCTTAGGTTTAACCCTGCGGGTGCAGGTTGCGGGCACAGGTCCGCGCTTAGGTTTAACCCTGCGGGCGCAGGTTGCGGACACAGGTCCGCGCTTAGGTTTAACCCTGCGGGTGCAGGTTGCGGACACAGGTCCGCGCTTAGGTTTAACCCTGCGGGTGCAGGTTGCGGACACAGG
Source organism: Gymnodraco acuticeps (assembly GCF_902827175.1). Classification (NCBI taxonomy): domain Eukaryota; kingdom Metazoa; phylum Chordata; class Actinopteri; order Perciformes; family Bathydraconidae; genus Gymnodraco; species Gymnodraco acuticeps. Next base: position 343,493 of record NW_022990741.1, on the reverse strand, counting down.
TCCGCGCTTAGGTTTAACCCTGCGGGCGCAGGTTGCGGACACAGGTCCGCGCTTAGGTTTAACACTGCGAGGGCATGTTGCGGCCAGTGGGTCTGCGTCATGTTAACCCTGCAGTGCAGGTTGCGGCCAGTGGGCCCGCGCATGTCTAACCCCGCAGCCCGGAAGCGATTCCGGCGCTCATCATGTCCCCATGTTAATCTCTCTTTTCATCCATAGATCTCCGCAGCCAGCCGCAAGGTAAGGATTGCTCACAGCTCCGTACTTCATACTTCACTTCTTTTGGGGGTTCATCAGAGCGGTTCCTTCCCTCCTGAATGATCATCCTGCAAACCCGGGGCCTAATCGCCAAAACATCATTACAGTTACTTGTTGTAATACGTCAATCACTATTCCCGCATATCATGTGTCCCGATAATAAACATGTACTCATACATCACGTCTCTCCTGATTGAAATGTAGCTCAGCGTAAGTTCAATCAGGAAGACAACATCATCGGGTGTCACACGTTATTTCAATAAGTGATCAGGGGCATTACGCCCCGGCTAGCCAATCATTGCACCTGCTAACCTCTTTAAATCTGCTCTCCCCTTCCTGTCAGTTGTCATTTCAGGTGTCAACGCACAACCCTCCTCCACCCCTTCGCCTCCTGTCTCCTAAATACAGGGCCAAGCTAAACCTTCTCCCTTCAGATCGGACTGAACTACTATGTCTAGACCCCGGGGGGTTCATCAGAGCGGTTCTTTCCCTCCTGAATGATCATCCTGCAAACCCGGGGCCTAATCGCCAAAACATCATTACAGTTACTTGTTGTAATACGTCAATCACTATTCCCCTATATCATGTGTCCCGATAATAAACATGTACTCATACATCACGTCTCTCCTGATTGAACTCCTTTTAACCTCTCCCTCAGCTGAAACACAATTCCAAAATTGTGGAAGTCAGCGTATGTCCTGCCTTTGCTAAAAGGAGGGGAGACCACCTTATTAAATAACTATAGGCCAATCTCTAAGTTGTCAGTTCTGGCGAAGGTTCTTGAACGCTTAGTGAGTGAACAGGTAAAGGTGTTTTTATGTACAAATGACATCCTGTCTAAACATCAGTCAGGCTTCAGAAAGGAACACAGCACCATCACTGCCACAATGAAACAATAAAAGTGGTGAATGATGTGGCGAGTATTTTAGATAATTAGCAGAGTTGTGCAGCTCTATTTATTGACCTTTCCAAAGCGTTTGACACCGTCGATCATCACATTTTAAAGCAGAGGCCATGCAGTGGGGTGGTTTGTGAACTACCTCTCTGAAAGGTCCCAATGTGTTCATTTTGATGGGCGACTCACTCACAAATAGACCAGAGTCGATCACTGTCACCCGATAGGCCTGCACAAAAGCCTTCACCCCTTCAGCCTCGTTTACAACTCCCCAGTTGACAGCCATGACTCCGTCTAAGTTGTACCCCCCAAGCACCCTCTTCATGAGGGACGCGCATGGAGTGGATGAAAGTCCCGACCTCAGCACAGCACCAAAATTGCTGCCTGTCAACCTGCCCTGCCTGTGTAACTGCCACCGAGGATTTGTCCGCTGTCCTAAGGTGGCTGTCTGGATGGCAGCTTGCTGGTCTCTTGTCAGTCGCATTGAGGCAAGAATTGCCTCAAGCCCCCGACCCCCATGCCCCTTCACCAGCTCCGGCACGGTGACAATGGCCTGATGTTGAGGCCGCGGCTCTGGCTCAGGTGACAAAAGCCATGCCATGCCACACTGTGCAAACCTGAACCAGTCTACATCCTCAGTGGCGATGTCTCTGGCCAGTGGGTTGTATATCTCCTCTTGCTGTTGGTAAAGTTGAGACACCGGCTGGACTACTTTGGAAGTGCCAGGCTTCCTCCACTGGCACTCAACATCTGTGGAGCTGATCTGCCACATGGCAAATATTGCCAATGCTGCAGCGTGTCTGCATTTGTACATCCCCCGTGCACAATCACAGACATCGCTCTGCATCGCGCCATCGTCTCCCATGCAGATCTGTACAAATAAAGTAAGTACCATTTGTTAGCATGCTATACTAGATTGAATGAGCAATAATACAAGGATGGTCCGGATCTGGGGTGGGAGGGTTTATTTTTCCATAGTTTTGTCCTCTTGTCTGATTGTTGTTATTGTTTGTTTTTTCTGTATTTTTTGTAATTTGTGTTGTATTGGTTGTGATTGTACATTGTATTTTTCTAAATGTGTATGAATACATTTTTGAAAAACATTTGATCAACAATAAAAAAGGATTTGGTCAGGATCTAGACTCAGTGTGTAGTTTATTAATTAATCAATGCTCTCTACATTAGGAAAACACATACCAGTGTACCAGAGGGAGTCACACACAGCTGTGCCTAGATAACCAAACAAATGTACAAGATAACCAAAACCCTTGAATCTACACACAGCAAATAAACTCAAATGACACTACGAGATGTAAAAGGAGATCACACATACAGTATAGTCGATATAAAACTGGCCGCTTCAATCTGAAGAGCAACTAAAACAAAACACGGGAGTGTACCTTGTTCTTGTGAACACTAATGTTATCCACAGCATACACAGAGACCACGAAGTTCTTAACCCTTGCGTTGTCCTCCGATCCCCTACACGCCCCGTGTCCTCCCCTCCACCGGGTCAAACTGCGAAACCGCACCGCGCTCACGGATCGCCGCGCGAGGGGCAACCCGCGGCGCACGCGGGGCAGTAGGCGAGCGCGCAGCTTTTGCAGACGTATCTGCCGCATCCGCAGCACACCGCGTGCGTCTTACGGTCCTTTTTGGACGGGCAGATCTGACACCTCTTCCTCTTGCTCGCCTCGGCACGGGGCCTGGACGCGGAGGAGGAGGAGGAGAACGGGGAGTCCGTGCGCGCGTCACCGTTACCATCGACGTCGCCGCCACCGCTACCACCACCACCACCACAGCGGGCCCGTTCGCGAGCTCCTTCCGCGCGGACGGCTTTCACGACCGCGGCCAAGGCCGCGGTGCGAGGGAGACGCTTCCTCCTCTCGATGAACGGAGCCACCAGCGCTTTGCCCAGCCGCTCCAGGAACACCCTCCTCTTGTTGTGCTTGCCGGGCATCCACCCGGGGTTGAGCTCTCGCCACACAACAAAGGCGTTGTAGCAGGACACGTCCAGGATGTTGTGGAAGACCACCAGGGGCCAGCGCGCGGTCATCCTCCTGCAGCTGTAGGCGCCGACCACCTTGTCCAGGTTGTCCACGCCTCCCTTGTTGCGGTTGTAGTCGAGGACGACGCGCGGCTTCTCGTCGGCGCGCTCGCTGATCTCGGGGGGCCCCGTGTGCCGCGTGCTCAGGAGAACCACGTTCCTGCCCTTCTTGGGCACGTAGGAGACCAGGGCCGCGGTGGGCGTGAAGGCAAACTCTGAGGAAAAGTCCCGTCTGCCCCGCGCGGGCCTCTGCGCCGTGAGCGCCCGGGGGAACTCGGTCCTGTTTTTGCGCACCGTGCCCACCACGGTGATGTTCCTCGCCAGGAGCCGCTGGGCCAGTTCGTAAGAGGTGAAAAAGTTGTCGCACGTGACGTTGCGAACCCTCCGAGCCCCCGGGTGAGATCGAGCACGACCCGCATCCCCTGGTTCTTTTCCGGTGGGGCCCCGGAGCTCGCCTTGCCTGTGTACACCTGCATGTTCCACGCGTAGCTGGACCTGGCGTCGCAGGCCACCCAGGACTTGATTCCATATTTGGCGGGCTTGCTGGGCATGTACTGCTTGAAGCCGCAGCGGCCTAGGGATGGGGGGAAAGGGGGGAGAATGTAAATGTACACGTCGTAGATGTAGTAGATGGATAGATATAGAGAGAGAGAGAGAGAGAGGCAAGGAAGGAAGGAAGGAAGGAAGGAAGGAAGGAAGGAAGGAACATGGACTCGATGTCTCGCGCGTGGGCCGCGGCGTGCACGGTGGGGCCCCCGGAGGATGAGGAGGAGACCGCCTCCGCGGCCTCGTCCGCACGGCGGTTCCCGCGGTAGGGCAAAGATGACCAAGACAGCTGTCCGTTCTTTGAGAGAAAAGTCTCTCTCGCTGGGGCGGCGGCGAAGGCATCTGCTGCCGCTGCTGCTGCTGCTGCGACCGCGGTGTCTTGGTCCCGTGCTCGCTGTTTGTCCTGTACTTGTTCTCGAGCTCCTCCTCGGTGGTCTCGTTCTTCTTCTTCTTCTTCTTCTTCTTCTTCTTCTTCTTCTTCTTCTTCTTCTTCTTCTTCTTCTTCTTCTTCTTCTTCTTCTTCGTCCTCCCCTGGACCGCAGTCTTTGTCTTTGTATCCATCCTCTTCGTCTTCTTCGTCTTCTTCTTCATCGTCATATTCTTCATCATCGTCCTCTTCTTCATCACCGCGATCCTCTTGTTCTCCTCCTCCCTCACCCTCTGGATCAGGTGTCTCGCGAGCCCGCGCGTGTTCCCCCCGGTGCTCTTCTTCTTCTTCTTCTTCTTCTTCTTCTTCTTCTTCTTCTTCTTCTTCTTCTTCTTCTTCTTCTTCTTCTTCTTCTTCTTCCTCCTCCTCCTCTGCCCCAGCTCGGTGGCTAGCCCCTCGTACGTCTCCCGAACTCTGCGCCTGGGGCTCCGGGTTGCGGCCCTGCGTCTCTCGGTGCCCGCTCTGTTCTTTCGGTTCTCCCCGTTGTCCTCCCGAAAGCCGCTCCTCGTCCTCCTCGTCCTCCTCCTCCTCGGACACCACCTCCTCGTGACCTTTGTCCTCGTACACCCGGACCTCGTCCCCGTACTCGAGCGCGTCCTCCTCTCCCCGAACCCCCTGCCCGCGGGGCTCGTCTTCTCCATCTTGTCCATCTATTTCTTTTCTTTTTTCTTCTTCTTCTTCTCCCTCCTCGGACGACGAATCCGTAGAGTCCTGCGCAGCTGCGTTCGCGTAAAGTTTTCCTAGGACCTCTCGAGCGGTGAGGAAACGCGCGGCCATTGCTCCCCGAGGCTAACGCGAAGCGTCTGCGCGCGCGCCGCCCCGCCGTGTTAGTACCGCCCGGCGCATCCTTTTCGACCGAGGGGCCGGGTCGCTGGGACCCCCGAGGGTCGCTGCGGCGCGCTAGGCTAGACGGGACTGGGGTGGTGGCGGCGGTGGTGAAGGAGAGCTACGCTAGACGGAGGGCCGCCCTGACCCGAGGGACACCGGGAGGGTGGCGAAGGATGATTGCGGAGGAGGAGGAGGGTCGCTCGGACCCCGAGGGCTGCGGAGGGGCGACGAGGAGAGCTACGCTAGACGGAGGGCCGCCCTGACCCGAGGGACATCGCCGGAGGGTGGCGAAGGATGATGGAGGAGGAGGAGGAGGGTCGCTCGGACCCCGAGGGCCGCGGAGGGGCGACGTGGAGAGCTACGCTAGACGGAGGGTTGCCCTGACCCGAGGGACAACGGGAGGGTTAAACATTCCGTTGTTCCGTGCCATTCTAAAACATTCCGTGGTTCCGTGTCATTCTAAAACACTCCGTTGTTCCATGCCATTCTAAAACATTCCGTTGTTCCGTGCCATTCTAAAACATTCCGTTGTTCCGTGTCATTCTAAAACATTCCGTTGTTCCGTGCCATTCTAAAACATTCCGTGGTTCCGTGTCATTCTAAAACATTCCGTTGTTCCGTCCCATTCTTAAACATTAAGTTATTCCGTTGTTCCGTGCCATTCTAAAACATATTTGTGGTTCCGTGTCATTCTAAAACACTCCGTTGTTCCGTGCCATTCTAAAACATTCCGTTGTTCCGTTGATCCGTGTCATTCTAAAACATTCCGTTGTTCCGTCCCATTCTTAAACATTCCGTTATTCCGTGGTTCCGTGTCATTCAAAACAATTCCGTTGTTCCGTGCCATTCTAAAACATTCCGTTGTTCCGTTGATCTGTGTCATTCTAAAACATTCCGTGGTTCCGTGTCATTCTGAAACACTCCGTTGTTCCGTGCCATTCTAAAACATTCCGTTGTTCCGTGCCATTCTAAAACATTCCGTTGTTCCGTGCCATTCTAAAACATTCCGTTGTTCCGTGTCATTCGAAAACATTCCGTTGTTCCGTGCCATTCTAAAACATTCCGTTGTTCTGTGTAATTCGAAAACATTCCGTTGTTCCATGCCATTCTAAAACATTCCGTTGTTCCGTGCCATTCTAAAACATTCCGTTGTTCCGTGCCATTCTAAAACATTCCGTTGTTCCGTGTCATTCGAAAACATTCCGTTGTTCCGTGCCATTCTAAAACATTCCGTTGTTCCGTGTCATTCGAAAACATTCCGTTGTTCCGTGCCATTCTAAAACATTCCGTTGTTCCGTGCCATTCTAAAACATTCCGTTGTTCCGTGCCATTCTAAAACATTCCGTTGTTCCGTGTCATTCTAAAACACTCCGTTGTTCCATGCCATTCTAAAACATTCCGTTGTTCCGTTGACCCGTGTCATTCTAAAACATTCCGTTGTTCCGTCCCATTCTTAAACATTCCGTTATTCCGTGGTTCCGTGTCATTCTAAAAAATTCCGTTGTTCCGTGCCATTCTAAAACATTCCGTTGTTCCGTGCCATTCTAAAACATTCCGTTGTTCCGTGCCATTCTAAAACATTCCCTTATTCCGAGCCATTCTAAAACATTCCGTTGTTCCGTGTCATTCGAAAACATTCCGTTGTTCCGTGCCATTCTAAAACATTCCGTTGTTCCGTTGATCTGTGTCATTCTAAAACATTCCGTGGTTCCGTGTCATTCTGAAACACTCCGTTGTTCCGTGCCATTCTAAAACATTACGTTGTTCCGTGCCATTCTAAAACATTCCGTTGTTCCGTGCCATTTTAAAACATTCCGTTGTTCCGTGTCATTCGAAAACATTCCGTTGTTCCGTGCCATTCTAAAACATTCCGTTGTTCTGTGTCATTCGAAAACATTCCGTTGTTCCGTGCCATTCTAAAACATTCCGTTGTTCCGTTGATCTGTGTCATTCTAAAACTTCCGTGGTTCCGTGTCATTCTGAAACCGCCGTTTTTTTCCGTGCCATTCTAAAACATTCCGTTGTTCCGTGTCATTCTAAAACACATTCCGTTGTTCCGTGCCATCTAAAACATCCGTTGTTCCGTGTCATTCTAAAACATTCCGTTGTTCCGTGCCATCTAAAACATTCCGTTGTTCGTGCCATTCTAAAACATTCCGTGGTTCCGTGCATTCTAAACATTTTCCGTTGTTCCGTTTTTTCCGGTCATCTAAACATTCCGTGTTCGTCCCATTCTAAAACCTTCCTGGTTCCGTGTCATTCAAACCCTCCGTGTTCGTGCATTCTAAAACATTCCGTTGTTCCGTGTCTTCGAAACATTCCGTGTTCCGTCCATTCTAAAACATTCCGTTGTTCCGTGTCCAGTTTCAAAACATTCCGTTGTTTCCATTGTTTGTATTCGAAAACATTCCGTTGTTCCGTGCCATTCTAAAACATTATTCCGTTGTTCCGTGCCATTCCTAAAACATTCCGTTGTTCTTCGTTCATTCTAAAACACTCCGTTGTTCATTCCATTCTAAACATTCCGTTGTTCCGTGCCAATTCTAAAACATTCCGTTGTTTCCGTTGATCTGTGTCATTCTAAAACATTCCGTGGTTCCGTGTCATTCTGAAACAGAACTCCGTTGTTCCGTGCCATTCTAAAACATTCCGTTGTCCGTGCCATTCTAAAACATTCCGTTGTTCCGTGCCATTTTAAAACATTCCGTTGTTCCGTGTCATTCGAAACATTCCGTTGTTCCGTGCCATTCTAAAACATTCCGTTGTTCTGTGTCATTCGAAAACATTCCGTTGTTCCGTGCCATTCTAAAACATTCCGTTGTTCCGTTGATCCGTGTCATTCTAAACATTCCGTTGTTTCCATTGATCCGTGTCATTCTAAACACTGCCGTTGTTCCGTGCCATTCTAAAACATTCCGTTGTTCCGTGCCATTCTAAAACATTCCGTTGTTCCGTGTCATTCTAAAACATTCCGTTTTTTCCGTACCATTCTAAAACATTCCGTTTGTTCACGTCTCATTCTAAAACATTACGTTGTTTCCATTGATCCGTGTCATTCTAAAACATTTCCGTTGTTCCGTTGCCCATTCTAAACATTCCGTTGTTCCCACCCCGTCTCCTTCTAAAACATTTCCGTCTTGTTCCATTGATCCGTGTCATTCTAAAACATTCCGTGGTTCCGTGTCATTCTGAAACACTCCGTTTTCCGTGCCATTCCTAAAACATTCCGTTGTTCCGTGCCATTTCTAACACATTCCGATTGCTTCTGTCTGATCCGTGTCATTCTAAAACATTCCGTTGTTTACCCGCTGACATTCTTTTAAAACATTCCGTGGTTTCCGTGTCATTTCTAAACATTCCGTTGTTCCGTGCCATTCTAAACATTCCGTCTTCGTTTCCGGTTCCGTGTCCATTTCTAAAACACTCCGTTGTTCCGTGCCATTCTAAAACATTCCGTTGTTCCGTCCCATTCTTAAACATTCCGTTATTCCGTTCTTCCGTGCCATTCTAAAACATTCCGTGGTTCCGTGTCATTCTAAAACACTCCGTTGTTCCGTGTCATTCTAAAACATTCCGTTGTTCCGTCTCATTCTAAAACATTCCGTTGTTCCATTGATCCGTGTCATTCTAAACATTCCGTTGTTCCGTGCCATTCTAAAACATTCCGTTGTTCCGTCTCATTCTAAAACATTCCGTTGTTCCATTGATCCGTGTCATTCTAAAACATTCCGTTGTTCCGTGCCATTCTAAAACATTCCGTGGTTCCGTGTCATTCTAAAACACTCCGTTGTTCCGTGCCATTCTAAAACATTCCGTTGTTCCGTTGATCCGTGTCATTCTAAAACATTCCGTTGTTCCGTCCCATTCTTAAACATTCCGTTATTCCGTTGTTCCGTGCCATTCTAAAACATTCCGTGGTTCCGTGTCATTCTAAAACACTCCGTTGTTCCATGCCATTCTAAAACATTCCGTTGTTCCGTTGATCCGTGTCATTCTAAAACATTCCGTTGTTCCGTCCCATTCTTAAACATTCCGTTATTCCGTGGTTCCGTGTCATTCTAAAAAATTCCGTTGTTCCGTGCCATTCTAAAACATTCCGTTGTTCCGTGCCATTCTAAAACATTCCGTTGTTCCGTGCCATTCTAAAACATTCCGTTGTTCTGTTGATCCGTGTCATTCTAAAACATTCCGTTGTTCCGTGCCATTCTAAAACATTCCGTTGTTCCGTGTCATTCTAAAACATTCCGTTGTTCCGTGCCATTCTAAAACATTCCGTGGTTCCGTGTCATTCCAAAACATTCCGTTGTTCCGTGCCATTCTAAAACATCCCGTTGTTCCGTGCCATTCTAAAACATTCCGTTGATCCGTGTCATTCTAAAACATTCCGTTGTTCCGTGCCATTCTAAAACCTTCCGTTGTTCCGTGCCATTCTAAAACATTCCGTTGTTCCGTGCCATTCTAAAACATTCCGTTGTTCCGTGCCATTCTAAAACATTCCGTTGTTCTGTTGATCCGTGTCATTCTAAAACATTCCGTTGTTCCGTGCCATTCTAAAACATTCCGTGGTTCCGTGTCATTCTAAAACATTCCGTTGTTCCGTGCCATTCTAAAACATTCCGTGGTTCCGTGTCATTCTAAAACACTCCGTTGTTCCGTGCCATTCTAAAACATTCCGTTGTTCCTTGTCATTCTAAAACATTCCGTTGTTCCATTGATCCGTGTCATTCTAAAACACTCCGTTGTTCCGTGCCATTCTAAAACATTCCGTTGTTCCGTGCCATTCTAAAACAGTCCGTGGTTCCGTGTCATTCTAAAACACTCCGTTGTTCCGTGCCATTCTAAAATATTCCGTTGTTCCGTTGATCCGTGTCATTCTAAAACATTCCGTTGTTCCGTCCCATTCTTAAACATTCCGTTATTCCGTGGTTCCGTGTCATTCAAAACAATTCCGTTGTTCCGTGCCATTCTAAAACATTCCGTTGTTCCGTGCCATTCTAAAACATTCCGTTGTTCCGAGCCATTCTAAAACATTCCGTTGTTCTGTTGATCCGTGTCATTCTAAAACATTCCGTTGTTCCGTGCCATTCTAAAACATTCCGTGGTTCCGTGTCATTCTAAAACATTCCGTTGTTCCGTGCCATTCTAAAACATTCCGTTGTTCCGTGTCATTCTAAAACATTCCGTTGTTCCGTGCCATTCTAAAACATTCCGTTGTTCCGTGCCATTCTAAAACATTCCGTTGTTCCGTGTCATTCGAAAACATTCCGTTGTTCCGTGCCATTCTAAAACATTCCGTTGTTCCGTGTCATTCGAAAACATTCCGTTGTTCCGTGCCATTCTAAAACATTCCGTTGTTCCTTGTCATTCTAAAACATTCCGTTGTTCCATTGATCCGTGTCATTCTAAAACACTCCGTTGTTCCGTGCCATTCTAAAACATTCCGTTGTTCCGTGCCATTCTAAAACATTCCGTGGTTCCGTGTCATTCTAAAACATTCCGTTGTTCCGTGCCATTCTAAAACATTCCGTTGTTCCGTGCCATTCTAAAACATTCCGTTGTTCCATGTCATTCGAAAACATTCCGTTGTTCCGTGCCATTCTAAAACCTTCCGTTGTTCCGTGCCATTCTAAAACATTCCGTGGTTCCGTGTCATTCTAAAACACTCCGTTGTTCCGTGCCATTCTAAAACATTCCGTTGTTCCGTTGATCCGTGTCATTCTAAAACATTCCGTTGTTCCGTCCCATTCTTAAACATTCCGTTATTCCGTTGTTCCGTGCCATTCTAAAACATTCCGTGGTTCCGTGTCATTCTAAAACACTCCGTTGTTCCGTGCCATTCTAAAACATTCCGTTGTTCCGTTGATCCGTGTCATTCTAAAACATTCCGTTGTTCCGTCCCATTCTTAAACATTCCGTTATTCCGTTGTTCCGTGCCATTCTAAAACATTCCGTGGTTCCGTGTCATTCTAAAACACTCCGTTGTTCCGTGCCATTCTAAAACATTCCGTTGTTCCGTTGATCCGTGTCATTCTAAAACATTCCGTTGTTCCGTGCCATTCTAAAACATTCCGTGGTTCCGTGTCATTCTAAAACACTCCGTTGTTCCGTGCCATTCTAAAACATTCCGTTGTTCCGTTGATCCGTGTCATTCTAAAACATTCCGTTGTTCCGTCCCATTCTTAAACATTCCGTTATTCCGTTGTTCCGTGCCATTCTAAAACATTCCGTGGTTCCGTGTCATTCTAAAACACTCCGTTGTTCCGTGCCATTCTAAAACATTCCGTTGTTCCGTTGATCCGTGTCATTCTAAAACATTCCGTTGTTCCGTGCCATTCTAAAACATTCCGTTGTTCCGTGCCATTCTAAAACATTCCGTTGTTCCGTGCCATTCTAAAACATTCCGTTGTTCCGTTGATCTGTGTCATTCTAAAACATTCCGTGGTTCCGTGTCATTCTAAAACATTCCGTTGCTCCGTGCCACTCTAAAACATTCCGTTGTTCCGTGTCATTCGAAAACATTCCGTTGTTCCGTGCCATTCTAAAACATTCCGTTGTTCCGTGTCATTCTAAAACATTCCGTTGTTCCGTGCCATTCTAAAACATTCCGTTGTTCCGTCTCATTCTAAAACATTACGTTGTTCCATTGATCCGTGTCATTCTAAAACATTCCGTTGTTCCGTGCCATTCTAAAACATTCCGTTGTTCCGTCTCATTCTAAAACATTCCGTTGTTCCATTGATCCGTGTCATTCTAAAACATTCCGTGGTTCCGTGTCATTCTGAAACACTCCGTTGTTCCGTGCCATTCTAAAACATTCCGTTGTTCCGTGCCATTCTAAAACATTCCGTTGTTCCGTGTCATTCTAAAACATTCCGTTGTTCCATTGATCCGTGTCATTCTAAAACACTCCGTTGTTCCGTGCCATTCTAAAACATTCCGTTGTTCCGTGCCATTCTAAAACATTCCGTTGTTCCGTGTCATTCTAAAACATTCCGTTGTTCCTTTACATTCTAAAACATTCCGTTGTTCCGTTGATCTGTGTCATTCTAAAACATTCCGTGGTTCCGTGCCATTCTAAAAAATTCCGTTGTTCCGTGTCATTCGAAAACATTCCGTTGTTCCGTGCCATTCTAAAACATTCCGTTGTTCCGTTGATCTGTGTCATTCTAAAACATTCCGTGGTTCCGTGTCATTCTAAAACACTCTGTTGTTCCGTGCCATTCTAAAACATTCCGTGGTTCCGTGTCATTCTAAAACACTCCGTTGTTCCGTGCCATTCTAAAACATTCCGTTGTTCCGTGCCATTCTAAAACATTCCGTTGTTCCGTGCCATTCTAAAACATTCCGTTGTTCCGTCCCATTCTTAAACATTCCGTTATTCCGTGGTTCCGTGTCATTCAAAACAATTCCGTTGTTCCGTGCCATTCTAAAACATTCCGTTGTTCTTCCGTCCCATTCTTAAACATTCCGTTATGCCGTGGTTCCATGTTATTCTAAAACATTCCGTTGTTCCGTGCCATTCTAAAACATTCCGTTGTTCCGTGCCATTCTAAAACATTCCGTTTTTCCGTTGATCCGTGTCATTCTAAAACATTCCGTTGTTCCGTGCCATTCTAAAACATTCTGTTGTTCCGTGTCATTCTAAAACATTCCGTTGTTCCGTTGATCCGTGTCATTCTAAAACATTCTGTTGTTCCGTGTCATTCTAAAACATTCCGTTGTTCCGTCGATCCGTGTCATTCTAAAACATTCCGTTGTTCCGTGTCATTCTAAAACATTCCGTTGTTCCGTGCCATTCTAAAACATTCCGTTGTTCCGTGTCATTCTAAAACATTCCGTTGTTCCATTGATCCGTGTCATTCTAAAACATTCCGTTGTTCTTCCGTCCCATTCTTAAACATTCCGTTATTCCGTGGTTCCGTGTTATTCTAAAACATTCCGTTGTTCCGTGCCATTCTAAAACATTCCGTTGTTCCGTGCCATTCTAAAACATTCCGTTGTTCCGTGCCATTCTAAAACATTCCGTTGTTCCGTTGATCCGTGTCATTCTAAAACATTCCGTTGTTCCGTGCCATTCTAAAACATTCCGTGGTTCTGTGTCATTCTAAAACATTCCGTTGTTCCGTGCCCTTCTAGAACATTCCGTTGTTCCGTTGATCCGTGTCATTCTAAAACATTCCGTTGTTCCGTGCCATTCTAAAACATTCTGTTGTTCCGTGTCATTCTAAAACATTCCGTTGTTCCGTTGATCCGTGTCATTCTAAAACATTCTGTTGTTCCGTGTCATTCTAAAACATTCCGTTGTTCCGTCGATCCGTGTCATTCTAAAACATTCCGTTGTTCCGTGTCATTCTAAAACATTCCGTTGTTCCGTGCCATTCTAAAACATTCCGTTGTTCCGTGTCATTCTAAAACATTCCGTTGTTCCATTGATCCGTGTCATTCTAAAACATTCCGTTGTTCTTCCGTCCCATTCTTAAACATTCCGTTATTCCGTGGTTCCGTGTTATTCTAAAACATTCCGTTGTTCCGTGCCATTCTAAAACATTCCGTTGTTCCGTGCCATTCTAAAACATTCCGTTGTTCCGTGCCATTCTAAAACATTCCGTTGTTCCGTTGATCCGTGTCATTCTAAAACATTCCGTTGTTCCGTCCCATTCTTAAACATTCCGTTATTCCGTGGTTCCGTGTCATTCAAAACAATTCCGTTGTTCCGTGCCATTCTAAAACATTCCGTTGTTCTTCCGTCCCATTCTTAAACATTCCGTTATTCCGTGGTTCCGTGTTATTCTAAAACATTCCGTTGTTCCGTGCCATTCTAAAACATTCCGTTGTTCCGTGCCATTCTAAAACATTCCGTTGTTCCGTGCCATTCTAAAACATTCCGTTTTTCCGTTGATCCGTGTCATTCTAAAACATTCCGTTGTTCCGTGCCATTCTAAAACATTCCGTTGTTCCGTGTCATTCTAAAACATTCCGTTGTTCCGTTGATCCGTGTCATTCTAAAACATTCCGTTGTTCCGTGTCATTCTAAAACATTCCGTTGTTCCGTCGATCCGTGTCATTCTAAAACATTCCGTTGTTCCGTGTCATTCTAAAACATTCCGTTGTTCCGTGCCATTCTAAAACATTCCGTTGTTCCGTGTCATTCTAAAACATTCCGTTGTTCCATTGATCCGTGTCATTCTAAAACATTCCGTTGTTCTTCCGTCCCATTCTTAAACATTCCGTTATTCCGTGGTTCCGTGTTATTCTAAAACATTCCGTTGTTCCGTGCCATTCTAAAACATTCCGTTGTTCCGTGCCATTCTAAAACATTCCGTTGTTCCGTGCCATTCTAAAACATTCCGTTGTTCCGTTGATCCGTGTCATTCTAAAACATTCCGTTGTTCCGTGCCATTCTAAAACATTCCGTGGTTCTGTGTCATTCTAAAACATTCCGTTATTCCGTGCCCTTCTAGAACATTCCGTTGTTCCGTTGATCCGTGTCATTCTAAAACATTCCGTTGTTCCGTGCCATTCTAAAACATTCCGTGGTTCCGTGTCATTCTAAAACATTCCGTTGTTCCGTGCCATTCTAAAACATTCCGTTGTTCCGTGTCATTCTAAAACATTCCGTTGTTCCATTGATCCGTGTCATTCTAAAACATTCCGTTGTTCTTCCGTCCCATTCTTAAACATTTCGTTATTCCGTGGTTCCGTGTTATTCTAAAACATTCCGTTGTTCCGTGCCATTCTAAAACATTCCGTTGTTCCGTGCCATTCTAAAACATTCCGTTGTTCCGTTGATCCGTGTCATTCTAAAACATTCCGTTGTTCCATCGATCCGTGTCATTCTAAAACATTCCGTTGTTCCGTGCCATTCTAAAACATTCCGTGGTTCCGTGTCATTCTAAAACACTCCGTTGTTCCGTGCCATTCTAAAACATTCCGTTGTTCCGTTGATCCGTGTCATTCTAAAACATTCCGTTGTTCCGTCCCATTCTTAAACATTCCGTTATTCCGTTGTTCCGTGCCATTCTAAAACATTCCGTGGTTCCGTGTCATTCTAAAACACTCCGTTGTTCCGTGCCATTCTAAAACATTCCGTTGTTCCGTTGATACGTGTCATTCTAAAACATTCCGTTGTTCCGTCCCATTCTTAAACATTCCGTTATTCCGTTGTTCCGTGCCATTCTAAAACATTCCGTGGTTCCGTGTCATTCTAAAATACTCCGTTGTTCCGTGCCATTCTAAAACATTCCGTTGTTCCGTTGATCCGTGTGATTCTAAAACATTCCGTTGTTCCGTCCCATTCTTAAACATTCCGTTATTCCGTGGTTCCGTGTCATTCAAAACAATTCCGTTGTTCCGTGCCATTCTAAAACATTCCGTTGTTCCGTGTCATTCGAAAACATTCCGTTGTTCCGTGCCATTCTAA
Organism: Gymnodraco acuticeps; assembly: GCF_902827175.1. Lineage (NCBI taxonomy): Eukaryota > Metazoa > Chordata > Actinopteri > Perciformes > Bathydraconidae > Gymnodraco > Gymnodraco acuticeps. Next base: position 328,075 of record NW_022990741.1, on the reverse strand, counting down.
AACATTCCGTTGTTCCGTTGATCTGTGTCATTCTAAAACATTCCGTGGTTCCGTGTCATTCTAAAACATTCCGTTGCTCCGTGCCACTCTAAAACATTCCGTTGTTCCGTGTCATTCGAAAACATTCCGTTGTTCCGTGCCATTCTAAAACATTCCGTTGTTCCGTGTCATTCTAAAACATTCCGTTGTTCCATGCCATTCTAAAACATTCCGTTGTTCCGTCTCATTCTAAAACATTACGTTGTTCCATTGATCCGTGTCATTCTAAAACATTCCGTTGTTCCGTGCCATTCTAAAACATTCCGTTGTTCCGTCTCATTCTAAAACATTCCGTTGTTCCGTGCCATTCTAATGCTGCGTTCACACCGGACGTGATGCGATGTTTGGGGCGGTGCGATTACATGTAAAGTCAATGCCGAGACGCGGACAGACGCGGATGCGCTCCGACGGAGAGCATGAAGCGGTGGACGCGGCGCAGATCACGCGATTGAACTGTGTCAAACGCGAGAGTTAAACATTTTCAAATCGAGCGTCAAATTCACGTGACGCGTTCTCGCGGAAGCCAATCAGCATTGGGATTCCGTCTGACGTCCGTCTGACGTACTGCTGTTGATCAGTCGTAAAGATGGAAGAGAAGATAGTTGTTGCTGTGAGTGGGTTCCCGGAGATATACGATACATCTACCGGGACCGCAACAAGAAAGAGCTGGCACGGAGGAAATTAAGAGAGGAAGTAGGCGTACCTGGCAAGTTATACAAAATATACATCTGTTGTTTGCTTGATTACAGATACCAACAACACAGTAGCATTAACCCTTAAGAGTCCCTGGGGCCATTTTTCAGGTTTTCATGTTCATGCCATTTTGGCTGGGTTGAATAAATATTGCTCAAACTTGCCAGAGGATATTATTTTTTAGTTGTATATTGAATTGTCGTCTCACTTTTTTTAATTAGCCTAAAATGGCTAAGCTACACAAAAACCGACACATTAGTTCCTAGCGGCAAAAAATGCCCTGTTGAAAACGCTTTTTTTACCCCACATTTATCTTATCATAAACTCTTGAATTCCTTTATGTTAAGATTTCATTTTGGACTTCTAGCTTTCAATTTTCAATTTTTACATTTGTCTACAAGATGGCGATAATTTTAACCCTTTGCAGCAAAATGTCACTTTTTACTGTTTTCAGCAAGGGTTACTTGCTACTGAAATGATATATGTGTGTCGCTTTTGATGTTGGATAATGGTATGTGTGTGTGTGTGTGTGTGTGTGTGTGTGTGTGTGTGTGTGTGTGTGTGTGTGTGTGTGTGTGTGTGTGTGTGTGTGTGTGTGTGTGTGTCCAACTTCAAAATACTTTTCTCTTAGAAGGCCACACTGTGTAATAATCTAATTAAATAATAAAAACAATGATTTGCGAGAACCAAAACAAAATTGGACTTTGTTTTGGTTCTCGCTCAGGTTGTTTATACAGGTGCACTGCAGCCATGGTTATAAGTATTACTATCAGTGCAGGAGTAGTCTTTTTGGAGATAGCAAGACATTACAGCACACAGGAAGCTCTGGACATCATCATGCACTCTGATTGCGAGGATGGCTCCTCATCCTCCTCCGTGGACTCTGAGGCTGACACAGAAGAGGCCTCAGAGTCCACGGAGGACGCCTCAGAGTCGGGAACAGACCAGCTAGAGTCCAACTCAGACTCATCTAAAACTGAGAGCGGAGGGGAGTTGGAGGAAGCAGCTGCAGGATGGACTTCAAAAAATGGAAAACATTTTTGGTCTCCCACAAACACTGAGACACTCCGCTACGTCCCAGCAGCCTGAAGTTTGATCCTGGGACCAACACACTATGCTGTCGCCCGAATCAGTGACCCGGCATCCAGCTTTGCACTGCTGCTGACGGATGACATCCTGCAGCATATTGTGTCCATGACAAACCTGCATGGGAGACGGTCAATTGCAGAGTGGCGAGATATGGACGCAGAGGAACTGCAGGCTTACGTGGGGCTGCTCATTTTGGCCGGTGTTTACAGGTCAAAAAACGAATCGACCCTCAGCCTCTGGAGTGAGAAATCGGGACGGAGCATTTTTTTTCACCAAATCAGCCGAACACTGCGGTTCGACGACAAGCTATCCCGACCGTGGCAGCGTGATGACAAGCTGGCTGCCTTCCGCAAAGTCTGGGATATGTGGACGCACCGCCTGCCGATGCTGTTCAGCCCATTCAGCGACGTCTGCGTGGATGAACAGCTCGTCCCATTCAGAGGCAGGTGCAGCTTCAAGCATACATGCCAAAAAAGCCGGCCAAATACGGTATAAAGATTTGGGCAAACTGTGATGTAAAATCATCCTACGCCTGGAGACTGCAGGTGTATACAGGCAAAGCAGCTGGCAGTCGTCCTGAAGTCAACCAGGGGATGAGGGTGGTCCTGGAGATGACAGAGGGGCTCCAGGGACACATCATTACCTGTGACAATTTTTTCACGTCCTTCGCACTGGCTGAGGAGCTGCTCAGGAGAAAACTGGCCCTGGTTGGCACAATTCGGCGAAACAAGCCTGAGCTTCCCCCTATTTTGCTCCAGGCAAGAGCGAGAGCGATCCTCTCCTCCACCTTTGCCTTTACGAAGACCCACACACTGGTCTCTTACATCCCTCGACGGGGCAGGAATATGCTGCTTCTAAGCACGAAACACCGCAGTCCAGACGTAAGCGACAAAATGAAGAGAAAGCCAGTCATAATCAAAGACTACAACCGATGCAAAGGAGGTGTCGACAACCTTGATAAGGTAGGCACACATGTATTCTTACTCTTATATTCTTGTCTGAAATATATGTAGGTTTTTTTCAAATGAGCATTTTGCTATAAAATAATTTATATTTGCATCATGAGAGAAAATGCTTGGAATCATTTATTCAAATTGTCTTGTTTTATGTTTTTGTTAGGTTGTTGCCACAGGAGGAGAACACATCGCTGGCCACTTGCCCTCTTCCACAACCTGGTTGACATTTCCCATTACAACGCCTACGTCCTGTGGACATCAATCGAGCCATCCTGGCAGCAGCAGAAACGATTCAAAATGATCTTGTATTATTTATTTTAGTCAGGCTGGAGTAGTTTTAAAAGATTTACTCTTTGAAAGGGGGAAAAAATATGAATATATCATATTTTTATGGCAGTTTTTGTGAAGGTGGCATTTTCTGGCCTTTGGAACACGAGTGTGAGTTTTTGTTTAAATCTATCACTGCAAAAAAAATAACAATGCTTCAAAATCAATGTTGCTGCCAATCATTGACCAATCTAGGGACCTAATAATAACAATAATCAAATATTCCTTGAAATGTATTTTTTGAAAATTATTCTAGTTTTTTGTTCTTTTCAATAAAAAAACTGTGGAGTTTTTTCAACAAACTGGCATTTAAAGGGTTAAAATTCCTAAGATATAATTCATATTTCATATGTGTATGTCAGGCTGGAGTAGTTTTAAAAGATTTACTCTTTGAAACTGGGGGAAAATATGAATATATCATATTTTTATGGCAGTTTTTGTGAGGGTGGCATTTTCTGGCCTTACTGTAGGAACACGAGTGTGAGTTTTTGTTTAAATCTAACACTGCAAAAAAAATAACAATGCATCAAAATCAATGTTGCTGCCAATCATTGACCAATATACGGACCTAATAATAACAATAATCAAATATTCCTTGAAATGTATTTTTTGAAAATGATTCTAGTTTTTTGTTCTTTTCAATAAAAAAACCGTGTGGTTTTTTCAACAAACTGGCATTTAAAGGGTTAAAATTCTTAAAATAAAATTCATATTTGTATGTCAGGCTGGAGTGGTTTTAAAAGATTGACTCTTTTAAAGTGGAAATAAATATTAATATATCATATTTTTTATAGCAGTTTTTGTGAACGTGGCATTTTATGGCCTTAGGAACAAATACGTTTTTTTTTTTAAGGGACTCTTTAGGGTTAACCAAGTTAGCTCAACCGCCGGTTTAACGGCAGATAACGGTTAAAAGTTACCGTTTGTAAACGTTTTTTCTTGTCAGAGGAGGTATGCCGAAGGAAGGGGAAAAGTTTGAGGGACACGTATGTCAAAGAAAGAAAGAGGGAGAAGGAGTGGGCCAACACACTCTCACTCCCTAACGGGCCGTTTCCACTACAGGCGTCAACAAATGCTTTCAACGCTTCGCCCATTCATTTGAATGGGGTGACGTAGGATATTTTCAAACTTCGCCGAACTGCATTGTGGGTAGCATGGCAAGGCGTTGCAAGCATCGCGAGTGTCTATCGGCGTCAAAAGTTGAACAATGTTCAACTTTTGAGGCTCGATGCTTGCTCGAAGCTGGCGTCAGCCAATCAAATCCCGTTTTTGCAATTCCCGCCAGTACAAGCGCTAGCCAATCAAACCGCGTGCAAGCTGGGAGAGCCAGACCGCAGTTCATTTCCTCATATTCCAAACGAGAAATTACGGTAGCAAATCACCCGGTTCTTTCCGACCAGAACTATTTACCGGGATACAAACCGGAGGAACCAGGCATGGAGGGAGGTGGCAGAGACAGTGGGTGAAACTGGTAGGTTTTCGCCTGTTTGGAGATTTTATATCCAGTTTACTTCGTTTTAACATTGCTATTGCTTTGTATGTCGGGGGCGGGAGATTCATGTGATTGGTTGTTGGTGGCGTTGCTCGCAAAAAATCGCCAAGCTTCAGACACACCCAGCTTCAAGATTTTTTGATACCTGTAGTGCAGACGGGCCGTAAGCGTCCAGGAGCGACGTTTGGTCAGTGTCCGTGGCGTCCAGTTGTGACGCTCCTAGGCTCCTTCAGCGTCATAAAGGGACGCAAATAGCTTTCAACTGATTGCAATGTATTCCCATCTGCAGCGGGATTTGACGCTCATGGAAGCACGGCATTCGTTTGTGTCGGCTGCCCTTAAAGGCAATGTGAGCGTCCATTCCCATTGGATAACGGAGAATTGTACACCCGGAAGTAAGTATTCCTCTTACTGTCGATTGATTTTACAGTGATATCTGCACTACTCATCGACTAAAAAACACCAGATTATCCTTGTTAATTACACAACATTGATTGGTTTAAATTGTGTGCAATGCTTTTGTATTGTTCCCCTTCGATTCGGAGAAACAAATATTTTTTGTGAGTAAAGGATGGCAGAAGACACTACACTACGCAGAATCCCCAGCTATCGTTTGGACTACACCATGTGCTCTGTTTGACAAACCCCGTTTTTTTTCACCATTCATTCCAATGGCTGGCGTCTATGTCACGTGATCTTCAAATCTCTCCCTGCAGAAAAAGAAAACATGGCCGAACTTCGTTTTATTCTCGGTGGAAAATGCCTATTTTAAAGTTAGTTTGGCCATTAAAATGCGTTTTGATGTCATTTGATGCGAGAAATATGAATTGTTATTTCCGATTATGTGTGCAGTGGATGTACATGATCTTTAGTTTGCTAGTTATTACGAAGATTACTTCAGGAAATCGCAACGTTTTCATTGTTACCAAGGTGGTTGCTAGGGACGCTGCTATCGATATTATTTATGTTATGTTGTGTAACTGTTTAATGGTGTTATCTTTATTGCTACCCCCTTCCCCGTCAATGTATAGTGTTGGTCCACAGCGCAAACATATTAGTTTAACAAAATCCGCATCTAAAGATAGGTTATTTTCCCCTGTGCAATTCCAGTCTCACATCTCACAGCACATCGTCATTAACAAATACCGGAAACAGACCGATAACATTTAAAAGAAAAAAAAAAAGATACTTTATTCCGAGCGTGCTTGCTTTTCTCTTTGAAAGTCATCACATAACGGCATTGTAATACACGGTTCGGCTGCATTAAATAATACATATCTGCCGTAGTTCTGTATTTATAGAGCCCTGATGAGAAGACTTCTAGACAAACATGAGGAACTGAAAACGTGACATGGATCATAAATATATCAGCCATTAAACAACATCTTATATTTATTTTCACACAATACGTCTCGTTGCAGTATCAACACTAATTCGGCTGACTTTTATATTTGATCCAATTGGTAGATAGGCTGTATTTACACCATAAAGGTGCACAGCTGATATAAAGGGACACCTAGTGGTTAAAGCATGTTATTGAATTTCATTATTTTTATTATTAGATATTAATAGGCTCCCTATAAAGTATATTCATTACTCGTTATTCTCTACTAATAGTTAATTAAAGACTGTATATAATGACTATTTTGCACATCCCTTTTAAGATTTCAAGATTTTCTAAGGTTTATTGACATATCATATAGGCCTACACAACTATGGTGTAGTTCTGCATTGAATGAAAAACTTGGGTCGCAGGTTTCTCAATAGTGCATTACAAGACATCTATCAATATTTGTACATACCTCCAGCAATGTTAACTATGTTGAAGCACTTATTTTAACTGATATTATACATATGTATTATACTCTTATAATATGTATGTAGATATTTAATCTCCGACCTTGTCAGGTATTGAACAATCAATAAATAAAGAACACAGAATTGTTAAATATAAAACACAGAATTTGTGTGATTATACTAAATGATTTACAAATAAACACCACTACATATTTACAACTGTTACACATGCTGATGTAACGCAAATGTTCCAACTTGGGATCAATAAAGTATATCTTATCTTAAGCTGATCGATGGCTACTGCCATATTTGCTAAATGTGCCCCTGAACCTTGACAAGTGCATGTTTCAGGCTTATCAATTAATGTAATGTTATCAATTAACAACAGGGGTCACAAACATAAGACCAGCTGTTAAATAAAGCTCTTCTGACCTTAGCTGGCATGTGTGTATATATATTAATGCTGCCCATTATGGGCACAAGCAATTTTCACCCATTTATTAATTATATGTTTTAAATTTGAGTGTTTCCTACCCCCTAAACCTCCAGGGATGTACACAGTTTAATACTGGCAACTTCTTATTATGGGAAATACGAAAACGTCTTTTAAAACTACAACTCCCAGTAGTACAGTACCGAAGGAGTGGCAGACCGGGGTGGTGGTTCCCCTATTTAAAAAGGGGGATCAGAGGGTGTGTGCCAATTACAGAGGCATCACACTACTCAGCCTCCCCGGGAAAGTTTACTCTAAGGTACTCGAAAGGAGGGTCAGGCCGATTGTCGAACCTCAGATTGAGGAGGAACAATGCGGATTCCGTCCTGGTCGTGGAACGACGGATCAGCTTTTTACTCTCGCAAGGATCCTGGAGGGGGCCTGGGAGTACGCTTATCCGGTCTACATGTGTTTTGTAGACTTGGAGAAGGCGTATGACCAAGTTCCCAGGGAGTTACTGTGGGAGGTGCTGCGGGAGTATGGGGTGAGGGGGTCTCTACTCAGGGCCATCCAATCTATGTACTCCCAAAGCGAGAGCTGTGTCCGGGTCCTCGGCAGTAAGTCGGACCCATTTCCGGTGAGGGTTGGCCTCCGCCAGGGCTGCGCTTTGTCACCAATCCTGTTTGTAATATACATGGATCGGATTTCGAGGCGTAGTCATGGGGGAGGGGGTCTGCAGTTCGGTGGACTAAGGATTGCACCACTGCTTTTTGCAGATGATGTGGTTCTAATGGCTTCATCGGTCTGCGACCTTCAGCACTCACTGGATCGGTTCACAACCGAGTGTGAAGCGGCTGGGATGAGGATCAGCACCTCTAAATCTGAGGCCATGGTTCTCAGCAGGAAACCGATGGACTGTCCACTCCAGGTAGGGAATGAGTCCTTACCCCAAGTGAAGGAGTTCAAGTATCTCGGGGTCTTGTTCTCGAGTGAGGGAACAATGGAGCGTGAGATGGGCCGGAGAATCGGAGCAGCGGGAGCGGTACTGCAGTCGCTTTACCGCACCGTTGTGACGAAAAGGGAGCTGAGCCAGAAGGCAAAGCTCTCGGTCTTCCGGGCCATTTTCGTTCCTACCCTCACCTATGGTCATGAAGGATGGGTCATGACCGAAAGAACGAGATCGCGGATACAAGCGGCCGAGATGGGTTTTCTCCGCAGGGTGGCTGGTGTCTCCCTTAGGGATAAGGTGAGAAGTTCGGTCATCAGGGAGGGACTCGGAGTTGAGCCGCTCCTCCTTCGCGTCGAAAGGAGCCAGTTGAGGTGGTTCGGGCACCTAGTTAGGATGCCACCTGGGCGCCTCCCTAGGGAGGTGTTCCAGGCACGTCTAGCTGGGAAGAGACCAAGGGGTAGACCTAGGACCAGGTGGAGGGATTATATCTCTTCGCTGGCCTGGGAGCGCCTTGGGATCCCCCAGTCAGAGCTGGTTGATGTCGCCAGGGAAAAGAAAGTTTGGGGCTCTCTGCTGGAACTGCTACCCCCGCGACCCGACCACGGATAAGCGGGAGAAGATGGATGGATGGATGGAACTCCCAGTAGAGACGTGCCATAGATACAGAACATGTTGCGAAACAGAATAGCCAGCATGTGTAGTTCTAGGGACGGGGTGGGGGAGGGGGGGACGCGGTGGACCCGTTCAAATCCAGTTTTGGACAGTCTGCCGTGGTTCCATCCCATTTCAAGTGCTGTTCGAGAATCGGCGTAACCCTCGGAGCACACTCTCCAATCACAGAGCTTGAGGACTATCACGGGGTTTGTCAAACAGAGCACATGGTGTAGTCCAAACGATAGCTGGGGATTCTGGGTAGTGTAGTGTCTTCTGCCATCCTTTACTCAGAAAAAATATTTGTTTCTCCGAATCGAAGGGGAAAAATACAAAAGCATTGCACACAATTTAAACCAATCAATGTTGTGTAATTAACAAGGATAATCTGGTGTTTTTTAGTCGATGAGTAGTGCAGATATCACTGTAAAATCAATCGACAGTAAGAGGAATACTTACTTCCGGGTGTACAATTATCCGTTATCCAATGGGAATGGACGCTCACATTGCCTTTAAGGGCAGCCGACACAAACGAATGCCGTGCTTCCATCAGCGTCAAATCCCGCCGCAGATGGGAATACATTGCAATCAGTTGAAAGCTATTTGCGTCCCTTTATGACGCTGAAGGAGCCTAGGAGCGTCACAACTGGACGCCACGGACACTGACCAAACGTCGCTCCTGGACGCTTAGGGAGTGAGAGTGTGTTGCCGCAGCAGGGACCAATAACAAGTGGAAATACTCTGCGGTCCTGTCCTTCCTCGACCCATTTGTTACCTGAGAAAAACCACCAGCAATATGGTGTCGGGGAAGACAGGACCTCAGGGTATGGAGGTGAAGCGCAGGGAGCAAACGGAAGAGGTTGGTTGACAAGTGGAGACACTCATTCGCACTGCATAGGAAAGTCATACAGAATATCTACAAAAAAAATGTAAAAATCAAAGTTCAAGAGAATATCAAGGCTATAACTGCTTAATTTATCAATAAGTAATTATAATTATACAAGTGCAATTGTAAAAAGTTGTATTCTCACTAAATCTAGAATTACATTACCTGTTCCATTTTACTATCTCATTATTATATTTGCCTCAATGGAATACAAAATACATCTTTCTTATATTTACAGATGAACATGAGTTTTCAGAGGGCAGTGAGGCAGAGGAACACCACGATGCTACTGCTGATGCATCAGACAAATGCCGGTGTCGGTACCAGATGTGTTCGGGGTACCAGATGTGTTCGGGTGTATTTCCGTCGCATCCGTCATATACTCACCTCCCTCTGCTCCCAGCGCTCTGCTGCTCTGCTCTGCTCTGTCTGCGGAACTGCAGCTGGAGGAACTCGGGACAGCTTGTTATGTGTGGGGTGCTATGGTGGGGTCCCATGTACTTGTGCACGTAAATAATGTTTCTAATTATTTACAATTAAAAAATATATATATATTCTGCATTACTTTAGCCAACACTTTTATAAGGCCACTAGATTAGATAATTACGAAATGTGTAGATAGAATACATATCTTTCAGGTTGTTATTTTGTCATTATGTTTAATGTTTTATTTACCTTTGAGTGCCCAAGATCAGCCTCTTAATTTACCCAGGGCCTAGTGCTTGGCTTTGGGCATGAAAATTCAGGAAACTCCCCTGAGTATTTTATTAAATATCTGAACTTTGGAGAGGAGTTGGGGGACACACGACACACTGACGTCGCGACGTACGACGTCACGACGTAATGACGTTAATGATGTCAATGATGTCACGCATTGTGATTGGCTGTACGGTAATTTACCCACGCTGTCTAGAGCAGTGGTTCTCAAACTTTTTGTGCCCAAGGCACACCAAAGGACAAGTCAAAATCTCAAGGCACACCTATTGTGCAAAATAGCCCTTATAACACATGTTATCACTCATATCATGTAAAATATCTGTAAATGTGCATAATTATTTACTAATGCCAAATAAAATGTGACAAAGACAACTATATTACTCATGAAATATTTATTAATGAAATATTTCAGAAATTAATTTGAAACGTTATCAAATTAGGCTTCATCAAAGCAGCAACACACTCATTTAAACCAGAAAGGTCACAAAATTAAAAATGAGGCAAAGGAAACTCAGCAGAAATTCAGCACAGAGAACTGTCAATGCAAGGAAGCTGCATTGTCCATGGTCCTGAACTACAAATTATAAATGTAACATTTCAGCAATCAGCATTGAAACATGTGCTATTGTAAATATTTTTGCCGACTTACAAATTAGTGAGATACATGTGCCTGTCGGGGCCATGGATGTATAATAAGAACTGGATACAGCGTGGGAGGCGGGGCCTCATTCATTCCTATGAGAGTTGCTCAATGGCGCATGATGACAAAATGGCCCAACTTTTGAGAGAGCGAAACGTCACAGATTACCCAGCATGCCTGAGAAGTACCCGTATGTGCACTCATAGAGCATGCGCAACTTTAACCACGCCGCCCAAAAGGCTCGTTCACATTAAGCACGTGAATTTGCGTACACGTAACAGCACCGCGCGTTCATGACAGCATGGTACTGGATTTATATTAACGAGGCGGCAGTTAGCAGCTAGCGGCTAAATTATGCTAAATTACACATCAATCGTTATGTACTTTTATATTACGCTGACATCAGGATCTAGTGATATCCAAGCAACAGAGCTTCATTTAGCATGATACTTGTGTGGGTTGTACATGAAACCACTTGGTAATATATACAAATGTATATGTTGAAGCCTGTTATGATCAATTGTGAGTTAAAACTTTATCTAAAAAGTAAAGCTGATGATGGATTACTGTGGTGGAGTTAAAATAACAATAGCCTATTTCTTTTTTAAATGTGATGGAGTAAAAGGATAGTAACTGTGATTATTCATGTTAAGGCGAGACACACCAGGTGAATAGGGTAATTTTTTTTAACTTAAAGGTATCAGCTAGAAATGTCTCCAGTTAATTACTTACAATAAGGCAATTGTCTTTTGTATTACAAGTTTTCTGAAATAGCATGTTTAAATATGCAAATTATCCATTATCTCATTAAATATGCACATATTTTAACACATTTCAGGAATCGAAATCTGAACTTTGGATATAGCCAGATTCAAAATTATTGTTTCATTTTGTAGTCATATTAGTATCTAAGGCTTTTACAGAAGGGATATTGGATATCTCTTTTTATCACTCCATAAATCAGAAAATACTGTCAACAGCCCTAAAATATCCATTTTCGCCATGTTTTTAGGTATACAATGTTGTATAATTCAGGCTATGAATGATATATGAACAAACCCTTCTGTAAAAGCCTTCATAATATTGATAGGAATATAACTGGAAGGTTTGGTGTCTCTACGTGCTACTGAAGTTGAAATTTCGAACTCAGAGTAGGAGAAAAAACTCATTTTGAGAAAACGACCTTTAAAGATTGCAGTGAGGTGCTAGCTAAACCCTCCTGTTATTTGGATGACAGCTTGCGCATCGACGCACTCCGTGAAGGTATTTCATGTTCAGGGTCATTTTTTTTTTGACAATTGTTGTCGTCTTCTCTGTGAACGTTTTTTTCGCCGTTCTTTTGGCATTTTGAGATTTCAATTTCTAGCTGAAAGCTAACCAGGAACTGTTTTAGCACACCACGTGACGCATCTGAACGAATCACGTTGTCAGAAATTGACACCAGCCAATTTCGTTTCTTGGTTTAAGACCCCTTTGTGCTTTCATGATTGGTTGCTGATACAAAGGAAATGACCATATTTGGATCCGATGAGATTGTGCAGGAGAGACACAGCTTTCCAGCGATATCTCTGTTGACATGGTGCACACAGCGGTCGCGGTACTTTATGTTACGTTAGAATGCTAACTTTTGGTGAATTTAGGAGAAATCTACAGACGCAAATAGACAAACTATAGTAAAATAAACACTTCAATGTGTATTTTGTACGTTTTCCTTCCAAAAGCCTGAAAGAAAACATGTTATGGAATCAAAATAGCACAAAATCACAAAATTGACCAGTACTTGAAAAACGATGTTTTTGCCTGCCGTGTCTCGCCTTAAGTAGCCCACTAGTAACTAAAACAATTGCAAGTGCAATAAGAAGCTACAGGAACGTTAATCTACGTCGGTAATATTAACTTTATTTCATACAACATTTACGGTACAAGATTGACATCATACAGCCCATGTAGTATACTATTTTACAAATGATGAATTACAGCAAACATGTGCAATATATCCATTATTAAAGCTCCGTGGGCTGGCAGTAAGGCGATATGGTCCGTTGTTATTGTGCATCCATGGGTAAAGATAAACGCATGTAGTACTGAACACGTAACATGAACGTGCCGGGCAGCGCGGTCCCGTGGGTTAGATGCGCGTTCATAATGCAGAGGGAAATAACTCTCAGAATAACGTTATTAGCACATTTTTACAACTTGAGGAACGAATGTTTTTAATAAGGGCTATACAAACGTTCATACTGGGTAGTTTATTTAGTTTAAAAAAAATTATCCAACGAGTTACAGACCACTCTTTCCCCATGTAAATCAATGGGAAAAAGTGTTTCCGGGCCCAGCAACCTAAAGGAAGTGTAGTACCGCCGTTTGACCAGCACGAATATTCTCATCAGACTCCGGCGCACTTCCTGGGGGCTTGGTCGGGGCGCGCATAATTTTTTAATCCTTGGTGGCACTGAGGAGAGGGCCACTCGCAAGTCCTGTTCAACAGAGAGCCATGACCTCCTGTTGTTCTTCATGTAAATCAGAGTAGAGAACGCCAACTCCAGAGATGGGGTCGTTACTAAAAAAAAGTAATATATTACACTACTTCGTTACTATCTACATAAAGTAACTCGTTACTTTACTCGCCGAGCACGTACGAACTGCGCATGCGTGAGTGGCAATAACTTTCCTTACCAGCAGGCGGCGGTAGTGTGTATTTGTCATTCAAAACAGGCAACAACCGGAAGACAGAGAAGAAGAACAGACTACCTGATATAAACAAATAACAAATAGCGTGTGCGGTAGCTTCACCTTAGCATGTGTTCTTTGCAGGTGTTTGTTGAGGTTTGACATGGTGTTTACAGCAGTGGATAAAAGCTTCTGGCCTGGACACAGTTTGCACCTCACCGTCACATTCCTGTCTATTCTTCGGACGAACTCAAAATAATGGGCATACCTCCACCCAGTGGCGGCGCTAGGGGGTGGCTACTTGGGCTCAAGCCTCGGATGTTTTCTGAAAAGCCCCGGATGTTTCACTTAAAAAAAAAAAATTAATTTTTTTTTTTTAAGAACGTCTCGGGAGTAATGTGCAGTACCGGAGTCCACCAGAGAGGCAGCCACTGTGGGACATTAGCCTGCGTACTGCGTAGCCTGCCCTGAAGAAGAAGTGATCCTTCCTAGTGCCTGACGAGTTTTAAGCTAATAGCATATACAGTTATGGATATTAGAAAGTTATTGTCATCGAAGCAGGCCACAAGCTGCAGCAGCAGCAGCAGTATCAGCAGCAGCAGTATCAGCAGCTGACAACAATGTCATCACCAGCAGTCAATAAATGGATGATGTTTCAGGTTTGTTAATCTAATGGTGATATCTGCACTCTGGCTGACTGAGTAAGAAGTGAAAAAGAGTGATGTAATGTTAATGTTATAGCTAGTAAACATGGAGTAACCACACTAAGTATACCCTTATATGTTAGTATGTATACAGAACATGACTAAAAATTATCCTAAGATGTAACGTTAACCCTTCATACCTCAGTCTACTTTTAAGACACTAAAATAACGTATTCCAATTTTTATTTTGTTTTCACGCGTGGAATTATACCGGCTCTCGTTTCAGTACACATAACAACAGAACTGACAGGCAACCCTCTGAATCAGACTCTGATTGGCTGTGACTGCATCCACTCAGAGTGTCCGATTCAGAAACGTGACTCTTACGGCCCCGTCCACACAGCGGCGTGCGTTGAAGCTTCCAACGCTTCTGCCCATTCACTTTTAATGGGGTGACGTCACTTTTAGCCGAACTGCATCGTGGGAAGCGACGCGGAGCGTTGCTGGCGTGGCTCGCTGCAAAAGTTGAGCAATGCTCAACTTTTGACGCCTCGGCAGAAGCGTCAGCCAATCTAATCATATGCCAGTACAAGCTCTAGCCAATCAAACCGCTGCTTGTGTGTCAGGGGCGGGAGATTCATGTGATTGGTTGTTGGTCGAGTGTCAGACACGCCCGCCGGCAAGCGTCAACGCACGCCGCTGTGTGGACGGGCCGTTACACTCTTTACGTCACAAACAAAGATGGTGGATGCGAATAGATCTATAAAACGATAAGCAATGCGCCAGAATCAAGGTGAGACTATCCGCATCCTTTAAAACTCTACGCACATTCGTTTCACCTTAATAAGTAAACGACTATTTGAGTGAGTTAAGGCATTAGTTTGCTTCATTAAAGGGTGTTAATGAGTGTTCTCCAGTGCCTTTTGTCCGCTTTAAGGTGTTATTAAGGTAGGGTTAATGTTGCTCTCAAAGTGCACCAGATTGATGCTTTCAACTTCAATATTTAAAAAAAATCTTCCCGGACGCCCCGAGAGGAGGCGACGACCCCCCTAAAGGATGTTCAGTCCACCCCCCACTTATAAAAAATAGCACTGTACCCCCCCCCCCCCCCCCCAACTCAACGACTCCTGGGCTAAGCCCCGGATCTCCTACAATCCTAAATCCGCCTCTGCCTCCACCCCTCGAAAGTTATCGCTGACTCAGCCATGTTTATGCAGCACTGCACGTGGAGATGTGGACGCACAAGTCGCGCAGATTACGTACATATAAACCTACAAAGTACTGATATAGTAAATTAAAAAATAATTATTTTTGTGTAGTATATTGCAATAATAATGTATGGTTGTCACAAAATCCCACGGCACACCCGGACTTGCCTCACGGCACACCAGTGTGCCGCAGCACACCGTTTGGGAACCACTGGTCTAGAGTATAGAGGTTTTTTTTTATCATTACATTACATTGCATTTAGCTGACGCTTAAGTGCCTTCGACCAACAACATAAAAACTTGAATAAATACAATACAAACTTGAAGAAAAACAAAGACGAATGAGGAGAAGAATAAGAGAAATCGAAGGTAAGAAGTATATAACGTAATATGGTAGGTAATATGTAATATGTTCAGTGCCGTTGGTACGTTAGTTCAAACAGTAACAACGGACTATTTTTCTTAGCGGATGCATGTAAATTTAAATCAATACAACTATTTTTTAAATCAATAAAATCACTTTCTAAATCCACAAAATAATTAATAATAAATTAATATTGGGAGTCATATCGTTACTTTGTTGAGAATGTGTCCATGTAATAAGCGGGATAATGTGCAGCGACTTGGTCATTATGGTGAAAAGAACACCTTCATGCCGATCTAGATCCCTCCGCTTCCCCATAATGACCGCAACATTTTCGCGCCATAGGTAGTATGTAATATTTTCTTTTGTTCTTAACTTTCATGACAGAAATGGAGAGCTTTTATACTGAGATAAAGCACTACGTGCTCAATGGTGGTTACCACGATCTCACCATCGCTGCTGAAAAGCCTGATACAAGGAAGGCGTTAATTCGGAGGGCATCCAAACAATACCTGATCAAAGGTAAGTAACAGAATAAGACCATGGTTAAGTCACGAACATACGTTTTTATTATGAGGTATAAACCCCCTGTACATGTGACATCATCACATCCCTTTACTTTTAGGGATCAATAAAGTATATATCTATCTATCTATTTATCTAATGGTGTTTTTTGGTGCAAAAGTGATCATATCTCTAATGGTTTATCATATTGCAATTCCAACATTTTTCAGTAAATCGCAAGGACTCCACAGCTTGTTTCTCCTTTTTCTTTTTATTAGTATACACACTATTACTGTAGTTGTTATGTCTAAACCCCATTTGCCACTGGATTTCTTGAACAGCTTTTAGTCATAATGTCATCTCTACACATGTCTAAATGATTGTTTTTTTGTTCCTGATGTGCCAGCTGGAGATTTGTACTACACATACAAGGACAATGAGAGGATGGTTGTGTGCACCAAGGACCAAATTATCAATGTCCTGAAGGAGTGCCATGATAACCTGGGTTCCGGAGGTCATGCAGGGAGAAGGCGCACCACCGAGAAGGTTTTGGCAACGTACCACTGGTCCACTATGCGGGAGGACGTGAATAAATGGGTGGGAGTTTTTGACTGACTGATTATTGATCTACAGAAATGTGTTGTATGCAGTGTTCGAATTACCCATTTGCTTTCGGGGGAGCCCTATTTTTTTGTGCACATCCTGCTACTAAATATGTCACACGCACGCTCTGTTGACTGGCGGAGCAGCGCGGATGCGATCAATTGCTATAAAAACACTCTGCTACTACTATAGACGGTATTACTGCCAAGGCACAATAACATTTCAGAGAGAATAAATAACAACATGAGGCTACTGTTTCAAAACCAATTGATAGCCATTAGCCAACATTTATTCAATTGCAACAAACAAAACAAAGCAACGACATCAGCTGCTGTTGGGGACACATGGCAGCGTTTTTCAATGTAAAGGCTATATAACATAGGCACGGCGGCCTCAGAATTTAAATTAGTTGAACTTTTTTTCAGCTGAAGGGGAAGGAATTGGGGCTTCTTTAGGACCAGCCTGGAATAGGCCTACAGTATTGTCCCTATCGCTTCTTCCCTGTCACTCCCCTGTGGGTGGATTGCTATGGAGGGAAAACGGACGAGAAGTTACAAACATGCAAGCAGGCTATGAAACCTGTGTGTGTGTGTTGCTGAAAGAGCAACGCCTATAGATTGATTAGACTATACGCAAGTCAATCAGTCTGATAAAAACCTAATAAATCCCACAACCAAAAATGATATCAACAGTAGGACTGGGGCCAGTCCAAACAAACAAAAAGCTCAAACAGTAAAATATACTCTCTTACCTTACTGTAAAAGCGACCACAGGGACCTGGGCGGCTTCTTCTTCGCTTTCGGTCCCGGAACCCAGGATGTGGAGGGTTTGTGGCCAGCTTTGATCCAAGACCGTACAAATGGCTGAGGGTCGAATTGCTCCAGGGGGGGGCCATTGATGTCTACGAAGAGAAGTGAGAAGAGGCTCTTCTCCCGCAACTTGTTGCGTTTGTCGGTGTCGGTCGAATTGACGGCAGAAAACCCCCTCTCACACTCAGCTGATGTAGGCAAAAAGGTCTTGCTCGCTGTCTGCAGTTTTTGCAGGGCTTTCCCTGGAGATTTATTCTCTAATTTGTAGTCCCGAAACTCCTCAATGGCCTCTCGGGCCGGTTCCCCCAGTACTTTTGCCAGTGCGCGTACTTCATTCTCCCCATAGAGGATCAGGGCGCTCCGTTGTTCGGGCCAAAAGCGCTTGTCCAGTGGTTTCAGCATGCGGACCAGGTCCGGTTCAGGCAGTCGCTTCTTCAAACTGTCTATTATAGACTGGTAAAACTGCAGACGGTTTATCTTGGGCCTGTTCTCTGAGAGCTCAACATCCTTGAACATGCCAGTAGCAATGCCTTCTTCCACTTTTTGTGTGGACTTTCCGCCACTGGTTTTCATAGCTGTCAACACATCGATGGTCTGCTGAATGTAGCAACTTGCATCTACCAAAGATGTTTCTCTGCGTTGCAGTTTTAGCGACAGGCTTTTAAGTTCTCGAAGAACATCCTTCATTGTTGCCAAATCAGCCAGAAATCCAGTGCTCGTGAGGAGTTTGTGCAGTCCCCTGAATTTCTGTCTCTCTGTGTCACTGCGAGATGATGTGTCGTCTGTTGCGGTTTTGAATTGGCGTGCCAGTGCGGGATAATCTTTCCAGACAGCTTTCACAGTCTGAAAACTACTAGCCACCCAACGAATAGTGAAGATTTGGCCTATTTTCAATATTTGCACGTTTAATTCTGCTGCTGCTTCTTGGAGCAAACGGGCATTTTTTGTTGACTGGTGATAGAGAGCATATAGTTTTGCAACAAAAAACTCAA
This sequence comes from Gymnodraco acuticeps, assembly GCF_902827175.1. Classification (NCBI taxonomy): domain Eukaryota; kingdom Metazoa; phylum Chordata; class Actinopteri; order Perciformes; family Bathydraconidae; genus Gymnodraco; species Gymnodraco acuticeps. The sequence continues at coordinate 309,612 of NW_022990741.1, read as the reverse complement.
ATTGATTACACCCAGCTACTTCTTTAAGGCAATCCTTGACAGCCAATTCTAGTCGGTGGGATAGACAGTGAATAGACTGCACTTTGGGGAAATCCTGTTTGAGTTTTGTCACAAGTCCCCCAACTCTGCCTGTGAGTACTGCTGCTCCATCCGTTGCTATTGAGATGAGATTTTTCCCCAAGAACTCGTCATCCAATCCAGCTTGTTTTAAGCTTTTCCTCAAACTGCTGTACAGCGAGTTAGCATCCGTACCTTCTGAAAGCTCAACAATATCCAAAAAAACATTGTCCACTTCCCCTTTTCCTGTCATGTCACATCGCACGTAAATAATCATGTAGGCCCGCCCATGAACTGTGCTCTCATCTATTGTGATACTAATTAGTGAGCCCATGTCTTTTATGTTGGAAACGAATTTAGCTCTCATTTCCTCTGCGATATGCCTGATTATTTCAGCACAGGCATGGTCCGATTTGTGCACAGTCCATACCGTAGCACCATTGAGTTGTTGTAGGAACATTACAGCAGGTAGCTTTCTGTATGACATTTCTTCTTTGGCAATCATATACGCAGATCTGAACGATGTATATGTCTCATGCATTAGATCAGCATTGATTGCTAATACCTTGTTTGGCAGGACATCTTTCTTTCTCATCTCCGAAATTGCAATTGCCTTTTCATGTGCCTGGCTCTTATCGTGCTTATAAATCTTTTTTCGCAGGTTATTTTGTTGATCACAGCTGACCTGTCCCTGAATCCATTCTGGTGAAAGGTGCACTCCGGTGGATTTCTCTCCGAGAGGCAAGGAGATCAATATTGTTTTTGCGTCTTTGCAAATCTCACATCCAAATTTTTTATTTTTTATGAAAAGCCATGGATACTTTTCTTTCCACTCACTACATCTTTTCAGTGTCCAGTTAAAAGGCAGGCCATCATGGGCATCGTCAGCGTCAGGTTCGCTAGTGCAGGTCGAACCGGCGGCTGTGGCCATTGTTGAAGCCTCTTCTGAAGCCTCTTCTGGCTCCACATCGGCAGGCCTTTCCCTCTGAGTGGAGCTGTCAAAATCGACCCTACAGCCGCTAACAGCTGGCGAACTAAAAGTTGTCCGGTTGACATCTTCATTTTTCGACTCCTTTGCTTCTTTAGTCGTGAAACCAAAAGCTGCGAGGCTGGGCTGTTTTCGTTTCGCCATTTTCTTTATTATTTAGTAAACAACATCAATATGAACATTTCAAATCCCGCGCCGGCGCCACCGTAACCATAGCAACGTAAGTAGCGTAAACAATGCAGCACCGCCACGTACAGAGCAACACACAGAAATATTCACAAATGTAAAACGAATATTCAGAAACTGTAATGAACAATGCCTATAATTTATTTCAAGAACTTTTATTTACAGAAACTCAACATTTCTAATCTGTGTGACACAAATATGCACGATTTTTTTGGGCTCCCCCTATTTATCTCAAAGTCGGCCTTCGGGGGAGCCAAGCTCCCCCTGGCTCCCCCCCATTTCGAACACTGGTTGTATGTGTACATTGAAACAGACTGAGACAGTTTGAGCTCCATCAGAGCTGTCTAAAAACATATTTCAGAACTTGAACTGTTTAATTCTGTCTCCTCTGAAAGTTTTCTCTGTTCTATCATTTTTATACCTAACATTTTTTGTTTTGCTGATTGAAAATGTAATATTTTTGCTAAGGTTGATGAGTGTCCCCACTGCCAGCAACACAAGGTCATTAAAACGGTTGCACCCGTACTGCATCCGATTCATGTTCCCGAGGCATGGACTGTCCTTGGTGTGGATCTCATTGGCCCACTTAACTCCACTGCTAAGGGCAAAAGGTACTATCATGATGGGCTGAAGCATGTGTAACCTCCTTTAAAAGGTTCTAAATGTGAAGAATCTGGTTTAAAAAGAAAGGAAATAATTGACAGTGACTCCGTATGTATTTACAACATTCTGCATTTTATATTGCAGATACATTCTAACAGCGACTGATCTTTTCACGAAGTGGGTGGTAGCAAAAACGCTCTACCACAAAACAGCTGCTGAGGTCTCAAAAAAGATCGTAAATATTCTTCTCGATTTCGGGCTTGTCGAGAAGATCATTACCGACCAAGGATGGGAATTTGTCAATGAGGTACAATAATCTATCTAATACAGTGTATGTGTTATGTGTAACAATGTAATACGATTTTTCAGGTAATTTGGTAATTGGTGTACACTAAACCATCTGCAGGTAAACCGTGGTGTTTTCGATGCACTGGGTGTAAAACACTGCATCACTTCAGCGTACCATCCCCAGTGCAATGGCCAAGATGAGCGCACAAACCAAACCATCAAAAAAGCACTTGCAAAGTACTGTGGAGAGGACCAGAATGACTGGGATGTACACCTGAGGGGCATTGTGGCGAGCATTAACACCTCAAAGCAGGTACAATGTTGTAACAAATGCAGATGGAAACAATACTCAACAGAGATACTAAAAGGAATTTTTATGCTTTCAGAGGTCAACCAAGTGCACGCCCTATTTTGCCCAGTTTGGGGGCCCCCCTCGCGTCCCGGGTGTTATAAATGCTACACTCAATGACGGGGATGATACCTCTGTTTTGGTGCCTGCTGATGAGGCAGAACAGCAGCTTGAGGCAAAGCCTGAAACCATTGCAGATTTGTACTCGAAGGTGAGAATAAAATGGCAATATTTAAAACATAATAACTCCTAAAAAATGCTAGCGTATGTTAAGGACTGTAAATGATAACTGTTACATGTCTTTCTCAGATTTAGCAAAACATCCAAATAGCACAACAGAGACAGAATATCTCTTATGAAAAACGCAAGGGAAAGAATGTAAAATCGTTCCTGATTAACGTTGGAGATGAGGTCCTAAGAGTGAATAAGAGGAAGGAGGGCCGAAAAGGTGGAAAACTGGAGTGCAACTGGTTTGGCCCTTATGTGGTTTCCTCAATCACCAACAAGGGTGTGGCAACCCTGTTGAGCTCAACAGGAGCTCAGCTGAGACAGGGTGTGAATGTGTCTCAGCTGAAGCCCTTTATCAGGCCTACGTTGAGAGGTATTTTGATTATCAATACAAGGACACATTTTAGGTATACTTCATGTGTGGTACTTCAATAATACTGTTTATTTTTTGTCTATCTATCTAATAACAGCTGAACCGAAGTTGGATTCGGAGGGATCAGTTGCTGACCACCAGTATGCCCTCTCTGGTGTGAAATACGCAAAGGATCTACATCCGATTCAAGACAAGCTGGTAGGTGCATTGTTTTGATTTTAATTTGTCTATGTTTTCTATTGGCTTGAAGTATTTTTTGCAATCTGTTATTTGCAGCTCAGCTATGTGCTAGACCACGATAGGCCTGGAGCAGAGGTCATTGTAAAGGAAGGGGATGTGTGCCTGACCAGAGGACTTTTGGAGCCTGGGTCTTCCTCAGTGCATGGAGTCAAATGTAGGTATACTTGAGCTTTCCTGCCAACTTTATCTTGTCTAAAATAAATGGCACAGGTAACTTACTGTTGTTACTGTTTCAGATTGGAAACACGTGCCTGAAGATGGTACAATAAGCCACCCAAGGACATGTACGGTTTTCAACAGACATCATTGGCCTGCTTTTTTCTTTTGAATAACACATATTTTCTAAATAGCTGTTTAGTGGTGAAACTCCAATCTCGTGAAGTGTGGTTTTCTCTTGTTGTTGAACATACTTCTATGAAGATTTCATTTATTTTGGAAAACTATCAATATAGGGCAAAGATATATATATCGTGGATATGTATGTGGTTCCTACCTGGAAGTCCAAAACAGCTGACGCGTTGGCCAGTTTTCCAGTAAGTTCCTGTTGCTTGAGACCTTCTATGTTGCTTGACATTGATATACAGCAACTTAAAATCCCTTGTTTAAAATGCTAGGCTGACCAATTGGTCACCAAAATATTTGCTTTGCGTGAGTCTGTTCCAAATGATCTCACCAGCTGGTACAAAATGAACACAAGTTGTGCTGTGTGGTTTTCTTCTGGTGTTGAATTATGTCTCATTTTAGCTGTTTTGTCAATGGTTGACAGGTGATCAAGCCAGCAAAGAGAGTTATATTTGCTCGACCCTCTTAAGCCAGATGGATTTGGTGACAGTTCCTACAAGGACATATTTAGGTTTTTGTAAAATGATTACCCAGCCCCGTTCTGTGGCTTGTATGTGAATTCTAAATAGTTTATAGTATTATAATACTGCAGTAACCATCTTGTAGACCAGGGGTCTGAATCTGATCAAATTCATTTATAATATATCTCCATTTCTACAAAGTCTGGTGTGTCCTTAGTGGAACCAAAAAAAAAAGTCTGCAACAGGATGCTATGAATTATAATGTTCATTTTGTTATAAGCCTTGTTCAAAGGTTGTTTTCAAGTTCAGCTTTGTTCAGAGGCTGGTAAACGTCTTTTTGTTTGTTTTATTTTAGCCCCGTTCAGTGGCTTTCATAACTTTCCTCTTTTAAGGCAAGGCATGTTCAATGTAAGGAAATCCAAAAACATGAATTCACCAAATCAATTCCCATGTCTTATAATTTCTTTTGACAGTGACCTAGCGCACCGCATTGCTCCAGGTCAGTGGACAGTAAAGTTCGGCAGAGACGTCAAGGTACATTTCTCCACCATCTCATACACCTGCTTTCACATGTCTTTATTTTCCATTTGACCATGCACATCACTGTTATATTCCAAATGCTTACAGGGTTTGCCTCACCAAACCACGGGCAATGACTGTGGTGTCTTCATACTGATGGTCAATTCCTCTCTTGACACTTTTTTTTAAGGGGTTTTGTTAATTTTTAAAACTCATAACTTAACAGATCTTTATCCTTTCACAGTATGCACTGAACTTCAGCACAGATGCTCCACTTTGGTTTACCGAGGTCAGTATTTATCCTCTGAGTTAGTATTTCAGGGGGAAGAGGGGGCTAACATTGAGTAGACAAATGATGAGGTTTCATTCATTTTCAACTTTATTATTGTTACATTTTCTTTTAGCGGGACATAGCACAGATCCAGAAATGGTGGTGCATTATGCTGATGGAACGGTACCAGATTGAAGGGTAAATCATACCTTTTAAATGTTACTTTATAGACAACAGTTTCTTTGACACTGATTTACATTTTCATCTTGATATTATGTGATTTTTATAGCCACGGACAGAGGTTTTCTTACTGGACCAATGAGGCACTGGAGCCAGTGTACAGGGTCCCAAAGAAGCAAAAGACAGAACATGAGGTGAGCATGAGGCCGATAGGCACACTCCTGTTTGTGATAAACAAATGTAACAATCCAGATTATTTAACACATGCATACATATCAATATTGATAATTGTATACACATGTATTTAAATAATCACATGACCCACACCTTCTATTTTCCTTCAAAGGTCCAGTTTCAAAAGTCCGACATGTGCTTCATATTGGAGGAAATATATTTTCAGTTAAGCAGTAACTGTTTTTTGTTTAAAAAACGACCTGTGATCACGGCAGAATTTCCAACTATTATGTCTCACTGCTTTTTTTAACTTTATTGATAGCTGTTTTTTACCTCAAGGAGAAGAATAACAAAACATAAGAAAAATGTGTGTGACATATTCAACATTAATATTAAAAATGTGTATTTTTTCTACCTGAAGCCCAAAGAATCTTGGTATTTCGATTGTGCTGGCAACAGTCTAGTCAATGTGTTAAATATGTTTGATCTAGTCTGACCAATACTTCACAGCTGCCAAACTGTCTTCTTTCGGACATTCTGATGGAAATAGTTCTCCAGGAAGGTGAAAAAGCGTACTCAACACTCGCTCTAGTGTGTACCACCTTCAGAGACACAATGTCCACTGTGTCTTTCAGAAGAGGGGCCCACTTTCGCTGGCTTGAGAGTAAGTGATTCAGTGAAGGTGCAGCAGTATACGACAGCTGTGGAGTCTATGCATATTTTTACTGGCTCTATTGAAATAAAGACTGAAAGAAAGAAATGCTTGTTTTACACAGGTGTTGCTACATGGAGTTGGTTCTCTGCTTCATACAAGCAGGATTTCAACGTCATGTACACCATTGACACCTGCCGTGGATGCTTGGAGCAAAAACTGCAAACCAGGTAGACTTCTCATTCTGGATAATAATGTTTATGTGTCATTACATATTTAATGTGTTGTGGTCCTTGTGTGATTCAATTACAATATTTTCTTTTTCTCTTCATAGGATATGTTGGGAAAGGTAAAAGAGGAGAATTGCAGGGCATCTACTCTGATGACCAACATCCAGGCTATTGCAGTCCCTTCTGCAACCAGATATCATAGGTAAAGATTAACTCACACAAACAAATGTCAGAATAGACTAAATTGTCACTGCAATTAATGAAGTAATGTAATTGTATCTACGTTATTTAAAACAGATAAAGACAAACTAATGAAGAACAAAGCCACTCCGGTCACCCCCCCACCCCTACCTCACTGAACTCCTCATCCTCTACCGACCACCCCGGTCCCTCAGATCCATCTCAGCCGGTTTGCTTTCCATCCCCAAGGCCAAACTCCGGAGCTTCGGGGATAGAGCCTTCTCTGTGGCAGCCCCGAAGCTCTGGAACTCCCTCCCCCAAGACCTCCGTGAGTCTGAACTGTAAACAGATTTACCTTTTCTTTATGCATATTTAAAAAAAATCACTCCCCGAGCTACTATTCCTGAAAAGTTCGGTTTTAACATCAGAACTACAAGTTATTTACACAAAGAAGCTAAACCGGAGGGTTCATTAACATTACTATTACGAAATAAAATGATATAGTTAGGGATAACTAGAAAAAGATACCAGAACTGATGGAGGGCAAATTAAAACATAACTGACCTGCTTGGAGCATCAACGCTAACTGAAGCTGGACTCGGACGTGCGACAGCGAAATACACCCCCCGGATAAAAAATAAAGGTATGCATAAACAACCCTTAAGTAATAATAAATAGTAAAAATAAGTAACCCTTTCTTATTTGCTACCCTTTTCCCTCAACCTATCCTAAGGGAGTGCTTGTTCTTCCGTCTGTGTCTGTGTATTCTCTTGTTCCGATTAACCCAGCCAAATCTTTGTTCTTGTTTTGTATCTATATCTAGGCCGGGATCCGGAGTCGAGGCTGATCCTCTTGCTGTAGTCCTGTGTCTTGGATCCTCTATCCTGAGTTCTGGATTAAGTCGTGGACTTCGGGTCGTGGCTGAACCTGTCTCTGCGGTCCTGCCTTGGGTCTCGTCATGCTGCTTCCCTGATGGCTTCCACAGGATTGTAGCTGACATCCTCGTGGATTCATCTTCTTATTACAGACACATGCATTTCCTAACATTCGGTCTATACACACGGCATCTATTGCACGTCTGTCCGTCCTGGGAGAGGGATCCCTCCTCTGTTGCTCTCCCTGAGGTTTTTCCCCTTAAACTGTGGGTTTTCTCTGGAAGTTTTTCCTTGTACGATGTGAGGGTCTAAGGACAGAGGGTCTAATGATAGAGGGTCTAAGGACAGAGCGTCTAAGGACAGAGGGTGTCGTTTTTCTCATACTGATATTCTGAACAATCTGTGCTGTTATATTTGCTGTAAAGTGTCTCTACTGTAGGCTATTTTTATTATTTTTACAGCACTTGGGCTCGACCAAAAATCGTTTATAAATGTGTTATATAAATAAAACTTGATTTGATTGATTTGATTTGAAAGGGTGTACGCCAAGGTTCCATACTAGGACCAATAATTTCACCATATATGTAAATAATCTCTAATAATTTATCAAATGCCGCTTTCCATTTTTATGCAGATGATGTTATTTATTGTTCATCCTCTTCTATAGATCAAAGTCTTGATTTCCTCCAGTCTGCCTTTGATGTTATTCCATCCCATTTATCTCAACTCAAGTTAGTATTAAATGCAGACAACTCCAAACTCATGATATTCTCAAATGGCAAAAAGTTAACTTCTTTAATCCCCAACATTTGTACTGTTCAAGGGACTGACATTGACATTGAAAGGGTCACTACATACACATATCTAGGTTTTATTATTGATCAGAATTTATCTTTCAAGTCACACACTGAAAATGTTATTTTAAAAATTAGGTCTCTCCGTTCAGACAAGGAAACATTTGATCTCTGCAACGTTTTTACCAGTATTGGATTCTGGTGATCTGCTTTACATGAATGTCTCTGACCAGTGCCTAAAGAGTTTGGATACTGTGTACCATCGTGCATTGTTTTATTACATATATATATATAGACCCTCCAGAAAAACGCGATTCTGCGATCGCAGAATTTACCGCATAATCAGCAAAATGGCGCAGATTTTTAAAAGGCCGCATATTTATCAAAAGGCCGCATAATCCCCGCATTTTTCCCCACAAAGTTGAGGAAAAAAAAGTTAACTCGTCTTGACGTGAAGTGATGATGATGATGACGACGGGACGTCATCAGCTCGCGCATCACAGAAGGTAAACAACACCGTAGAGTGAACGTGTGGAGCTCACACGCGAGAGAAAACACCAAGATGAAAAAATCGAATCCATCTCATTTACCGACGAACATTTCTGCTAAAGACCGGGCAAAGCAGTACCCCGATGTCTTGCACGAAAGTGGGGGGAAACTATTCTGCACCCCGTGCAACTGTGTGTTGGAGCATAAGAGAACATCGACGGTGACGACCCACTTTGATTCATTCAAACATTCGAACATGCTTTCTGCTGCTGCGGACAAGAAAGCCAAACAACTCACGTTCACCGAGGCATCAACCTCCAAAACCCTTTCGAGGGCTACAAGAAACGAGGTGAGAAGCCTACGAGATTGAAGCTGGTCAGATAACGAACATGAAATTAAATGAAAACAGAATGAGGCGGAGAAGTGTGTGTGTGCGTGAGAGAGAGAGAGAGTGATTAAAATAGCCCAATTGCTTTTACAATAAATAAACATTGAATGTGTTTAATTGTATAGTAAAGGGGTTTAACGTTAGTGGCAGGTTGTGTGAGAGAGAATAAATAAATAAGACATCCCAATATTTATTTTTTCCGCATATTTAGCATATTTCACAACTTCCCGCAAATTCACCGCATAAAATCCCGCATGTTTGATCGCATAATCAAGGATTTTAGCCCGCATAATCAAGGATTTTAGCCCGCATAATCAAGGATTTTTGCCTGCGTTTTTCTGGAGGGTCTATATATATATTGTGAGTTTGGAATAAATATGCACTTTATGAAAATTATTAGTTGGTTACTGTTGGTAAAAAACAGTAAGGTTAATACTGGATGTTTGTTACACTTGGATATGTTTTCATTGGACATTCAATTCAATACCTTTATTTATCCAGGTAAAATCCTATTGATATCAATTATGTCTTTTTCAAGGGAGACCTGTAGCAGTAGGTTCCACATGAAGACATAAAAACATAAACAACAGAACAACACATCTATCCACATGTACAGGTACCAACAGCATCTGATTGTGGAGCATCCAACCGAGCTTTAAAAACATGTAGTGGTACCAGCTTGGTAATTTTCCATTATTTTTGCAGACTGTTCCAAGTTAGTGGAGCTGCACATCTAAAAGCTTTCTTCTCTAAGACAGTCCTAGCACTTGGCACATTTAATAAAACCACAGCATGCGATCTCAGGCAATAAGTACTTTCAATTCGCCGAGAGATCAGGGAGCAGATATAAGATGGTAGTTTATCCAACATGGCTTTCTAAATGAAAAAGTACCAGTGACTGAGCCTCCGTACAGTAAGTGATGGCAAAACCGCCTTGGTATACAGGGTACAATGATGCGTAAGTGCTTTACAATTTGTCACAAATCTCAGTGCACTGTGATACGCAGCATCTAACTTGCTCAGGTAATTGGCAGGTGCATTCATATATAACAAATCACCATAGTCCAGCACAGGTAAAAAGGTCACAGTGACTAGCCTTTTCCTGGCCTCAAGCGAGAAACAGGACTTATTTCTGTAAAAGAAACCTAGCCTAACCCTCAGCTTTTTAAGCAGGTTATTTACATGAAATTTAAAAGTGAGACAATCATCAAGCCAGATACCCAGGTATTTGTAACAGGTAACCACTTCAAGTTGTATTCCTTGCGTAGTTACAATATCCAAAGCAGTCAGAAGTCAGAACACCATTAGTGATGTTTAACCACTCAGAAGACAGCCCATCAAAGTGAACACATTGGGAACTTTCAGAGAGGTAGTTCACAAACCACCCACTGCATGGCTGGATATGCCAATACTGAGTAATCTCTGCTTTAAAATGCGATGATCGACGGTATCAAACGCTTTGGACAGGTCAATAAATAGAGCTGCACAACTCTGCTTATTATCTAAAATACTCGCCACATCATTCACCACTTTCATTGTGGCAGTGATGGTACTATGTTGCGTTCTGAAGCCTGATTGATGTTTAGATAGGATGTAATTTGTACATAAAAACTCCTTTACTTGTTCACTCACTAAGCGTTCAAGAACCTTAGCCAGAACTGACAATTTAGAGATGGGTCTATAATTGTTTAATAAGGTGGCCTCCCCTCCTTTTAGTAGTGGAAGGACATAAGCTGACTTCCATACTTTTGGAATTGTGTTAGTGCTGAGGGAGAGGTTAAAAAGAGTAGTGAGAGGAAGAGCAATACAATCTGCAGCTATCTTTAAAAAGAAAGGTTCTACGTTGTCCGGGCCAGCCGGTTTCTTAGGATCTAACTTGGTTAAGACTTCACGAACAACATCAACAGTAAAAGGAGTAAAACTGAAAGGGTTTTCCAGACCACATTGTTCAGAGTCACAGACTGTGGTGTTCACAGCAGCAGAGTTAGTGACAGAATCAAACAGAGAGCCACAGAACACAACATGCTCATTAAAGCAATTTAACATAGTGGCCCTGTCCGATATAGAGCCAGATGCTGTGGTAAGGCACGGAGGTAGCTCATTACGGATATCACTGGTGGATATGGCTTTCCAAAATGTCCTAGGGTTGTTCAGGTTGTTTGTGGTAACTGACAGATAATACTTAGACTTAGCACTTTTGACATGTGATGTGATGTGATTCCTTAGCTGCCTAAAACGCAGCCATTCTACTTCTGAGCCTGATTTCCTAGCCTTTGTCCAGGCCTTGTTTCTCTCATGTAGGAGACTAGATAATTCATTCTTAAAATGTATTTAAGGTACAATAAATGTCTACTGAATGTGAAATTCAAGTGAAATATGTGTTTATCACAGAAAATGGTTACTGACAGTGTATGTTAGTGGAACTGTGTCAGGAAAGTGAAGTGTTAATTAAAGAATGTTAATGAACTGAAATGCATAGAACACAAAGTTAATATACATGATTTTGTTGTGCAATAATTTAAGTATGACACATTTATGTACTAATTTTTATTTCTTGATCTGTAGCTATTTGTTTGTCAGTATATCTCATTTACTTTCCCTATTCATTTATTTTTTCATATATTTGCATGTATTTATTTACACATTCACTGTTTATTCTTATTCCCGCATTTGGACCTTTTTTATATTTATGTACTTGTGCACATAAATAATGTTACTAATTATTTACAATTAAAAAAAATATATATATTCTGCGTTACTTTAGCCAACACTTTTATAAGGCCACTAGATTAGATAATTACGAAATGTGTTGATAGAATACATATCTTTCAGGTCGTTATTTTGTCATTATGTTTAATGTTTTATTTACCTTTTAGTATTTGTATATACAATAGTATCTGAACTTTGGAGAGGAGTTGGGGGGGACACGACACATCAAATCACATCTACAGATCAAGACGAAGCGAATGGAAGTACTCCTAGCGTGTGAAAATGTTTGTGACAAACTTGTGCAAAGTCTAGCTGCAAAGCTAGCTTTGCGGCTAGCGGTTAGTTGTTATTGTTTGAAATTGTTGCTATGGAAACAACATGACGGAGAAAAAAGTAATATCTTCTACATATAATAACGGACAAAGTAAAGAATGAAGTGTAGGCTATGCCTGTTTGAAGTTGTTGCTATGGAAACAACATGACGGAGAAAAAGTATAATCTTCTACATATAATAACGGACAAAGTAAAGAATGAAGTGTCGGCTATGTTTAAATGTTCGGAATTTGACCGTGATGGCCCTCTTGAGTTGCCGTACAATATAACGGATATGACGGATGACGGATGCGACGGAAATACACCCGAACACATCTGGTACCCCGAACACATCTGGTACCAAGCCCCCAGGAAGTGCGCCGGAGTCTGATGAGAATATTCGTGCTGGCCAAACGGCGGTACTACACTTCCTTTAGGTTGCTGGGCCCGGAAACATTTTTTCCCATTGACTTACATTGGGAAAGAGTGGTCTGTAACTCGTTGGATACTTTTTTTTAAACTAAATAAACAACCCAGTATGAACACTTGTATAGCCCTTATTAAAAACATTCGTTCGTCAAGTTGTAAAAATGTGCTAATAACGTTATTCTGAGAGTTATTTCCCTCTGCATTATGAACGCGCATCTAACCCACGGGACTGCGCCGCCCGGCATGTTCAAGTTACGTGTTCAGCACTACATGCGTTTATCTTTACCCATGGATTCACAATAAGAACGGACCCATATCGCCTTACTGTCATCCCACGGAGCTGTAATAATGGATATATTGCACATTTGCTGTAATTCATCATTTGTAAAATATTATACTACATGCGCTGTATGAATAAATATTGTACCGTAAATGTTGTATTAAATAAAGTTAATATTACCGACGTTAGATTAACGTCCCTGTAGCTTATTATTGCACTAAGAAGCTTATTGCACTCTGTATATATATATATATATATATATATATATATATATATATACACAGTGCAATAATTATTTCATGCTAAATGAAGCTCTGTTGGATATCACTAGATCCTGTTACAGCGTAATATAAGTACATAACGATTGATGTGCACATTAGCATAATTACTAGCTAGCTGCTAACTGCCGCCTCGTTAATATCAAATCCATCATAATAACAATCCATTACCATGCTGTCATGAACGCACGGTGCTGTTACGTGTACGCAAATTGACGTGCTTGTTGTTGTGAACGAGCATTTTGGTTAAAGTTGCTCATGCGCTATGAGCGCACATACGGGTACTCTCAGGCATGCCGGATAATCTGTGACGTTTCACTCTCTCAAAAGTTGGGCCATTTTATCATCATGCGCTAATGAGCAACTCTCATAGGAATGAATGAGGCCCCGCCTCCCACGCTGTATCCAGTTCTTATTATACATCCATGTCTGGTACCTACACCGGCCCCACAGCACTGGATCCTGTAAGCACACACACACAGAGTCGACGGCACCCCTCGTGGTGTGGAGGGGTCGTCACAATAACAGACTGCATATAGAGAACCGCAGTGACGCATCGTAAAACCCGGAAGTAAGTTAGCATTTTTAGCACTTCCGGTTCCTTCGTCCAAAAACAACGCATTTTCTCCATAGGGTTTTGGAAAATAGCTCCAAATAAGGTTGACACAAATTTAAGAGATAAATCACGTTTTCTTCTACGACATTAAATACATCAGCAGTGACCCCACGGGTGATTTTTGAAGAGTTTACGTGTCTGAAAAACGATGGTTGTTACCGAGTGGCTGAATAGGACTACAGAAATTGTCGAGGCCGTTGTACGTCATTACGCCGAACACGTAAACACTCCCGCTAAGTTTGTTTTCCCCTGTGTTCTGCTTGAAAGCAAGTACCTGCCTATCTTTAGTATCTGTATATTTATATCTGACCATTAGAATCTGTATTTTTGAAATTGTCGTTTTTAACACCGTAGTTTTACAAATTATAGAATAATTAATTACCAGTGTTTTCCAATTTTACTCGGCAGTTCGTTTCGTTAGCTAACGTTAGCTAAAGCTAGCGCTACAAGTTTGCTACGCAATGGTTTGTTGCTTTGCTCCGGGTTGCAGCCACAGGTCTTCGCATGAAACGTGCTCGTTCCATCGTTTCCCGGCCAATGTTTTCCAAAGGAGAGTCTGGATTCGTGCCATGAGGTAAGCTGACGTTACATTTTTGTCCATGTCACGGTGAAATGTAAATGATGGGTAGTGACTGTATCGCCGTTTTAGAGATGGCGCTGCTGAAAAGACCGCAACATAAGTAAAGATAATGAATACATCCTATTAAAACCTGTGTGGCTTATATGATAAGTCTAATTAGTACAAGCAGCATAACGTTTCACCATGTAACTAAAGATTGTAGTCAGGGAAATCAGTTTGACATATTGAACTAATAACAAATCATCTCTGGCTGGCAGAGAACTCTCTGCTCCATAGCGTCTCTTGGACGTAAAATCACATGTACATTTTACATTTATATTCAATTTAATATTCCATCCCTCACATACTTTTGTATATATAATAAATTATATTTTGTTTTTCTTGTTATGCTGCTGCAACACAAACATTTCCCAAATTGGGATCAATAAAGTAATATCTTATCTTAATTAAGAAATATACTATTATTATTAGTGTAGCAGCTGACACCTATTTTCAATATGGATTAATCTACGATTTATTTCTTTAGTTCAATTTTCATCTATAAAAATGTCAAAATAGTGAAAATGTTCACGAGACAAAGTGCAAGGTTATATATTTAGATGTTTTGTTTTAGCCTATGTACTGTATGTCTTAAGCTACTGAGACCCGCCTGTCTGCCCGGCACATCAACTCTCACACACCCACACCTACACAATGTACAACACACACATACACTCTACAAAACACACCTACACATTGTACAACAAACACAAATAGTTTGCAGAGCTGTGCTTCGTTGACATAAGTCCAGCCATGTGTCACGCCTTTTTTAAACATCACTGTTGGCTGAAATCAATTCCGGAGAATACATCAGTGTACCCTTGGTTATAGCTCCTCCAGAGAGACTCCTCTCTCCTCTCTCCTCTACATTTCATTTCAAACCTTTTTATACAGATAAATCCCATTGAGATCATTGATCTCTTTTTCAAGCGAGACCTGCTCAAGTAGTTCCACATGAAACATAAAAACATAAATAGAACAACAAAAGGACATCATACAGCATCATTTACATAATTATCCACATAAACAGGTACCAATAGCTTCTGATTGAGTAGCATCCAACCGAGCTTTAAAAACATTTAGTGGCACCAGATTGTTCAGTTTCCATTTAATTTGCAGACTATTCCAAGACAGTGGAGCTGCGCATCTAAAAGCTGTCTTCCCTAAGACAGTCCTAGCAGTTGGCACATTTAATAAAACCACAGCATTCGATCTCAGGCAGTAGCCACTTACAATTTTCCGTGAGATCAGGGAGCAGATATAAGATGGAAGTTTCCCTAACATACCTTGGGGACATGTGTGTACACTGTGTGGACATTAACTACCGGTCGCGGTACGCCAAGTGTACAGACATGCAGTTCGGCCCCAGAGCAAAATAAAAATAAGCTGGGGTGCTACATGGATAGCCAGTGCAGGGACCTTCCACGAGGAAAAATAACCGGAGACGGACGAGCTTTCCCCGCACCAGAGGGCGTAATGTCCACTGAGTGGACATCATTGTCCGTGGCGTGTACAGAATAATATGTCCATATCACGGACATTAATACATAGAGTGGTGTCCATGAAATAGACATTGCAAATAAGTGTTTAAAACGTGCGGAAAACTGTTTGAAATGTCGGGAAAAGGGTTGTGAATACAGACCCAGAGCACATGGCTTTTCAACCCATGGATAAGTGTTTGAAAGGGGGGGGGAAGTATTGTAAATTGGGAGAGAGTGTACAAAGATAACAGGCTGCAGCAACTCACTTTACAATCCAGGAAAAGATGGTTTAAATAGCGGTAAAAGTGATTTAAATACATGTCTATTACACATACTTTAATGCACAAAAGTATGTCCAAGCAGTGTACACATCGTAACCCAGCCTTGCATCATCATTTTGCAGGTATGATGTGTACATTGGGTCATTCAGAATGTGCTATTTCTGAATAAATAGCACATTCTGAACATATGTCAAACAGAGATTCCTATTAAAAGTTATCAATTAATAGCAAGATTTGACATGGGCAAACATGCTATTTCACAGGACACAAGATATGTAAGACTTCAATGAAATACACCGGGAAAAGCACCTCTCTGTGGCCGCTCCAAGACCCCCAAAGTACGGACTAAGCAGCTCCAGCATATCACCCTGACATGCGTACTTCCATAACCTCGCGCACCTTGGGTCCCCGGGCCCCCGAACTTAAGCACTCCCCCACGGACTAAACCCAGATGATCACACCCTCAAGAACCCCGTGCCCCTGGGAACCTTAAAGGGGGGTGGAGTTTGCGGTGCTTAATCGTCCGCCCATCGGCATCCATATTCGTCCATATTCACAGCACCACCCACCCTCCTGTGGAGGATGTTCTCATGGCCCTGGTAACACTTAAAGGTGGTGGAGTTTGCGGTGCTTTATCGTCCGCCCATCGGCATCCATATTCGGCCTTCTTCACAGCACCACCTGCCCTGCTGGAGGTTCACACTTTAACTTTTTTTTACCCTCCTCTGCCTTACACATCCTCCAACACTTGAGCACTCCTCACTCGGACTAAACCCCTTCATGCACACCATCAGAACCTCGTTCCCCTGGGGATCTTAAAGGGGAAACAACCATAGTGGGTTTTAAAAAAGAGGACAAAGTAAGTAATTTTTAACAAACTTTATTTACAGAAATATATTCATTGACACTTTATAACATGATAACATTATTCACTCATCCAGCACAAGGGGACTGAGTACAACAAAACATTGCATATTTACAAGTTGGTCACTGGCAACATTGTCCGTATCGGGTGAAGTTGGTGCAGAGTCTGGCACCCTCTCTTCACCCATGTCTGAGGGACTGTGTTCGGCCATTGACTGTTCCCTCTTCGCCGCTCTCCAAGCGTTGAAGTTTTTGTAGAATTCTTCATCTGACGTCTCGGCATCGGGGGAGTCTTGGTAGGGAGTGGGGCTATGCTCCTCTCCAGAGCTGTCACTGTCGCTGTCACTGTCACTGTCACTGTCGATGTCAATGTCCCCCAAATTGTCTTCACTCCCCCCTGATGCTGCTGCCGCCGCTGCTTGCGGTGACTCTGTGAAGAGCAGCCGTATGTCCGCAGCCTCCTTCAAAGAAGGATTATTGGCATAAAATGTGTCTGCAGTTGCAGTGTTGTGACACATGAAATCACTCACTCTTTGGCGGTTGCCTATGTCCTGAAACCTCTTCGCATTATCTGCGTGGACTGTGCGGAGGTCGGTGAAGTTAATGGGACCTTTTAGTCCCACATCAGCCCATGCCAACCTCAGTAGTTATACACATGCCACTTTCGTCTCATTAGTATGCATAGAAAAGTGACAGGTCACACCTATAAGTCCCGCCCCCTTCCGGCGGATGTCCCGCCCCCACTTCCGGTTTTCAAAATAAAATATAAAAATAATTTAAAAATGAGAAAAATAAAATGCTGCCCCTACCGGTTTACAAAATAAAATAATAATTAAAAAATGAATCACATTAGTATGCATAGGATCAATGTCCCGCCTTCCTAACCCCCTAATCCTGTATACAGTATTGACTGTAACTTACAAATACTTGCAAATAACATGAAATATAGCAACCATATATTTAAAAAAGTAATGTCAATCTCTCTAACCCTCTCTCACCTCTTATTTTTTGTGAACAGTCTGGACATGTCTGAAGACAAGTCAGGACAAGTGTGGGAGAAATCATAAAACCCCCTGACATCCTCTACAGTCAAATGGTGGGGGAGGGGAAACACACACACACACACACACACACACATCCCCCGCCCCTCACCCGCTCTTCCGTTATGGGGGTTGGATAAATAAGAGCCAGTCGTCTTTGTCACTCTTCAATATTTTTCAAGTCGAGAGAAATTACAAAGAGACGTCTTGATATGGGGTTAATCTGCGAGACACCTGTGACAAGCTACAGCCATCCGTTGGGTGCTCCAATCAAAAAAAGATTGCGGTTTGTATGCCGTCTCCAAACGCCTCCAACCGATGAACTTCAGGGAGAATGGACTCTGGAAAATGGCAATGTTTGGGGTTATGCATTCATCTATATAGCGAATGAATTGCATTTCTACAACCTAAAAAGAAATAAACTCAAATTAAATAAAAACAGCCATTAATTTTCACTCACCAAGACATCTAAAAACGTTATTGTCCTCTCTAGCTTTGATTCAGGGTTTGTTTTAAATGGTGTGTGCTGGCTAAGGATGTTTCTTTTCAAGTTTTTGTGAAACTGCTAAAGAAGTATCTGTTTTGCAAAGAGGTTATTTTCAAGAGATCTTATTTAGGTTTTAATAGTGATACCTAAGGATATTCTCTTTTAGTTGTATGGATTTGTGAACTAATGTGTAATTACTTTTATTAACTATAATTGCACAGGATCATTCTAAGAAGAGTGAGAGGGCTAATGAGCCAGCACCATACCTCCTCTATGCATTTTCTTGACCTGTATCTGATCTTGAAAAACTTGACTCTTTTAAAAAAAGTTATTTTTCATCTATCATTTTCAACCATGCAGCAAGAGATCAAATGTAAGAATAAGTAATAGTTTGTCATGATTTTACGGGAAATAGTCAGTGCGCGATGTCACATCTTAAAGACAGCTTGAACTGGATAAATGGTTAGTATTTTTTCAAACATACCGTACGTTCTGCATGTTAGTATATCTGGTCAATCGATTTAGACCCTACTGCCCTCAATAGGGAAGTCACGCTTTGGGAAGAGGTGTTTCATTTCACAGATCCACCTTGATTTGTTGTTGTGAGGGGTGAAGGAAGAGGGACGGGGGAGGAAAATTCAGAGGATGAAGAAGCAGAAAACATAACTTGTTTTGTAAAACGGACAGCACGTCAGTTTCAAGAAAGACGACAATAATTAGTAGTTAGACATTTTGGATATCGTTCGTTCTGGCAGTACTATTCCGGGTCATTGGGAAACTTTGTGGGACCCATTTAAAACCATTTAAAAGAGACATTTTCTCTGTCGTTCTTAATGCAAAAACAAATCATCTCTACTCCCTTTGGGTGAAGTCCAGGAATGTTCTCGGGGGGAGTGGACACTTGCTGTTACATGGCATAAAGCTTCTGCAGTGTGCCAATAAATGTATAGTTTCCCTAAAGCTCCATACATTTACACATATTGACTAATGACTCAGCACATGAGGGGTAAATACAAAACAAATCTAAATATCACCAATTATTCCAGAATGTGACTAGAATAGAGTCTAGAGAATGGACCCAGGCTGTCTTCAGCCACCAACTAAATAGGGGCGTGCTTTATTGAATCACCAGTATGTTACTCACCATTGAAGACAGTGTTGAGGGGGGCAAGCAAAGTGTACTCAGCGGCAGATTGCATGGAAGCAGAAAGGCCTAGCTCAGACACCATGTCTCCAAAGGTTGACTGGGAACTTCCAACCAGTTCCATCACCTGTTTAGCTTGAGGCACAAAGGGAATTTAAACACCATTACAAATATGGATTACAGAAAAACAATATATATATTAATGTAGTAAATCGGGTAATCATTAATAAGGGGAAAATGTGCAAGTCTAACCTGAGTCTGGCATGAGCACTTGATCAATAAGGTGGATGACACCATTGGTGGTGACAATGTCCTTCTTGAGCACCATCTTGATGCCATTGACTGTTAAACTCTCGCCATCACAGCCTTGAAATCAAAGTAACGCTTCTAAAAAACATATATTTTAGAAAAGTAATGTTAGTCATGTCAAGTTATCAAGACTGCTGTGTTTCATCGAAACAGTGTTAAAATCACAAACATAAAGAAAACGAATTCCTTACAAATTAATGAATATTTTACCCGGTTAAAAAGGTTTGCATCCATTAAAGTGTAACTAAAAGTATCTTAGTAACACAAGAAAAGAGAATAAAGCATTGATGTCAACAAAACTGGATTGCTCCATTGAAATAGCGTTAAAATCAAAAAGTGCCTCTAAAGAAAATGTATTCAGATAAAAGTATTTTATTTTCAGAAATGTTTAAGGTTTTGCATACATAAAAAGTGTATCTTACAGTTCCTTTTGTGAGAGAATTACACACAAATCTGCAGAGTGTCACTAAAAAGTTTTACACAGGGACTGACATTCTGTATGGGGGTTTCACACCTGAGCTGCTGCGGGGGGAGGGCGTTGAAAAGGGGGTGAGTATGTTTGGCTCTCGGGGGGATGGTGGGTTAAGAGTCACAGTCTTAAAGAAAATCTGGTCAGAAAAAGTATTTCACTTTCTACCAGTTGTAAGTTGTCATACATATAAAAAAAAGTAAGAGACTTACTGTTTCCTTTGTGAGAGAATTACACATAAATCTGCAGAGTGTCTGTAAAAAGTCTCAATCTCAAAAACTGCAGACGCCTCAAGGAGAGACTTGAAAAGATCCATGCAGAGTTGGGGGGGAGAAGAAGAAGACTAATAACCAGCAGTTGACTGAAGCCAGGGACTTGTTCGATACATTGACTTTTTTCTTTAAAGTAAAATAAAAATGGGAAACTACTATGCAAAACGCTCTGTATATATTGATCAGAATGTAGTCAATACCCTTTTAATAAGTGTGGTGATGAGGACGATTGAAAACAGAACGAGTAGTGACCCCTGTGTAAACAGAATGGCTGAAGTTTGTAAACTGGAAGACATTTTGGATATCGTTCGTTCTGGCAGTACTATTCCGGGTCATTGGGAAACGATTGTAAACGAAACATTTAAAGTGGTCCTGGAATCTTCATTTTCCGAAACATTCTGTAACATTATCTCAGAAATGAAACAAACATCAAAAGTGTATCATGTGCTCTCAGTGTATGCTCTGTTTGTAGATGTAATGCATCTCTGTGCAGAAAGCAGCATACACATGAATATTCTGACTGAAGTGAAAAAACTCCATCACGATATCTCCAGTAATATGGGGAATTCTAAGCTGGAGACGGTCCTGCGGATGTTGCAATCAGTATAACTATTTGATTTTTGTGTGTGAAAAAATAAAAAAGTGTTTTTTTACATTTAAAAACTGTTGTCTTCATTATAGCAAGGGGGAGCGTGTCTGATACATGTGTATTACAGTCCTTCTTTTTGTGTTTTTCAGTGTTTTTCTGTGTGTCTGTACACAAAAAGCACAAATCATTTCAAACAAACCCTGAATCAAATTTAGAGAGGACCATTAAGAGTCAGATTCTTAATGAAATCTACGGACACAAAGTACTTCATTATCTACTTTTCAGCTTTTATACACAAAAGTGTATCCTTCAGTAACTTTCTCAGAGAATTTAAGCATAAATCTGCCAAATGTTTCAAAAACAGCCTTGTTTCACTGAAATAGCCTCAAAATCACAAACTGCCATTAAGAGTCAGATGCTTTTACGGAATCTAATAAAACAGAGTATTTTCTACAGATAACTCCTCCCACTCAACGCAATAAGTCCCATCCCACTCAGCAAATCATATAAAACTAAGGACCCCCACTAAGACGACCGTTGAAAGTAGCCATGAATCTGAGAAAAACCAAGTCTGATGTAGCCTCCCCTTATTATCACCAGGATAATGGATATGGGCTTAATGACTGGATGTTACAAAGTAGGGGAGAGGATGTTCCCGAAGAAGAGCCCTCCTCTATATCATATCCATGTAAGGTCTTTAGGACAAAAGAGGACCACGATAACATGACATATGAAGAATATCTTTCTTTAAAAGATGGTATTATAGATAACCTTTATAGAAACAGTATATCTCATACCACTAGCCAAGATCGCAAACGACAATTAGCAGAAAAGAAAAGAAAAAGTAAAGAAAAACGAAGAAAAATGAAAAGGAGAAGAAAAATGAAAAGCAAACGCAGAATGCGAATGAAAAGAAAAGGGGTCATAGGACGGAAAACCAAAAAGACAAAACGAAGGAAGGTGAAAAGAAAAAGGAACAAAGTGAAGAAATTTAAACTAGAGGATGCTCATGGTGTTGTTTTTGAGTCATTACCGGATCATAATAATCTTATAGATCATCTACCGCTAACCGACTGCTGCGAATGTGTTGAACAAATACCAAAAGCAATGGCAGAGCTTTGCTTCAATATAATGAGAGAAAAAGCACGATACTGTGGAATTGCCCAAATTGGTGACAGTGCCAGAACATGCATTAAAAGACTGTTGGAGGATCTCTATTCTAGTATCGGTTGTCATTACATCGAAGGATATGCCAAAACATGTGACGACATAGACAAAGCTTTTGAAGACAATTATATGGTACCTGTTAAACTAAACAAATCCTACACCAGGTATTCAACAGACCACAAGAAGCACAAGAAGCCCCAGAAAGGATTACATTCAGAGCTAATAATGGTGAAACCGAAGAAGAAGCAAAGCAGATTATAATCGTTGCGGGTGAAAGGATAGAGAATTTGCATGTGATGTTAATGCATTTATCTGATATAAAAAATGCATTTGTTTACTTCCAAGAGACCCCTAAACATCTACTTGGGCAATGTGAATTGAACGATAAACCGATCACTGTCAATGAAACGCGGAGAGAAGCAGCAGTGCAAATCGTTAAGTCTATTACCTTGTATGCACTACGACATTAACTTGGTCAAATGTAATGTGTTTTTATGAAAGTGTGTTGAATGTTGTGTTTTCAATTAAACAACCATTACAAAATGAAAATGTGTTTTATTTTTTGCTCTCATATATAGTAATAGTATTGTAAACGAAACATTTATAATAAATCTTCGACAGGCTGCCACACAGCCTGCAGTCCGTCACCCCGACCCTCAGTATGTGCACTAAAGAATGGGCAAAGATTACGGCTTTTTCGGTTTTCTAACCACCATTAGGCGTCTAAAAAGAGTTGGTTTTACTGAGGCACCTTTTTTTGCACGTAATGGATGTCCTGTGGTGCTGGTCAGTCAGAGATGAATAGGCCTGCGTCATGGGTTCACACCAAAGCCATAAAGGAGTCTTTTGTCATTGATGAGCGAGGTCATCTCTCTCCTCCACTGGCCAATAAACTTTCACATTCTCCACTTTTTTATGATTT
Source organism: Gymnodraco acuticeps (assembly GCF_902827175.1). NCBI lineage: Eukaryota > Metazoa > Chordata > Actinopteri > Perciformes > Bathydraconidae > Gymnodraco > Gymnodraco acuticeps. Next base: position 286,477 of record NW_022990741.1, on the reverse strand, counting down.
TGTTTAGCTCACGGACCCCAAACAAAAGTGCAAAGAATTGAATTATTCACAGGGAAATGAATAAAGGATTAATTTGCATTGATTTTTGCTCCACCACAAATGGAGTCATTTTCTTGACCATAAGGACCTGAGATGTGCACAAACCTGGTACAATACAAGAAGCATCTGACCTCTGTGCTGTCCAACAAGGGTTTCTCCACCAAGTACTAAGACATGTTTTGCAAGGGGATCAAATACTTATTTCCCACAGTTTAATGCAAATAAATTTTTATCTTTTATATAATGTCAATTTCTGGATTTTATTTTTGATATTCTTACTCTCATTGTTAAAATAAACCAGTAATTTATTTGTAAGTGGGTACACTTACAAAATCTGCAAGGGATCAAATACTTATTTCCTCCACTATATTTGACTCTTCACTTGCTGTAACACATATGCATTTCCTCTCTGTGGGACGAATAAAGGTATTCTGATAATTCCTCATACATACTCCTTTAAACCATTTTTTAAAAGTTAAGACATTCAATGGTAACCTTGTTAACAGAAGTGGCAATAACAGAGTGATATTGACTTTTAGTGATTTATTTATTATGCACTTTTTCCTGCAGGTGTGGCTTGAGCCTCATCTCGCATAGCATTTTGGGCAGATGGATTTAGAGGCATTCAGGTTGTCCATCATCTCCAATGCCCTGACGCTCCGTGGAAGGGGGAGACGTGATGGCAGCTTATAGCAGCACTGGTTGATTATACTGTTGGACAACATATACACAAGTTTCAATTCAACATACCAAGTTGTATTGACATACTGTATGCACAACAGCGTTGTTTAGGCAATGAAAATCCTAACCCTAAACCTAACCCTGGGTCCTAAGCTTCTCCAATAATGCAACATACAATATACTCAAGACATACAAAGATAAGTGAAAACACTTCACAGAGCTCAGGAGTTTTACAGCCTTATTGCCTGTACATCCTTTGTGCACTCAGTTTTCCCCGGGGCAAACGAGAGTGTTGCTGAAGCCCAACCCTGCCTTTATACCTAAGGTGGTTGGCTCATGTACCCCAATTGACATTGTGGCATTTCCTCCGCCGCTGTGTTCCTCTGAAGAACAGCGGCCGAATTTGCTGTGTCCAGTTTGTGCTTTACGCATCTATATGGACAGGTCAAAAGAGTTTCGTTGTAATGACACGTTGGACAAATTATCAGATGCCATGGCTGGATTGTCCCTGAATGCACATCAGCCTCAACCTATAGGTGAAGCCTGCAGCAAGGATGATAGAAAACCCACAGGAGTCACTCTGTCCATGCTCCCTGGGACATCTGATGCCCATGTAATGCAGGAGAAAATAAAACAGGACAAGGATTTGTCTGATAAGTTTGTCGAGTAAGTGTTTCATTAATCCCCCTTTGTGCCAATTATAGATTAGGTTTTCTAAAACTCAAGAAATGTAATCGAAATGTTTGGTTTTAGAGCAGAACGGCCTATTGAACAGGATGAGCCTGAGCTCAGCAGGAGAGGAAAGACTGTGAGGGTGGTGAAGACTAGTAAGCCAAAGCCCAGACGAGGTGCAGTGTTGATGCCCAGGTATGTTCTCTGACAGCAACACTTTATTAATGATGTCTTTATTGAGTGCAGCTTAAGTTTATCGCACAGGCAATAAGGCTGTAAAACTCCTGAGCTCTGTGAAGTGTTTTCACTTATCTTTGTATGTCTTGAGTATATTGTATGTTGCATTATTGGAGAAGCTTAGGACCCAGGGTTAGGTTTAGGGTTAGGATTTTCATTGCCTAAACAACGCTGTTGTGCATACAGTATGTCAATACAACTTGGTATGTTGAATTGAAACTTGTGTATATGTTGTCCAACAGTATAATCAACCAGTGCTGCTATAAGCTGCCATCACGTCTCCCCCTTCCACGGAGCGTCAGGGCATTGGAGATGATGGACAACCTGAATGCCTCTAAATCCATCTGCCCAAAATGCTATGCGAGATGAGGCTCAAGCCACACCTGCAGGAAAAAGTGCATAATAAATAAATCACTAAAAGTCAATATCACTCTGTTATTGCCACTTCTGTTAACAAGGTTACCATTGAATGTCTTAACTTTTAAAAAATGGTTTAAAGGAGTATGTATGAGGAATTATCAGAATACCTTTATTCGTCCCACAGAGAGGAAATGCATATGTGTTACAGCAAGTGAAGAGTCAAATATAGTGGAGGAAATAAGTATTTGATCCCTTGCAGATTTTGTAAGTGTACCCACTTACAAATAAATTACTGGTTTATTTTAACAATGAGAGTAAGAATATCAAAAATAAAATCCAGAAATTGACATTATATAAAAGATAAAAATTTATTTGCATTAAACTGTGGGAAATAAGTATTTGATCCCCTTGCAAAACATGTCTTAGTACTTGGTGGAGAAACCCTTGTTGGACAGCACAGAGGTCAGATGCTTCTTGTATTGTACCAGGTTTGTGCACATCTCAGGTCCTTATGGTCAAGAAAATGACTCCATTTGTGGTGGAGCAAAAAATCAATGCAAATTAATCCTTTATTCATTTCCCTGTGAATAATTCAATTCTTTGCACTTTTGTTTGGGGTCCGTGAGCTAAACAAAATCATAAAAAAGTGGAGAATGTGAAAGTTTATTGGCCAGTGGAGGAGAGAGATGACCTCGCTCATCAATGACAAAAGACTCCTTTATGGCTTTGGTGTGAACCCATGACGCAGGCCTATTCATCTCTGACTGACCAGCACCACAGGACATCCATTACGTGCAAAAAAAGGTGCCTCAGTAAAACCAACTCTTTTTAGACGCCTAATGGTGGTTAGAAAACCGAAAAAGCCGTAATCTTTGCCCATTCTTTAGTGCACATACTGAGGGTCGGGGTGACGGACTGCAGGCTGTGTGGCAGCCTGTCGAAGATTTATTATAAATGTTTCGTTTACAATACTATTACTATATATGAGAGCAAAAAATAAAACACATTTTCATTTTGTAATGGTTGTTTAATTGAAAACACAACATTCAACACACTTTCATAAAAACACATTACATTTGACCAAGTTAATGTCGTAGTGCATACAAGGTAATAGACTTAACGATTTGCACTGCTGCTTCTCTCCGCGTTTCATTGACAGTGATCGGTTTATCGTTCAATTCACATTGCCCAAGTAGATGTTTAGGGGTCTCTTGGAAGTAAACAAATGCATTTTTTATATCAGATAAATGCATTAACATCACATGCAAATTCTCTATCCTTTCACCCGCAACGATTATAATCTGCTTTGCTTCTTCTTCGGTTTCACCATTATTAGCTCTGAATGTAATCCTTTCTGGGGCTTCTTGTGCTTCTTGTGGTCTGTTGAATACCTGGTGTAGGATTTGTTTAGTTTAACAGGTACCATATAATTGTCTTCAAAAGCTTTGTCTATGTCGTCACATGTTTTGGCATATCCTTCGATGTAATGACAACCGATACTAGAATAGAGATCCTCCAACAGTCTTTTAATGCATGTTCTGGCACTGTCACCAATTTGGGCAATTCCACAGTATCGTGCTTTTTCTCTCATTATATTGAAGCAAAGCTCTGCCATTGCTTTTGGTATTTGTTCAACACATTCGCAGCAGTCGGTTAGCGGTAGATGATCTATAAGATTATTATGATCCGGTAATGACTCAAAAACAACACCATGAGCATCCTCTAGTTTAAATTTCTTCACTTTGTTCCTTTTTCTTTTCACCTTCCTTCGTTTTGTCTTTTTGGTTTTCCGTCCTATGACCCCTTTTCTTTTCATTCGCATTCTGCGTTTGCTTTTCATTTTTCTTCTCCTTTTCATTTTTCTTCGTTTTTCTTTACTTTTTCTTTTCTTTTCTGCTAATTGTCGTTTGCGATCTTGGCTAGTGGTATGAGATATACTGTTTCTATAAAGGTTATCTATAATACCATCTTTTAAAGAAAGATATTCTTCATATGTCATGTTATCGTGGTCCTCTTTTGTCCTAAAGACCTTACATGGATATGATATAGAGGAGGGCTCTTCTTCGGGAACATCCTCTCCCCTACTTTGTAACATCCAGTCATTAAGCCCATATCCATTATCCTGGTGATAATAAGGGGAGGCTACATCAGACTTGGTTTTTCTCAGATTCATGGCTACTTTCAACGGTCGTCTTAGTGGGGGTCCTTAGTTTTATATGATTTGCTGAGTGGGATGGGACTTATTGCGTTGAGTGGGAGGAGTTATCTGTAGAAAATACTCTGTTTTATTAGATTCCGTAAAAGCATCTGACTCTTAATGGCAGTTTGTGATTTTGAGGCTATTTCAGTGAAACAAGGCTGTTTTTGAAACATTTGGCAGATTTATGCTTAAATTCTCTGAGAAAGTTACTGAAGGATACACTTTTGTGTATAAAAGCTGAAAAGTAGATAATGAAGTACTTTGTGTCCGTAGATTTCATTAAGAATCTGACTCTTAATGGTCCTCTCTAAATTTGATTCAGGGTTTGTTTGAAATGATTTGTGCTTTTTGTGTACAGACACACAGAAAAACACTGAAAAACACAAAAAGAAGGACTGTAATACACATGTATCAGACACGCTCCCCCTTGCTATAATGAAGACAACAGTTTTTAAATGTAAAAAAACACTTTTTTATTTTTTCACACACAAAAATCAAATAGTTATACTGATTGCAACATCCGCAGGACCGTCTCCAGCTTAGAATTCCCCATATTACTGGAGATATCGTGATGGAGTTTTTTCACTTCAGTCAGAATATTCATGTGTATGCTGCTTTCTGCACAGAGATGCATTACATCTACAAACAGAGCATACACTGAGAGCACATGATACACTTTTGATGTTTGTTTCATTTCTGAGATAATGTTACAGAATGTTTCGGAAAATGAAGATTCCAGGACCACTTTAAATGTTTCGTTTACAATCGTTTCCCAATGACCCGGAATAGTACTGCCAGAACGAACGATATCCAAAATGTCTTCCAGTTTACAAACTTCAGCCATTCTGTTTACACAGGGGTCACTACTCGTTCTGTTTTCAATCGTCCTCATCACCACACTTATTAAAAGGGTATTGACTACATTCTGATCAATATATACAGAGCGTTTTGCATAGTAGTTTCCCATTTTTATTTTACTTTAAAGAAAAAAGTCAATGTATCGAACAAGTCCCTGGCTTCAGTCAACTGCTGGTTATTAGTCTTCTTCTTCTCCCCCCCAACTCTGCATGGATCTTTTCAAGTCTCTCCTTGAGGCGTCTGCAGTTTTTGAGATTGAGACTTTTTACAGACACTCTGCAGATTTATGTGTAATTCTCTCACAAAGGAAACAGTAAGTCTCTTACTTTTTTTTATATGTATGACAACTTACAACTGGTAGAAAGTGAAATACTTTTTCTGACCAGATTTTCTTTAAGACTGTGACTCTTAACCCACCATCCCCCCGAGAGCCAAACATACTCACCCCCTTTTCAACGCCCTCCCCCCGCAGCAGCTCAGGTGTGAAACCCCCATACAGAATGTCAGTCCCTGTGTAAAACTTTTTAGTGACACTCTGCAGATTTGTGTGTAATTCTCTCACAAAAGGAACTGTAAGATACACTTTTTATGTATGCAAAACCTTAAACATTTCTGAAAATAAAATACTTTTATCTGAATACATTTTCTTTAGAGGCACTTTTTGATTTTAACGCTATTTCAATGGAGCAATCCAGTTTTGTTGACATCAATGCTTTATTCTCTTTTCTTGTGTTACTAAGATACTTTTAGTTACACTTTAATGGATGCAAACCTTTTTAACCGGGTAAAATATTCATTAATTTGTAAGGAATTCGTTTTCTTTATGTTTGTGATTTTAACACTGTTTCGATGAAACACAGCAGTCTTGATAACTTGACATGACTAACATTACTTTTCTAAAATATATGTTTTTTAGAAGCGTTACTTTGATTTCAAGGCTGTGATGGCGAGAGTTTAACAGTCAATGGCATCAAGATGGTGCTCAAGAAGGACATTGTCACCACCAATGGTGTCATCCACCTTATTGATCAAGTGCTCATGCCAGACTCAGGTTAGACTTGCACATTTTCCCCTTATTAATGATTACCCGATTTACTACATTAATATATATATTGTTTTTCTGTAATCCATATTTGTAATGGTGTTTAAATTCCCTTTGTGCCTCAAGCTAAACAGGTGATGGAACTGGTTGGAAGTTCCCAGTCAACCTTTGGAGACATGGTGTCTGAGCTAGGCCTTTCTGCTTCCATGCAATCTGCCGCTGAGTACACTTTGCTTGCCCCCCTCAACACTGTCTTCAATGGTGAGTAACATACTGGTGATTCAATAAAGCACGCCCCTATTTAGTTGGTGGCTGAAGACAGCCTGGGTCCATTCTCTAGACTCTATTCTAGTCACATTCTGGAATAATTGGTGATATTTAGATTTGTTTTGTATTTACCCCTCATGTGCTGAGTCATTAGTCAATATGTGTAAATGTATGGAGCTTTAGGGAAACTATACATTTATTGGCACACTGCAGAAGCTTTATGCCATGTAACAGCAAGTGTCCACTCCCCCCGAGAACATTCCTGGACTTCACCCAAAGGGAGTAGAGATGATTTGTTTTTGCATTAAGAACGACAGAGAAAATGTCTCTTTTAAATGGTTTTAAATGGGTCCCACAAAGTTTCCCAATGACCCGGAATAGTACTGCCAGAACGAACGATATCCAAAATGTCTAACTACTAATTATTGTCGTCTTTCTTGAAACTGACGTGCTGTCCGTTTTACAAAACAAGTTATGTTTTCTGCTTCTTCATCCTCTGAATTTTCCTCCCCCGTCCCTCTTCCTTCACCCCTCACAACAACAAATCAAGGTGGATCTGTGAAATGAAACACCTCTTCCCAAAGCGTGACTTCCCTATTGAGGGCAGTAGGGTCTAAATCGATTGACCAGATATACTAACATGCAGAACGTACGGTATGTTTGAAAAAATACTAACCATTTATCCAGTTCAAGCTGTCTTTAAGATGTGACATCGCGCACTGACTATTTCCCGTAAAATCATGACAAACTATTACTTATTCTTACATTTGATCTCTTGCTGCATGGTTGAAAATGATAGATGAAAAATAACTTTTTTTAAAAGAGTCAAGTTTTTCAAGATCAGATACAGGTCAAGAAAATGCATAGAGGAGGTATGGTGCTGGCTCATTAGCCCTCTCACTCTTCTTAGAATGATCCTGTGCAATTATAGTTAATAAAAGTAATTACACATTAGTTCACAAATCCATACAACTAAAAGAGAATATCCTTAGGTATCACTATTAAAACCTAAATAAGATATTTTGAAAATAACCTCTTTGCAAAACAGATACTTCTTTAGCAGTTTCACAAAAACTTGAAAAGAAACATCCTTAGCCAGCACACACCATTTAAAACAAACCCTGAATCAAAGCTAGAGAGGACAATAACGTTTTTAGATGTCTTGGTGAGTGAAAATTAATGGCTGTTTTTATTTAATTTGAGTTTATTTCTTTTTAGGTTGTAGAAATGCAATTCATTCGCTATATAGATGAATGCATAACCCCAAACATCGCCATTTTCCAGAGTCCATTCTCCCTGAAGTTCATCGGTTGGAGGCGTTTGGAGACGGCATACAAACCGCAATCTTTTTTTGATTGGAGCACCCAACGGATGGCTGTAGCTTGTCACAGGTGTCTCGCAGATTAACCCCATATCAAGACGTCTCTTTGTAATTTCTCTCGACTTGAAAAATATTGAAGAGTGACAAAGACGACTGGCTCTTATTTATCCAACCCCCATAACGGAAGAGGGGGTGAGGGGCGGGGGATGTGTGTGTGTGTGTGTGTGTGTGTGTGTGTGTGTGTGTGTGTGTGTGTGTGTGTGTGTGTGTGTGTGTGTGTTTCCCCTCCCCTCGCCCACCATTTGACTGTAGAGGATGTCAGGGGGTTTTATGATTTCTCCCACACTTGTCCTGACTTGTCTTCAGACATGTCCAGACTGTTCACAAAAAATAAGAGGTGAGAGAGGGTTAGAGAGATTGACATTACTTTTTTAAATATATGGTTGCTATATTTCATGTTATTTGCAAGTATTTGTAAGTTACAGTCAATACTGTATACAGGATTAGGGGGCACAGGAAGTGGTTAGGAGGCGGGACATTGATCCTATGCATACTAATGTGATTCATTTTTTAATTATTATTTTATTTTGTAAACCGGTAGGGGCAGCATTTTATTTTTCTAATTTTTAAATTATTTGTATATTTTTATTTTGAAAACCGGAAGTGGAGGCGGGACATCCGCCGGAAGGGGCGGGGCTTAGAGGTGTGACCTGTCACTTTTCTATGCATACTAATGAGACGAAAGTGGCATGTGTATAACTACTAACCTCAGGGCGGAGGCAAGGTTCCTCGACGCGTTCTTCCCCGCTGTGTATAGGAAGTAGCGGTTCTGGGTGCAGGTCACCGTCCCCTTGATTTCCAGCCACCTCTTCATCCATCCAAATTCTTCTATGGTGAGGTACAGCTGTGCTTCCCCGAACGCGTTGGCCGTCTTGTGGTTGCTTACCAAAATGGATATGTTGCGAATTTGGTCAGAGTCAACTGGAGCTGATCTAATTATTGTTTCTGAGACTTGGCTTTCAAAGAAAATATTGGATAAAGATGTCGGAATTGACGGCTTCAATATTTATCGTTCGGACCGCCCCAGGAAAGGTGGTGGCGTGGCGATTTACGTAAAACATAATCTTGCTGCACAGGTCATCTTCTCCAAATCTGCTGTTAAGCAGTTTGAAATCTTAGCACTAAAGATTGATTTATCTGGTGGTCAGTTTTTAACTGTTGTTGGTTGCTACAAACGACACATTATCCTCGCTAATGCAGCTTTTATCTCAACTACAGTTTAAGGAAATCATCCTGGTAGGTGATTTTAACTGGGACTGGCTTTCACCAGTGTCTGATGATTTTAAAATTCATTGTATGTCTCTAAATTGTACACAATTAATTGAAAGTCCTACTCGTCTTAACACCAGGTGTCTAAATAAATCATCTCTTATCGATCTTTTAATTACTAATCAACCCCATAAATATACTGCAACCGGGGTCTTTGCTAATAACCTAAGTGATCATTGTCTAGTTGGTGCTATTAGAGATACCAAAATCCCCCTTACCAAACCCTGTGTTGTTCTGAAAAGAAATTTTAAGCACTTTATAGAGCAAGCCTTTCTTTATGACTTAGTTCATTTTAAATGGGATCGTATTTTATTGATTGGTGATGTTGACCATGCTTGGAAGTATTTTTATGACAGTTTTAGTTATTTTTTAGATAAACATGCTCCGTTTCTCCGGTTCAGGGTGAAGGGCCGTGATAACCCCTGGTTCACTTCTGATCTGGCAGCCCTCTTACGCAAGAGGAATCTCCTTTGGGCTGCTGCGAGGAAGACAGGTTCTGAGGCTGACTGGCTTCTTTTTCGTCAACTGCGTAATCGCTGTACTGCTTCCATTAAAAAAGCCAAAAGCGATTTTTACTTATCCCAGACCACAGACAGTTTAAACGATCCTAGGAGATTTTGGCATACCATAAAATCCCTCTCTGCCAGCTCTCGCTCCTTAGAGCTGCCTCCTAACATTGTTGTTGACTCCACCCCTGTGTCAAATAAGACAGATGCTTAATTATTTTAATAAACATTTTATTGCCTCCAGTTCCTTGTTTGACACATTATCTTTTGGTAAATCATCTCCCTCCTTCACCACCAGTCATGCCACTAGTAGCCACACTTTCTCCTTCAACCCCTTCAATGTTGGGGAGGTTTGTAAGGCTCTAAAGGGCCTAGACGCCAAAAAATCAGCAGGTCCGGACGATCTCCCCCCTTATTTCTTACGGCTAGCTGCAGATATTATAGCCAAACCACTTTGTCATGTTTTTAATCTTTCTATAACAAGCAATGTCATTCCAGATGTTTGGAAAACTGCAAATATTCTCCCCTTATTGAAAGGTGGTGATCCCATGGTGATGAATAATTACAGACCAATTTCCAAGCTCTCTATTTTAGCTAAAGTACTTGAAAGGCTGGTGAAGGATCAAATCAAAGAATATTTAAGCTTGAACAACATTCTATCTCCTCACCAGTCAGGCTTTAGGAAGCAGCACAGTACAGTAACGGCTGCTTTGAAAGTAGTGAATGACATTGTTGAAGGCTTGGACGCAAAGAGCTACTGTGCTGCCCTTTTTATAGACTTATCCAAGGCATTTGATACTGTGGACCATGGCATTCTATGCCAGAAGTTATCCCATATAGGCCTGTCTGACCAAGCTGTTGGTTGGTTTGCAAACTATCTTTCAAATCGCAAGCAATGTGTAAAATTCAGCGGTCTCTCCTTAAAGAGCCTGTGACAGCATCCCAACAACTGTTGTGCAATTAAATATTGGGCTACTAGTAATCTCGAACCGTCAGTTTAAAAAAGAAAAAGCGATACCGTTCCGTTAAATATCAATAATTTCGAACATCGCGGGGAAATTCCTTCGACTCATTTTGAAGTTTTGGGGGGAGCCGGAAGTGACGTCAATGCGGGAACGCTTCACTGTGCGGCGAGAGAGCCAAACACGGACAAAGTGTGTTGTCATGCGTAGAAATGGTGAATTACTGAGTTTAGGCACGTTAATAACGTTTTAATGAAGTTGACTACAGTATATTCATATTTGTCAGTGCTTTCATGTCAATTCGGCGAACATAAACATAAATGATCGTGGTGAAGATGATGATTACATTAGGATTAAAAATCGGTAGTGAGAGCTACTGAATTTCCTCCCGTAGGATGTGATATAAAAACAAATCGATTATTTTTGTAGTTGTAAACTCAAGTGGATGAAACTACATGTATTAGTGCTTTCATGTCAATTCGGCGAACATATGATAGATTAAATGATCGTGAGAATGATGATTAAAAATCGTTTGTTTGAGCCGGTCTGCATTTCCTGATGAGAAAACAAACCGATGCTTTTTGTAGTTGTAGTACACCAACATGGATTAAACGTGTGTTTTTTTCACCACAATGTTGGGGAAATTAATGGATAAAATGCACGGATTATTATTATTATTATTATTCCCACTCCGATCGGGACACTAGGTCCACCGTTTCCCCGCAGCGAGGCTCCCCCCGTTGACAGTTTACGTGGGCTGGGTGCAGTCGCGGACTGGCCATCGGGACGAATCCCGATGGGCCGGTACCGAAGTGGGCCGGTCGGATAAATCACTAGCACATCCCCCATAGGCGGCGCGTGAGGCTCAGGTTTGGGAAGGCTAAATAACTTTTTTTTACCTGACGCTGCCCGCCTCCGGCGTCTATAGAAAAGAGATCAACTCAGTGTGCGGAGTTTAAATCTCTCAAGTCATATTACAGGATAAAGGAAATACAGTTTAAACTGCCGTAGGCCTATGCAGAGAAGACGCCGACGTATTGCACTTATCATTCATATTACATCATCAATCAGATCATCGATCATATAATATCATAATTAGGGCCGGGACTTTAACGCGTTAATTAAGATTAATTAATTACACAAAAATGAACGCGTTAAAAAAATTAACGCATTTTAATCGCACTTATTTTTGCACCGCGGAACGTTTCTCACTGGATGAGTTTCAGGCGTACCGATTATACTGGAGCACCAACTAACGTTCATGACTTCAGACAACAACAAACCACAGTGAACAACAGTGGGAAATGTTGTTTTAAAAAACGTACGGATGGAAGCGTCGATAAGAGCACGGTTGTGTACAAATTATGCAAAAAGGAATTCGCATATCACCGCAGCACATCAAGCCTCAAGTATCACCTCAATGCAAAACATATAGCAGCTAGCGTGGAAGCTAGCGTGGACGTTAGCCTCTTTTATCGCGTTCACACCAAAAAGAGCCGGAACTAAAATTAGTTCACGAGAACCTTTTTACCCCCACGAAAGTCCCTGCTAGAGAGCAGAGAGCTGCTAGAGAGCAGGGACTTTCGTGCGGCTCTCTTGTGAGAAATGAGCTATATTTCTGATTGGCTGGGCGGATTGCAAACCACGCCCCGTAAAACTCCCAACAAGTTTTGTGAAGCCGCCATTTTATTATCCTCGCATTAGCATTATTAGCATTAGCATTAGCCCAGCGCAGAAACGCAGAGAGACTAACTTATGGCAACACAAAATAAAACATGGGAGCGGTGGAGATGAGGAGGTGTCGGCGTTCTGGCGATTTACTCGGAAGGCTGCTGGGACTCCCAGCAGCTTCTACTGAAGCCAGTCCCCAACTCCGGGGACTTCCGGCCGGGGACTTTGGGCGGCAGTATACGCCGTGAAGTGGTTTGCGGCCTGCCAGTAAACCCAAAGCAGAAGAAGAAGAAGTGACGTCAGCGGCTTCATTTGCCTAATCCTCCCCCAGGTTCAAAGAGTTCTCATGAACTAAGTTCTCATGAACCTTTGTGGGAAAAGTACTGCGGTGTGAATGCGCCTAATGGTATACTAAAATCCATGTGAAAAAAATTGCTTCTCACTGTTCTTAGGTCAAATATTTATATGTGATTAAAATTGCGATTAATTTCGATTAATTAATTACAAAGCCTCTAATTAATTAGATTAATTGTTTGGCCGTGCAACACTTACAGTGTCACATACTGTATGCAGAAGTATTATTTTTAGCAACACATTATGTTGACGAAACACTCGAGTCAAATGTAATTAAAGTCAGATCCACTCGTGTTTTAGACGTGAACGCGCTCTCAGCTGGTGAGAGAAACCCTGGCTTGATTTACCGAGTTGATAACCAGCGTCGTAGGACCGCTTAGCGAGATCTCGTTTGTTAGTTTGTTGTTGTTAGTTTGTTTGTTACTCAAACATATCCAGGGTCTGTTGAACTGGCTTCGTAGTGCAGGGCGCAGGTGGCTGGCAGCGCTAATGTCAAAGACACAGACATTGCATTATATTTGTATTTTTACCAGGATGCAGTGACACAAATATTTACATATTTACATTTACTATCTACAGCACCCGCCGCCCCTGACATCCCCCACTCCCCCCGTTGACAACTTACTAGTGGTACTGAAGTGGGCCGGTCGAGAGTCCCGGGATGATTTTTAGTCCCATTCCACCACTGGCTACATGACCGTATGATCGCCCATATTGACGCACCTAATTCCTAAACTTCTAACAGATACAACATAAACCGATCCTTCAGACTCATATGAGCTCTCAGACACGTTCAAAATGAAACTGTCTGAGCTGTCTGAGCTTGCTGCTGTGTGCACCATCGTGCATTTACATGCAGATGCTGGGATCCTGAACGGTGCAGCTGGAGCGCTGTGCCCGCAATGACGTCACACGTAATTTGGCGGGACTTGAAAAATCCCCGAGCAGATCCAGGAAATGGTCAACATTGAAGGGCAGATTAATGGTTATCAAAGTACAAATATCCAAAATCAGTTCAGTAACGGTTTTCAAGGGGACAATATTTACTCAAATTGATGGGTTTGGATGATGGGGGAAACTCGTGTCACAGGCTCTTTAAGCTTTCTTAATGTGCCCAGAGGCGTTCCTCAAGGTTCGGTCTTGGGACCGACCCTTTTTACTATTTATATAAATTATGTGGGTCAAAGTATTGATGCCTCTGTACAAGCAGATGATACTGTTGTGTACTGTTGTGCTAGCACTGTTTCCCTTGCATTTGAACGACTGCAGTCTGCTTTTGACACTTTTCAGTCACATCTGTTCCACCTTAGGTTGGTGTTAAATTCAGATAAGACAAAAGTCATGTTGTTTTCCAATAAGAAAAAGTTACCAACTGTTCTTCCCTGCATCATGTCTGCACAGCATAACCCCATTGAAGCTGTTAACACCTACAGATACTTCGGCATCACTATAGATGAAAATCTCTGCTTCAAACCACATATTGACAATCTCTTAAGGAAATTGAAATTAAAGCTGGGATTATTTTTTAGAAATAAGGCCTGCTTCTCCACAAGTGCGAGGAAACGGCTTGTAGCTGCTACATTTTTGCCGCTCTTGGACTACGGGGATGTTGTGTACATGAACGCCTCAGCTCACTCCCTTCATCTGCTGGACGCTGTTTACCATGGGGCTCTGAGGTTCATAACCAACTGTAAACCCCTCACACACCATTGCACGCTGTACGCTTTAGTCAACTGGACATCATTATCAATGCGCAGATTACTACACTGGTACAAACTCATCTATACCGCTATGCTTGGACTGCTGCCCCTCTACTCTACATATCCACTTACATATCACACAAACAATACAGCTATAGACTAAGATCTCAACATTACATCACTCTGTCCGTCCCCTCAGTACGCACGGTGCTTGGGAAAAAAGCCATATCATACTCTGCCCCCTCGACCTGCAACACACTTCAGCAGGAACTTAAGCTGACCACTTTGATACCCATCACGGATTTTAAACTAATTTTAAAAAAGCTGGAGAAATCATCTGTGGGTGTTTGCACCTGCTATATCTGACTGTATATGGATTTTAATGACTACTTTTTTACGATGTTGTATTTTAGTGTTGCCTCTGTGTTTAGTGTCCTGTCTGTCTGTAACTTTGTGTGGTAGTGTTACCACTAACAGGTCTCTCTTGAAAATGAGACCTTGTGTCTCAATGAGATCTACACCTGTATAAATAAAGGCTAAATAAAATAAAAATGTCAACTCTTTCACTTGTGGGGAGATTGCAGGATTGGCTCCAGGTCGCCTTTTTTATTTATTACAAGACAAATGTGCCTTTTTATTTCATACAGTTCAATTTGGATTGAGACAGGGAAATAATCTAAACCTCACGCGTGGCGTTTCACTGTCAAGGGGAGCGTGTATGTAATTACATTGCAAATACTGACTTGAGCCCCACCTCTGTATGGGTTAGCCCTACCAGAGATTACCCAACAAAAATAATCTGGAGCCGCCACTGACTATGTTTATTGTTGTTATTTGTAGGGCTTTGTCCTAAGATATATTTTTGTTTTAAACTATGTTGAAAGATTAGTTTAATATCATTTTTTTGTTTTGCTATGAAATTCTGAATGAAATTCTGAATGAAAGGCTGCGAGCGAGACTGGTTTTTCGCTGGGTTGAGTCGTGTGGGTTTTTGAGTGAGATGCGGCACAGTTTACTCTTTACTCTTGCTAGGTTAGTTTGGCTATTATCATTTATATTTATCTCCAACAATGGATATCAGGAAGTGGTTCATGAAAGGAATATGGCAACTCAGCGCCAGATGCAGGCACATTAGAAGACATCAGTTACGTTACCAACGAGCTAGCAAGCCAGCCAGGGACAAGGGAGGCTGGCAATCAATAATATTTTAGAAATAGAAATTGACCCGCAAGCCGGCTGTCTCACAAACTGCTCTGTGCGCAAGCAGACCAGTGCACACGCTCTGCCTCGCTCAATCTCTCTCTCTCTCCATCGCTCAACCTTACTCCACCTCTCCACCCTGTGTGCGCTCCTCAAGTTTGCCTGCGTGCTTGCCCAAGTTGGCACAGCGTTACAAATGTGCCACAAAACCAACCAACGGATGTAGCCTATAATAAGACCGTCAACTGACAGCCTTACGGCAACCTAAAACCCCTGTTTCCGTAACAACAATTCACGAGCGCCTCCCCCCCCCCCCTTGACAAATCTCGAGCGTCTAACAGCACCCCCCCCCCCCACCCGCCCCCGTTGACAATTCAGATTTCCCGGGAGATGTAAGTTTTGGGGTGGTAAATCAAATGCCCGCCCAGAGACGTATGTCTGCCCCAGCTCATCCTTCAAACGAATATATTCATCCAGATCTCTCCCTATTTCTATATCTACCCGTTGAGCCTCTGTAACTCGCCCCTAACCATTTTCTCTTTCTCTCTTTCTCTTTTATTCCTATTTTTACTAAATCCCATACTTATCCCTTTTATTTCATTTTTCAATCCCTCCCAACACACCCCCACATCCTCATCATTCAAACCTCCCCTTTTTCCATAAATTCTGACTTTAACCTTATATCCATAGGCGGCGCGTGAGGCACAGGTTTGGGAAGGCTACTTTTTTTACCTGATGCTGCCCGCCTCCGGCGTCTATAGAAAACAGATCAACTCAGTGAAAGCACCGC
Organism: Gymnodraco acuticeps; assembly: GCF_902827175.1. Lineage (NCBI taxonomy): Eukaryota > Metazoa > Chordata > Actinopteri > Perciformes > Bathydraconidae > Gymnodraco > Gymnodraco acuticeps. The sequence continues at coordinate 270,288 of NW_022990741.1, read as the reverse complement.
CTGCTGACCAATCAGAGCTCAGTGTGCGGCGTTTAAATCTATCAAGTCATATTACAGGAGAAAGGAAAGAACAACTGCCGTATGCAGGGGAGACGCCGACGTGTCGCACTTATCATTCATATCACGTCATCAATCAGATCATCGATCATATGATATCATAATGTATCATATATCTCCTTATCTGAGTCAGCTTCTCCAGCCGTATCTGGCCGTGCAACACTCAGTGTCACATACTGTATGCAGAAGTATTATTTTAAGCAACACATTAAGTTGACGAAACACTCGACTCAAATGTAATTAAAGTCAGATCCACTCGTGTCTTAGACTGGGCAGTGATATCATAAAACTGTTGTACGCTTTCAAACACTCGGTAGTTTATTTATTTTTTAACCAGTTGTTCTGTATTCACCTTGCAGGTGCAACTCTGTGGCTTGTATCCTGGATTATATGTTTAAGTCATGGATGGTTAAAGTTCATATTTGTCTAATATTAGTTTACTTTTCATTAATGAAGTATGACGCTGCGCTGTCAGTACACTTGTCCCTGTTTGTGATTGGTCAAATGTAGCTAACCCCGCCCCTTTCACATGAACGCGCTCTCAGCTGGAGAGAGAAACCCTGGCTTGATTTACGGAGTTGATAACCAGCGTCGTAGGACTGCTTAGCGAGATCTCGTTTGTTAGGGTTAGTGAAGTTAACTCAAACATATCCAGGGTCTGTTGAACTGGCTTCGTAGTTGCATAGCAGCGCTAATGTCAAAGACACAAACATTATACATTATATTTTTATTTTACCAGGATGCAGTCACACATATTTGGGAAGGCTTAGCCTTCCCTAGCCTACAGTACCCGCCGCCCCTGCTTATATCCATCATCGTTCAGCAGACAGGCATTTAGGCACCACACTCCTCCTCTTCCTTTCACCACTGTTCCAATGCAGCGACTCAAGATGCTATGATCACTCATGGCAGCAGTGCCTTATTGTAGCACAGACATGCTCTCTTTGGCCTACTCTGAATCCAGATACTCAAAAGAGTTCATTGAAACCAAACAGTTGTCAAGCCTCAGTATTGCAACAATGTTTGCAAAAGCTTCTTGCGACACAATATAGTGTCCACTTTGGCACTAAAGAGTTGAGCAATTTAACATGTCCGATAATGGATGCTTAGTCTTGTGAACGTGTTTCCTTCTGAATAAGGATGGAAAGGAAAAGGACTCTACTGACCCAAAGCTTTTACAATTAGCAGAGGATGGTTTCGATCCATCGACCTCTGGGTTATGGCCCACTCTGCTCACCTCTTTAAATCCAACGCTGTCAAAAATGTGGATGACGGATTGTTTGAATCTTTGGAACCTGGGAGAACCGACATTTCAGCAGCTCACATGTTGGATTTTGGAACCAGGATAGCTAGCAGGTGTGTTTTTACCAACCCGGTATCACGGCAAGACGTGAACATGTGACGATTTACCATGCTGGGAGACGTGAAGATGTCACAGTTTCGTCCCCTTCAAACGTGACAGCTACACGGTATTGTTAACCCATGTTAACCAGTGGAGAAATAACCGGAAATACCAAGCAAATGCTACCCCGACGTAATGATTTATTTTTTAATAGTCACACTCGATTACAGCGATTTTCTTGTTGCCCCAGCTGGTCGACACCTCTTTTAGCAGAAACAAAGGCTACATTAATGTATTAAATCGATGTTAATCCATGCGTGTGGATGTGGAATTAACGGACGTGACGTTGTGCGATTGAGTTGCCAAGCAACAGCTTCGGTTCATGTTAATTTACAAACTATTCAACTACAACCGTAGTTATATTTAAAAACATGTTAGAAGGCCTCACGAAATACTTTAATGCACAGTAAAATGTAAATGTGAAGGAATGTGTGTATAACAAAATACATCGGTCATTAAACGAAACCGGAAACAGACGTAGGCAAGATCCTCAGCTCGATGATTGGATGGTTATCCGCAATGCATGCTGGGATTTGGTGTTTATGTGATGTGAAATCTGAAAACGTTTTTTAAAAATACAATAATACTTTATTCCGAGTGTGCTTGCTTTTCTCTTTGAAAGTGTGTGTGTGTGTGTGTGCGTGCGTGTGTGTCCGCATCTGTATCACATCAAATCAAATCAAGTTTTATTTATATAGGCAAGGCAAGGCAAGGCAAGGCAAGGCAAGGCAAGGCAAGGCAAGGCAAGGCAAGGCAAGGCAAGGCAAGGCAAGGCAAGGCAATTCAAAGTGCTTTACAAAGAACGAAAGACATTAAGAAAATGGCATTTAAAATCAGTCATTAAAAAGATAATAAAATAAACATTACAAGAAAAAATACATGGATAAAAGTTACAGTGCAGTTTAAGATGTGAATAGTTCAATTAAAAGCAGCGGCAAAAAGAAAAGTCTTTAGTCTGGATATAAAAGTAGTCAGAGTTGCAGCGGACCTGCAGTTTTCTGGGAGTTTTTTCCAGATATTTGGAGCATAATAACTAAACGCTGCTTCTCCATGTTTAGTTCTGACTCTGGGGACAGAAAGCTGACCAGTCCCTGAAGACCTGAGAGATCTGGATGGTTCATAATTTAGCACAAGGTCAGAAATGTATTTTGGGCCTAAACCATTCAAAGCTTTATAAACCAGCAGCAGTATTTTGAAATCTCTTCTTTGACACACAGGAAGCCAGTGTAGACTTCAGAACAGGAGTGATGTGATCCACTTTCTTAGTGTTAGTGAGGACTCGAGCAGCAGCTTTCTGAATTAGCTGCAGCTTCCTAATAGATTTTTTAGTGAGACCTGTGAAGACACCATTGCAGTAGTCCAGTCTACTGAAGATAAAAGCATGGACAAGTTTTTCCAAATCCTGCTGTGACATTAGTCTTTTAATCCTAGATATATTCTTTAGGTGATAGTAGGCTGATTTAGTAACTGTTTTAATGTGACTGTTGAAACTCAGGTCAGAGTTCATGACTACACCTAGATTTCTGGCTTTATCTGTTGTTTTGAACATTGCAGACTGAAGCTCAGCGCTAACTTTTATACGTTCTGACTTGGCTCCAAAAACCATTACCTCAGTTTTATCTTTGTTTAATTGGAGAAAGTTCTGACACATCCAGTCATTGATTTGTTCAATGCACTTACTCAGTGTTTGAATTGGAGCATAGTCTCCTGGTGAAATTGTTACGTACATTTGTGTGTCATCTGCATAGCTATGGTAACTTATTTTGTTGTTTTTCATTATCTGAGCCAGTGGTAGCATGTAGATGTTAAAGAGAAGAGGCCCCAAGATGGAGCCTTGAGGTACCCCACATGTCATATTTGTTAACTCAGATGTGTATTTACTTATAGAAACAAAGTTGTTTCTGTCCTTTAAGTAGGATTCAAACCAATTTAGAACTGTTTCCGAAAGTCCCACCCAGTTTTCCAGTCGGTCTAGTAATATGTTGTGGTCAACAGTGTCAAACGCAGCACTGAGATCTAATAATACTAACACTGAAGTTCTGCCACTGTCTGTGTTTAAGTGGATGTCATTAAAGACCTTTACAAGAGCAGTCTCAGTGCTGTGGTTTGGACGAAAGCCTGACTGGAACACATCGAAACAGTTATTTAAATGCAAGAAATTACTCAACTGTTGAAAAACAACTTTTTCAATGATTTTACCTAGAAATGGGAGGTTTGATATGGGCCTGTAATTGTTCATTACTGAAGCATCTAGATTATTCTTTTTTAAGAGCGGTTTAATGACTGCAGTTTTCAGGGCCTGTGGAAAAATACCTGAGTGAAGAGATTTGTTTACTATATGAAGTAGATCCGAGGCCATGCAAGGCAAAACATCTTTGAAAAATCCTGTTGGAATAATATCAAGGCAGCAGGAGGAGGATTTCAGAAGTTGTATAATGTCCTCTAGGTTTTTATCATTAATCTGATGGAATTGTGTCATGATGTCTGAATTGATGTTAAGTGGACACAGAGACAACACATTTGCTGTTCCTGATGCAGAGGCACTGACTGCTTGTCTGATTTTCTGAATTTTGTCAGTGAAAAAGGAGGCAAAATCATTGCACGCCCTGGTGGATAGAAATTCAGAGGCTACTGACACTGGGGGGTTAGTTAGTCTGTCGACGGTAGCAAACAAGGCACGTGCGTTGTTTTTGTTTTTGGTAATGATGTCAGAGAACAACGATTGTCGTGCGTTTTTCAATTCCAAATTATAAAGGCCAAGTCTCTCTTTATTACATTACATTACATTACATTGCATTTAGCTGACGCTTTTATCCAAAGCGACTTACAATAAGTACATTCGACCAGGAAGACACAACCTTGAAGAAAACAGAATCATATAAGTACATCAGGTTTCATAGAGCCAAACATTTCAAGTGCTACTCAACTGGCTTTAGGTAAGCCAGTCCTTTATTAGTATAAAAGTGCTTCGTTAATAGTTCTAACGCTCGAAGTGGAGTCGAAAGAGATGAGTTTTCAGTTTGCGCCAGAAGATGTGCAAGCTATCTGCCGTCCTGATGTCAATGGGGAGCTCATTCCACCATCTTGGAGCCAGGACAGCAAACCCACGTGTTTTCGCCGATGGGAACTTGGGTCCCCCTCGCAGCGAGGGCGCAACGAGTCGTTTGGCTGATGCAGAGCGTAGTGCACGCGCTGGGGTGTACGGTTTAACCATGTCCTGGATGTAGGAAGGGCCAGATCCATTCGCAGCATGGTAAGCAAGTACCAGTGTCTTGAAGTGGATTCTAGCAGTTACCGGAAGCCAGTGAAGGGAGCGGAGGAGCGGAGTGGTGTGGGAGAATTTAGGAAGGTTGAAGACCAGACGAGCCGCTGCATTCTGGATGAGCTGCAGAGGTCGGATGGCACATGCAGGTAGACCAGCCAGGAGGGAGTTGCAGTAGTCTAGGCGTGAGATGACGAGAGCCTGGACCAGAACCTGAGTCGCTTTCTGAGTCAGCTGGGGACGTATCTTCCTGATGTTGTAAAGCGTGTATCTGCAGCAACGGGTTGTAGCAGCGATGTTTGCAGTGAAGGACAGGTTGTTATCTAGGGTCACACCCAGATTCCTTGCAGTCTGAGTCGGGGAAACAACTGAGGTGCCGATGTTGATTGTTAGGTCAAGAGTGGGACAATCTTTTCCCGGGAGGAAGAGCAGCTCAGTCTTGTCAAGGTTGAGCTTGAGGTGGTGAGCAGACATCCACTGAGAGATGTCAGCTAGACAAGCAGAGATGCGTGCAACGACCTGGGTCTCTGAGCGGGGAAAGGACAGAATTAATTGGGTGTCGTCAGCGTAGCAGTGGTAAGAAAAACCATGCGGGCTAATGACTGATCCGAGCGAGTTTGTGTACACGGAGAAGAGGAGGGGACCAAGAACAGAGCCCTGAGGGACCCCCGTAGTTAATTGACAAGGGTCGGACTCAGACTATATATAGATTTCAAAGTGAACCTGGAGTTTTGTTTTTCGCCACCTGTGTTCAGCTTTTCGACATTCTCTTTTTTCTGTTTTCACGGTCATGGCCTTTCTCCATGGAGATATTTTCTTGCCAGACACTTCCTTTACCTTAGTTGCAGCAATGGCATCTATAACATTTTTAATTTTTGAATTAAAATGATCTACTAGCTCATTTACTGAGATGTTAGCAGGGCCAAGTGTGGAAGAAAGATTCTCAGTAAACATTTCCCTAGTGTTTTCAGTTAAATATCGCTTTGTGGTTACCTCTTTTTGAACATTTTTGTGAACAGAAATAGAGCTCTCAAAGAAAACACAGGAATGGTCAGAGAGTGCAACATCAGTCACCACAACCTTAGAGATATTCAGACCCTTTGAGATAATTAAGTCCAGAGTGTGCCCCTTATTGTGCGTGGGCTCCGTCACATGCTGAGTCAGTCCATAGCTATCAAGAACACAAAACAGTTCTTTAGCCCCTCTGTCCTGGGGGTTGTCAACATGGATGTTAAAATCACCAACAATGACTAGACGGTCAAAGTCAATACACACTATAGACAGCAGTTCAGTAAAGTCATCAAAAAAGCTTGCACAGTATTTGAGTGGTCTATAGATATTTAGGAACAGAGCTCGAGAGGAGCATTTCAGCTGAAGAGCCACATATTCAAAAGAATCAAAGTTCCCATAAGATGTCTTCCTGCATTGAAGGGAATCATTGAACAGAATAGCAACTCCACCCCCTTTCTTATGCATTCTTTCCTGACACATAAAACTAAAGTTGGGAGGTGTTGATTCGATAAGAACAGCTGCACTGTTATTTTGTTCAATCCAAGTTTCTGTTAAAAACATAAAATCAAGATTGTGCTCAGTGATAAAATCATTGATTAAAAATGTTTTTCCTGCCAAAGACCTGACATTTAATAAAGCTAGTTTAAGTTTGTTAAACACACTATCAGTCATGTTTTTTGTAACAAGCTGTGGCTGACATGGAATCAATGCTAAATTAGATAAACTCACACAAACGTTTGAGCGCTTCCTGTTTCTAAGATGATTCACCGCTCTTAATCTATTACCTATCAACACAGATATCGGCAAAGCTACTGGCAGGCAGGGCCCCGACATGTCCTGGAAAGAGTTGAGAGTGCCATACGCCCTTGAGCCTGGACCCCACAAATATCAGTAAGAGTTTGTTGTGTTTTGTACACACACATTCTTATCAGGCTTCGGAGACTGCAGATGCTTTCTTGAAGGGAGGGGAGGTGGTTGACCAGGGGGGGAGGTGGTTGACGTAGGCGCGGTGATGAAGACGGGGGAGATGGTGCGCGTCTCTGCGGTGATTTTGGTGGGCGTTGAGGAGCGGGGGTGAAGGACATGCCAGCGTTTTGTACACACACATCCCTATCAGGCTTTGAAGAGGAGGGAGGACCCACCACCCTGCTCCTCTCATCATAGGAGGGCAGGGTGAGGGCTACACTGTAGGAAGGGGGGTTTGGAAATCTGCTTCCATCTTCCTTGTATTGTTGTGGTTTTGATGATTGTGGTAGGCATGGTGATGAAGCCGGGGGAGATGGAGCGCATCTCTGCTTCGGTGATTTTAGATTAGATCATCTCCTCTCACACATCCCTGAAACTGGCCCTCCCGCTGTACTTCTCGGAGACTTCAACCTCCAGACAGGGAAGATAGACGAACTAACATCTCTGTTAACCGCCTTTGCTTTCTCACTGTCTCCATCCCCACCAACTCATAAAGCTGGCAATGTCCTTGATCTCATATTCTCAAGGAACTGCTCTACTTCTAACCTCTCTGTAAACCCGCTCCACACATCCAATCACTTCTTCATTTCATTCTCTCTACCCCTTTCCAAACATAACAAACTCATCTCTTCTCATCCTGCACCTGTCCGCCGCAACCTTCGTTCCCTCTCCCCCTCTACTCTTACCTCAGTGGATGTCTGCTCATCACCTCAAGCTCAACCTTGACAAGACTGAACTGCTTTTCCTTCCTGGAAAAGATTGTCCCACTCTTGACCTAACAATCAACATCGGCCCCTCTGTTGTTTCCCCGACTCAGACTGCAAGGAATCTGGGTGTGACCCTAGATAACAACCTGTCCTTCACTGCAAACATCGCTGCTACAACCCGCTGCTGCAGATACACGCTTTACAACATCAGGAGGATACGTCCCCAGCTGACCCAGAAAGCCACGCAGGTTCTGGTCCAGGCTCTCGTCATCTCACGCCTAGACTACTGCAACTCCCTCCTGGCTGGTCTACCTGCATGTGCCATCCGACCTCTGCAGCTCACCCAGAATGCAGCGGCTCGTCTGGTCTTCAACCTTCCTAAATGTTCCCACACCACTCCGCTCCTCCGCTCCCTTTACTGGCTTCCAGTAACTGCTAGAATCCACTTCAAGACAATGGTACTTGCGTACCATGCTGCGAATGGATCTGGCCCTTCCTACATCCAGGACATGGTTAAACTGTACACCCCAGCACGTGCACTCCGCTCTGCATCAGCCAAACAGCTCGCCAGGGCCGCCCCTGGCCAACTTGGGGCCCCAAGCGACATTGTGAGATGAGGCAAACATTTTTTTTGGAAACAAAGTAGGCTACTTTGCAAATATAATTCCTGTTCATTATTATTATCAACAGTTACTTTTTTATACAGTGAGGTAAATGGTAAATGTCCATGTATGTCGTTCAGTATGCGTTTACAGGTGAATACGTCTGCATTTCCTGCCAAATACTAGCCTCAAAAAGATTAAAATATAATTAATGCAAATAAACTACTTCTACTAATAATAATAATCATAATCAATTCAATAATATAAATACTATATTATTTTATTATAATATAGTTGTAATATAGTCAAGACAAAACATGCTTATGACATGCTCAAAAACTGATATTTCTTAAATCTGTATTCTAGTTCCCTCTGTCAGCAATGTATCAACAACTGCACACACATTTCTATCAGTATTTATCTGTGTTGTGGTTGACATGATGATGACTGTTAGGAGTTAAGGGGAGAGGCTGAGCGTCACCATGACGATGACTGTTAGGAGTTAAGGGGAGAGGCTGAGCGTCACCATGATGATGACTGTTAGGAGTTAAGGGGAGAGGCTGAGCGTCACCATGACGATGACTGTTAGGAGTTAAGGGGAGAGGCTGAGCATCACCATGATGATGACTGTTAGGAGTTAAGGGGAGAGGCTGAGCGTCACCATGAAATGTGCAAATTGACATAAAAATGAATAAAAGGGGAACAAATGCTCCATGTTTTTTAAGCTGTAAACTTTAACTGTTATGTAAGCCAACTAGACAGACAGTGTATATCACTCTTCCTCCTGTACATTAGCAGATAAAAGGCATAACATACTTGAATGAATGGTAAATAAAGAATGCTGGAAATAACTGCATCTCCATAGGGTAGGAACGAAAATGGCCCAGTAGACAGAGAGCTTTGCCTTCTGGCTCAGCTCCCTTTTCATCACAACGGTGCGGTAAAGCGACTGCAGTACCGCTCCCGCTGCTCCGATTCTCCGGCCCATCTCAGGCTCCATTGTTCCCTCACTCGAGAACAAGACCCCGAGATACTTGAACTCCTTCACTTGGGGTAAGGACTCATTCCCTACTTGAAGTGGACAGTCCATCGGTTTCCTGCTGAGAACCATGGCCTCAGACTTGGAGGTGCTGATCCTCATCCCAGCCGCTTCACACTCGGTTGCGAACCGATCCAGCGAGTGCTGAAGGTCGCAGACCGATGAAGCCATTAGAACCACATCATCTGCAAAAAGCAGTGGTGCAATCCTTAGTCCACCGAACTGCAGACCCCCTCCCCCATGACTACGCCTCGAAATCCGATCCATGTATATTACAAACAGGATTGGTGACAAAGCGCAGCCCTGGCGGAGGCCAACCCTCACCGGAAATGGGTCCGACTTACTGCCGAGGACCCGGACACAGCTCTCGCTTTGGGAGTACAGAGATTGGATGGCCCTGAGTAGAGACCCCCTCACCCCATACTCCCGCAGCACCTCCCACAGTAACTCCCTGGGAACTCGGTCATACGCCTTCTCCAAGTCTACAAAACACATGTTCCCATCAGCAAAAACACGTGGGTTTGCTATCCTGGCTCCAAAATGGTGGAATGAGCTCCCCATTGACATCAGGACAGCAGAAAGCTTACACACCTTCCAGACTGAAAACTCATCTCTTTCGACTCCACTTCGAGAGATAGAATTACTAACAAAGCACTTATATACTAATAAAGGGCTGGCTTATCTAAAGCCAGCTGAGTAGCACTTGAAATGTTTGGCTCTATGAAACCTGATGTACTTTATGATTATGTTTTCTTCAAGTTTGTATCTTGTTGGTCGAACGCACTTATTGTGAGTCGCTTTGGATAAAAGCCTCAGCTAAATGCAATGTAATGTGATGTAATAAAATAAGTTTCTGGGTATTTACTGATGTGTTTTTGGTGGCAGAAAAAAAGTATAACCCTTTTTTGAGCTTATGTTAACCACAGACCTTTTTTTTAGGCATCTAGCCACAAATATGTTTTGTTTTTTTAAACGCTGACTTCGAGATTATGGAACCGGACGCGGTCAAATGCTAAGTCTTTTCCAGGTTTTAGGCTCTATCACCCAACTACAGTTACACAACAGTTAGGATTATCTTCTATAGGACACATTTTAAAGTCTGCCTTTTCCCAAGCAATCGAGTGAACAACTTAGTGTCCACCAGGCGTGTGGTGTATCTATTTATCACACTGTAAAAATATCTCAAGATCACACGCTTACACACTTTCTAAGGCACCATTTTTGGTTTAAATTATGAATATAGAAAGTCATAATCAGCAAGTAAACCTGTATTTACTTACCTTTTGAAAGTTGTTTGGCTTTTCCTTCAAGTAACATTTCTTTACTACGTTGTCCTGTGGAGGTAAAGTTGGTATGTTTCATAAAATAAATGACTCTAAATGACTCTTATATAGAATGACACAGATCATCTCTGAGACAGCAAATAGGGCTATTTTCTTAGTACAAAATATGACATTTAAGTTTAATAATTCCTAAATACATTCTCAACATTTAAGAATGTAAATGAATGATTTATCATTTTTAAAGGCTGTAATGCAGGGATGAAGCTCTTACCATCTCTGCGTCCTGTCACTAATGAAATTGTTCTTATGGCTATGAACTATGTTCAAAAAGCACACCTAATACCAGCTAACATAAAACAATGTCAACCTCAGCTGTAAAAATACTGAACTGACTGGATCCTGGGTTTGAGTGTCATCAGATCAGAGCCATTCTGTTCCGCTGCTGTCATTCTAAAACATTGCGGAACCGACTGGGGACTTGGATGTAACTACATACTTTAATGAAGGTGACATTTTAAATGTTTTGTTGAAATAGTTTGTGGTATTAATTGATAGAGTTCAACAGCACCTATTCAACCGATGACATTATACAGAAAGGCAAGGCAAGTTTATTTATATAGCACTTTTCAACACAAGGAAATTCAAAGTGCTTTACAAAAAATGAAAGACATTAAGAAAATGGCATCATTAAAAAGAAAAGCTAATAAAATAAACATTAAAAGAAAAAATACATGGATAAAAGTTACAGTGCATTCTAAGATATGAATAGTTCAATTAAAAGCAACGACAAAAAGAAAAGTCTTCAGCCTGGATTTAAAAGTAGTAAGAGTTGCAGCGGACCTGCAGGTTTCTGGGAGTTTGTTCCAGATATTTGGAGCATAATAACTGAACGTTGCTTTACCATGTTTAGTTCTGACTCTGGGGACAGAAAGCTGACCAGTCCCTGAAGACCTGAGAGATCTGGATGGTTCATAATTTAGCAGGAGGTCAGAAATGTATTTTGGGCCTAAACCATTCAGTGCTTTATAAACCAGCAGCAGTATTTTTGAAATCTATTCTTTGACACACAGGAAGCCAGTGTAAAGACTTCAGAACAGGAGTGATGTGATCCACTTTCTTAGTGTTAGTGAGGACTCGAGCAGCGGCGTTCTGAATCAGCTGCAGCTTCCTAATAGATTTTTTTAGTGAGACCTGTGAAGACACCATTGCAGTAGTCCAGTCTACTGAAGATAAAAGCATGGACACGTTTTTCCAAATCCTGCTGTGACATTAGTCTTTTACTCCTAGATATATTCTTTAGGTGAGAGTAGGCTGATTTAGTAACTGTTTTAATGTGACTGTTGAACCTCAGGTCCATGACTACACCTAGATTTCTGGCTTTATCTGTTGTTTTGAACATTGCAGACTGAAGCTCAGCGCTAACTTTTATACGTTCTGCCTTGGCTCCAAAAACCATTACCTCAGTTTTATCTTTGTTTAATTGGAGAAAGTTCTGACACATCCAGTCATTGATTTGTTCAATGCACTTACTCAGTGTTTGAATTGGAGCATAGTCTCCTGGTGAAATTGTTACGTAAATTTGGGTGTCATCTGCATAGCTATGGTAACTTATTTGGTTGTTCTTCAGTATCTGAGCCAGTGGTAGCATGTTAAAGAGAAGAGGCCCCAAGATGGAGCCTTGAGGTACCCCACATGGCATATTTGTCAACTCAGATGTGTATTTACCTATAGAAACAAAGTTGTTTCTGTCCTTTAAGTAGGATTCAAACCAATTTAGAACTGTTTCCGAAAGTCCCACCCAGTTCTCCAGTCGGTCTAGTAATATGTTGTGGTCAACAGTGTCAAACGCAGCACTGAGATCTAATAATACTAACACTGAAGTTCTACCACTGTCTGTGTTTAAGTGGATGTCATTACTATATGAAGTAGATCTGAGGCCATGCAAGGCAAAACGTCTTTGAAAAATCCTGTTGGAATAATATCAAGGCAGCAGGAGGAGGATTTCAAAAGTTGAATAATGTCCTCTAGGTTTTTATCATTAATCTGATGGAATTGTGTCATGGTGTTTGAATTGATGTTAAGTGGACACAGAGACAACACATTTGCTGTACCTGATGCAGAGGCACTGACTGCTTGTCTGATTTTCTGAATTTTGTCAGTGAAGAAGGAGGCAAATATCATTGCACGACTTGGTGGATAGAAATTCAGAGGCTACTGACACTGGGGGGTTAGTTAGTCTGTCGACGGTAGCAAACAAGGCGCGTGAGTTGTTTTTGGTAATGATGTCAGAGAAGAAAGACTGTCGTGCGTTTTTCAATTCCAAATTATAAAGGCCAAGTCTCTCTTTATAGATTTCAAAGTGAACCTGGAGATTTGTTTTTCGCCATCTGCGTTCAGCTTTTCGACATTCTCTTTTTTCTGCTCTCACGGTCATGGCCTTTCTCTATGGAGATATTTTATTGCCAGACACTTCCTTTACCTTAGTTGGAGCAATGGCATCTATAACATTTTTAATTTTTGAATTAAAATGATCTACTAGCTCATTTACTGAGATGTTAGCAGGGGCAAGTGTGGAAGAAAAATTTAGAAAGAGTAAACATTTCCCTAGTCCATCCATCCATCCATCCATCTTCTCCCGCTTATCTGTGGTCGGGTCGCGGGGGTAGCAGTTCCAGCAGAGAGCCCCAAACTTTATTTTCCCTGGCGACATCAACCAGCTCTGACTGGGGGATCCCAAGGTGCTCCCAGGCCAGCGAAGAGATATAATCCCTCCACCTGGTCCTAGGTCTACCCCTTGGTCTCTTCCCAGCTGGACGTGCCTGGAACACCTCCCTAGGGAGGCGCCCAGGTGGCATCCTAACTAGGTGCCTGAACCACCTCAACTGGCTCCTTTCGACGCGAAGGAGGAGCGGCTCAACTCCGAGTCCCTCCCTGATGACCGAACTTCTCACCTTATCCCTAAGGGAGACACCAGCCACCCTGCGGAGAAAACCCATCTCGGCCGCTTGTATCCGCGATCTCGTTCTTTCGGTCATGACCCATCCTTCATGACCATAGGTGAGGGTAGGAACGAAAATGGCCCGGTAGACAGAGAGCTTTGCCTTCTGGCTCAGCTCCCTTTTCGTCACAACGGTGCGGTAAAGCGACTGCAGTACCGCTCCCGCTGCTCCGATTCTCCGGCCCATCTCACGCTCCATTGTTCCCTCACTCGAGAACAAGACCCCGAGATACTTGAACTCCTTTACTTGGGGTAAGGACCCTAGTATTTTCAGTTAAATATCGCTTTGTGGTTACCTCTTTTTGAACATTTTTGTGAACAGAAATAGAGCTCTCAAAGAAAACACAGGAATGATCAGAGAGTGCAACATCAGTCACCACAACCTTAGAGATATTCAGACCCTTTGAGATAATTAAGTCCAGAGTGTGCCCCTTATTGTGCGTGGGCTCCATCTCATGCTGAGTCAGTCCATAGCTATCAAGAACACAAAACAGTTCTTTAGCCCCTCTGTCCTGGGGGTTGTCAACATGGATGTTAAAATCACCAACAATGACTAGACGGTCAAAGTCAATACACACTATAGACAGCAGTTCGGTAAAATCATCAAAAAAGCTTGCATAGTATTTGGGTGGTCTATAGATATTTAGGAACAGAGCTCGAGAGGAGCATTTCAGCTGAAGGGCCACATATTCAAAAGAAGCAAAGTTCCCATAAGAAAGGTGTTCAACCTTGATATAAATGTGACAGACGTAAATAAAAAGATGGCATAAAGAAAGTTTAGTTTCATAAAGCTGGCATCACACACAAATAAAACTAAAGGTTTTCTTAATAAAAAAACGTTTTAACAAGTACTATTAATAAAACAAAATTGTAAAGTTTCCCGGTCGTCTGCAGGCCGTTGACGGCCGGCCCGGTACGCTCACGGCCGCCACCGCCCTTAATTTTTAAAAACGGCATCATGTAAGTTGCGGCGACGGGCGACAGAGGTCCACAGTTGCCTCGCAGCGAGGCTCCCCCCGCCCTCCCGTAGACAGTTCACGAGCTCAGGCACTTCATAACACCAAAGATGGGTCGCGGTAAACGCTCTGAAGTGATGCTCCACTACACTAAGAAAGAAAAAGGCAAGGCACAGTGTAATGCCTGCTAATAGAAAGGCGAAGTCACGCCCATCTACTTCCGGTCCATGGGACCCCGGAAGCGAAAAATTATACATTGAATTCAATGGAGAGAGAAAACGTATCTTTTGATCCCGTTTGAATTGTGCCACGAACTACACATATGATGTTTGTCAATCTTAAAAAATCATTTCCATGTAAAAAAAGTCACATTTTGTCGTAAAACTGTTGAAATATAAGACTATGAAAAATACGCGACTACAAAGACTACAAATCCCAAATCCCATTCTGGGTCGCGTAAGTGATGTCACAGGCGATAATGCTCCAAGTGGTTGGTTCACTTTTACAAGATGCCTGTGTGCTTTGTACCAGGTTGTAATCACAAAAGTGATCATACCACTTGCTCGTTCTATCGCTTCCCGTCTGATGAAAGGACCAGGAGTCGCTGGATCAGACATATCAGGTAATATACATGTTGTGCATGGAACATAGTCAAGTTAGCTACCTAGCTAGTAGCGAGCACGTTAGTTAGCATTACATTAGTTAGCCTTGTCATTTTTAGTAGCCTTACCATGAAGTTATTATTTTATTACATGAAGTAAACCAAAATGTTAAACAGTAAGAGTAGTCATGATGGTAAGTATTTCGTGAAACATTTGAAGAGTAGCCTACTGCGCCCTCCACCGGGTGCTAAGGAAGCAGTTCAGGGAGAGTCGAAGGCAGGCAGGGAGCTTTGCATGACATTCTTCTGGACGTGTTTCATTGTGATGACAGTGAGGGTGAGTCAATCTGTTTGTTGGAAAGACAGTCGTTGTGTGCTTACTGAGAGAAAATTGATAGAAGAGATAATTATTCAAAGTGTTTCAAAGTGTTGTTAATTTAAAGGTTTGTTACTGACCTTTTTCTCTTTTATTTTCTTTACCTCACCTGTAACTGCTGAGACGTTGAGGAACATGCACACTGACCTGCTCTGGCAACCTGATTTCTACTGAACGTAATAGTATTTGGTTATGGTATATTATTTATATACATCAAAGGCACAATGCACCCCCCAGAGACACACATGTATTGAGTGTGATATTTTGCATAGGTCATGTGAAATCATCTTTACATACTAAAAAACTGTAGGAGCGGCAACTTGTTTTGAAATTGAATTTTTAATATCCGATAATAAAGTTGATCTGTTTTCTTTATTCTTCTCTCTTCCCAGCTCCATCCATCACCATTCTCTGTTCCTTTAGGTCCTGCTTGCTAATCAATGCTCATATTTTTTTACACAATTACAAATAAAGTCAATGTATTGTATTACATGAAGTTGTGCTTCATTCGGAGTCAATAATAAATTAATTCTGCCTTCAACTGCACAATGATTGTGGACTGCACCGACATCCATGTAGCTGCCCCCCAGTAAGATGAACCAAGCAAAGAGGGTCACCATCATGCCCAAGGACATCCAGCTGGCCCACCGCATCCGCGGAGAGAGGGCTTAGACTGACCTGAGACCAGCACACCCAAACACAACGGCTCTTTTAAGAGCCACCTACAGTTTCAAAGAGTTGCAATCCTACCTTATTATAATGATTAAACTGGTTAATGTATCACTTAGTTTACTGAACCGTGATGAATGAAAGAAATGAGTGAGGTAGTGGTTTACTGAAGTTACAAAAACATTAATATATGAGTAACAGGTCAGTGTAAACACAAGTAAATTATGGATCATTCAAACTATTTATATAAAAATATGTAATAAAGTTCTAAAACAAGTATTCGGTATATTCCTTGATAGCTTTTGGAGAAGGTTGTTTTTAAGTTTACTAAAATCTATCATTTCAACTGTTTCACTTTATAAAAAGGGAACAGGTGAGGAGAGCATCATTGAGTTTCTTATTCTGTCAGTAAATTATCCAAATGAATGTTTTTCATTATTTTAGTCAACCCTAAACAAATTGATTGTACCTTTTGGTAACACTTTATATTAAGGTACACAAATTAACCATCAACTAGTTGTTAATTAGCATGCATATTAGCAGTATAATGGCTCTCTATTAGTCATTATACAACACTTATTAATGCCGTATTCTACATGACCATATTCTACAAGTAATAAGCCATTAGTTGAGAGTTTTTCCTCAATAACTCTAATTAGTGCTTATTTATTGCAAGTAAGGAAGTTGTTGTAGCCTACATGAGTTTTGGTCTTAATATGCGCTGCTTAATATGGGCGTAATAAGGCAGTAGTAGCACAAGAATAGTAATTCTCCCATAATAACACTTAACAAATATGATCTATTCTTATGGAACAAGACATGAAACTATAAGTGTTAATTGTGTCTAAATAACTCAAAATTAGGTATTTATATCTTATAATATGTTTTGGGGTATTGACAGTTCAGCTACCAATAGCAAGGTGATATTGACCTGTATGTTTCATATTTGCACATTTATATTTTTGTAAAATGTGTACTGAAGGTTAGACTCGGGTACAGGAAGTAGGAGAACGTGAACGGAATATAATGGCAGTAGACATCCATGAGTACACTGCCACTAATTTTCCCTATGCAACCTGAAGAGTAAAAGGGTCAAGTCCGTCAGAAAGCAATGACTGTAAGTGTAAGTGTGAGCCTTACACTTACACTGTAAGGATTAGTAACATGTATTGTGTTTATGTGATGACATGTGGAGATGTTTAAACTCAATGAGAAAATGCGTTAGCATTCGCGCTAGCGTTAGCATACACGGTAGCATACACATGCTAGCGTAGCTTACACATGCTAGCGTTAGCCATACTAGCCTGTGTACATGCTTATTGTACAGCTAGCATTAGCTATGTTTACCTTGTTTACACTAAGCGGTCCTAATGTGTTCATCTGTGTATGTTACACTTGCATGTATGAGATCATTAAGTGCCTTGTAACTTTTTTTTTTAATAGTTTCACTCTTTGAATGTCACTGGACTGCAAATAAGTCAATAAAGGAGCATGGCTGCTCATTCCCTGGCTCTCAAAAGAGTTTGGCTGGCTGTTTAATCTATGTTCACACTGAGACAACACAGAGAGAGAACAGTACACCTATTGTGTAAGAACATACAAGCAGGTCACACAGTATGATCACAAATACATAAACTCTGTTAAAAATCAGTTTTTATTAAAAAGTACAGGCTGCATATATGTTCTCAGCCTTGGAGAAACTTGACATGTTTTGGTACATGTATGTGTCTGAACCTCTCTTTAGTGGTTCATTAATAAAACAGATATTTCAACGTGTGCCTACTTTGTTCATGTACTGTTGAGGTTAATTTCAGTAGTTGTGTGCTATAATGTATTTACAAAGTGTGAAGAGGAGGCAACTTTAGAATAGGGAACCTGTTCTGGTCAATTAGAGTCAAACTAATAGCTTATTGGTTATGAACAAGACTTCACTTTAGAATAGGGAACATGTTCTTAGATATAAATAGCTAATTTTCAGTTGTTTAGACTTGTAGTTTCATGTCTTGTTCCATAAGAATAGATTATATTTGTTAAGTGTTATTATGGGAGAATTACTATTCTTGTGGTACTACTGCCTTATTAGGCCCATATTGGGCAGCGCATATTAAGACCAAAACTCATGTACAATACGTTCCTTACTTGCAACAAATAAGCACTAATTAGAGGGTTAATGAGGAAAAACTCAACTAATGGCTTATTACTTGTAGAATATGGTCATGTAGAATAAGGCATTAATAAGTGTTTTATAATGACTAATAAAGAGCCAATATACTGCTAATATGCATGTTAATTAACAACTAGTTGATGGTTAATTTGTGTACATTAATATAAAGTGTTACCTACCTTTTTAATGACCTTACATGGTCGGCAAAGTTAAATTAACTTCAGAAAATCAAATCTGTTCTGAGAAAAAACTAATAAATGTTTAAAGATAGGAACTTGCCATCCCACTGAAAAACAGTCCGTAGAGATTTTAAGGCGTAGTTGTAGTTCAGTCCAACGTTTCATTTGGATTCATTTGACAACAGTCAACTATTTTCATAAAGAATATATATATTTTTCAAAGTCAACTTTATTGTCAATCTTACTCAGTTTGTGTTTATAGACAGAGAGATCAAAAAGACATTAAATTATACAATTTACAGATATGTATACAAATATATATATCCTATATACACCATCATGTATAATGATGGTGTATGATGTAGAAGGAAGTGTGGTAGATAACAAGTAAATATAGAGTTACATACAGATCCATGTTACAGCAAAAGATGGAATAACTAAGAAGCACGCAGTATAATAATAATTACATGCAACAATTAAATAACTGCTCAGCATCTCCACCACAATCCCAATCTGCTGTGTCCTGTTTTCCTCCCCTCTGCATAACACCCCATCACACATACGAAACACAACGCAGAGTCCGAGGGTGTTAAGAGTATGTTTATTTAAATGTCCTCCTCTCTACTGGCCAACACAGGGTGTAGAATTTTTCCAGGAGGAGGAGATTTCCATGCCATGCAGGGTCTTTGGGGATGGGGTTGATGATCGCCTCCTTTGTGGTCCACACAATAAAGTAGTAGAGACTCCGGTCTGTGATGTGCAGCTGCCCTTGGACCTGGTGCCAGTATGGGTGATTCTCCTTGAGAATATATGACCCACCCTCCTCACGGAGACAGAAGGATGGTAACTGGACTGCCTCCGCGATGGTCATGTTCCTCTGGCTGTGTGGACACTTCACCTCCAACAGGGCAGATGGCTGCACAAGTCCATCGGGTGATGCTCCCAAAACACCCGACTCACTCACAAAGAGACCAGACTCGATTTGAACACTGTCACTTGATAGGCCTCCACAAAAGCCTTCACCCCTTCGGCCTCGTTTACAACCCCCCAGTTGACAGTTGGCGATGTCTCTGGCCAGTGGGTTGTATGTCTCCTCTCGCTGTTGGTAAAGTTGAGACACCGGCTGGACTACTTTTTAAGTGCCAGGCTTCATCCACTGGCACTCAACATCTGTGGAGCTGATCTGCCACATGGCAAATATTGCCAATGCTGCAGCGTGGCTGCATTTGTACATCCCCCGTGCACAATCACAGACAGCGCTCTGCATCGTGCCATCGTCTCCCATGCAGATCTGTAAAAATAAAGTAAGTACCATTTGTTAGCATGCTATAATAGATTGAATGAGCAATAATACAAAGATGGTCCGGATCTGTGGGTGGGAGGGTTTATTTTTCCATAGTTTTGTCCTCTTGTCTGATTGTTGTTATTGTTTGTTTTTTCTGTATTTTTTGTAATTTGTGTTGTATTGGTTGTGATTGTACATTGTATTTTTCTAAATGTGTATGAATACATTTTTGAAAAACATTTGATCAACAATAAAAAAGGATTTGGTCAGGATCTAGACTCAGTGTGTAGTTTATTAATTAATCAATGCTCTCTACATTAGGAAAACACATACCAGTGTACCAGAGGGAGTCACACACAGCTGTGCCTAGATAACCAAAATCCTTGAATCTACACACAGCAAATAAACTCAAATGACACAACGAGAAAAAGGAGATCACACATACAGTATAGTCGATATAAAACTGGCCGCTTCAATCTGAAGAGCAACTAAAACAAAACACGGGAGTGTACCTTGTTCTTGTGAACACTAATGTTATCCACAGCATACACAGAGACCACGAAGTTCTTAAGGAGAAAACTAGTTATTAAAACAAAACACGTTAGTGACCTTGTTAGCTAATGTTAGCTAGCTGACATTAACGTTATACATTGCACTCATATTACTCACCGAAACCTTGTAAAGCCGGTCCCGCATGCTGGCTCTTACAGAACCGACTAACTCCCCTTTTGTGTATGTACAGCTCTCAACATGCCCAGACTTGTAGTGATGTTCACCTCGTTTTATACTTTTCGCCTCATTCTGAAAGAAACAGGTGAAATTTGCTAACGTGACGGCCGTCTTTGTGATGGTGACGCGTATTGTGCGAGACCAGAGACCTGTAGTTCACTGAGCGGTTTCACTAAAAAAAAATGGTAACTTCACAGTTTTACGACACATTTTTATTTTTTTGACTTGCAAAATGTTCTTTTAAATTGACAAACATCATATGTGTCATTCGTGGCACAATTCAAACGGGATCAAAAGATAACCTTTCTCTCTCCATTGACTTCAATGTATAATTTTCCGCTTCCGGGGTCCCATGGAGGCTCCCGGAAGGGGAGGGACTTCGCCTCTCTATAGCTTGCCACAGGCATAGCTCAGTTAAAATAAAGCACAGCTATTGTGCAATACATTTGTATTGCATGTATATTTTTTATTTGTAAAAATGTCAGTTAAAGCTTAAAAGAATAAAGATATGTTTGTTATCTAAACGTTTAACCTCTTTCTTTTACAATTTTGGAATCGAAACGGGGAATCGATAAGAACCGGAATCGATAAGCAGAACCGGAATCGGAATCGATACATTTCAAACGATACCCATCCCTAATTCTACGTTCACATCGGACGCGACACATCTCACGCTCCATTGTTCCCTCACTCGAGAACAAGACCCCGAGATACTTGAACTCCTTCACTTGGGGTAAGGACTCATTCCCTACTTGGAGTGGACAGTCCATTGGTTTCCTGATGAGAACCATGGCCTCAGATTTGGAGGTGCTGATCCTCATCCCAGCCGCTTCACACTCGGTTGCGAACCGATCCAGTGAGTGCTGAAGGTCACAGACCGATGAAGCCATTACCACATCATCTGCAAAAAGCAGTGGTGCAATCCTTAGTCCACCGAACTGCAGACCCCCTCCCCCATGACTACGCCTCGAAATCCGATCCATGTATATTACAAACAGGATTGGTGACAAAGCGCAGCCCTGGCGGAGGCCAACCCTCACCGGAAATGGATCCAACTTACTGCCGAGGACCCGGACACAGCTCTCGCTTTGGGAGTACAGAGATTGGATGGCCCTGAGTAGAGACCCCCTCACCCCATACTCCCGCAGCACCTCCCACAGTAACTCCCTGGGAACTCGGTCATACGCCTTCTCCAAGTCTACAAAACACATGTAGACCGGATAAGCGTACTCCCAGGCCCCCTCCAGGATCCTTGCGAGAGTAAAAAGCTGATCCGTCGTTCCACGACCAGGACGGAATCCACATTGTTCCTCCTCAATCTGAGGTTCGACAATCGGCCTGACCCTCCTTTCGAGTACCTTAGAGTAAACTTTCCCGGGGAGGCTGAGTAGTGTGATGCCTCTGTAATTGGCACACACCCTCTGATCCCCCTTTTTAAAAAGGGGAACCACCACCCCGGTCTGCCACTCCTTCGGTACTGTTTCCGACTTCCACGCAACGTTGATGAGACGTGTCAACCATGACAGTCCCTCAACACCCAGAGCCTTCAGCATTTCCGGGCGGATCTCATCCACCCCCGGGGCTTTGCCACTGTGGAGTTGTTTGACGACCTCAGTGACCTCCCCCCGGGAGATTGGTGTTGATCCCCCGTCATACTCCAGCTCTGCCTCCAACATAGAGGGCGGAGTTGTCGGGTTCAGGAGTTCCTCAAAGTGTTCCTTCCAACGCCCTAACACTCCATCAGTTGAGGTCAACAACGTCCCATCCTTACTGTACACAGTTTGGATGGTTCCCTGCTTCCCCCTCCTGAGGTGTCGGACAGTTTTCCAGAACAACTTTGGTGCCGCCCGAAAGTCCTTCTCCATGTCTTCTCCGAACTTCTCCCACACCCGCTGCTTTGCCTCGGCCACGGATGAGGCTGCTGCCCTTCGGGCCTGTCGGTACCTTGCAAATGCCTCGGGAGTCCCCCGGGATAACAAATCCCTGAAGGCCTCCTTCTTCAGTCGGACGGCTTCCCTGACCACCGGTGTCCACCAGGAGGTTCGAGGGTTACCGCCCCTTGAGGCACCTAGGACCTTGAGACCACAGCTCCCCGCCGCGGCTTCGGCAATAGAGGCTTTGAACACCGACCACTCTGGTTCAATGTCCCCAACCTCCACAGGAATGCCCGAAAAGCTCCGCCGGAGGTGTGAGTTGAAGGCCTCCTGAACTTGGGCCTCCTCCAGACGTTCCCAGTTCACCCGAACTACACGTTTGGGCTTACCAGGTCTATCCAGAGGCTTCCCCCGCCACTCGACCCAACTCACCACCAGATGGTGATCAGTTGACAACTCCGCTCCTCTCTTCACCCGAGTGTCCAAAACATACGGCCTCAGGTCCGATGATACGATAACGAAATCGATCATGGACCTTCTGCCTAGGGTGCTCTGGTACCACGTACACTTATGAGCATCCTTATGTTCGAACATGGTGTTTGTTATGGCCAATCCATGACTAGCACAGAAGTCCAGTAACAAACCACCACTCCGGTTCAGATCAGGGGGGCCGTTCCTCCCAATCACACCCCTCCAAGTGTCTCCATCATTGCCCACATGTGCGTTGAAGTCTCCCAGCAAGATTAAAGAGTCCCCTTCAGGAGCCCAATACAGGACTCTTTCCAGGGTCTCCAAGAAGGCCGTATACTCTGAACTGCTGTTGGGTGCATAAGCACACACAACAGTCAGAGTTTTCCCCCCCATAACCCGCAGGCGTAGGGAGGCGACCCTCTCGTCCACTGGGGTAAACTCCAACAACGAAGCACCTAACCGGGGACTTGTGAGTATCCCCACACCCGCCCGGCGCCTCACACCTTGAGCAACTCCGGAGAAGAATAGAGTCCAACCTCTATCCAGAAGTAAGGTTCCAGAGCCGACGCTGTGCGTAGAGGTGAGCCCAACCAGATCCAACTGGTAATGCTCCACCTCCCGCACAAGCTCCGGCTCCTTCCCCCCCAGAGAGGTGACGTTCCACGTCCCCAAAGCCAGCTTCTGTCGCCCGGGTCTGGTCCGTCGAGACCCTCCCCTTTCACTGCCACCCTTCTGGCAGCGCACCCGACCCCATCGCTGTTTCCCGTAGGTGGTGGGCCCGCGGCAGATGAATACAAAATATTTAATGAATCTTGCACGTCATGGTGAATCAATGCCACAGCGCTATGGATCAAAATGAACTGTTTGTTGTTATTATTTAATTATAATAAACGTTTAAAAAGGATGCTGAAATAACTCCCATCATGATAGTTTGAATGACTTTGTATACTGCAGGGTAGCTTGTGGATTTACTCCAGGTGGAACTAAATAATAATAATAATAATAATACGTTTTATTTCGAGGCGCCTTTCAGGATACCTAAGGTCGCCTTACAGTGCATTTAAAAGTTAAAACAGCTAAAACAAAAACGGAACACAATTTAATCGAACCGACAAGGCAATACAGCAGCATAAAAGCATCAAACAGGCAAGACAAGAGTGTGGAGTGACGGAGTGAGAGGAGGATTTGTGATAGCAGGTTGAATGTGTTTTAGAGTGAGTAGGCCAGTTTAAACAGGTGGGTTTTGAGGTGGGATTTGAATGTCGTGATGGAGTCAGACTGTTTGATGTGTGGAGGCAGAGAGTTCCAGAGCCTGGGCGCGGTGCAGCTAAAAGCCCTGGCTCCCATGGTGCTAAGGCGGGAGGTGGGGACAGTCAGGAGTCCGGCTGAGGATGAGCGCAGGGAGCGGGAGGGGGTGTATTCCTGGAGGAGGTTTGAGAGATAGGTGGGGGTGAGGTTGTTGAGGGCTTTGTATGTAAGCAGAAGGTTTTTGTAGTCAATCCGGTGCTGAACAGGGAGCCAGTGAAGTTGGATGAGGATGGGGGTGATGTGGTCAGACGATTTGGTACAGGTAATGATCCGGGCAGCCGAGTTTTGAATGATTTGGAGTCTGTTGAGTAGTTTTGTGGGTAGGCCAGAGAGGATAGCATTACAGTGGTCAATCTGGGATGTGACAAATGCATTAACCAGGATTTCGGTGCTGGATTGTGAAAGGGATGGGCGGAGTCTGGAAATGTTGCGGATATGGAAGAAGGCAGTCCGGGTGATGTTTTTTATGTGGGGTGCAAACGAAAGGGTGCTGTCCAGGATGACGCCAAGGCTTTTGACTTGGCTGGTGAAGGATACAGGGAAGCCGTCGATCATGATGCTTGGGGGTGGGGTGGATAGGATTTTGGAGAGGGTGTTTTTTGAGCCGATGAGCAGGGCCTCAGTTTTACTACCACTAGCTTCAGGAAGTTCCTGCTCATCCAGCTCCTGATATCCTGGAGGCAGGTGGTGAGGGAGGTGGGCGGGAGGGCGGTGTTGGGTTTGGTTGAGATATAGACTTGCGTGTCGTCAGCATAGCAGTGAAAGTGGATGCCATGGTGACGGAGGATTGTGCCTAGTGGGAGGAGGTAAATGATGAATAGGAGTGGACCCAATACTGACCCCTGGGGGACACCCAGTGAAACAGGAGAACACCCTGACCTGTGGTTCCCCAGCTGGACAAACTGTTGTCTGTTGGTAAGGTAGGAGGAGAACCAGGAGAGTGCAACACCAGTGATCCCAATGTCAGCCAAGCGTTCCAGGAGTAGTGGGTGGGAGATTGTGTCGAAGGCAGCGGTGAGGTCGAGGAGGATGAGGATGGTGAGCAGTCCAGAGTCAGCTGCACGGAGGAGGTCGTTGGTGATTTTAACCAAAGCTGTTTTGGTACTGTGCATTGAGCGGAAACCAGATTGGAAGGGTTCATGGAGGTTGTTTGAGTCGAGGTGGGACTGGAGTTGAGCGGCAACCACCCTTTCAAGGGTTTTTTAAATGAAGGGAAGGTTGGAGATGGGCCTGTAGTGGTTAAGGTCAGCTGGGTCAGCATTGTTTTTTTTTAGGGCGGGTGTGATTGCAGCCATTTTGAAGGTGGGGGGTACAGTTCCAGAAATGAGGGAGGAGTTAATTATTTTTGTGATCATGGGGGAAATGGACGGCAGACAGGCTTTGATGAGGGTAGTGGGGAGGGGATCAAGCTGGCAGGTGGTGCATTTGGCTTTGCAGATGAGCTTGGAGATGGTGGCTTCTGATGCTGGAGTGAAGTTGGAGCGGGTGCTGGTGGGTCGTTGGACCGTGGTGGCCATCCAGAGTGGGTCCGTTGAGGGGGCGCCTGATGAGGCCAGCTGTAGATGGATGTTGCTTACTTTGGAGCTGAAAAATTGCAGAAAGTCAGTGCAGCGTTATGGGGAGATATTAGAAGGGAGGGTTCTGGGGGGCTGAAGTAGGTGGCTAACTGTTGAGAAAAGGGCTCTCGTGTTACCGGTGCCAGTGCTGACGAGGTTGGAGTAGTAGGTGGATTTGGCAGAGGAGAGGGCGTTCTTGTAGTGATGTAGGTGATCAGCAAAGATTTGGGTGTGTACTGATAGTCCGGTCTTTTTACACAGCCGTTCAAGTCGACGACCAGTTGTTTTGAGCCGTCGAAGGTCGGAGGTGAACCAAGGAGCGGTGTGGGCAAAGGAGACTGTGCGGGTTTTGACAGGGGCCAGGGCGTCAAGCGAGGAGGACAGACAGTCATTGTAGTGACTCACCAAGTCAGCAAGGGAAGAGGATGCAAGAGGGATTGGGTAGGAGTTGATCAGGGTGGTGAGATCTGTGGGGTCGATGTGTTTGATATTTCTGAAGGAGATGATCCATTCTTCTTTAGCTTTTGATCGGGGGGCGTGAACCTCAAAGAGCACAACTTTGTGGTCAGAGATAGGAAACTCGGCATCGGTGACATTACAAGGAGTAATGCCAGTGGAGCAGATCAAGTCCAGTATGTGACCTTTGTTATGGGTAGGAAAGTTAACATGTTGTGTGATACTAAGACAGTCGAGGAGTGAGATGAAGTCATTGGCAAAAACACTGGATGGGTCGTCAATGTGGATGTTAAAGTCTCCAGTGAGAATAACAGTGGGGGACATTGCACATACAGATGTTAATAATGAGGAAAATTCAGTGAGAAAAACAGCAGAGGGTTTTGGTGGTCTGTAGATGGTGACAATAATGATGGGTTTGGGGCCTGAGAGTTTAACAGCTAGACATTCAAAGGAAGAGTGATGGGGGACAGTGACAGCAGTGACTTTGATGTCCTTACGGTAGAGCAAGGCGAGACCACCCCCTCTCCCGGTGTTGCGGGGTTTACACATATAGGCAAAGCCCGGTGGAACGGCTTCATTTAACTGGGAGAAGTCATTAGGCTGTTGCCAAGTCTCGGTGAGGCATAAAAAGTCGAGCTTTCTGTCCACAATGAGCTCAGAAACCAGCAGGGCCTTACTGGTGAGAGATCTTACATTGAAAATAGCTAATTTCAAGTAATCAAATGGCGTATAGGTGGCTGCTTTGGGCAGTAGGGATAACACAGTGTGATTGACAGTGCAGGTGACAGTGCGAGGGGGGCGGGGCTTAGTGGACCAGAAGGAGCGAATGTTTGTGTTATTGTTGTGTTGTGTGTCCAGCGAGTTTCGACCAGATCCACGATGGACATATCTTGGTCATTTGAGGAGAATGTCACGGTGGGCAAGCAGAACTGTGGGGGTCTTGAAGTTTGATCTGAGACGCAGTCTGATTCAACACTTGGTTATATTTCACATCATTCATCCAGATCTGGAAAGTAACTAAATGTATTAAATACATGTAGTGGAGGAAAAGTACACCATTTAATGTAGCCTACTTAGTTACTTTACACCACTTGTTCAGGGTATGTCTTCATACAACTTGTTTGATTTATTTTATATATGTTTCTTTTCTTTTGTGCTGCAGGTACCTCGCTACAGGAGATTCATTCAGGACAATTGCCAACAGCTCCCGTGTTGGTGTCTCAACAGTCTCTACCATCATCCCTGATGTGGCCACTGCTATCTGGGACTGCCTTGTGGAGGAGTTCATGGCTGTGCCCTCTACAGAGGAGTGGAGGTCAATAGCAGAGAAGTTTGAGGAGCGGTGGAACTTTCCTCTCTGCTGTGGAGCATTGGTTGGGAAACATGTTGTCCTCAAAGCCCCAGAAAACACAGGATCCCAGTTCTTTAAAAGGAACATTCTCACTTGTTCTTTTGGCAGTTGGACTTTCAAAGCCCTCCACCATCTGGCCCCCCCCCCCCCTACCTCACTGACCTCCTCATCCTCTACCAACCACCCCGGTCCCTCAGATCCACCTCAGCCGGTTTGCTTTCCATCCCCAAGGCCAAACTCCGGAGCTTCGGGCACAGAGCCTTCTCTGTGGCAGCCCCGAAGCTCTGGAACTCCCTCCCCAAATACCTCCGTGAGTCTGAGTCCCTCACCCTGTTCCAGTCCCGCCTCAAAACCCACCTCTTCAACTCTGTATCCATAAGCTATAATATCCTGACTGCTTTTCTGTTTTGTTTTGTTTCTTTTTGGCTTTGTCTTTTTTTTTTGTCTACCCTCCCTCCCAAATGTAAAGCGTCTTTGGGTTCAAGAAAAGCGCTATAGAAATAAAATATATTATTATTATTATTAGTTGTGGACGCAGAGCCATTGATGTTGGGGGCTATGGAAGAACTAGTGATGGTGGCATTCTGGCCAACTCTGCTTTAGGTCAAGCCCTGAAATCTGGCTCCCTCCAACTGCCTGCTGGCCTGCCACTCCCAGCAGGTGACCACCTGGGACCGCTGCCACATGTATTTGTTGCAGATGAGGCCTTTCCTCTCAGGAAAAACCTCATGAGGCCATTCCCTGGGCGCAACCTTCCCAGAGAGCGCAGGATATTTAATTACCGTCTGTCTCGAGCTCGGCTTGTTGTAGAGAATGCCTTTGGGATTCTCTCATCTCAGTGGAGGATGTAGAGGCGTGTAATTGAGGTCCAGCCAGAAGTTGCAGAGAAGTTTGTGAAGGCTACCTGTATTCTCCATAACTTCTTGCGCAGGACAGCCCAGGAAAACACACAGAGGGCCTTCTCAGTTGCTGATGTGGAGCCACTGCCAGGTCTAGGAAGAATTGCAGCCAACAACTCCGCAAGAGAGGCCATCAGAGTTCGGGTGGTGTTCACATCATACTTCAATGCAGAGGGAACGGTCCCGTGGCAAGACAACGTGTAATGCACCAGCACACATTAAAAGGCTCTTTTAAGAGCCACCCACACATACTATTGAGCAGCCTCCTGCAACATGTACTGTAGGACACCAATTCATATAATTATTGTTTTGTGAGGTCGTGCCACTTTCTGCTTTTTAAATGACTTTATGATTTTAGGCAAAGCATATAATAGAAGTCAATTTTAACTTTGAATGTAATAGAATTATGAAAATAGAGAACCGCAGTGACGCGTCGTAAAACCTGGAAGTAAACTTCTTCCGGTTCCTTCGTGAAAAACCAATGCAATTTCTCCATAGGATTTTGGAAAATAGCTTGAAATAAGGTCGGTGGTTGACACACATTTAAGAGAGGGATCACATTTTGTTCAGCCGGATAATCTCCACATGTCTACCCTACTTTTATAATTTTTTAATCATAAATCTAGTCACCAGAAGCAAAATGCTAACGTTATGTTATAAACGAACTACAAGCCAGTAGGCCTACAGCAGCAGGGTCGCACGACTTCAACGTCACGCCAACTTAAGATCGTTTCAACTGACTTGCACTGAAACTGCACTTTGAACACTTTAAATATATTAACATTTTAAACTGTATACCCCGTTTATCTAGGCCCTTTTTGTTTTGTTTTATGTATACATGTCACACTGTGGGAAACAATATTTCTGGATGTATATCACATGTAGAATTGTTTACAATAAAGCTGACTTTGACTTCCGCGTGCTTGCATATTTTAACAAAGCTTTTCATTTGAGCCACACTGAATTTAACTAGAAGTCATGGCTGTGTCAATTACCAGTCTGATATCGTTTTACAAAGATGACAAGAAGATTGTAGATAGAGGAGAGAACCACTACAAGTCAGGACACGTAAAACAGTGCAGCCTAGATGAAGGTGTGCTTACCGGTGTTGTCAGGGCTAGCATGAAGGACAAGGTTTATAGTGTCGGTGAGTAGTGATAGCAAGAGTACCATTAACCTAGAGTTAATTTATTCACA
Source organism: Gymnodraco acuticeps (assembly GCF_902827175.1). Taxonomy (NCBI): domain Eukaryota; kingdom Metazoa; phylum Chordata; class Actinopteri; order Perciformes; family Bathydraconidae; genus Gymnodraco; species Gymnodraco acuticeps. Next base: position 240,890 of record NW_022990741.1, on the reverse strand, counting down.
TTAATTCCCATCAACAAATCCATTTTATGTGTCACATCAAATCTTTATTAGGCAAGGCAAGTTTATTTATATAGCACTTTTCAACACAAGGCAATTCAAAGTGCTTTACCAAAAATGAAAGACATTAAGAAAATGGCATTTAAAATTAGTCATTAAAAAGAAAAGCTAATAAAATAAACATTAAAAGAAAAAATACATGGATAAAAGTTACAGTGCAGTCTAAGATATGAATAGTTCAATTAAAAGCAGCGACAAAAAGAAAAGTCTTCAGCCTGGATTTAAAAGTAGTCAGAGTTGCAGCGGACCGGCAGGTTTCTAGGAGTTTGTTCCAGATATTTGGAGCATAATAACTGAACGCTGCTTTACCATGTTTAGTTCTGACTCTGGGGACAGAAAGCTGACCAGTCCCTGAAGACCTGAGAGATCTGGATGGTTCATAATTTAGCAGGAGATCAGAAATGTATTTTGGGCCTAAACCATTCAAAGCTTTATAAACCAGCAGCAGTATTTTAAAATCTATTCTTTGACACACAGGAAGCCAGTGTAAAGACTTCAGAACAGGAGTGATGTGATCCACTTTCTTAGTGTTAGTGAGGACTCGAGCAGCAGCGTTCTGAATTAGCTGCAGCTTTCTAATAGATTTTTTTAGTGAGACCTGTAAAGAAACCATTACAGTAGTCCAGTCTACTGAAGATAAAAGCATGGACAAGTTTTTCCAAATCCTGCTGTGACATTAGTCTTTTAATCCTAGATATATTCTTTAGGTGATAGTAGGCTGATTTAGTAACTGTTTTAATGTGACTGTTGAAACTCAGGTCAGAGTCCATGACTACACCTAGAGTTCTGGCTTTATCTGTTGTTTTGAACATTGCAGACTGAAGCTCAGCGCTAACTTTTATACGTTCTGCCTTGGCTCCAAAAACCATTACCTCAGTTTTGTCTTTGTTTAATTGGAGAAAGTTCTGACACATCCAGTCATTGATTTGTTCAATGCACTTACTCAGTGTTTGAATTGGAGCATAGTCTCCTGGTGAAATGGTTACGTAAATGTGTGTGTCATCCGCATAGCTATGGTAACTTATTTTGTTGTTCTTCATTATCTGAGCCAGTGGTAGCATGTAGACGTTAAAGAGAAGAGGCCCCAAGATTACAAATATTACACACCAGAAAACACAGAAATATCCATGAAATAAACATACAGTAGGCTATTAACAATTAAAGGGATAATTGGGAAGGTATTACAAATGTAAATATATTTTTAAATAATAAAACAATCCCACCACCACAGGTATCTACAGGAGAAGAGGGAATTCTCTCCACAAAAACGTGAATGCCCATGTGGAGAATGGAAATGCAGTCATGCGGCTCATTAGCCATCTTTGCCATCCACAATTTCTGCTGCACTGACACCCCCTGTCAGTGGAAGAAGCCAAAGGCAGCTAAACGTACACATCCAGTGGAGGAGCTATTTCCTCCAACCAATAACTAATTCAACCTGCTGACAAGAGAGCCCACCTCCGAAGATCGCGACTGGCTGAGGGACAGACTCGGGGGCAGGTTATCAGGAATGTCTTGGCTTCTCTCCCCCGAGCCAGAAGAGGAACACTACAGCTTGGAAACACTTACTGTTCCTGAAATTATCAAATCTGTTGGGCATCAGGGACCTGAGGCAATTGTGGCAAGCATGGCATTGTCTGAGGAGCAACAGAGGGCAATTCAGGTGGCTACACTGGTCAGCGAACCAACCCAAACTGGCATTTGTTCAGGAAAGGAAGGTTGACTGCCAGCAACTTTGGAGCTGTCCTGAGGTCAAAGCGTGTGACTGCTTCCCTTATTGCCAGGGTGCTAGGGCAACAACAGGCCCTTGATGGTGTTTTGTCTGTACAGTGGGGGACTATGAATGAATGTGAGGGTGTCAGGGCATTCACCACTGCAACCCAGATGCAGGTCCATGAGTCAGGTTTGTGGCTCTCCCAATCAGGATTGTTGGGGGCATCTCCAGATGGTCTGGTAGGGTCTTCCGCTGTGCTGGAGGTAAAGTGTCCCTACGGAGCCAGGGAAATGACAATTAGTGAAGCATTGCAAATCAAGGGCTTCTGTGTCAGTAAGGAGGGAGAAACATTCAGCCTGCGTGAGGAACATCCTTACTGGCACCAAGTGCAAGGTCAGCTTCACCTCACTGCAAAAAAGAAGAAGAAATAAAAAAATTGTGAATCGTTTTTAATTTACATGTACTCGCCTTTGCAATGTTGTGGTTGTTAGAGTGTTTCCTGTCAGCTCGTCTGTTGGGAAGATATAAAATATTAGTTTCATGGAAGTCACACCGTCACATATAAGAGCATTAACCTCTTAAGCCCCAAGGACCCGAGCTCGGGTCCGAAAATGCTATATATGTAGCAACATATATCTGAAGTGTCATTCATGAAACTATTAATATTCCATACCCATCTGACCGGAGGAAACTTGGCTAAAAAATAACATTATGTCACTCAAAATGTATACCGTGTAAATTATGTGAGACGGGGTTCATATAATCTTTTCAATATTTAATAATATTCCGTCTGTCATATATTTATATATGTATATTGTGTATATACATATTATGTGTGTATATATATATATAATATAAGTAATAATTGTAAGTCGCTTTGGATAAAAGCGTCAGCTAAATGAAATGTAATACCGTGTATAGCCTATGTCTTGTTTATTTCAACAACAAGAACAAGAAACGGCATCCATCTTCGTTTGTTGTTGAGTGTGTGATAACCATTATATCACAAGATGGATGCCGTCGTGTTATTGTCACGTGTGTGAAATTACTATAGATGAATATACTCTTACACCAAATAAATAACAAAATATAAAAACAGATGAATACTCTTACACCAAATAAATAAGTAATAGATACAAACAGAGAGATTACATACCTTTCCGGTGACGGAGGTTCATAATCAGAGTCATTACTGTCTCCTTTATGTGTGACGAGATCACTATCTTCCGACGGAAAGTCCTGAAATACGATGTCCAATGCCTCCTCTTCGGACAAAAAAGTCTTCTTTCTGGCTGCCATTGTTACAATGAAGACAAAGAAAACAGATCCTGCTGATCGATCTGCCGTTTTCTGCTCTCCTGTCGCCGCGGGACATGCTATGCTATGCTATGCTATGCTATGCTATGCTATGCTATGCTATGCTATGCTATGCTGCGTAAAAAGAGGCTGTACGTAAACCAGCTATACTGCCTGTAGTTATACTTACGCAAGATCCTATCTCTGGAACCCATTGGTCGATTTGGGTGATTGACACCTTTTTTGAATCGTTAGAGCCAATCGAATCGAGTTTCAAAATACGTAAATACGTTACGCCTGCGGAGGGGGAGCTATGCGTAAACTGCATCTCCCGCAGCTGAAGCCACGGACTGTTAATCGTTGGACCTACTCTTCTGCCGTGAATGAAAGGATTGATTATCAGTAATCATTTTAAAGTGACAAGAGACATTGGATTAACCTTGAGCAGCGTTTTTATTCCTTTGAACACAACTTTTGATCACAAAACAGCCAAGGTAAGACCTAATTATTGTCATGGATTTGAAAACTGATATTGTTTACTTGCTATGTTCTGGCTGCTAGCTCGGTTAATGTTGTGCCTGTAGTGATGGGGTGTACACCCATGGAATCTGTGGAATCTCAGCTTTCAGAAAATGTGTTGTTTGTGCAGAAAGTATGAATTATAAATGATCGTTTTTGTGAGTTATGAGCAGAAATAGCAATTGCCCGTTTTTGCCATGGGCTCATTTAGAGGCTTCTTGTGAGACTTATTTTTCGGAAAACTTTTTTTTCGTATCGTCAGTTAGCCAAGTTTCCTCTGGTCAGATGGGTATGGAATATTAATAGTTTCATGAATGACACTTCAGATATAGCACTGTTGCTACATATATAGCATTTTTGGACCCTAGCTCGGGTCCATGGGGCTTAAGAGGTTAACCTGAGATATTAGTTATACAGTAATAGTATTGACAATCTAAAAAAACTGAGCAACTCAACAGTCAACTTTATATTTATTATTGTCTACTCTAAAGCATTTATCATTTTCCCCCTCTCATATTCAGTGTGGACGGATTGAGACAGCGTGGTGTCCAGAGAGCTGCTGAGACTTCAGGGAGAAACCTCCGTGTGATGGACGTCCTGTCTGTTGGTTTGGAGAGGACTGAGGGTCTTTCATCAGTGAGGAGGACCAGGCCTGATGGAGGAGCTGATACCATAGCTGATACCAACTGCACAGGCCTAGTCTGTCACTTTATTTGACTAAATGTGTTTACTTATACATTTAATAGGTTTACACCTTCTTTCCATATGTGCTTTTTATTTAAAACATGTTTGATTAACCCTTTAACTGCCGGACCAAGAAAAAAGCTATGGAAAAATAATTTATTTGCATTTTCTTATCAAATGGGCCACAAATAAGCACAAACACTTTTTTGTTTTTGACTGACCACACAGTTTTGTTTTTATGAGCCTCTAGCAAATGGTCGAGCTGGCCTTCTATGGTAAAAGTACATTTTCAACAATCATCATATACAGTACAGTATTTGTATGCATCAAACTCAAATAAAACACAAACTCAAATACATTTGTTTCTTTTATGGAAAATGAGCAAAATATACAACCAGATATATTCATAAAAGATAATAAATTATAATTGTAAAAATAAATAAATGGAAAACAGTAATGTAAAGTGTTTACATATGCTGAATTGGCCTAACAGGAAACCATTGGCCTAACAGCAAATGTCTATATCCTGTGTTGGCCTAACTTGCTCATCTGTGTGCAATTTTGGGCTGAATGCCATGCATGAAAGGGGCTATATAAATTATTATCACTCTTTCACTCTGAGACTCATAAGGCAGTATTAGATTTAGTAATATTACCATGACTCTAGCCATTTATTTACCATATTTTATTGGAAAACTTCTCTGAAACTCTGAAAAAGTCATATTGCTAGCTTGCCATAAAAGGCCAATTCGACCGATTGGTTGAGCATATTTTCAAAAAAATAATTACACCCTTGTTAAAACTTTTTTGTGCATCAAGTTATCTAATTATGTTCAGTCAGTGCCCTGCCACTAAAATATGTCAAAAAGGATATGGTTACCTTACAAAAGTTGACCAAAAAGAGTGATTTCTTCAGCAGTGATTTTTAGCATTGCCAACTTTCTCAGTTGAAGCTAGCTGAAGGGCATTCTGTTTGAACCACAGTGACATCTAGAGGTTGTTTTGTGCATAACATGTCAACCAAAGGGTAGAGCTGGCTGAATCAGATGGAGTTCAACTTTATTTAAAAAAATTTCAACAAGATATCAAGAAGCAAAATGTGCTCTACCAAATGGTGGTGCTGGCAATCAAATCAAATCAAGTTTTATTTATATAGCACATTTATAAACGATTTTTGGTCGAGCCAAAGTGCTGTACATATAATAAAAATAGCCTACAGTAGAGACACTTTACAGCAAATACAACAGCACAGATTGTTCAGAATATCAGTATGAGAAAAACGACACCCTCTGTCCTTAGACCCTCACATCGTACAAGGAAAAACTTCCAGAGAAAACCCACAGTTTAAGGGGGAAAACAAATGGGAGAAACCTCAGGGAGAGCAACAGAGGAGGGATCCCTCTCCCAGGACGGACAGACGTGCAATAGATGCCGTGTGTAAATTGAAGAGATAATACATTTTACAGCATATAGAACGAATGTTAGGAAATGCATGTGTCTGTAATAAGAAGATGAATCCACGAGGATGTCAGCTACAATCCTGTGGAAGCCATCAGGGAAGCAGCATGACGAGACCCAAGGCAGGACCGCAGAGACAGGTTCAGCCACGACCCGAAGTCCACAACTTAATCCAGAACTCAGGATAGAGGATCCAAGACACAGGACTACAGCAAGAGGATCAGCCTCGACTCCGGATCCCGGCGTAGATATAGATACAAAACAAGAAAAAAGATTTGGCTGGGTTAATCGGAACAAGAGAATACACAGACACAGACAGAGAGGGAAAAGGTCATTGGATAAAAGTTATTCTTGATAACCCTCTAGAAAGATCTCATGAACTTCCCCACTCAATCTATCAAGACCCGAGCAGTTCTATTAGATATAGGATAAGAAACAAATAAATAAATTGTATTTGCACTCCTTTCGTCCATTATTCTTACTGAAAATGTTAGATTACACATTCACATCTGACTGAAGATTGGCCCCATTTATTTGTGACGTTGCAAACTCTGAGGTACAAGGCACAAGTGTTGTGAAGCTCATAAAGTGAGGCAAATAGAAATAATCAGCTGATGGAGTGTAGATGTGGAAATAGCTGCATTCGATCAGCTGACTGTGATAATATAAAATAAAAGTAGTTTCTTTGTGATGTCCTGTACTTGTCTTAAAATCTCATAACATCAGCTTTTAATGTTCCTCTTGGATGTTCTTCTTGACCCTCAGAGAAGGAAATGTTTTTGAGTTGTGTCTTTCAGGCATGTCCTTTCCTAACAAATGACAGGAAACATAAAACATATTATTGCAGAACAAGTGTGTTATTTATGAAAGCGGTGTGTTTAGGGGTTGTAGATATAATTATTTTGTAATGTTTTTTTTTTATTTCAACAGTGACAATCAGATTATGAATGAACAGTATGAAGTTCATCAACATTGAAATATATGTTATTACTAAAAAATATTGAACTGTTATCAAAACGTAGTGCCAATGTAGAAGCTTGCTCTGTTGTCTCACTGAAAGAAAAACTTTTACCATGTTTTTTCAGACAATATTGAGAGATAAAAAGTAGCAGTTCTCACTATGTGTTAAATATCTTTGCCTTCAATACATTAAATTAGAAAGCTGACAAAGTCATATTGCTAAATATCTAAATGTAACTTTTTGCATGGAAAAAACCTTCAACTTAACTGATGTGTAGGTGATCTAGTATTTAGTATTGTTTAATGGAATGTATATCAGTGTATTCAAGTCAATACTTAATTTATTTAAACCAATATCTTTCTTGATTGTTTGTACAGTATGAAAAATAGAGTTCACTGCTGTGAGGAGTCCAGTTATGTCTCTCACTCTGGTCCAGCCTGTCTGCATCACCTGGACACCTTAAACAATATATATATATATATATATATATATATATATATATATATATATATATATATATGTACCATGTGTACAAACAATATAACTGATTCTCTTCTGTTGAACATGTTGGATTGTGTATTGTCCGAGTCCTTTTTATTTTACTGTAACTTTGGAATGCTTACTGTTTATTTGATACCCATTTGGTAATGCAACTAATAAAAACAACAAGGTTTGGGTTCGTTCTTCAGATGACTGTGACGTTAACGTGTAAGCTCAATAATGAACTCCAGCTCAACCAACCATATTGTAATATCTAACTAATCATCTTGAAATATGACATTATTATTTGTAATATACACACATCTTATTGTGAGGTTGATTTCACATACACTACTTCGACGTTAGCTTGTCTACATACTTGAGCATAGCCAATTTAAATTAACCTTAGCGATGCATACAGTTCCTACCTACATAATAAAATATCTCTCTAAGTTACAAGGATGACCTTATTTTATCAACCTCAAACAGAAGCCGTTTGTTGTACAGTATTATCCCACTTAACGCTTAACACCTTTATATATATAGTCTATGATTTTAACTTGGAGGCTACGATTAGCATCGTTAGCACCGATGTAGCTACCACTCGCTTACACGCTAACCCAAGCCTTAACATTCATTACGTAGCTGATTAAAATCATTAACACATAAACAAAGTACTCGAATTTCACTTACCGCAAAACCGCATTCATGCACCGTCTGTTTAGCGAGTCACAATAGTCCGATATATAAGCATGAAGAACAAAAAACCACGGCCGGCTTCAAGTTGTGTTCCCTGGATGAACTGACCAGGCAGAGTCCCTGTAGCTAGCTTCACGGAGCAGCTAGCAGAGAGACAAGAAGCTAGAAGCAGCAGTCACTTGACAGAGCTGTCACTCAATGTGACCACGCCCCAATATATGCATAACTTTAAGGCTTAATATTAATTAAACAGATGAGTTGAGAAAAAAATGCACCCCCCCCGAACCATATTCATGAAGGGGGGATCTAACTATACAGAGAATATGGTTTTTTGAACCACGATGTAAACATGTTTATTTCTGCTGTAAAGTTGGGCATTTTAACATGGGGGTCTATGGAAATTGCTCCCTTCTGCAGACTGCTCCTACTGGCTACTAGATGAACTGCAGTGTGTGGCACTTCCGTATTGGCGTCCTGGCTCTTCCCTAGAGTTTGCCGCTTGTTCTGACGTCAGAAACGGGGAGCTCCGCCTATATGGGCAACTCTCCACCTATCAGGGGAATGAGAGGTTGCAGTGGCCTCGCCCCCCTCCGTTGCAGGGGGGGCGTGGTCAGCTGCAGCTCATTTGCCACAGAATCAGCCCTTGCAAAAACAGGGCTGGAATACAGCAAATAGAGCGAAATGAGGCATGGCTCAAATGCATCCGTTTGGTATTTTGAAAAAAAAACTTCACAGACATGTTTTATATAGGTATGGCCCTACAATATATTATTCAAATATAGCATGATAGGTCCACTTTAAGTTAACATTTCACTGTTTTTATTAAAAAAATGTAGGCGGAGCTTCGGGTTCCAAGAGGATTATTTGTAGAGCAGGTCCACCGCAGAAAAATAATAATACCTAGGATAACAATAGGTTCCTCGAACTTCGTGCTAGGACGCCGTTGGGTCCTAGCGCTCCACGCTCGGGCCCTAATTAAAATTGCGGTCACAAATGTGCACGCAGTTGTGGGCGTCCGAGCGCCAGTCGGGGAGGGTCGCCGGTCATCCCGGCGTCAAGCGGACGCGCGCGAGTCCTCCGAAATGAGCCGTTTGTCATTTCTCAAGTGTTCAAGTCCTGGACTCCTCGGTCCTCTGGCAGCGACCCGGAAACGGATGTGGGCGCGCCGTGTCGAAGGAAAACAAATGTCTCTAAAGGCTCGTCGAGGAACGATTATCGCGGAGGCTGTCTGGAGGAGCAGTAACCGTGGCGTGTGGTGCAGTGGGTTGTGCGTTGGTGGTCGGATCAGGGGGTCACAGGTTCAAACCCCACTGCAGTCAATATGTCGTTGTGTCCCTGGGCAAGACACTTCAACCCAAATGGCTCCTCTGGGGATCGCCCACAGTATTGAGTATGTAAGTCGCTTTGGATAAAAGCGTCTAACAAGCAGTGTTGGGCAAGTTACTTCCAAAATGTAATATATTACATATTACTTATTACTGTCTTTTGAAAGTAATAAGTTACATTACAATATTACTGTCTCTGAAATGTAATGAGTTACACTACTTTTGAGTTACTTTTGAGTTACTTTCACCAAAATAACCGCAAAAGAATGGCTAGGTATTTTAAATGCTAAAATGTAGTTTAGTGCAGCTCATTATACATCCAGTGAAGGGCAATGTGGTAGAGCATAACAACTGTCCCTTAAGGCTACTAGCAACTTGTATTACACGGCTTAGTTGAATACTCGATTATGATTGTAAATTCTTAACATGTGACACGTTGTTAATACAGTAGCACAGACCACTGTCAAGGACTATAATGAAGGTTGCTAAGGAGGATCAAGAAAGAGAAAGGAAAAGAGGTTAAAAGACGGAGCTGGACGTCAGATAAATCACCAGAAGAAGGCAAACAGGAAGTAAACACTAACAGGACACAGAATGGGCTCTGTAGTGTGTTTAGTATATGGCCATGTACAGGCCCGGTTCCAGAACAAAATGACTCAGGGTGCCTCTGAGATTACAGGGGGCGCAGCAGTAGTAGGTTTACATGAGCAATAGTGGCCGGCAACAGCAATGAAAAATCGCATTGATGGTCCCCAATGAACAGATTATGGCATTTGCTGTTTTGAAACCAAACAAGTGAGAACATTTCAAGTGAGTTAAAAGTGCAATCCTGAAATATTTCATATAGTCCAAAGTGGACTATGGCAAGGAAAAGCACAAAAGCTTAAAGCTTCAAAGCTGTAATGATAAAAGAAATGATAACATATTGTAAATCAAGGCAAATATCATTTGAACCAGCTCATGGTTTGAAATGGCAAACATTGAAAGGCAAAAGTATTATTAAAACCATGTAGGCCTACTAAACATCACCTTGGTTCCATCATATACTCTGGGAAGAGAATATGTACTGTGCTTGAAAACTGGTATTACATCATCATGTGAGGTTGACTTTGTGACCTGGAGAACATTTCAGCTGCAACATTAGCTTGTTGATAAGCTTGGGATATGAGATATTTTTGTAGCCATTCGTGATGAAGGCATCTGTGCTATTGTATGCATTATTTTTGACCCAACATTTCTACAGGCATGGCAGAATATGGCACTATTTTCACATGCATATTCCATTGTCTATTTTTATACCACAAGCTGCAAAATGACCGCCTAACCCCACTGTACAGGCGGGTACTTGTTTAGATATACCTGCGCAGGCTCTGTTTTGCCGTGGTATCCTGGCACCTGCGGGCCGCAGAGGGGCGGCGTAGTTTTGGGCGACAAAGACTGCTGGTCCGGGGGCGAGGGCGGCGAGTCAAAGCTAGAGTGTGGGGTATTAAATCCAGTTTTCCACTCATCCCCCTCCCTTATTCTTACCAGATGATAAGCGTTGCGTAAATCCAGTTTTGTGAACACTTTAGCGTTCTGCAATAGGTCAAAAGCAGAGTCAATGAGAGGGAGGGGGTATCTGTTTTTTACCGTGATGTCATTCAGTGGACTGTAATCGATGCAGGGTCGGAGAGAACCATCATTTTTCTTCACAAAGAAGAAGCCCGCTCCGGCAGGAGAGGAAGACGGTCGGACGAGTCCTGCCTTGAGTGAGGTGTCGATGTAATACTTCATGGACCCCTTTTCTGGAGCTGACAGGGAGTACAGACGGCCCTTGGGAATCGTGGATCCTGGCAACAAGTCTATAGCACAATCATAAGGCCGATGGGGTGGTAGTGCACTCGCCCTAGCTTTACTAAAGACTTCCTTTAGATCATGATAACATGTGGGGACCTTTGATAAATCAGGGTAATCAGAAAAATAGTCAGAAAGAGGTTCGTTTTGACAGTCTGCTTTAGAAGTGGAGATCTTCCTCAGTATCAACTTACTCTGATCGTGTACACACTTCTGTTTACACAACATTCCCCAATCTTGTACTTTTCCTGACCGCCAATCGATGACAGGATTGTGCAAAAGTAACCAAGGGTAACCTAAAATGATCGGGTGTTGAGCTGATTTAAACACATGAAAAACTATGTTCTCAACATGAGTGTCATTGATTGTCATTCTTACAGGTGTGGTGCAATGAGTCACTGTGAATAGTAGGCGCCCATCTAACGCGTTCGCTTTTAACGGCGAAGGTAATGGCGTCAACGTCTAAGCCTAAGAGCTAGCTCTTTATCCAAAAAACTCTCATCTGCTCCAGAATCTACAAGTGCCCCCTGTTCAATAACCTGATTACCTTCACATAGCATAACTTGAGTTAATGTGCGTGGAGGAAAGTCAAAAAAGTCAGATTGGCTCACCAGTGTCTTCCCTTTCACCGGCGAGCCTGTTCTTTTACTGGACACATGGCTTGTTGATGACCCTGTTGACCGTAGTAGAAACATCTTGCCTCCACTAGGCGGCGACGTCGTTCCTCCGGTGAGATTCTGGCCCTGCCGAGCTGCATCGGCTCCTCCGAGTCAATGGGGGGCACTGTGGCCTCTGAAGCAGGTGACGAGCCGAATGATGTCCTCCGAACAGGATGAAAAGCTGTTGAGAACCCTCTGGTTCCGCTGGACGAAACGGCAGTCTTCTTTCTTTCTCTATCCCTCTCACAGATGCGATTGTCAATCTTAATAGCAGCCGCTACCATAGTTGCTAAGTCTGTGGGAGGATCCATAAGCATTAAATGATCCTTAATTTTCTCTGATTTTTTCCGAAATATGTCCCTTAACGCTGAATCATTCCAATCGCAATCAATAGCCATAGTGCGGAACTCAATTGCATAATCCGCCACTCGGCGTTGATTTTGCTGAATGTATGTCAAATTCTGTGCGCTCTCTACAGCTGGTGTGTGATGTGCAAACACTCTTTTAAACGAGTGGATGAACTGAGAGACAGAGTTGCAAGTTGCAGAATTTTTCTCCCACTCCGCCGTAGCCCATGCAGCCGCACGGCCGGACAGATGAGAAATGATAAATGCAATCTGAGCATAATCAGAGCTATATATGTAGGGCATTAACTTAAAGTGTAGATCGCACTGAGTCAGAAAGGATCTACAGTCATTGGAATCTCCGGAAAATGTATCTGGAGGGGCCAAGCGAGGCAACGGGACAGCATGAGATCCAGGAAGCGGCGCCGCTGTAGTAGGAGGGGCTGCCAGCTGTTGAGGATGAGCCGCAGCATCAGGTAATGCCGGAGCAGTGGCCCCGGCGTCCAGGCGTGCCAGCATCCGATGCACCGCCTCCGCCATGTCGCTGATTTGGGTGTTGATAGAGGCTTGGAGTCCATGTTGCTGCATGTTGTCATACACTGCCTGGTGTATGACAGAGAACTTCTCCTCATGATGGTGTAGACGTTCGCCCTGAAGTCGTATCGCTGTTTTAACTGGTTCTGCATCTGCTAATTCCATGTTTTGGCCAGATTGTACTGTTAAGGCTGTACAAGGGCGTGGAATCAAATGCACGATGCAGAGACAAACAAAGTATCAAAATAAAGTGTTTTAATGTAGACAGGTCATAACACACTGAATACATAAAGCAACAAAACAAACACTCAATAAACTGTCTAACCTATACTATCAAAAAACGACTTACTTAATCCAACTCTATGGACGATATGGACAATGACAAAATGATCTTACGCTGGAAGGCTTGGAACACGCAAGACAATCTGGCAACGAGACAGGAGAAGACGAGAACTATATATACTAGACAGAAAACACCAGGTGAAGACAATTAGACAATCACAACAGCGGGAAAACAGACAAGGCAGGAAACGTACTTTAGACACATGAGGGTAGACAAGACTATCAAAATAAAACAGGAACCTATCTAAACACATAACATGAAACCTAAACTAGGGAACAATCTTAGCAGAGCCGTCTACGCACAACAATAGTTCAGGCGGGAGATGATGAAGACATGTATAAGGGTTTCTTTCACAGAGTTAGAGAGTTAGGACCGGAGTCTGGAAATGTTTTTGAGATGGTAGAAAGCAGATTTGGTGACAGATTTGAAATGAGCTTGGAAGGAGAGGGTGGTGTCCAAACACCCAGGTTGCAGACTTCAGTGGACGGAGAGATGGAGCAGCCGTCAATGGAGAGAAGCAGATCTCAAACCTTCCAGAGCTGCACCTTGGGAGCCACAACCATCAGCTCTGTTTTATTGCTGTTTAGAGCAGGTTTGATGACATCCAGTTTATATGTCATGTAGGCAGTTGACAATGTATTGAGGGGGGAGCTGAGTGGACGGTTTGGTGCAGAGATAGAGTTGTGTGTCATCAGCGTATGAGTCAGGGTACGGCTTCACGGGCGGTCATTCACGGGCCATGCACCCCCCAAACGAGTCACTGTGCCCCCCCCACACTTTGCCGTTTTTAGGTTTTGCTAGTGAATTGTCAACTATGTACCTCTGTCGCCTTCAATGATGGTGCCGGCCGTCAGCGAACCGAGCCAGAGCCGAGACGACCGACCGTTCTGTGATTCTCCAGATTCTACAGATGGCCAGTCTGCCCTTGGTATAGATAGTTATCTTAAGTTATCTCAGTGGGTCTCAAACGGTTTGGTTACCATTTATGTAAACAAGTATTTCCGAGGAAAACAAGAGACTTTACAGCATGTTTTGAAATTGAAGTTGCGTTGGTGTTTGTGTGTTGGTTGTTGACGGCAGTGTGTGCCCCCCCGTGGTAAATGATTGCCCCCCCATTCGATTTGTTCTAGAGCCGACCCTAGTATGGGTGAAAGATGAGACCATGGTGGCGGATGATTTGATCAAGTGGGAGCATGTAGATGGTGAAAATAAGGGAGCCAAGCACAGAGCCTTGAGGTACTGTCACGGTTTTAAGTTTGTGTGTCTGGTAGTGGGTGTTTTTCTGTTCTCCTTGTCATGTTTTCCTCCCTATGTATTGTCTGGTCTTTCTCCCCATGTTTTTCTGTCTGTCGTTAGTTTCCCTGGTGTGTCTAATTTCCTGATTGTTTTCACCTGTCATCCCTTCTGTGTCTCCTGTGCTCATCAGCGTCAGCCCCTGATTGTTCCCACCTGTGTCTTGTTACCCTGTGTTTAAATTCCCCTGTCTCCCAGTGTTCAGTGTCAGTTTGTTTTCGTCTCTTGTCATGTTCAGGTCTATGTGCTATTGTCTCTTGCTATGGTCAGGTCTATGCTCCTTATGCTCTTGAAAAGTTTGATTCCTCACTACGTGAGCGCTTTCTTTTTTTTGTTCTCTATTTTTGTCATCTCGGCTAGAGATTTGATAGTTACCTTTTTTTGTTGTTCAATGCTGTATTTGGAAAATAAAGTATCTTACAAATACTTTACCTCTGTCTCCCGGGTCGTGCAATTAGGGTCCTACATCCTAAGTGTCTGAGTTCGAAACAGGTACTCCTTGGTTGACTGGGGCTGATGGGGAACGGCAGTCACTGATGGTCACAAAGTGTTTCCGGTTCGAAAGGTAGCACGATGCAATGCTGACCTTTTCTTTAAAAGCCAACTCTTTCTTAAAATAAAGATAAGATAAGATGGAAAAAAGTGAGATTCTTCACATGTAGTTTATTATACATGATGATGAACATTTATACATGAACACATTTTTTTTTTTAACAACTTTATTTTTCAGTTTATACATGAACACATTTGATGATTGTCTCATTGTAGGTCAGCTTTTCCTTGAAAGAAATTCTAGTCTGGGTGGTGTTTTGTCAGGTGGCAGAAGTACCAATCTCTATCAAACAGAACCTAAACATCACACAGATATATATATTTCATAAAAAAAGTTCCAAATAAAGGGGCAGACGTTGTTGCAACAATAGTTACAGCTGTGCAAAAATATTTTCTTTTTCATTTTAGACTCAATTCGTATAGCAATCGTGGTGAGGATCAAGGGTGGGACAGCCGAGAAAACTGCACCATGAACTGGTCACCATGAGCAAAGAGAATCCATATGAAATAAGTTCTCGTACTCATAGCATAGGACTAAGATAACGTTTTGAGGAACATAACCAAGTGGTACAATTATGTCCGAAAGGGCTGAAAAACGTTTGCGTGGGGAAATGATCTGTTCTCAACATTTCATGTGCCAAAACAGCAGACAGGAAGTAGTATGATCCTTTGCCGCTGTTACTGTACCATTGTGTTTACCACAATGTAACCAAACTTGAATGGCAAAGTTTACTTTCACCTTTCATTCCCACACTCTGTATCTTCCACAGACATAATCCTACAAAAACCTGTTGCTTGGAGCAGTTTCCTGTTGTGATTATCTAAATCTTTCAAATTGGCACCATCCCATAAACCCTCGAGCACTTCCATTCACACCCAATTATTTCTGTTATAGCTGGGGATTTCTATAACGCCAAGCCCTTTGTTTTCTGGGAGCATTTTATAGGACTTTGCTAACGTTTTGAGTAACTTTATCAAGGTGTACCATACTGCCCAAAAAGACGGAAGAATACTTAGTGTAATTCGTTTTTTTTAAGGTTTCAAATATTTGCATGGGAAAATTACCTGACCTCCACCACTCGAGTGAGAATATGTCAGCCACAAGAACAAACAGGAAGTGTGTTGATCTTCTGCAGCATTTAGTTCAGATTTAGCATTCAGTGTTCTTTACCACAATGTGCCAGCATGACTCGAGTGGTCAATTACACTTCCACTTTCGTGTTCAAACTTTGGTTCCCTGTAGATGAAGTTGCCCAGGTCTTGGAAATATGCTTCTTTTTTTGGTAAACAAAACCTAAAATGTGTAATGTAATGAAACATTTAGAACGACAATAGCAATGACTTTTATAAACAAGTGAATCCAGCTGTTTCAGTTCCCTCTTACACAGTAAGCCACACTATTCTGCAGGACACTCAGATGTTGTTCTGTTGGCAGATCACCGTGGTATACGATGCTGCACGGCATACCAACTGTAAGAGAGGAGCTTTTTACAATTTATTTTTTGTAGGCCTTTGTGTTTAAAACAGGACTTCAATAGTTGCATTCAGACTGAGAGCCACGTGAATTTTAGCTTTCAAGCAAATTTCAATAATGAACCTTTTCTTTGTCCTTAAAGGCCAACTGTACTCTAGCAACTGTACAACGTAAGCTGTTAGCTCGCCAGCCACCATGAATGTGTGTGTAATGTAATGTCTAGTGTGTGTGTATTGTAATGTGTAATGTGTGTTAATCATGTATGACGTTAGCCCTTTTAGTTTAGCCTGTTAGCACGCCAGCATTTGATTATTAGCACTAAATAAATCAGCCTACATCTGAAGCAGATAATAATTTGCAGGTAAAATGTGGACTTGATGGTGGCGTTGAATAAAAACTTGGGGTCAAAACATATGATCACCAAAGTGGTGAACCGATCAGCTATCACACTGACATTGCTGCTCAGTGAGCTGCTAATCCTAACCTACTGTAACATGAATCACTTTTTTCATTTATATTGAAACAATTTTCTCTCCTTACAAACGCATCTCGTTGTCCCATTATGAGCAATTCTTCCTCATTGGGCTCAGCACATTACACATGCGTACAAATGTACAGAGTTACGTTTATTGTTTAGAAAAATGTATATATTGGTGGGAAAAGGTTTGAATTGAGTAACTGTGTGTGATAATTGCATGATGTTTGCTGTAGAGGACAGGATAGGAACAGTTTTCTCTGTGACTTCAAATGTATTCATATATATATACGTAGGAGAATATTTTTATAAAAATACATATTCCACTGCACAACAATCCAATTGTTGTGCTACAAAAATACTTTCATATCAAATTATAATAATAAAAACTATGAAAGGCAGCCACAGAATGATTTAATGGAAGTGGGAATAGGACTAAGTAAAGCTATCAGTACCATGATGAAATAAAACTGCATTCAGAAGTTGCAAGTAAGAAGTATTAAATGTCAAATATATTTTTCACATTCTTTTTTTTACCGTTGCATCAGTACTCATGTGTTATACTGTAAATATCTAATGTATCCACGTATTGCTGGTGTAAAACCCTTCAAGAAATTGTTCAACATTGAGAAAAACTATTTGCTGAAATGTAAAGAGCCAGGCTAGTTATCCCACCCACCCCCAGTATGCTAAGCTATGCTAAACCTGAGCTCAGTCCCTTTGCTTCATAGAAAAAGTTTAATATTTTTGAAAATACAAGGATTTGACATTCTTTCAGTGTTAGAGATGTTCAGATAGATATCAATCTCATGTCTGTGTGTCAAATACAGAGCTGGAGTGAGGATGTGGTTAGCCTAGCTTAGCATGAAGACTAGAAGGAGCGGAAACAGCTAGCCTGACTTTGTCCAGAGTTAAAAAATACTCCTACCTACTTAACATCTTGTATCTTAGACGAACATGCTAAGAAGAAAACGTCTGGGTTTAAGTTCAATAATGTGCTGGAATTATCTGTTCAGCAGCAGATCTCTATGGATAGTGTGCAGACAGAAATAACTGAGTTATACTCTATTCTTTGCCAGAAAATGTTTCAAGCTAGTAACTTAACCACTAAAACGACAAATCAATTTTTTTTATATTTCGATGTCTAGAAGGATTAAACATGTGTCTAGAAGGATTAAACAGGCCACTGTTAGCGTTAGCATCCCCTTCTTTTCAGTCTTTATTCTAAGCTAGGCTAACCATTTCCTGACTCCGGCTCCATACTCCACACATAAACATAAGATTGATATTAATCTTATCGTGACTCTCTGAATAAAATAGGCATATTTCTCTAAGGCACAGACGTGATACTGATTACATTCTCTGTTAACTCTCGGACAGAAAGCAAATAGGAGTATTTCCTAAAATGTTGAATAATTACTTTAAAAGGGAGAAAAATAACATGAAAGAAAACACAGACTCAGCACTTGTCTTTACTTAAAATACAACAAATGGAGAAGTTTGTTCATGTTCCGCCTTCTGGAGGTTCAAAGCATTACCAATCAAGCCATGATATAGCAATCACTACAAATCAAGCACAGAGATTTAATGTACAGAGATTTGCATCATTGGGTGCATATTAAAATAAAATCTTTGAAGCCTACACATTTCTATCATGACACTGGCTAGTTTAAACTCTAGCAGTGCATCTTGTTTATAATTTGCATTGAACAAAATTAGTAACTAGTAACTACAGGTTAATGTAGTGGAGTAAAAAGGACAATATTTCCTATGAAATGTAAAAGTATAAGGTCTCACAAAATGGAATTACTCACAAAAAGTACTTCAAAACTAGTATACAAAATGTGCATGGTTACCTTTTTATCTTATCTCTTGTCTTTTATCTCTCGCTTAACCAACCCAAACCTGCATTACTTCCCACAACACAGCCATTTGAACCATTGATTGTGTTATTCTGTTGTTAAAATAAAGTCTTATTTTCAATGCCACTGTATTGATGTACAAACTGCTCTACATGTCATTTGTCAAATGATTCAGCTTTGGAGGAACATTATTAAACTGTCAGAAAAAGGCTTATCTCACATGACACTGGATGATTGTTTCTGGACATCAAGATGTTCCACAAGAACAAGAAAGTGATTTTCACTGAAGTTGATACTACTTTACAGGAGAAGGGAGCCTATCTATTATTGCCAAAGACAACTAAAGTGCATGCTGCTTTACCCACTAACTCAATGGCTTGTACAATAAGTATAATACATACATTAATATAACACGTAACCCTATAGTACTTATAGGGCTTGCAGCACAATGTGTTAGCATTTTATTAACTTGTATACAAAGTATACAAGTATCAAATTTTTCAAACAAAGTGCTATGAGTAACCAAAATTACTTCCAATAATTAAATTCAGCATCACATTCAACCAATGATGACATCACTTTTTACTTTTGTTTGTGTGCTATAGGCATTACTTTTCAACGTAAGCTCATGTTGTGAATTAAAACGTTTGTTGCTTTTTCTTAAATTTCATAGGCTAATAGACAAACATGGAAGTTTAGCAGTAATGAAATTTGGCACTTCTTCGAGCTTCCCTCAAGCACACAATGCATCCACATCCAGTGTAGAAATATTATGCATAAAATCCAGTGCATTAACTGAACATATTGTATGTTCAGTTATTTATGTTCAGCTTACTATATTATAAGTAAGCATGGCATCCAGCACTCTGGAAAACTGGAAACTCATCTGAAACTAACAAGGCTGAAGATACTTTCCCTGATTAATGGGATTTTGGGGCGCTACTGGGTTCTATAACCAACATGTTAACCCTTTTTAGCTAACCTTAATTTCCTTATAATCAAATACATCCTCTTTGTTACTATCCATGACACTTACATGCTGGTGTTGTGTGTCTATGCTAGCTGTACGTTAGCATAAACCCTTTATAAATGGTACATTGGTTAATTAGACAGTAGTATGCAGTTTTTCTTGCTGTTACTTTGGTTATGGGTAATACATTTATTTAGTTATGCTTTATTAAGCAGTACTAAAACGAGTTTACAAAGCTTTTGGATTATGAGGTTGTGAACAATCTTTAGGGATCCTCTAACCATTCAAATGACAGCACAAATAGTTTGTTCAAATGCCAAAGTACAACCATTTTCTGGTGAGGACGTCTATTGACCATGTGTATCATGCATGACCTGTCTTGTCAGAGCGTGACAGCTGTAGCAATTACGTTGTTGCTATACAGTTTTAAAAACCTGGATATGTGGCGTTTGTTTCCCATTTCCTATCTATTCTGCTAGTTTCTTTAAACCAATATATCTTGATATAGGTCCTTTAACCTTTAAGAAGTAGTTATTCTTTTAACCTAAACCACAATATACCAAACCTTAACAGTGGTGGCAGATGAGGACACATTAAAGATATCTGCAGATCTAGGCCACTGCCTTCAAAATGGCTAGGTAACAACACTAATGTACCCAAAATCTGTACATGTGGAAAAGAAACAACAACCAAAGCCCAGAAGATATGTGGCCAAGCGCTAAAGAGCAATTTAAAAACCATAAAATGCGCTGTACTCCAAATGGGGTTTTCACAATCTTGTAACCAAAATGTTTTCCATATTACTGACCCATAAAGCATTTTATACTATTGACCATTATTAAACTATAAGTTAGAATGTATAGACCCTTAATTAAAAAAAGACAATAAATGGTATTAAAGAGGTTAATCCAAGACCTCGGTTGGCCTGTGTTAGCTAAATTGAAGGAAAGTGTTAGGCTGAATGATTTTTTCTTTTTAGTTTGCAGTATGAAGAGTTTTAATCACAGAATTTCATGAAAACCACATTTGTTGGATTTATCTCAATCGGTAGAACTCAATGGCAGAAACGTGTTTTTAATATGTGAATGCTTCAGGTTTTACACCTCGGAAGTTCGTAGGAGTCTCTTCACCTTTGGCTCTGATGTTAAATAGTGTTATATAGGCATGTACATTTAGGACTTACAGATGTAATGACCAATTTGGAACATTAACATGCAATGAAACAAACAAATGTACAGCTTCTGCCAAATTCATTTGCATGCCATTGTCAAATTGTTTGGAAGCCATAATAAAAGCATCCCAAAGATGCTTTTTTTCACATGTGATGATGACTGAGTCAACTTTATAGAATAAAGTAGCTTACATTAGAGCTATAGAAACTTTCCTCTTTGTTTTTTTTAGGAGCACAGTAGCAAAACAGTTTGTAGAATTCAAGTAAAAAAAATGACAAAACTCAAATTGGCAGCACAAATTGATTGAAACTGACCAGGCCAATTTATTGACGTTGCCATGACCCTAGCAACTTGAAGGGTAAAAAAATGGTTTGTTTGTACACAAAAATACTTCAAGCAATACAATTCAAACTTTAAGGCCTCAGTATGCTTCAAAGAAACGTATTTTCTAAGTGTCTAGAAGCCCGGGGATCACGGGGAATGTAAAACGTTATCTTTACGATTACTAAAAAGAGAGGCCATGATGGCAGACTTTATAGTGGTCATTTATAACAGGTATAAAAATGTTCCTCCTACATCCTACTTCCTTTGAAGCATACCAAGGCCTTTAGATAGAAGAAAGTTTTTACATGAGTTTGTTGACTTGTAGCTGGGGAAGAAAGCCTACAAAAATGCCCCCTACCCCCCCTTTGAAGAATATAATATCAGGACTCAAGAACGCATAGCATGCTGAAATGGTGCTAAAAGTGAAGTGGTGGTAGAGCACATTAAGTGAACATTGAAAATAGAATGTTTTATTTTTTTGAAAAGGTGAGGTGATCAGTGATGTGTTGACAGGTTCTCAGACGGCTTATTACAGTACCTACAAATGAGGCTTCATAAGCTTTTTGGCCGTTTAAGTGTTAACATTAAGTCTTCATTCTCACAAACTCCAGTGGCTTTCCAGCAAAACGTACCGTATATACATGTATTACATATTATTATGACAAGACAACAACAAATAAATGTATGAGTATATTTATAATAATCTGTCAAAGGATAATCCTACTTGCTATGTTAGGGTTATGTGGAATTTAACAGAGGGTGTATTTGATTGTGGGGAAAACATCTAGCTAATTCTACAGAGTTTCAAAGATTACACAGCTGGTTAACTATACTAAGGGTATGAGATGTGTGTATGTTTGTGTGTTGGGGATGGAGAAGGGCTGCATATGTACATTTCTTCATCACTGCATAAAGGCTTTTCAAATCTTTATCTTCCTAGACATCTTCATACAGAAGCACACAAGGCAGTAGAGGACATGGGTTAAGATGATTGTTATTTCCTTAAAATCAAAAGAAAGATGAACACGCTTTGATTTTGTGTGACAACAAAATGAATGGAACCTGCCAAACTGATTTCTCATGATTGTTTTGAGTTGGGGCTGACAACTTGCCAACAAGAAACCTGAGTATTAGGGTCTTGTGGACAAGTGAGGATTACATGGATTTACTTAACTGTTTTGGTTAAGATGGACCTGAGCCTGGAAGTCACAAACTGGATTTACCAATCAATTAACATTCTGGCCTTCACCTAATATCATGATGGTGAGTAGTCACTTTGGGTTAAGACAGAGTTACTACCTTAAGTAAAGATCTCGTCTTGGTGTGTGATGTGATGAAATGATATCAACAGACAAACTGTTGTGTGCCAACTATTATGTGATAACTGACGGACTAACCCTAACCCGGACTGTCATAGTTGAGGCAAATCTCCTAACCCTAACCAGTCGAGCTACTTTCCAACCCTGAATGAATGGCGAAGATCGAAAGGAATGAGATTGCCGATCCAAGCAGCAAGGGTTTTCGAATCAGTTAACCCGGTTCACCCTGCCTCAAGGACACCTTTCTTTATTCGGGCATGTTTCATTGGTTGGAGACACCAGGTCAGACAAAGGTCATTCTGATTGGAATACAAAGGTTATCACATCAGGGAATACCTTGGAATCCCACAGGATTCCCCAGTGGATGCAGCTAATGGAAGGTATAATTGGACTACCATGCTTAGACCGGAACCAGGATGAATAAATGGAAATGATCAGCTCACACACTAACTAAACTGAAAACTAACTGGTTCCTACCACTGGGATACCATCTCTAGCATTTTAAATGAAACTAGTCTAATTGTCTATTCAAAAGGGAATGCTATACATAATTTACGAATGTTATAGGGAAATATTTGACTAATTTTAATTTTTTAGGGAAATCCAGAATATGAGCTACCAAATCAGAATGTTAGCAAAGGGGTTTTGTCTTAAAGTAGGGCCTCTTTTGGCATCAATATCAATATCATATCCGAATCAGAATCATGAGAACGCAGTTTGGGTTAAGACCAAATAAGGTGATCACAAATTAACAGAGATTTTTATAAATAAATTACAAAAAATAGTTTGTGATCACGTGAAAACAATAATCACACCCATGGTTTCTATCCTTCTATATCCTCACTTCACTCCTGGCAGCAAATGATAGGGCATCTGTATAGATGAGTGGTGACTTTCTTTGGTTACAAACATTACGGTAAAAATATATTATTCCTCCTATTTTGCTATGCTCCCTGGAAAATGTCGAAGATTATGGCCACTCTACTAGCCTTTGCTAAAATATTAATCTTTAATGGATTTTTCCTTCCATACTTTTTGACGATTTGACTCATTATTAGTCTTAGAAAAAGGCCCAGTCATTCTTACACCTATAAAATTGTATACCAGAAGAAGAAAGGGGTCGAAGTCAAGAAAATAGTTGGTCAAGGCAACAGGGAGGTAAAATAGTTGTATACAAACTGAGATGTTTTCCCAACAAGATTCTTCTCTCTGGCTCAGATTAATGGTCGGGTGTCCCACCCTCTAAATGGGCATTTAAAGGGAGATTTAGAGAGTGTAACAAGTGTGTGTTTTCTGCGCTATGGATGCTTGATGTCATTTTAATGCCAAAGGGGCAATTAAGAAAATGTAAAAAAAAATTGTTAAAACATTTAAGGCCTGTTAAGATGCCTTTATAAAGTTGAAAATGTAGTGGCTAATGGACCTCCAACAAGTTCATTATTTTCTCTATGGCGACACACTGGTATTGTGCTTATGGCCACTCACCAAAAAAACAAGTCTACAGCAATGCTAGCAGCTTTGCAAGGCTGCACAGGCACAGCGATGCTTTGAGCTAAATGCTAATGTTAGCATGCTAATATGCTCCCAATGACAGTTAACATGATCATTTTTAGCAGGTATAATATATAACATGTATCCCATTTCAGTGAGGCATGTTATCATGCTAATTTAGCATTTGCTAATAAATAAAAAATAAGAGCTGAGGCTGATGGGAATGTAATTAGTTTTGTAGGTATTTGAGTTTTAAACAAAATGAAAATGGTGATCTGATTTCATCTGCCAGATGAAAAGTCATTCAAAGTTATTACAATCTATCCCGAGGAGACATGCATGTGTGTATTAAAAGTTGGACTAAATTGTCGGCCAATCTGTGTGAAATGCTGAAATATTTCACTGCATAAGTAAAAACCGTATGCCTACTGGTGCCGTTATGAAAAGTCAAGGGATTATAGAATTAGTTAACTCTACCACATTTCAGGGCGATTCATTTAGCAGGCTTATTTGTCAAGATACTTCTGTCTGTAAAAAAGTGATGGACCAACATACAAACCAACATAGCCATGCAGTTAGCATTTCAATAGACACGTGCCAATTGTTCAGAAATGAGTACTGTCCTTGGCCGTGGTATAAACCACAATATTCTGTCTAGACAATAAACTAGAGATTAGTGTGCTCTAACATGTTTGAAGTTGTCCTAACTCTGGTCTTACTCTATAGTCACAGACGACAGTATTTTTCAAAAGGCGTTTGCCAGCTAAAGATGGTTAAAACATCAGTAGATTCCTGTTAATTCAAACAGTTGTTTCAGTTCTCCTCCTCCCTGCATTAGCTGAAGCCAGTAGTAAACTGCACAGTAGTCTGTTAAAAAATGTCAAGCATTAGCATTTTGTTTGGCATTATGCTGGCAAACTACAAAAGTAAGCCTCAACTTCACTTACAGCTTCAGAAGTTATTAATTTCTGTTAAAATTTTATTGCAGCATTTAAGTGAAAATATTAAATTAGTAACATATATATACAGTAAAAGATTTAAAACAATAAAAAAGACAAAAGCTAAGACATAAGCTTGAACATGACGAAGGATAAATTGGCAGCCGTTTTGTGACTGAGCACGTTCATTTAAAATGACAGGCTTTGTTTGTTGTTTCTGCAGAGATTTGTTGTTGTTGTTTACAAGGAATAGCCTACTAGTTGAAAGATGCACCAATCAACAAAAGAGTGATGGGATCTGTTAATTACCCCTATTTGATCCTGAACTATTCCTTTCATTCTAACGTAGACTCAACCTGTCCGTAGTTTTAATAAAGTGCCTTCAGAGTTGTGCAGATTTAGTAACCCAACTCAGCTCGTGTACATATTTAAAGGTTAATATTTACAGAAAGAACATAGATGAAAGGTTTGAGATGCCCTAAGGGTAATAGATTTGTTTTCTTATAAAAGAATAGCATTTGCATGTTGACTGTTTTTAGGTTTCAGGGTACATCACTGCTACCGGTGTGAGAAAGCCTTCCCAAGCTCATCACTCTTATTATACCTTCCCCAGTCATATGACATACAGAGGGTGGACATATTAATAAAAGCCCCTGTAATCATAGTCAGGATAAACTAATAAAGTAATGATTCAACTCCATATTTAAATGTGAGGATTGAGTTTGTAGTGTTGTTGCTTTGGACTGCATCAGTTTCCAATCATTGGATTGTATACATTTAAGCAATGTGTTGGGCCAAACACCCGCCCAATAATCATCTTTCAATTCAAATTGTGTTTGACTACTCTTGGATGCCCTTTAAATTGGGTTGAATAAGAAAAAAAATGTATTTATGCAATTGAAGGTGTTATTTGGACCCATGGAAACATCTACTGTTAATGTTTAAGCCCCTTCTCTTTTTTGGTCACAAAGTATCAACCACACCTCAAAACTATAAGGCCTTACAAATTGTACCTAAAAATATGAGGTTTTATCAACACCTCAAACAACAATTGAATATCATAGCCTTTACAAATGTATTTGTAACAGACTTATTGTATCTGATTACTTCATGTTATTTCATGCCCACCCTCTGTATATATTTAGGTATCGTCAAATGAAACTGCGCTACCAGCAAAAACTTGTTTTGTTTTGTAGAGCCTACATTTTGTTTGCCTGGTTTCTACCTCCTCAATACAAAGGTTTTTTTTGTTTGTGTAATTGAGTTGTGTCCACTCCTTGTTGTTTTGCCCCTTGTCCTTATTCCTTTCTGGCTCCAACGTCTCCTACTCCTCTCCATCCACCTCCCGTAGCTAGATGACGTCTGACTCCACCACGCATTGCTCGGTGTACTCCTTCACCAGCTCCACGTTCAAGATGTTGCGGCAGAATTCCATCATGGGCTTCCAGAGTGGCGGGTCCAGGAACATCTGGCACATCACGTGACCCTTCAGAGTGGCAGTGTGGCGCTGCAGGTGGCACAGGAACTGCTGCCGGACATGATCCAGGTCCTTACCGAACATGTCAATGTTCAGGTAATACCTGTTTTAAAAGAAGTGTGGTCAATTGAGTGAAAATAATTTCTTGTTCTAAAATAACTGGAAATCTTAACCCTCCTGTCGTGTCTGTTTCTCCCCCCTCACTTTGGTGTTCCCGGGAAAATGTGACCGTTCTGTAACTTTAACTTCTCTTACATTGAAACAAGAACCATTCAAAATCACCACATTTTATTTAACACCATTTTAAGATGTAAACAATGTCTCAGACTTCTAGTTTACATTAATGGTTGTGTACTATCTGATGAACAGTCTAGAGTTACCCATTAATTTCCTATGGTGGTCATTTTTGACTGGGAACACCATCATTGTTACAAAGTTGACTAAACCACTCAAAATTCAAAGAAAGTGATGATCAGCAGCTTTATATGTTCAAATGCCGACTGTGGAGGATATCATAAGGCCTGGAGGCAATCAAATATAAAACACAATATTTATGATTGATGAAAGAAGTAATCGGTCCAATTTGATCCGAACACCACAGGAGGGTTAAAACAACTATGTATATAACAAATTAGCAACTTTGGCAACAATGGCATTATTGTAAGACAACATCATTGCATATTTGTCTGCACAGTAGTTGTCCCTGAATTTCAATGATTATAATAAGAAAGAAAGAAGAGTTACCAGTCATCTCCAATGGGCACCCTGAAAGGGAATGTACAGAGGCTGGCCACAGTAGGGTTGGCCACATCATCGACCATCCAGTCAATGTCCTTTTTCAGTACAATAGCCATGTTACTGGGTAGAAGCTTGAATGGCTGCCAATCTTGAATGATGGTGGCGTTAGGAAGGACCCCATGCATCCGATCAGAGGTCAGATACAGCTGGCGGATGGCTGTATTGTCGAGACGCACTGGAGGAGGTTTGAAGGAGGTGGACAAAGAAGATTGAATATCTCCAAGACCAAGATCAGACAGACGCAGCTTGAGTTCTTCAGCCCTGAAGCGCACCAGGAGAATACCCTATAGAGAAGAAAGCCAATGCAGGAGCTGACCATGGACTATATCGTATATATTTACATCAATAGTAAAACCAACTGACTTAAATTGAGGCTTATAAAGCACAGGCCAATACATAGAAAGGCTTGTTGCTTGTACCTGCTTGGTTATGAGGCGATATTTCTGGAAATCCTTGGGTCCGAGCTGATCGTCACGGGTCAAGCGGGTTACTTTGACATCAGGGAACTTGGATTTGACCAGATCAGAGCAAAAGCGCAGCAGAACCCCAGCCACACCCTTACCCCTTTCCTGAGGGGCGACACGTAGACCTTCCACCAGCATCGTCTCCCCATCGTCAATCACAACCACTGACTCCAGAGCAATCTGTTGAGTAGAAGAAGAACATTCAACGTTCAATGTCATTGAGTCGGATAAGACGTAAACACAGAAAGAGGTCTCCCAAAATACTCAAAACTGGTTTAGTATGCAGTGTAGCATAAAGTATCTACTATCAATTGAAAGTGCCACCAAAGAGCTCAAAGTATAGTTTCTAGCCAAACAACATGTCAGCATCCGTGCTTGGCGTGTACAGGTTACGATTTAAAATTCAGTAATTATATAATAGTTCCTAACCCAAGTAACTCCCCTTTACTACGAGGTTTGTCTCGATTGCTGTCAAGTTAGAGGGGTTAATCATATTGGTGGGCTCTACTTTAGAGAGACTGGTCTGGGACATGTTAGCATGGCAGTTAGTCTCCAAATTAGGACAAAGGTGACTCCCAGTAATTCGCAATGGTTTCATTTGAATACTGTGTGTTCTTAGATAGTTGGAGAACAGAAAGTTCCCAGTAGGTTTCTGCTTATTAAACGCAGTTGCTGAGAAATGAAACCAACGAGGAATGGCCTTAATTATGACAAATGTAATTTTTGACTTTTTAATTTTAAGTCATGAAACTCTTACTTTTGCACAGAGAAATGTCTTGGGTAGAAAACTATTTTCCGACTTCTGTAATTCAAGAATTCAGCTTTTTCTACATCCATAAGTTGTTATATTACTTATGATCAAATATTTGTATTGAACTTACCACTTTTCCCTGTTTGCGGGCCAATATGACGGTGCGGTTGGTCTCCTGCAGCCAGTCGGTGTATCTTGTGGGCAGGTAGTCGAGGCCTCCATAGATACCCTGGCTCATGCCCATGATCTCATCAAAGTCCTCCTCAGTGGCAACAGAAAACTGAAGGCCTGCCTGGGACAGGGCCTCTGGGAGCTGGAGCATGCTCAGGCTGGTGTCAATCTTCATCTTGAAATAACTGATGAGATACAAAGTGGGGGAGAGGTTATTATGGATTGTAGTTATTTTCTTAAACAAGGATTTGGAAGAGCCCAAGAGCTGTCCTAACCCTGGTGGAACATTCTGGATGGGGCTAAACAAGCTTCTTCAAAATGTGCCTGCTTGGATAACAGGTGTTTGTGTCAAATCCACACCAAATGAGACTCTTGCTCAATTATAACACATTCAGTAATGTTTCTGCCACTTTAAATAGATGTAATGGAAAGAATAATCACATTAGTAACTCCCGGCACAAATGCTTTACGTGTTATGGCTTGCACAGGGTAAGTGAAACATACTGTAAGCAGCCTGTGAAAGCAGAGTAATAACAGTGGTAAAACACAGACAGACAACATCTATACACATTTATTTTTTCACTTATTACATACTATAGGAATCCAATACAGTGGAAAAATAAATAGGAATTAAATCGATGAGATTGGTGTAGGAATTGACAACTAAAAGCAAAACAATGCCAGTGAAAAACCTTTCATTAAGAGTGAACCAAACACAAATGACTGCCAGGAATGATAATGGCCAGTAACTGAATGAGATTGAGCAACAGATGAGTAGAAAGCAGAATAAAGATTTATACAGGAAAACATGAATGGATGGATCAGAAGGATAGAGAAATGCAAGAAATAGGGAAATAAATTACAGATGAAACCAACTGGAGAGGCAGAAACAGATCAATCACAACAGACACAGGAAGTGTAAGATTGTCACCTATCTTGATCCCTATGTCTTTTATGCTAAGTCTGGTAAATCCATACCCCTCAGCTCTCTAATCCCTACACTAATACCCTCTCCACATTGTAATCACTGGTATTTGTCCAGAACTTGGCTAAAGAATGTACAGAATTAAAAATACAAGATAAAATAGAGAAAGCTTTGAAGACATTTGTTTGGTCACATATATCACACAACCTTGAAGCCTACAATGCTGTTATTTCACCCAGATAAGACACATCAAGACAAAGTCAAGATCGAAGTGTTGTGGGCGCTAACCAAAAAAAATAAAATATTGAATAATATTGAAGTACACCGGTGCCAGGTGTTAAGGCTCTGCACCGAGGAAAACAAAAACAAGATGCTTGCTCTTACGAAGTTTTTTGCATTTAATTAGGTCGAGATACAAGGTATTAACACATGATGTAGTACAGTGTGATCAAATCAAATAAAACAAGCTTGTGCAAAAGAAAGACATGCAACATAAGAAGCCATATAAAAGAAACACAGTTTATTGGACATAAATTCCAAAAGCTGTCAAATTCTGAAAGCTTCTTCCGTTGATTGGATGTTTTGAATAAAACACATTTTAGTGCCGTTAGCAGTTTTGGATGGTGATTCCACCTTTCATAGTAGGCAATAGGTAAGATAACTCCTTCTTAACCTGCAATGTATGTATTTCACTGGGAGGGAATAAAGCATGGAAGATTCACAATAAGTCTCTCCAGTTTTCACCCCCGAAGTAAAGGTGCCATAACCAACCAGCTGGATAACACTGCAATGGTTCTCTGTGAACACAACACATTGTACTGTTGTACTTGATGTCACTCAAGACCAATCTGCAGTTACTGTTACCAAAGTTCAACCACAGGTCTTTGACACAAACTTGAACAGTGCAACCCATGCTCATAAACGTTAATGTTTCGAAATTGGCTGCAACATTGAGTGTTTGCATTTGCACTGATGACAAACAATTATAAATGGTAACTAGCCCTAGCTTTGATAGCTGTACAGAGATTGGAAGAATACCAACAACAAGATTGCAAATTGTAATCCAACAAACAGTTTGCTAAACTACCTCATTCAGGTCCTAGTTACTGAAGCCAAACCATTTATTGTCCATAACTGAGGCTTCTGAGACAAAAAAGACAATAGCAAACAAAGACAACCATCCAACTATCCAACTTCAGATCCCCAACCTGCCTCTCCAGAGCATAGACATACAGTATGTGTCAAAACAGAAAGGAATACCGATAAGAAAAAAGACCGAGCCAAACAGTCCAAGTATTGGCTCAATGGACAACAACAAAGCTTTCAAATAAATGCAACGCTACTCCTAACCAGAAACAGATACAGGACACCAGGCACACACTGTGGAAACACATTCACAATCAAGCCTTTGTTCTATCGTTATATGAACCCTCAAAACAACTTGTGTTTTCACATTTGGACCATCAATGGTAGCATGTACCGAGGCAGTGTACTACCCCCTCTGTTTTTCTACTTTGGCTCCTCCCCTTCCCGGTAGGTTTATTTCCAGCGGTTACTATGATAACAGGTTCAGGAAGAATGGGACCACTATCAACCTCCTCTTCTGCATAGACCTCATCTGAGCATTTGTGAACACATGGTTGCAAAAAGAGAGAGGATTACTGGGACTGAATGGCTTGAACCAACACACAGACACACAGGGCAGCTTTATTCTTAAGGATTTCACAATCACAAAGGGGGCCTAGAACAAGGAAGACATACAGAAAGAGTATGACTGTACTGAAGTGCACCACTAAAAAATGTATACAAGCAAGACACAAAAGTCATTACATATCCATCCGGGTAGTTAAGTTGAACACCCTGACACTGTGCAACCTCAGAAAATAAAACGGCCGGGGTTAAGTGACTACCAAGGCTAGTGTCCTGTGGACCACCTATGAATAAATCGTTATGGTGCCTTCCAAGGACAAACTGTTCCAGAGTGCAGCTGGTAAGGGCTATACTACAGCAAAGAAAATATGACGAGAGAGGAGACTCAAGGATATTTCCTAGTCACCAAAACGAAAGAGCAAGAGGAGTCACTAATCACCAGAATAACAGAAACCCTCTGCCGAATAGGACCCAAGGTGCGGACTGGGTCATTCAGTTGGAGAACAACCATGTAGAGAAACTATGGTGTTGAGAATGCTAGAGAAACAAAGTACTGAAACTCCAAGATGAAACCAAGATCTTTCCACCCCCAGGTTGGATGTGGTTTGGTCGGGCATAATCAAACAAAGCAACCGCAATTGGATGCCGGGCAAAATAAGCTGGCGAGATCACCTGGAAAGGGTGGTCTTGGCTTGTTTAAACTCTGGAACATTTTGCAACAAAACATGCACTTCCTTATATGAAAAACAGCTAAGACAAACATCCCTACGTTTCCGAAGTTAATCAAAGCTTACTTGATGCAAAAGAAAAAAGAGGGAGTGTTTTAAGACAAATCTTCCTTGAAATATTTCCAACCCATGTCGGAAACCTAACCTTGCTTGCACATGGTATTTGTTCACAACTTTTGAAGTGCAAATGTTACTGAATCAGAATAATGCCAACATAGTACAGGTCTGAAAATGCCCTCACTGAAGGGTTGAAGGGTTATAGAGAATACTAATTATGTTTCAAGCCTTCGTTACATTGATACCAATTTGTCCAAAGAAGTGACAAAATGATGAAAGGTTTTTGAAAATGTTATTTATTACAAGATCTAGAATCCTTAACATTTTGAAACACAACTTTTACCTCCTTTTTGAAAATACATGAGACACGTCTACAGTCTACGAGGTGGTAAAGACTGTAGACGTGTCTCATGTATTTTCAAAAAGGTGGTAAAAGTTGAGGTAAAAGCTGCAGCTCAACGTCACTAAAACTAAGGAGCTAGTGGTTGACTTCAGGAAGCAGTGTACCGCCCCAAGCCCAATTACCATCGTGGGCATGGATGTGGACATTGTGGACAGTTACAAATTCCTGGGTGTCCACATAGACAATAAACTGGACTGGAATAAAAACACTGACGCCCTATATAAGAAAGGCCAGAGTCGCCTGTATTTCCTCAGGAGACTCAGGTCCTTTAACGTCTGCAGCACTATGTTGCAGATGTGTTATGACTCGGTGGTCTCCAGTGTCATCTTCTTTGCTATAGTGTGTTGGGGCAGCAGGGTGAAGACAGCTGATGCCAACAGACTCAACAAGCTCATCAGGAGAGCAGGCTCTGTCCTGGGAGTGGATCAGGAGTCGTTGGCAGTGGTGTTGGAGGGGAGAATGTTGAAGAAACTTCTCAACATTCTGGACAACGGGTCTCACCCCCTGCATACCACACTGGTTTCCTACCGGAGCACTTTCAGCCCCAGACTGAGATCACCGAAGACCACCACACAGCGCCAGGAGGCCTTTCCTCCCAGTGGCCATCAAACTCTTTAACTCTTCACCCTTAAGTACAGGGAACTGAGAACTTCCACACCAACACTATATGTGCAATATCAATATAATTACCATCATTACAATACACTCGCTGCTATATAACTATGTGCAATATTAGTATTATAAATAATATGCTATGATAACGTGCAATTACGTAACTGCCACTACGTTTTATTTTTTTGCACTACTAAATACTGCTAATAATTGCATTGATTGCATTTTTAATTGCTCTTTTTACTGCACTTTTAGTGTACAGTTGTGCTGTTGTGCTGCTGTGGTTATTGTATTCTTGTTACTCTGGCACAACAATTTCCTTCGGGATAAATAAAGTATCTTATCTTATCTTATCTAAAACAAAATTTATAAAAATACTAGTTGTTGACGCTAAATGCAACAGGAGCACCATCACCAACAATATTTACATTCTGTATTCAATACAATAATCTACACCTTCCAGAAAATAGCCATTAGTTGGCAATGGTAGACAGCAACAAAGATTAAATGGACGATCTTCTTGAGCAGGACAACTTAATATTTGCCTGACTGGTGTAGACAGAGTGTAACTATCACAGTTTAACAAGAGAAACTGAAGAGTACATAGTGCTCTACAAAAGCTAATTCTTTAGATGTTTTGTAATAATGTCTAAAACCCCACCCAACATTCCCCTTCCTCTAACAAATGGAGGA
This sequence comes from Gymnodraco acuticeps, assembly GCF_902827175.1. NCBI lineage: Eukaryota > Metazoa > Chordata > Actinopteri > Perciformes > Bathydraconidae > Gymnodraco > Gymnodraco acuticeps. Next base: position 207,385 of record NW_022990741.1, on the reverse strand, counting down.
AAATATAATTCTATGTTCTTTGTTAATTTGCTGAGATTGGTTATTTGTTGCTAATATTATTACCCTTATTTTGTATTTGAGCACTGTCTTTTTGATTCCATTGAGTGGATGTGGTTGGTCCCTTAGGGGTGTTTCTGGTTAGGAGAGGTTAAAACAGAAATGCTAGTAATATTCCAATGATCTATCAATGGGCCATGTGAGCTGTAAGGGCATTTGTAGAGAAAACACTGTCTGGTCACAGCAGACCCACACATACACACTCTGGACTCTGGTATTTTTCCATTATGCTTTGATGATTTGAGATGGGGTGTCAGGCTTAGCTGGGTACTCTGGTACTGCCAATGAGAGCGATGCTGTTTTGTTTTTGTGTTTCTCTCTCACACACTCATTGATTTACTCTTGTCCTATTAACTCTCTTATGCTTTCGCTTCCTCCCTCCCTCTCTTTGGCTGGCGGTGTACTCCAAACTAAATGTAATTTGGCACATTTGCAAGAGACTGTTGAACTGCAATCAAATACGCCACTGCAGGCGATTGCCAGTTTTATTTGCTGCAGATTGGGGTCCGGTCATTTAATGATGCCTGTGCCAGATGGGGGAGCTTTGGAATTGGGTTTGGGAAGGACACAATGGACACAATTGGTCCTTAAACCAAAGGGATGCACACAAATAAGCGCATTCCGTCACATTACTTTGTTGGTGAATTGACCGGCATACCAGTACATTTGGCACCAAATTGTACCAACAATGACAGCAAAGAAGAGCAGAGAATATAGCAATAGATTGATGATTGAGTTTCAGCAATGCCTGATAACCCCAAGTCCCAAAAGTAGCATCAAAGAAGTTATATAACGTAACTCCAAAGAGTTCAAACAATCTGATGGTTTAAGAGCAAAACTCAGAAAACTAAGAGTTACAGCAACAACCAACTGGCGATCAAAATAAAACCAGCCACAAATTCTTGATGAACTTGCCATTGTGTCTCTGTATATACACCAGATTTTATTTATTTGGAGTACGCAGCCAGCTCTCCTCTTTCACTTCTACACAGAAAAAGAACAGGTCTCTTGAACACCTCAAAATACAAAACTCAAAGGAACACACCATGTCTTCAGTAGATTATCCTGTTGGTGTGATGAGAACATGGACACCAAAATCATTCATGTCTCCAGGGTTGATCCTTGGCTCCAGTGCTTCATGCCAGTAGGCTCCATGCGGATGCAAACACATAAGCAAACCACTCTGTTGTGCGATAGCAGGCTCCATGTCATTTTTCCAACGTTGCCCCGCCTATACATGAAACAAACCATTGACACACAGGCACCAGAAAATGATTAGTTGGGGAATCAGTCAATCATAACTCTGTGCTTGTTGCCATAAAAATAAGACAGCTGTGCAATATTTGACACAGTTCAGCTTACACTGGTTGTTTCTGTTTGGGTATTAGTTATCATTAAAATACATATGCAAAGCAATTCAACCTGTTTTAGTACAGTTTGTTTAATGCATTTGCTTTGATTACATAATATCACAACCATCACCATTTCTTGACATTTGATCTTTTATAATATAATATGCTTTTATTATACACTTAGCTTAATTACTCAACAATAAGCTAAACGTAATATCCATGAACAGATAACTTAACCCTAACCCTAACTACAGTTTGCAGCAACTGTTGTAAAACATCATACTTATGTGGTTTTGGACTATATTTATGTAAATATCCTCTCATCTGTGTGACTCTTATTTGGATTTTTTAAATATTAAGGTTGATACTATATAAAGCTTGACACAGTGACTACAAAATAAGACCAGACATCCGAAATGCAAGTAGGTAAAGTTAGATGTGATGGATTAACCATTTCAATATTTTTATATGAGAAATATCTTCTTTTCTTCACTCATAAGATACATTTAATTATATTTAAATAGCTATCAAAATATAAAAATGACCGTAAAGCCATGACTGGAAGCTGACTAGATATAGTTTACTGACCTACAGTATACCTCACATGCTGTAACATTTCCACTTAACTGTGAAAAAATAAAATATGTAAATCAAAAAAGGCCTCTCAAATGACCTTGTACAATGATGCACATAGAAATCTTGTGGGCCATCCATTATATCTGCGAGATGAACGGCTCTACAGCGAAACACTATAAAGACAGAGGTCATGGTTAATGGCAACTTTTAGATGGATTGATATGGAAACAAATCTCTCCCTCCTCTGTAGGGGTGACCCACATTGTTAATGGATTTCTACAAAAGGGAAGCTTAAATATTATTATATTAAAACAAATAGCATTAAAACTCCATGGTTTGAGTTAATTATATGAATTTTTAAAATTCTAAAGGTGCCTGCATCTAATGACTGATTCACAATTGTCATATATTGCTCTTATATGGGGAATATTACATTTTATCCTTAACAATTTTCCCTAATAAGGTTACTTCCAAACATTTTAAGAAAGATATTGTTGATGGAAAAATATGCAGTAAATATAAACCTTATTTAAAATCCAAAGAAAATGACCTTACTGTATTATCTAAAAATCAATACGTTCCATGTTAAGTGAGCCAACAAATACTGGGTCTCATTGTGCAGCAGCTGTTTGATTTAGGTCATTGTGTGGAGAGAGCTATTATTATCAACTATGTTTAACATGTACATGATACAATATTGAATATATTAAACTGTTAAAATGACATGTTTTGGTTATAATATTTACCTTTATTCGTACCCTTACTTTAAGGATAAGAGTTCTTTATTATATATTGTTTGGCATTGATATATGGATATCTTTAAAGTCACTTAATCCAGGATTCAAATTACTGTTTTATTCTGGTGCCATAAAATAATTATCTCAGGCTGTTACAGTCTACCCTTCAACCCTGCCAACCCCCCAGCATTTCCCATCCCCAACCCTGCCCCCCACCACACAAACACACACACACACACACACACACACACACACACACACACACACACACACACACACACACACACACACACACACATTCAAACAAAATAAATACAAATATAGAAACTTTTATGAGAGCTCTAATTAACTTAGTTAGTCGTTGTCTGTTTGGATCAGACTACAAAAATGAACTCATCCAACATGCGAGGGTCAAAGTGGAAGACAACCAATTATACAGCTAAAGGCCGTCACGCAAGTGGCCAATGGAAAGATGATAATGTCCAAAACGTATCAGTGGGTTCCATCTTGCCATGGCAGCTGGCATGCCCAGAAGTATGTCATTTCAGTTATGAAAGACTTCAAGATAATATTGGGCTTTCTCGATGATGGGTTGGAGTTATGGAAGGCAAACGTGCAAATCACAACTTCAAGCGAGGACGAGAAAGTTTCGGTTAACCGCGAGACAAATCACAGCACCAACACATCAAATGTGGCAGATCATCTAATTTCTCTGCAAAGTGTTTTTAGTTAATTCATATTGTTAATTGTTTGCTATAGGTCAATAGTCACCAGTTGAACTTAAGGTGATCTTTTCCCTCTCTTCATCCCCAATAGTTAATAGTTAATTAAGTGTTCCAATTCTAATGGAATTTATTTATGTGCCCGCAGTTTTTGGACGTTTTTTTAAGCTGGGGCAACCAAGCCTTAATGCAGTTGTCTAAGAGGAACTGAAAGCCTAGGTAACAAACGATATTGCCAATTGCATTTGCAGGACCACAGCTGAGAGCCCAGTTATGAGCTGTGGCCCAATGAATTTATAAAAACAAATTACTTTGTTGCAGGTGGTAGGACATGTTCTACGTTCCCCATGGCGAAATGTAACAACAAATATTATAAAATAGTAGAAAGAAGAGTCAAAATTGTTTTAGTGTTTACATGTTTTAATTTTAAGAGCCTAGAATTGCTATTTTAAGTACAAAGTTGTATTGCTTATCCACAGTTCTTCTAATGCTATGGCCTCTGCGTCCATGGCTCCGTTCATCTGTCTTTCCCTGGTAACACACCTGCCACGGGCCAACGAATGGGGAAGGGATGTTTGTCCTAGGAATAAAGATAGGAAAGATATGAATTTTGACATTTGTGCGTAAATAACTCCGAAATGGGGGGAAAACACAATTAATCCATGTTGCCCTTACCTTGGCAAGAACTCTAAAGTCCGTCACCCAGCACCAGAGGAAGCATTTACCCGCTTTTAGAGGCATTACTTTGTCCGAGCTCAACCACCTCAGCACATGTGCTTAATGGTTTAAGACCTCCACCTGTACAACGCAGCATCAGTCATGAATAATGCGTCATCTGAGGCACAATGCATAATTTACAACGGGGTAGCTTACCAGTTGCTGCGGCAGCTTTCTTGTAAGCTGTAATTCACTGATGATCGTTTGACATGAACACTTTTAGCATTTCCTGACTAGAAAAGTTGAATTATTTGCGATTTATTACCAGTTTTCCATTTTATTTAAAGTTTTAAGTCATAAAGCTGGCCCTTGGCTGATCCTTTGACTTCCCCCAATTCTAAACAGAAAAATAATAGGTCTCTTGAACACCTCAAAATACAAAACTCAAAGGAACACACCATATCTTCAGTAGATTATCCTGTTGGTGTGATGAGAACGCAGTGCTTTCTTATGCACTGCGAGAGCAGCTTACTACTCTTCATTAATAGATTAGAATAAGAATAATGCAATATTTCTTTTCAGCACTGTAGCCAGGCTGACAGAGAGCCACAGCTTGATTGAGCCTTCTATTCCCATAGTACTCAGTAGTAATGAATTTATGTGCTTTTTTAACGATAAAACTGTTACTCTTAGAAACAAAATTAATGACTTCTTGCCTTTGACCAGTATAGTGTTATCAACAGCTCCCGGAAACGTAAGTTCTAATATTACACTAGATAGTAAATTAGAAGGCTTTTCAGCCATAAACCTTGAACAATTAAATTCAATGATTCTCTCTTCTAAACCATCAACGTGCATGTTAGACCCAATTCCAACTAAGCTGTTGAAGGAAGTTTTTCCATTAATTAGCACTCCTTTATTAAATATTATGAATATGTCTTTATTATCAGGCTATGTTCCACAATCATTCAAAGTAGCAGTGATAAAACCGCTTCTTAAAAAGCACAACCTCGATCCAGAGGTTTTAGCCAACTATAGACCTATTTCTAATCTTCTGTTCCTCTCAAAAATTCTTGAGAAAGCAGTCGCAAAACAGTTGTGTGATTACTTAAAAAACAATGATTTATTTGAAGATTGTCAGTCTGGGTTTAGAACACATCATAGCACAGAGACAGCTCTGGTTAAAGTCACAAATGACATTCTAAAAGCCTCAGACAAAGGACTTGTCTCTATTCTTGTCTTGCTCGATCTCAGTGCTGCATTTGATACTATCGACCATGATATCCTATTGCAAAGACTAGAGCACTTAGTTGGCATACAGGGAACTGCTTTAGACTGGTTTAGGTCCTATCTATCTGAACGCTCTCAGTTTGTACGTGTTAACGATGAATCTTCCATGCAAACCAAAGTTAGCCATGGAGTGCCACAGGGCTCAGTGCTTGGACCTATTTTGTTCACATTATATATGCTTCCGTTAGGCAATATTATAAGGAATCATTCTGTACATTTTCATTGTTATGCGGATGATACTCAACTATATTTATCAATCAAGCCTGATGAAATTAATCATCTAAATAAAATTCAAGACTGCCTCAAGGACTTAAAAAACGTTGATGACTTTAAACTTTTTGATGTTAAACACGGCCAAAACTGAAGTTATTGTACTCGGCCCAAAGAATCTACGAAACAAATTATCTAAAGATATACTAACTATGGACTCCAGTGAGACTGTAAGGAATCTTGGTGTTATATTTGATCAGGATTTATCCTTTAACACTCACATAAAATCAATTTCAAGGACCGCCTACTTCCATCTACGTAACATTGCAAAAATCAGGCATATCTTGCCTCAAAACGATGCAGAGAAACTAGTCCATACATTTGTTACTTCAAGGCTGGATTATTGTAACTCTTTATTATCAGGGTGTTCCAAGAAGTCAGTTTAGAGATATCCTCGTGGATTCATCTTCTTATTATAGACACATGCATTTCCAAACATTTGGATTACCTATGTTGCAAATGTATTATCTTTTCAATTTACACATGGCATCTATTGCACGTCTGTCCGTCCTGGGAGAGGGATCCCTCCTCTGTTGCTCTCCCTGAGGTTTCTCCCATTTTCCCCTTTAAACTGTGGGTTTTCTCCGGAAGTTTTTCCTTGTACGATGTGAGGGTCTAAGGACAGAGGGTGTCGTATTGTAATACTGATATTCTGTACAAACTGTGAAGTTGTCAGGGTTGAGTTTTGTTGTGTCTAGTTGCGGACCCCCTCCACCCACCCAGTTTGAAATGTTTGACTTTGTGTAGGGACGTCTGGAATCCGTCCCTAGAGGGGGGGGGGGGGTTATGTCAGGGTTTGAGTTTTGTTGTGTCTAGTTGTGGGGTTATTTTGCTGTTCTGTTCTCCTTGTCATGTTTTCCTCCTTGTTTCTTGTCTGGTCCTTCTCCCTGTGTTTTCCTCCCTGTCGTTAGTTTCCCTGGTGTGTCTAATTGTCTGATTGTTTTTCTCCTCCCCTGCCCGGCTGTTTCTCGTCTCGTGATTACCCCTCCCTGTATTTAGTCTTGTCTCTTCCTGTGTTCGGTGTCGGTTCATTGTTTGTTTTTTCCTGTCACCCTCCATGTTGGTCACGACCGTGTTTTGGGTATTGTATTTTCCTCGTGTTACCTCTGTGCTATCCATGCCATGCTATTTTGCTGATCGGCTTTGAATTAAAGCTCGCTTTTGTTTGTAGACCTTGGCCTTTTTTTTGTAATCTGCTTTTGGGTCCTACCTTTCCCAAACCGTAACAGAAGTCCACTGAGACAAATGTAGCATTTGTGATATTGGGCTATATAAATAAACATTGATTGATTGGTTGGTCCCTGTTCTCCTCGTGGTTTGAGATCTCCCGCGATGACGTCGTGAATTCAATTCCGCTTTATATCACCCCTAACCAAACTGCAGAAAGGATCTATCCACCATGAGAAGCAGTGATTATGGAAGCTGAAAGTGTACTGCCATCAGACTGCCACCTGGAATGAGTTTATTTTGCTAATTTTAGGGACCAACATTTGTTGGGACAGGTCCATTTCAATCACAGCAATTTAATCTACAAAGCAGTGAAAAGTACTCTGTGTGAGCACAAAATAAATTGATGCTAATGGCTTTAGTCAAGAGCAACAAACTCTTACTGATATGTGCTGGGTGCAGGCTCAAGGGCGTATGGCACTCTCAACTCTTTCCAGGACATGCCAGGGCCCTGCCTGCCAGTAGCTTTGCCGATATCTGTGTTGATAGGTAATAGATTAAGAGTGATGAATCAGCTTAGAAACAGGAAGTGCTCAAACGTTTGTGTGAGTTTATCAAATTTAGCAGTGATTCCATGTCAGCCACAGCTTGTCACAAAAAATCTTACTGATGGTGTATCTAACAAACTTAAACTAGCTTTATTAAATGTCAGGTCTCTGGCAGGAAAAACATTTTTAATCAATGATTTTATCACTGAGCACAATCTTGATTTTATGTTTTTAACGGAAACTTGGATTGAACAAAATAACAGTGCAGCTGTTCTTATCGAATCAACCCCTCCCAACTTTAGTTTTATGAGTCAGGAAAGAATGCATAAGAAAGGGGGTGGAGTTGCTATTTTGTTCAATGATTCCATTCAATGCAGGAAGACATCTTATGGGAACTTTGCTTCTTTTGAATATGTGGCCCTTCAGCTGAAATGCTCCTCTCGAGCTCTGTTCCTAAATATCTATAGACCACCCAAATACTGTGCAAGCTTTTTTGATGACTTTACTGAACTGCTGTCTATAGTGTGACTATAGTGTGACCGTCTAGTCATTGTTGGTGATTTTAACATCCATGTTGACAACCCCCAGGACAGAGGGGCTAAAGAACTGTTTTGTGTTCTTGATAACTATGGACTGACTCAGCATGTGACGGAGCCCACGCACAGTAAGGGGCACAATCTGGACTTAATTATCTCAAAGTGTATATCTCTAAGGTTGTGGTGACTGATGTTGCACTCTCTGATCATTCCTGTGTTTTCTTTGAGAGCTCTATTTCTGTTCACAATTTTTTTCAAAAAGAGGTAACCACAAAGCGATATTTAACTGAAAATACTAGGGAAATGTTTACTCAGAATTTTTCTTCCACACTTGCCCCTACTAACATCTCAGTAAATGAGTTAGTAGATCATTTTAATTCAAACATTTAAAATTGTATAGATGCCATTGCTCCAACTAAGGTCAAGGAAGTGACTGGGAAGAAAAGATCTCCATGGAGAAAGGCCATGACCGTGAGAGCAGAAAAAAGAGAGTGTCGAAAAGCTGAACGTAGGTGGCGAAAAACAAATCTCCAGGTTCACTTTGAAATCTATAAAGAGAGACTTGGCCTTTATAATTTGGAATTGAAAAACGCACGACAATCTTTCTTCTCTGACATCATTACCAAAAACAAAAACAATGCACGTGCCTTGTTTGCTACCGTCGACAGACTAACTAACCCCCCAGTGTCAGTAGCCTCTGAATTTCTATCCACCAGGGCATGCAATGATTTTGCCTCCCATTTCTAGGTAAAATCATCGAAAAAGTTGTTTTTCAACAGTTGAGTAATTTCTTGCATTTAAATAGTTGTTTCGATGTGTTCCAGTCAGGCTTTCGTCCAAACCACAGCACTGAGACTGCTCTTGTAAAGGTCTTCAATGACATCCACTTAAACACAGACAGTGGTAGAACTTCAGTATTAGTATTATTAGATCTCAGTGCTGCGTTTGACACTGTTGACCACAACATATTACTCGACCGACTAGAAAATTGGGTGGGACTTTCGGAAACAGTTCTAAATTGGTTTGAATCCTACTTAAAGGACAGAAAAAACGTTGTTTCTATAGGTAAATACACATCTGAGTTGACAAATATGACATGTGGGATACCTCAAGGCTCCATCTTGGGGCCTCTTCTCTTTAACATCTACATGCTACCACTGGCTCAGATAATGAAAAACAACAAAATAAGTTACCATAGCTATGCGGATGACACACAAATGTACGTAACCATTTCACCAGGAGACTATTCTCCAGTTAAAACACTGAGTAAGTGCATTGAACAAATCAATGACTGGATGTGTCAGAACTTTCTCCAATTAAACAAAGATAAAACTGAGGTAATGGTTTTTGGAGCCAAGGCAGAACGTATAAAAGTTAGCGCTGAGCTTCAGTCTGCAATGTTCAAAACAACAGATAAAGCCAGAAATCTAGGTGTAGTCATGGACTCTGACCTGAGTTTCAACAGTCACATTAAAACAGTTACTAAATCAGCCTACTATCACCTAAAGAATATATCTAGGATTAAAAGACTAATGTCACAGCAGGATTTGGAAAAACTTGTTCATGCTTTTATCTTCAGTAGACTGGACTACTGTAATGGTGTCTTTGCAGGTCTCACTAAAACATCTATTAGGAAGCTGCAGCTGATTCAGAACGCCGCTGCTCGAGTCCTCACTAACACTAAGAAAGTGGATCACATCACTCCAGTTCTGAAGTCTTTACACTGGCTTCCTGTGTGTCAAAGAATAGATTTCAAAATACTGCTGCTGGTTTATAAAGCATTGAATGGTTTAGGCCCAAAATAAATTTCTGACCTACTGCTAAATTATGAACCATCCAGATCTCTCAGGTCTTCAGGGACTGGTCAGCTTTCTGTCCCGAGAGTCAGAACTAAACGTGGAAAAGCAGCGTTTAGTTAAAATGCTCCAAATATCTGGAACAAACTCCCAGAAACCTGCAGGTCCGCTGCAACTCTGACTACTTTTAAATCCAGACTAAAGACTTTTCTTTTTGCCGCTGCTTTTAATTGAACTATTCACATCTTAAACTGCACTGTATCTTTTATCCATGTATTTTTTTCTTTTAATGTTTATTTTATTAGCTTTTCTTTTTAATGACTGATTTTAAATGCCATTTTCTTAATGTCTTTCGTTTTTTGTAAAGCACTTTGAATTGCCTTGTGTTGAAAGGTGCTATATAAACAAACTTGCCTTGCCTTGCCTTGCCCTTAGTCTGACATCCAGAGGAGGAAGGAGCCAAGAAGTCAGAATGGACATCCTTAGGATAGTCTCTAATGCCTAATTTCCATTGCTTGCCTCAGGCATGGCTCAACTCGACCCGGCTCCTTTTCTCTATTGTGTTTTCATCTGCAGATAGTACCCACCTAGTGTAGATGAGAATCTCAGCTGATCGAAGCAGCTTTGTGCAAAAGTGCATCACATGCTTGATCTTTTTATTTGAAATTGAAGAGAGAAATGTCTGCACCTCGTTAATTGTATCGCGTAGTTCCCGGACTTCCATTTATTTAATGTTTTCTAATCGCTATCGGCAATAGTTTGGTTTGTGACTCTCTGACCAATCAGTTGTCAGCAGCTTTTAGTATCATCCTCTTATTACACTAAGCACAATCTCGACTGAGGTGTTACCAAAAAAGGGCCAGCTACTATCCTCAACATTTGAGTGACCGAGATCATGTAAGTGTATTTCAAGTGTACTATGTATAAATCTATTGAGCTGTACTTAAATAAGGTTTTTAAATTGTTTGACTGATAGAGATCATGCAATGTTATTATTTGTTTATTGATTGTTATGAACCTGCCTGAGGACCACAGATGGAAATGAGCTATTAGCTATAATCTGGCATATTGCATCTCTTCTCTTTGCTGAGATTAATGTATTTGTATGCATGGCCCTTCTATAAATAAATACATACATTTGCTAATTGAAAAAAAAAAAAGGAGAACCATACGTGGAAATGCGACATAAGTGAACACATTTTCACCTTCATTGATCAGTTTACGGGGGAAAGAGGTAAACATGTGTTCCTTCTGCTTTCCTAAAGACTGGCCCAAACAAATGTAAGAACACACACGAAAAAGAAGAATTCCACGAGTGTTTGGTGAATGGAGCTAAAAACCTATTTTGTTATACATGTAGTTAATCGTAGAGGCTGGAAATGGGATTCTAGTGGGCTGGAAGCCAAAGAGACTCCGGTTGGAAATGGCTGAGACAGTAATGGCTTTTAAGAATGAGCAAAGAAAAAAAAGTCATTAATGGGCTTACATTACATCCACATTTACAAATGGCTCTTGCCCTCTGAGCCCTGGTGTGATTATTTAAAGCCCCCTTCACACTGTATATAAGAATTTCAATGTCTGAATCAGGTAAACAGGCATTAAACAGACTTTAAACTTTAAGCTTCCCAGAACAAGGTCGGAATGATGACTATGTGTGAATAGAGCTGCTCATTGTCCAGGCTGAAACATCTTGATGATGGTCCATGGGACTAGCGTATAACCAGAAGTACCAGGAGTCTAACTGGAGATGTCTTGGAGCTTTGGGACATGTAATCAGATGACTGAGAATAATCAGGTTTAGGCAGATTTTTCACACGCATGCCCCTAAAGAATTCTGTTTAACTGATTAAACGCAGTCACCTCACTTCTAGTTCAATATTACTTTGAATAGTGTCTCGTTGAATGTAGGTACCAACAGTGAAATATTTAGATGAAGTGACACCCCTGGGCCCCGAATATCTAAAACGTAATAGATTAAACATTATATTTTCAAGATATTATTTTTGTCCGATCCATGTGGGTGGGTAGTTGGCCCAGCTCAGTCAGGAAAAAGACTAAGAAACGGAGAGTAAAAAATACACATGTTGGTGCATATGGCCTGGGTGAGCAGCTTTTACTGCATGTTTAAGGCGCTATCTAAATATAAATTGTCATTAACAAATCTGCTTAACATCACACCTAAAGCTATCTTATTTTAACATAATACTACTTCCTGTCTGTTTTCACTCTGTATGCTAAGCTAATCAAACTGTTAGCTTAGCATACAGCTTATACGGAGTATTTCCCAAGAAAAATAACTATAAAAACTTAAAATATTAAATAAATAAATACAATTACCCACTTCTATTTTTATGCATAACACAAATATAAAGAAATGTCTTTATTGATCCTCAATAAAACAGCTTGGTGGTTTTTGGTGTTTAGTCCTAAATGCCGGTTTTCACCAGTATCATCTTATGAAAATAAAAAACACAATCGAACACAAAACTGTTGGGCATATTACGTTTATACTAAATATCGAGCATTATCTATGAAATTGTTTTTGTTTGCAAATATCAATATTGGCATTGGCCTGAAACACCACACTAACATAGGCCACAAATGCAATATTCCTTTTTTTCAAAGGATCCACAAAATATCTTAAAAAAGCATGCATTTATATGAAACGATTTTCATCTGCGGATTAATACACATTTTGTTCTTTATGAGTATTTTGGCAGCAGGACGGTGTTTCAGTTTTGATTTAGCGCCAGTTTTTTGACTGATTTATTTGGGGGTCGACACATGATTGATTATTTTTCACCCTGCTGTCCAAGGTCATGAGGTCACCATCATGCAGAAGTGCTCATTAAAAATCCTCGTTAAAATAAACATAAACAAATTGCAAGACTGGCTGTTTAAAGGTAGCTGTGTAAACCAGAATTAGAAGTTCAAACCGGGATTCATGTTAAGATTTTCTGACAAAACACAAATGCACGTAATGGGCAGGGTGGTCCAAACGGCTCCTGCTGTCAAATGAATGAGGATCATCGGGAGGAGAGGAAGTGTGTGTGGGGGATGGGTGGGGATTACGTGTGTGTCATTACACCCAAAGACAGCTGCGGGTGTAATAAATATGATGAAACGAGGGGATGAGAGGACAGCTGAAATTAGGATTTTGGGTTTGTTTATGTTTTTTCTGTCTGCTCTGTACAATATCAGTGAGGCAAAATGAGAGAGGCACTTCTCTCACTAAGCCCTGTTTGACTTAGCAGCAGTTCATCATGAGTCAGGGCGATCTGCAAACAATGAAACTGCTCAGGCAGACGCCATTCTTCTCCACATCTACTTTAAGACTCCACCTAATGGCCTTTCACCGCTCCTTTGCCTCGCTCTATTTAAGTCCTCATCTCTTAACTTCCTCCCAGCCTCATTGATGCATCCTCACCCCCCCACCCTCCTTCTTCCCAGCCTCCCCCACCATCCCCCTCCCCCCGCCTCTCCTAAATCTCTCCCCTCCCTCCCTTCTCTTGTCCTCCTCTCCCCCTGGCCTCCCCTCTGCACTGCAGCACCTATACAGTCATTAATCTCCAAAGTCCCTGTAGTGCGACACACAATACGTTGTGTGTGTGTGTGTGTGTGTGTGTGTGTGTGTGTGTGTGTGTGTGTGTGTGTGTGTGTGTGTGTGTGTGTGTGTGTGTGTGTGTGTGTGTGTGTGTGTGTGTGTGTGTGTGTGTGTGTGTGTGTGTGTGTGTGTGTGTGTGTGTGTGTGTGTGTGTGTGCAGAACAATGTCACACTTAACACTGCCTAAAAAAGTCACATGTTCTATTAGAGACAGATTTATGCTTTGCTCATTAGTGCCCGGTTAGCTGCTGAATTAATGCACAATGAATACATATTTGTATTATTATTTAGTTGCTCTCACAGGGCTTGGATCACACAATTTGACTATTTTCTCTTCAATTTGACACTGACCAAAAGCTGTGCTTCTGATCCACCCTTGGACCCTCTTCTGTTCCTCTTTATCAGTAAATGATTCCCTTGTTTTTGTAGTACTCATACACCAACACGCTCTCCTGTGTGTAGTTAGAATGAATTTCTCTGGCTTTTATAATTGTTCAGACTATCTGATTGAGCTCCTCATCCTGACATACAGTGACAATTCTTAGCAGTTTGACACTAACACATAACAAGGGACATCAGAAACCTCTACTTAAACACTTTTAGGACAGACACACTGTGAAGACACTTGAAGAAAGGACATTGTTAGAGGACAGCAGAGAAGCTGATGTTTAGATGACTTCACAGTAAATCATGAGAGCGACAACCTTAGTCAATTGGTTAAAAACATGTATTTGTGTGTTTTCATGCAAGATTGTCAATTAGCAAACAATGTGATTGAATCCAAATAGTGAAAATGTGGTGCCCCAAGACATTCAGAATGTGTTTTTTACATTCTAATGTCGGAACAACCATCCTGCATTGATGTATTCTGATACATAAACATAGATAGGTTTGCAGCACATGCTTCCTGTAATTATTTGTTATTTACTTAAATGTTTCTCTCTTGAATAAAACTTAAAGCACTTTCTTTGAATTGATACATTAAAAAAATTGAAATGTAAGTAGATCAGTAGGGATCTAAAACAGGGATGCACTGATATAAATATCAGGCCAATACTAACTTAAATAGGTAAATCGAGTATTGGGGACAATAGGACCTATCTATTCAATGTATTTCTATGTTAAAATACTATATACATTATATACTGGAATCAAAACGTTACTATATGTCCTATAGGGTCCTTGTTATGCCATTGTTTTGGTTCATATTTATTAAGTGCCTCTACTGTGAAATGTCTCCATGCTTTAATGTTCAGAAAGCTCTTTATTTTTCTCATACTGCCTGTGCTGCAGCAGTGGCGGCGCCAGGGGGGCAAAAAAGGATTGATTCAAAAATAATATGCTACAGTACAAGTAGCCTACTTCTGGGTCTCTGTGTTTCATGCAAGCTCCGCTCTGTGTGTGTGGCACGAGCCATTTTGTGTTTGTGCGCGAGAGAGAGCGCGCGCACCGGTACTGGAGATCGTTGTGGTTAGCATCTGGTGCTAGCTACGCTAACGGATATAAGGAGCTTTTTCAACAACAAGGTGGAGGGAGAACTCTCTCCTGTCAGACTGAGAGTCTCAGATAACCTCAGCTCAGGAGAGGTAAAGGACTCTCTCAGTGTTAGATAGTTAACTGTAGTCTAAGTTATCGCAGTGGGTCTCAAAACTGTTTGGTCACGATTAATGTAAATAAGTATTTCTGAGGCACACGTTTATTGAAGAAGAAGAAGATTGAACTTATTGTCATTATGTAGTACAGGTAGCCTACTATGTAAGGAAACGGTTTCTCTGTATTTGACCCATCCTAGAGTTACGAGCAGTGGGCTGCCATTATGTACGGCGCCTGGGGGCGAGCAGTGTAGGGAAAGGTGCCTTGCTCAGGGATACCTCGGTAGCACTTGGTCTTTCCGGGACTTGAACTGGTGACCTTCCAGTTGCCAAGCCACGTCCCTATGGATTTCGCCACCACCGCCCACCATTTATATGATCATTATAGGTATAAAAAAATAAGAGCATAAATGAAAAACAGGTATGAAATATTATGACTGTAAAACAAGAATACAGTTTAGAAGGGGAGTGATTTGTAAAATATGCATAAAGCAATAGAAAATCGGTTTACAGTTCTGTTTCATCTGGGTGTTGAGAGATGTATCCATAGATCTCTTAATTTTGCTCTCAAAGTGCACCAGATTGATGCATGTCATTTAAATATTTAAATAAAAATCTTCCCGGGGGCATGCCCCCGGACCACCCTAGAGGATGTTAGGTCCACCCCCCATTTGATTATCGAGCCTTCATTGTAACACTGTGTATGTGTGTGGGGAGTGTTGCAGTAGAACATTCCACTGTAGCGCTCGGTACATTAATGGGAAACCCTAAATGTTTGAGCACCCTCTATGAAACGTCAAGCTACCTCACAGCACCCCCAAAAGAAAATATCTGGCACCGCCACTGTGCTGCAGCACCTCTTTTCACCCTCTTTCTGAAACCAGAGCCCAGTCTGCTGTGATTGGTTAGCTGGCCAGCTCTGTTGTGATTGGTCAACCTCTTATAGATGTCATATAGATCATGTACAATGTGTTGGAGCTTTAGCTAATAGAAGCACAAGTTTTACAACGAGATGTCACCATGTAACGAAAGTAAACAAAGGAGTCCAATGGAAGTGTTTCAGACAGGGGGCGGGACTTCAGGATTTTAGCCTTTGCATTATATGCACAAAAACCTATATAACAAATTACAGGAAAGCGAATAGAGAACCGCAGTGACGCGTCCTAAAACCCGGAAGTAAGTTAGCATTTTTACCACGTCCGGTTCCTTCGATAAAAAGCAATGCAATTTCTCCATAGGATTTTGGAAAATAGCTCCAAATAAGGTCTGTGGTTGACACAAATTGAAGAGACAGATCACGTTTTGTTCTACGACCCCGCTGGTGATTTTTGAAGAGTTTACGTGTCTGAAAAACGATGGTTGTTAACAAGTGGCTGAATAGGACTACAGAAGTTGTCCAGGCCGTTTTACATCATTACACCGAACACGTAAAACACTCCCGCTAAGTTTGTTTGCCCTGTTCTGCTTGAAAGCAAGTACCTGCCTCCTGCAAACTGTTCAAACAAACACTTCAACTTGTACCATTTACAATCTGTATGTTTGAATATGGATCTTAAGTTGGGGTGACGTTGAAGCAGCGACCCTGCTGTAGTTCCTTTATAGCATAACGTTAGCATTTTGCTTCATGCGACTAGATTTATGCTTCGAAAATGATAAAAGTAGGATAGACATGTGGAGATTATCCGGCTGAACAAAACGTGATCCGTCTCTTAAATATGTGTCAACCACAGACCTTATTTCGAGCTATTTTCCAAAATCCTATGGAGAAATTGCATTGCGTTTTTGACGAAGGAACCGGAAGGAGTTTACATCCGGGTTTTAGGACGCGTCACTGCGGTTCTCTATACCCCAAAAGATTAATAAGGCCTCTTTGAATGTCTAATTAGACCATTTGCAGCAATACATGTCAGCAACAGTCATGTGACACACACCCAGGCAGGTGAAGCTGAGCATTTGACATTGTCATCATTTATAACATCAAAATCCAACAAGCTTTAAAACACCAGGCTTTAGATTTTGCATGACAACACACATAACAAACCCAACCCCGTTTGGAATGTACAAAACCATGTCCCCCCCCCCCCCCCCCCCACCCCCCATCCCCTCCACTGCCGCTTTATCGTGCCTCTGTTTGCATGGGGCGATGGAGACAGAGGGCCCGGCCTGTGTGAGTAAATGTGTACAAAAGTGGAAAGAATAGGATGTCCATGTTGTGCTTTCCTATTTTTTCTCTCCCCTTCCATGATTAATACAATAATGCCTCCACGCTTTCAATCCCAAATACCAAACTGTCAAAAGACATCAGATCACATCCTTTCTCTCTTTTCTCTCTCCATCCCTCTTTTTCTCTCTCACCCTCTCTTTTTCTCCCTCCAGCAGCTGTACAGCCTTGCATGACAAGTTGACAACAGAAAGTATTTCATCCGTGAGTCACACAAAAGACAGAGGGATAAAAGTGATGGCGGGAGCAGGATGGAAATGGTGATGATAGGAGAGAGAGGCCGCCAAAACAGCTCACCTGTCCCATGGTTATTTAAAGCTGCACTTATCAATACTTTTATTTAAAAAATGGATCAAGTGACTGCGCGTAATGTGAAGAAAGTGACAAACCAGCAGAGAATTATCATCCTCTCTGAGATTCCTAGCCTATTTGTTTTGGTTTTACAAACACACAACAGGCAGCCATTTTTTAGCAAAAAGGTTAGTTAGTGAACAATGGATAATAGAGGAGTGAATAGTAGACATATAGGTATTACAACCTGTGATTATCCTTGTTAAGAATAGTTAAGTAATCAAACAGTAAAGTAATCCCTATATTCAGAACTAAAGCTTGGTAAGGGCGCTCTTTTAGCTTTGAAACTAATTACAGAATTTAGCTTTAAAATAAGCAAAACATGCTAAAAGAAACCATAATAACAGCATTAATTTGTTAGCAACCCCTAACGGAGCGTCCACACTACAGCTTCAAAAAAAGCTTGGAGCTGGGCGTGTCTGAAGCTTGGGGATTTTATTCAAGCAACGCGACCAACAACCAATCACATGAATCTCCCGCCCCCGACATACAAAGCAAAAACCCCCGGGGATTTTATGGGAGCAATATATATATAAACTCCCCAAACAGGCGAAAACCTACCAGTTTCACCCACTGTCTCTGCCACCTCCCTCCATGCCTGGTTCCTCCGGTTTGTATCCCGGTAGGTGAAGAGGGTCTGGTCATACAAAACCGGGTGATTTGCTACGGCGATAATTAGTTTCTCCTCCATCTTTTTTTGAAATATAGAAATGAACGGCGAGATATCTCTCCCAGCTTAGACGCGGTTTGATTGGCTACGGCTTGAGCTGTCAGATTTTCCGAAACGGGATTTGATTGGCTGGCGCTGGCTACTCCGGCGTCTCCGGCGGAGACGGACCGCTATGCTACCCACAATTCAGTTCGGCGAAAAAGCGAGGCAACGTGACGTCACCCCATTCAAAGTGAATGGGCAGATTGAAGCTGTCGACGCTGTCGACGCTGTAGTGTGGACGGACCGTAAGTGTCACATTTTTCAATAAATGGACCTTTAAGTCTATTTTTGTTTGATTTCTGACAAGGTTCAAGGTTCAAGGTTCTTTATTTGTCATACGAACATAGCTACAGAGTAGTTATGTCGATGAAAATCTTAGGTCACAGGCTTCTCCAACAGTGCAATAATACAGAAAAACAGAAAAATATAGTGCAAGTAAATATTAAAAAGTAAATACAAAAAGAAAAATAGCTTAAAAAAAGTGAAGTAGTGAAATAAGAGTCTATATGCAAGCTATTGGCATGATATATTAGATAAATAGATACATTACTTAAATTACTAAGTAGCAGATGAATGTTATGGATGTTGTTACAACAGTTCAGGTGTTTAACAGTCTTATTGCCTGTGGGATGAAACTGTCTCTGAATCTGGTGTTTTTTGTCCGGATGCTACGGTAACGCCTGCCAGACGGCAGCAGACTGAACAGTTTGTGGCTGGGGTGATGGGGGTCTTTTATAATCCGGAGGAATTTCTTCCTGAGCCGCTGGGAGTATAGGTCCTCCATGGATGGCAGCTCTGTCATGGTAAGGTTCTGTGTAGTTTTCACCACCCTCTGCAAAGCCTTACGATTGAGGGCGGTGCAGCTGCCGTACCAGGCCGTGATGCAGCCAGTCAGGATACTCTCTATGGTGCACCTGTAGAAGTTGCAGAGTATCCTGGAGTCCATGTTGAACCTCCTCAGCCTGCGGAGGAAGAAGAGCCGCTGTCAAGCTGTTTTGGTGATGGTGGTGGTGGTGTGAAGAGTCCATGTCAGGTGCTCAGTGATGTGGACACCGAGGAACCTGAAGCTGCTGACTCTCTCCACCGTAGTCCCATTGATGGCGATGGGGGCGTGTCCCTCTCTCTGCTGCTTCCTGTAATCCACAATCAGCTCCTTTGTTTTGCTGACGTTGAGATGGAGGTTGTTATCCTGGCACCAAGATGTCAGGTTTTCGACCTCCTCTCTGTACGCCGTCTCGTCGCCGTCTGTGATCTGGCCGATGACGGTTGTGTCGTCAGCAAACTTCACGATGGTGTTGGAGCTGTGTATGGCCACGCAGTCGTGAGTGAACGGGGAGTAGAGGAGAGGGCTGAGCATGCAGCTTTGAGGGGCTCCGGTGTTGAGGATCAGGGTGGAGGATGTGATGTTTCCCACCCGCACTGCCTGGGGTCTGCCCGTCAGGAAGTTCAGGATCCAGTCACAGAGGGCACTTTTTTGCCAACATAGTGTTACATGCTAAAACCAAGCAGACATGCAACAAAGGTTTCTAATACCTTTGCATTATTGCCGCATCATGTCAAAGTCATGTCAAATATGCTTGGCATTTTTTTGTACCACTAATTATAATCTAGAAGCAATCTTGGACCTCCATTGTGTGCCCTCACATGTAGCGTGGTGTGTCCCATTTCTGTTCGGGATGAAGGGGTAGCGGCTATCTAAAGTCCAGATCGCCTGCCAAATGGAGAATTTCCACATGCATAGTCAAATCAAGTGAGAGGGATTTTCCCAGAATGCATTGCGACTGGGCCTGAAGAGCGGCAATGTGTAGAAATGTGGCCTTTATGTATTTTTATTATGTCAAATATGTCAAATCTTATTAAATCTGGATCTTCTACAAAGTAAATTGATTACTGTTATTCATTTTCATGATGATTGAATTAGCTGTGTATTAACAACAGCAGATGAATGCACTGGACTACAGAATCTATATGACTCTCATGCCTGTATTTTTCTTTTGTCGACTACTGCAACTCACATAAACCTCCTGGCTTTAATTTCTGAATGACCATTACCCAATCAAAAGCACTTTGAGACAAGCGATAGTGTTACAGCAGAAGTAATGGGATAGGAGCCATGTCTGATAGCTGCACATGAGTCTTTTATATCTACTTACATTCTTATTACAAGGTAAAGCTGCAGAGGTGTCTGGATTCTCCAGTTGCAGAGTCTAATCACTTTGAGTGGATATAGGTTGCATGCTCACTTTAGCATGTGATAGCCAGGGTTTGTACTGATAACCAGGGGTTCAATGGGGCTGCAACAATGTATATGTTTGCATTTTAAATGTGTCCCTGCACTGAAAAAACTGAAATGTTGAATTGAATTAAATGTATTATATCAACAAATGTCACATAACTGTATTATATTAGTTGAAAGCAATAATATTAACTTGAACGTAATATATTTAAACGTAATATTATTTATTTCAAATAACCAAATCAAATACAGTTATGTTGTGAAATCTGTTGATATAGTACATTTAATTAAAGTCAACTGATCAGTTGTTTCAGTGTGCATATTAAATCAAGCGCACCCTAAACATCCAGATACTACCCAGCGTTAGACTACCTTCTTTTTTAATTAAACCGCTCAGAGACTAAACTTTGCTCATTGCCGATTAATAATTAAAGTCTGTACTAAAGTTAAAGCTTTAAGGATAATGAATAAAGCAACTAAACAAACAATAACCAAGCAGAACCATATGGTCAATAAAAGATCCCCCATTGTCATACCACAAACCCCCACATACACCAGGTGCCCAAAATACCATTAACCACACCCATGTGACGATCACCGGAAACAATCAATTACCAATGTGTGTGGTGTTAACAAACCATGAGAATAATAAAACAATAAATGCAGGCTAGCTTAGCATTTTGGCTCCGACACATAATATGAGGTTAGCTCCCCCCTGCTAGTTTGCGCTTCATACGGCTGTTATCTGATTGGTTGCGTGTCAAAAGGTCAGCGGCAATCGAGGTTAAAGTTGAAATAATTTGTATTCTGTCCAGAGGAAAACAACGAGAACGTCAGCCCAGAGATGTTTTACCCCTGGTAATGTGGAGGCAGATTTGGAAAGGTTCTGAATTGACTATTGATGAGATGTCATCCCTTGTCTTTTTGACCAGCTGTAGTTGGTTGGCATGGTGAAGGTGGCGCTTCAATCCAACCACCCAAATCCTTCCCGAAATATGGAGAATATCTTGTTTAACATGCATATCATCAGTAATTTACACCAAATGTTCTCAACAGCACAATATTACATATCATTTTAATCTAGCCTTATCATTTTGATCTCAAAGTGCACCAGATTGTTGCATTAAGCTTTCAAATGAAAGATTCAGGTGGAATTTTTGTGTAAATATTCCTGTGATTTACATTGCAATACATATTGTTCTAAATGTAATATTACAAAGTCATTTTTTTTCTAATATGGTGAACCCGTAATGTGTTAACAAAAGCTGTGCTCTATTGTATATATTTTATATATTATATCTATATATTTTATCACCAATTAATAATGATGAGAAATAATCTTGACCTCCCTCTGTTGAAACAAATCCCAGTTTATACCTATAGAAAGTTATTAATTATTCCTTGTATATAAACTACGTAATAGTTATTATGGACATGCAGGGCAGGCAGCATCTAAGATAATCTGGTAGGTAGTATAAAGAACGACAAAGTCCGCAAAAGTAGGGTGTCACATGTGAAACCAAGTCAACGCAAATGCAAACGAATGAAATGTACAGAATCGTATTGCTGGACATTCTTCGGAAATTACTAAACGTTACCATAAGATATCGTACGAGGTGTAGTACAAGTAACGCTGCATTTGACCTGATTTGCATGTATGCAATCTGTACATGAAAATGTGGCACGTTTGTACGGTTTACAAAAAAAAATCCTAATTTAATTATTGAGTTAATCAATTGGAAATTAATCAATTCATATACTAAATGGTACATATACATAATATTAAGGTATTTGAAACTGACTATATTTTCTCCAGATATGAGCTTGCTAACATCTATGCTACATGCTTAATATAGTCATTATCATCAGCGCTTCAAGCTGCTATTGCTGAACATTAACATATAGTTATCTCAAGTTGAGGTGTCTAGGTTTGTTGTTTTTCAGATGCTTTTGGAACTCTACAAGTCTAAAACTGTAAACTACCACCTATGCCCAGAACAATTGGTTGCCCCTGTTGATTGAAGAATAAGATGAACAGTATTTACTCGTAGAAAATGGTAAATCTAATTTGTCAACAGGTTCAAAAATGAAACCCTGTTGTATGTGGGTGGTGGTGCGAAGTCGATAGGGACTTGGCTTGGCAACTGGAAGGTCACCAGTTCAAGTCCCGGCAAGACCAAGTGCTACCGAGGTGTCCCTGAGCAAGGCACCGTTCCCCACACTGCTCCCCGGGCGCCGTTCAAAATGGCAGCACACTGCTCCTAACACTAGGATGAGTCAAATGCAGAGAAACAATTTCCCCACGAGGTTTTAATAAAAGTCCATCTTATCTTATTTTATGTAGCTGAATAGTTTGGTTTTGATATCCTTGATTGAACAACATATGGATCCTGTTATATTAAGTTGTATTGCACCACATCTAACAATAGCTTTTATAATCAAATGTAATGTGTAATGAATGTTACAGCCTTATCGGTCCATAGATTGTTGTTTTTATCTATCATGACATTGGGTTATCAGTAGAAGTACACAGTACACAAAGATGACCTTGTTTCCTGCTCTTCATGGGCAGCTCCAGTATGCAACAATCCTGTCTAGTAGCAGTAGCGGAAAAAATATGGACCAATTTCTAAATTTGTCTTTATTCCAAATTACACAAAGTAGCATTATAATAAATCATGGGAGGTCAGAGCCCATTAAGATCAATGACACTTCTCGGCTAGGAAAATAATATCGGTGCCCATGCTGCTGCTAAAGACATCCTGTTGTTATAAATAGAGTCTGACTATACTCACTGCCAACTGTGCCAGTTTAAGCTGTTTTGAAGTGGGAAATAATGACTGGCATAACATTTAGAACATTTAGTTTTTATGATAACAAGAGGAAAATCTAACAAATAAAGTACCCAGTCTAAAGATTTTGGATCAGGCAGAAACCGTTCTAAAAGGTTAAATAAGGAGGATCCTGAAAACATCCTTTTTCGCTACCTTAATTGGTTTAAATTGGTAAAAACATGAATCATCAAATGTCAGCTTCAATCTAGATCTGAGTCACTGGATGGGATGTTCTGTAGGTCTCATTGTGTCTGACTAGTTTAATGAACACCATGCAATTATTCGACATAGCAGCAGCCTGCATCCCTGTGATCAGGTGACATCAATAAAAAGGCGTTTCTGCAATTTTCTCCTAAATTGCAAAATCTTCCTTAAACAAATACAGCATCAAAAGAGACCTTTGTTGAATAATAATATATTTCAAAAGTAAAATAAATGTAGTTCATGAAAAAATAATTGTGTCACTTTTCCACCATACAGGGTATTGCATTACAGGGTACTCTGCTGTCATGGGCCGACAAGATGAATCAAGTATTTAAACGGAAAATGAACTGACAATATTTCAAGTCATATATCAAGCAAAGTGTTTGATATCTTTGTAGAGAAATTGAAATATTACTTTGACAGTTCACAGACCAGCTGTTCGATGCAGTAATCTGAATAATATACTACAGACTCATCTGTGGCTGCAACTAATGAATGTATTATTCACATTTCAATAAATTAAATAAAGTTTCATGTTCTAACAAAAATCTAAATTGAGGGGAAATTTCCATCACATTTTTTATATAATTTGTATGTATTTGTTTTATATACAAATTGAAATATTGAATTCACACTGATATTAAATACAATAATTCCATTGAATGTTTAGCTTTTTGAACTAATTGGTAAAATCATTATGAATGAATAGTTGCTGTACTTTATACATCACATTTTAAAACTAATATATTAATGAACTTAGAATTTTCTGAATTAAACAATAAAGACAATAGTTGTTAGTTACAGCTGCCAGGTCCAGGTTTGATCCCACTCTGAGACACTCTGATGTTGAAGCATCCCATAGCTGCAGACTGCATCCTCCTCATCACCTGCTCCTGCATGAGCTCTGATCATTTCCCCTAATTTACCAAAACATGTTATCGGATACAAACTGCAGTCCTCCTCTAACAGCCCAAATGAAATATCATAAACATTATAACCTCTTAAAAGTAGGCCTATATCTTGAATGGTTTTGTATTACAAGTGTTATGTTTTATGTATTTGAAGTTATATGTCTCCATCTCTCATTCTGTCCAGCAACATGGAAGTATAGGATGGATGAATGGGACTACATTGATGACCATGACCTTAATGCCATAATATAAAACAATATATGTCCAGATTTGTTTACAGCTGGGGAGGTGAACCTGTCTCTTACAGGAATATAATACATCTAAAATAATGTCCCAAGGTTTAAGCCACATATTAATCAGTATTGTGTGTCGTCATGAAGCAAGATAACCATGCACGGACAGAGCCCAAATAATCCCACAAGGTCACTATCCCGTGATCACGGAGAATACATTTAAAGAATATTACATAATAGCATAGGAGGTAAAAATCAAACAATACAATAGAAACGTCACGATGTACCCAGAGGGCCTACTAAACACCAGCGAACACCGCTAAATTGGGATGCTGAAGGCTTGTAATTTTCCTATAGGACAGCGCGGAGCCATCCGTTATCTAACCGGTTTGCAGCCGGTATCCAGCCGCGTTCTCTGCGGGTCTTACCGCGGATGATGGCCGGTGGTGGTGTCCTTGGTGTCGGCGGGTCGGAGGATGGCAGGCGGTTATCACGGCTGATGCACGGAGCTGCACAGTTCCGGTGATGAATGAAAGACAGACAGACCGACTCTGTGGGTGATACACTAGAGACACAAGCCCCTCCCCTCCCAGTGCCCTACGTCAAACCACCGTACTGGACTCACTGGAGCTCAGCATCACCGCAGCCCTCCCCCCTCTCTCTCTGTGTGTGTGTGTGTGTGTGTGTGTGTGTGTGTGTGTGTGTTGTGTTGTGTGTGGTGTGTGTGTGTGTGTGTGTGTGGTGTGTGTGTGTTGTGTGTGTGTGTGTGTGTGTGTGTGTGTGTGTGTGTGTGTGTGTGTGTGTGTGTGTGTGTGTGTGTGTGTGTGTGTGTGTGTGTGTGTGTGTGTGTGTGTGTGTGTGTGTGTGTGTGTGTGTGTGTGTGTGTGTGTGTGTGTGTGTGTGTGTGTGTGTGTGTGTGTGTGTGTGTGTGTGTCAGTATGAAAGGGACGTGCAGGGACTTCCAAGGAGCGTGGGCAGTTGCGTAGCGTCACATTCCTCCTTTTTTTTAGGTAATTGTGGGGCAGAAGGAAGTTGTTATAAGAGGTTTATTATTATTTTTCATCAAAAATTGGGGAATAAATTGGAACTTTTGTATCTCTTTTTTCGTTAATTGAGACTGTAGACTACTGTAAGTTTTTAAGAGGAAACAAAAGTGCCTGAAATCAACTTAAAGACAGCCTTGTAAAGATAGATCGAGATAGATAGATATATAGATAGAGATAGATAGATAGATACTACCAATATACTACGGAAACAGAAATGTAACAGTTACAGAGGATAGCAAGTTCGAGTCCCACTGCAGTCAGCATGTCGTTGTGTCCCTGAGACACTTCACCCCAAATTGCTCCTGTGGGGATTGCCCACAGTATTGGCTATGTAAGTCGCTTTGGATAAAAGCGTCTAATATGTAATGCAATGTAATGTAATGTAATATGGAAGTCAGGATGTTATAACCTCCAGCAATAACTTTATGTATTCAGTTCTTTTGTTTGTGTGTCAAGGGGATTATGGAAAATTACTACCACAAATTCCAAGTTGAAAGGATGAAGCACTGGACAAGGAAGAAACCCATGTTATTTTAAGCAGAACCGAATCACAGGGTCGTGAACACATTCTTTTTCACTTTCATAACATTGTGATATAGGGCATGGCCTTGGCAGAGGTCTGTGATTCAGAGCACACTTCTTATATTACTTGTTAACTCTGTTTGACAGTGAGCAATTTGTCCACGCTTCTTCATGGAGTTCCTCAAGGATCTATGCTTGACCCACTGTTTATTTTAAATGTTTATAAATGTCCTGTTTGTTGCTGATGATACCAATATTCTCGCTTCATGTAAAGTTAAAAATACAACAAATCCTATATATTTTTGATTGAACATTTTACAAATATGAATGGATAACTGTACACGTTTTTTTTCTCAGTTAAACGAAGAAAAAAACCCAAACACTTAATAACAAAACCACAGATATTATGCAAGTATTTTTTCTACTGTTAGAACAGTTATGTTGAGTGAATTCTGCAGTACAGCACTGCAGGTAACAATATGAAATAATCTAAAGCAAATTATCAGTTGGTTTTACCATCTAAAATAACCTGCAAAGTACCTTGAAAATAATACTAGGAGCAACAGGCTACAGACATGCTCTAGGTTGTGGAGGGGCCTTTGTGTGTTTATGCAGGGGCCCATTGTTACATAATCAGTCCACGTACAATGGAGTTTCTCTTCTATCAGTAGGAAATAAAAAGCAAGGGATACGGTCTGCTAAGAACTCAGTTCAAAGTGCAGTGGAAACACATGTATTTAAAATGAATCAGCCTGTATCAAAAAAGCTTTGAAAAACTAGCAATTGAGACCACAAACTTGTAAGGAAAAATGTTAATTGGGGTAATAAATCGAGAAGGTCATTTTTGTATAGACTTCTATAGAATGGGACTTTGTTTGCAAGTTGCCCGTTGCCGGCATTTAGAGAGAATGCAAATGTAAGGCACCTCCACATTGGCTTCAATTTCCAGACCTGGAGGTTGCCGCTTCAATTATCCACACATGACCAGGGCCCTTATAACAGCTCAGTGCGTCCAGCAGTGGAACCTTGTATGAGCTAATGTATTGACTAGGAGATATGCCCCCATCTGTGTAATCAATGCCTCTGACCACGACCACACTGCTGATGCCCACATCGCATTGATTAAAAAAGTAATTTAGTTTATTAATGTCCTCCCAATCCCCATCATAGGATGGGCTCTGACCTCCTGGGTAATTACCAGAAATGTGCCTCATACTGTTTCCAAACTCAATGACATCATGGCCTCATTTTATTTATTTACTCGTGTGCCCTTTCATTGTTATGCTCTTTCTCATGTACATTTCAGTATTAAACAGTTGGAAAGGGCCTAGACCTAGACTTCGGGACAACCCGTTTTCCAACTTGTTCACAGTGCATCAACAGAAGTCATTACATCTTTATGTATACAAGTCCTAAAAACACTAGTTATTAATGTTTTAAGATCTCTAAAAAGGAATGAAAGTGCTGCATTTCTATCTATAAGAAACAATAGTGCCTCTTAACACCATTCTCTATGGTCTCTTTTGTCACAATCTCCCCAAAAATCTGAGGCTGCTATTATGTATGAACACTCATAATGCAATGAATGAATGATAAATGAATGAAGCCTTTATTATGGTGTCATGCATAATATATTCTCAGACCACACTGGCTATTAAGACACCAAAGACTCATCCATCTGCACTATTTAAACAATACGACACAAATGTGCTATGAAATACTGAAGAAATCTGAGCTTGTTTAATTTTTTCATTGAGGCTTTTTATTCTTAGTTAATCAGTATCAAGAGTTTACTTAAGAATGAATTACACGTAGCATATTGTAGCACAATGTGAACATGTTTACTTTAACTTCTTATGTTTATATCGATCTCTGTATTTTATTTTTTCATACATTTGTACACATTCTTACTTTAACATCATATGTTTACATTAATCATTTTATACTTTGTGTGTATTTATCTTTTGTTTATTTAATTCTTAAATGGAGGAACTGACCTTAAACCCAATTAACAATGGGATGAATAAAGTATTTTGATTCGGTTTAAATGTATTAAATATGTGTAGCTGCATAGTTCACTTGGGAACTTTGGGGTCACTTGCTAAAGACTGCACAACCATTCATTCTACACAATGTGTGCTTTGTTGTCCTCTATTGTTTCAAATGGGAACTGCAGTTAGTAAAAGTGAAAGGCATCATACCTCTGCTCCTGCTGATGTCACTGTATGTTATGGTTTAGCAGAGATGGCAAAAGTACACACATCCTTTACTCAAGTAGAAGTACAGATACTCGTCTTTAAAAATACTCTGGTAAAAGTAGAAGCAGCCTACTGACTACACTTCTTTACTCAAGTAAAAGTAAAGAAGTATTGGCTTCTAAATGTACTTAAGTAAAAAGTACCCATAACTACCAGCTGTTTTAAAGAGTAACTGACCTCCCTTTATATTAATAGAACAATAATGTCATTGTTAGCTAATGAATGTTTTGATGCTGAACAACGGCAACATGACAACGTTTTCATTGGTCCCTCTTCTTTAGAGAAGACCAGGAAATTATGGATACACGGATCGTGTTCAAATCAATAGACTCTAAATAATAATGATCACGCACCAAACACAGATTAAAATTAAAGCAAAAAGTCTTCACACTTCACAGTTTTACAACACTCATATTACCACGATGGGATCAAGAGAGCTCAAACCATCACTTATATAGAGGACGGAACATGACATATGAATAAATAAATAAATGCATAAATAAATGTATGAATAAAAACATGAATAAATAAATAAGGCAATAAATAAATACAGGAATAAATAAATCGACAAATAAATAAATGTAGAGATAAATACATTTGGAAATAAATACATGAATAAATTAATAAAATAATATTAAATAAATAAATACATAAACGTTGAGAATAAAACAGAACACATATCATTATAAATCTTTAATATATTTCTACATTCTTCAAAATACCAAACAGATCATGCATTTTAGCCATGCCTCATTTCGCTCTATTTGCTCTATTCCAGCCCTGTTTTTGCATGGGCTGATTCTGTGATGTAGCTTTAATGCAAATGAGCTGCAGCTGACCACGCACCCCTGCAGGAGAGGGGAGCGTGCTCAAATATCAGCTGCTGCGCTCTCAGAAGAGGGGGAGGAAAAGAGAGGCTCCGTCCTCCATCTATTATTCTTATATGATTATATAGAGTCGTTACTCATTTGTTTTAAAGCTCAATAAATAACAAAGAACACCTTTGACCGGCACTTTTCTAATTTTGTCCGGAAGATTTAAACTTTAACAGACATGTTGACCGGCGATAAAAAATCTAACTGAAACTCTGCCGCACGGCCCCCTTGGAAGAGGTTTGTCATCTGCTGGTGGACTAGACACACACTAGGGGGGGGGGGGGGAGCGCAACAGCGGTAATTAAAGTTTAAAAGTCTGAAAAATGCTACAACTGCTGTCACAAACTGGATAAATATGAAGTATTTTGTTAAAGGAGGATGAACGCGTAATTAAGGAGCACTATTGGAGTGACTTTGATGGTTATTGGACTCAGGATTAATTCATTTGGATTCCCGCTGTATGAAGAAATTAAAGGACGGCGCAAGTGGAAACAATTCACAAAGAGATTAAACTGTTTAAAACACATGCTCAAAGTAAACCGGATTTTGCCGATGTGTTTGTGGATTAAAAAATCGTAAATAATCTACAAAATGGAGGAGACCGATCTGATCGGAGCAACTGTGACAAATAATCCAACTGAAACCGGCATGGATATGTTTTAAAAATGCGCGTATCCAGAAAAGCCTGGTTTGGACACTTTACGGGCATTTCTGTCTTTTTATGCCTTTAATAGCTACTAACTTGAATTTGTATTCAAAATAATTAATCAATTATTTTGTATATTTTATTGTAATGTAGAGACAAGGCTTTTAGCGACAATCATGTACAACGATACAACAATGTTACAATTATATGTAAAAAAAAAAGTCTAAATATGATATTTGTCCTCAAATCATCTGAGGCCTGGCGCCCCCCCTGCGATCTTTGGCGCACCCCAGGTTGGGAACCACTGTCTTAGAAGGTATTGCATTTCCCTCTAAAATGGAGATATTAATCTCATTGTTTTCCATTCATCATGTTCTGAAACCCCTTATTGGGAGTAAGAGGTAAGGATGTACCTCACTGAAGATATCAGTTCCATGATATGAGAAACAGTAAGATCAGTATGCAGCTGTCTTACTCGCGGTGCACAATCACAAATCTTTCTGTCTATCTCAAATTGGAGTGTTCATATTATACGATCAGATCATCTCGATAGGACATGATTCATAGTGGTTATGAGATAACTAAAGAAAAACACAGTATAACTCATATCACTTTTGAGATATATCTGCCTGTTTGACACACTTTGTGTTCAAATGAAGCCTCATGAGATGAACCCTTTTGCAAACCAATTGGCTGGAAAGCTTCAAAGCTTCATAAGGCTTCATCTCGCCATCACTACTCAGATCCCCCGGAAATATCGAGGCTGGGGGTGCATACATTACAATCATAGTTCAAGTCAGAAGTCAAACTTTAGCTTGAATTACAATTTCCATGTAAGGAAATGTTCATTTTAAATACAGTCTTTCAAAAGAAGATAAACATATTTTGGTGGAAACCCTGAAACCTAAAGTTCTATTTTACACAGGCTCCGCCCTCTACTGGACTCTATGGGTACTACTCTCATCAATGATACGCGAGCGTTCACGCACTGAAGTTGTATAAACGTAGCCGGCCAATCGGGGCGAGCCTACCTAAATGCGTGCGCAGGCCCACAGTATATAAGGCGGCTACGCCTCCTGACTGTCTCTTCAGCGAGCAGGACAACACCGGACAGAGAAAAGTTAAACGTTTGAAAGAAGAAAAAAGAAGTTATCATACCTTCATGGAGTCGCCACTTCTAGAGGCCCGGGCCTGTCCTTCGTGCCCTGGCTTAATAGCGGGCGCCGATCCCCACCACCTCTGCTTCGAGTGTTTGGGGGACCAGGATATGGCCGAGGCGGTGGCATTCACGTTCGCCATTCCAGCGGGGCGGATGGCTCCGTTTGCCGGGAAGGAGGATGACGAGGACTCTCATTGTCGGGCACTTCCGGGTCCGGCATCCATGGAAGTCCACCACCCAGGTCTGTCCGCCAGGACATCCCCCTGGTGATGACCATGGCGGCGGAGCGTGTAGGGCTACCGCCTCAGGGTGCAGGGCCGCACGGACACAGCGTGTCCCGGCGTGGCCCCCCTTGATGAGAGCCTGGCAGCCCTCGCAGCATCGGCCAAATTAATATCCTGGTCCACGGTGTGGGCGCCGCTGCTTGCCGTGTGATGTCCCTGGCCACAGTGGGATCACGCCGCGTGGCACTTTCCAACAAAAAGACTGTGATGATCTCCTGGGAGCCCCCTTGTCTACGGAAGGGCTCTTTGGATCGATTTCCTCGGTCACATGGATGAGGAGAAGTCGCAGCTTGGCCGTATGCTGCTTCTTGCTCATCCTCAGAGGAGAGAACATTGTCCCACACTTGCCGCCCCGCTGTAACTCCAGTAAAGGAGACAGCTTTCTTGTTGAAATCGGCAAGATCCGTTTCATACGATGTTAACTGGGCACCCATTATGAGACACGATTCCCCACTCGCCGCCCCAGTTGTAACTCCAGTAAAGGAGGCAGCTAGTGGGCGCGCGCATATGAGTGTGATAAACTGCAGGAAGTGCTGTCAAAGCGCTATGCGGGTGCAGGGACATTATGGCCGGCGTGTTGTTGTCGGAAAATACACCTCGCCTAGTGTAATAGCTCCGATTAATGCATTTCACCGTCTCTGTGAAGACGGCATTAGGACGCAGCGCGTTCAAGGACCTCAGTAGAAAATCGGCCCTTTCTGTGTCAGCCCCCCATGGGCCAAACTTCCTTTTACGGAAGGTTTGGCGGCAGAGTGGGCCACCATGACCACAGCTTCTTAGCTGCGGCTCCACAGCTGCTTGCATGTCCCCTAACACAGTTTTATGGGGAATGGAAACTCAGCTGTGTACTGACAGAGTGGATGGACAGGACACTGAAACTAGGTTACTCACTCCAGTTTTGCAGGGTCCCCTCCATTCAGGGGCATAAGAGAGGCAAATCTATCATCCCAGGAGGAGATAGGTTTCCTTTCAACAGAGATTCAGGCCCTGTTGCAAAAACAGGCTGTGTCTGTTGTGCACTCTCAGGACAGAGAAAAGGGGCTTTACTCCATGTACTTCCTGGTTCCCAAGAAGACAGGAGAATTAAGACCCATTCTGGATCTTCACAGCCTGAATCAGCACATTGCCTGCAAAAAGTTCCATATGTTAACCATAAAACAATTACTGGAACTAGTGCAGCCGGGCGATTGGTTCACAACCATCGACCTGAAGGATGCTTACTTTCATGTCAAAATTGCTCCAAAGCACAGAAAGTATTGGCGTTTTGTCTTCCAGGGGATAGCCTACGAGTACAACAGACTACCGTTCGGCTACTCCCTATCCCCACGCACGTTCAACAAATGTGTGACCACAGCGTTTCAGCCGCTTCACGACCATGGCGTGAGGGTTTTCTTTTATCTGGACGACCTCATAGTCATGGCCAGGTCCAGGGAATGGGCAATGTTCCACACAGCCCAATTGATCCTACACCTAACCAAGTTGGGTTTTGCGGTCAATTGGAAGAAGAGCAGTCCCATACCTCACCAGCAGGTGGAGCCCTCTACTGGACTCTATCAGGCACCAGCAGGTGGAGTATCTGGGGATTTTGCTCGATGCAGGCAGACTACGTGCCACCCTGTCAGAGGGCAGACAGGCATCCCTGCTTCGGGCAGTTTGCAGACTGCGACAGGGAGCAACGTGGCGGCTTTGACCATCATGCAGACTCTGGGTCTCATGGCGGCTAATCACCTCGTGGTACTGCTGGGGTTACTGCATATGCGCCGCCTGCAGAGGTGGTTTTCCATCTTTGTTTAGATCCCAAGAGGCACAAATGACATCTGGTAACCATCCCCCCTCAGTGGAGGGCAACCTCTGATACTGGGCGTCCCCAAAGCATCTGCGGAGGGGAACTCCACTGGGGCGGTTGACCTCCTACATCACGGTGTTCACAGATGCATCTGTGACAGGATGGGGGGACCTGCCTATAGAGAGCTATAGGTGGTGGCTGGCCTCTGACAGAGACTCGGCACATCAACCTTCTAGAGCTGCGGGCAGTAGTGTTGGTCCTACAGCACTTCAAACCCTTACTACTGGTCAAACATGTGCTGGTGAGGAGCGACAACCGCACCACAGTGGCGTACATCAACAGGCAGGGCGGAGTCCGCTCCGCCGCCTTGTTGAGCACAGTGGAGAACCTATGCTTCACGCGGAGGTGTGCGTTTGCACACGACCCATGGCCGAGAAAGCTGCTCTACGCCTTTCCACCGTTGCGTCTCAGTCTCCTGAAGAGGTTGAGACGAGAACGATAGTCGGTCATCCTGGTAGCCCCAGGTCGCCGCTCGGCGCCGTGGTACGCAGAGGTGACACAGATGATGGTGGGTCAGCCCTGGACTGGGGGGCGTTGTCTCAGGAAGCAGGTGCAATAGGGGCGTTACAACCTCTCCAGGCTTGGCTCCTGAGAGGGACAGGCTGAGACGGGGTGGACTGTCTGACAAGGTTATTCAGACTGTCCAGGCAGCAAGAGCAGGATCCACCACAGCCTGTTACTGGACGAAGTGGTTGGTATTCCAGCGGTGGTGTGAAGAAAGGAGTCTAGAGCCTCTATCCTGTACGTTGGGCTCTATTCTGTCCTATTTACAGATACTGGTGGACAGGGGGCTTGCTCATTCCACAGTTAAAGTGTATGCAGCAGCCATCTCGTCCTGCCATGAGGGATTTGGCGGCAGGTCAGCCTTCAGTCAGCCGCTTTGGCGCGTTTTTTGCAGGGGGTCAGGAGACAGCGCCCAGTGGTGCATGTCTCCACCCCTCAATGGGATCTGCCGTTGGTGCTCGAGGCTTTGGTCACATAACCATTTGAGCCTCTGGAGCTCTCCTCCCTGAAGGCGCTATCATTTTGTGGGTCATTAGGCTGTATCTGACCCCCCCTGGACATAATGCACTTATGTTTTCCCATGCTCCTTAGGGACCCGGGAAACATGGTGGGCAGTATGCCTATGGGCGGGCGGGGAATGGGGGGGGGAATGGCCTTCCCCACTACGGTCCATGCACACTCTACATGAGGTAAGCATGTGTGGGGGACATGGTGCACTTACCTTCTCCCCATGCTCCTAAGGGACCTGGGAAACGTAGTGCGCAGTGTTAGTCACTTGCGCTGGCACCTGCAGGGTGGAGCTATGGGCTTATTCAGACCAATTAGGCACTACCCAGCCAAGTAAGCTGCGGCCCGACTTCTCCACGGTCGCAACCGGATGATGGGAAGTTGGGGTGCGGTGGCTGTTAACCAAAGGCCGGTCAGGGGCAGTGTGGCGGATCGATGTTGTAGGACGACAGGGTGTTTATCCATCGGGGCTCCACCCACTGTACCCATAGAGTCCAGTAGAGGGCGGAGCCTGTGTGAAATAGAACGATAGGTTACGTATTGTAACCCTAGTTCTATAAGCACAGGCGGAGCCCTCTACCTAGGGGCCCTGTCTTTCCTATGCCGCTCGCTGAAGAGGGTGTAGGATGACAGTCAGGAGGCGTAGCCGCCTTATATACTGTGGGCCTGCGCGCACATTCAGGTAGGCTCGCCCCGATTGGCCGGCTACGTTTATACAACTTCAGTGTGTGAACGCTCGCGTATCATTGATGAGAGTAGTACCCATAGAGTCCAGTAGAGGGCTCCGCCTGTGCTTATAGAACTAGGGTTACAATACGTAACCTATCGGTGCAAGCCCTCTGAATTATTCGGATGTGGGGGGCACCATTAACGTTAAAATTAATTTAAAAAAGATCTGCATTTTGACTTAATAAAATACTTCATGTCCACTTCAAATAAAGTCTTATTTAATAAGATTCTCCTCAATCACCAACAATTAAATTGAATATTAAAATGTATTTAAAGACAATTAATATCTAATCATTCCTAATGTAAATCTCTATTTTGTTGGAGTTTAAGTTTCTGCTTTAGCAATACAACTATACAAACTGCAAATTGCATCCTATCATGTAACTACTGAATACAATGAGTATGAGTCACATGGAAAAGGGGAGTCAATTTGGTAAACTGATTTAAAAATATTCTCTTGTGTCTTTAATTAAATACAAAAGAAAAGCAAAATGAGTTTACTTGTTAACACAAAGTTAACACTTTCATTATTATATGATGAGTAATTAAAAAATAAGTTGCTAAATTATTTCTGTTAAAGCATTTGGTTCTTGATTCTTAATAAGTAGTTTTAAGATTAATTTTAAAAGTGTTGTCACATTCAATATAAAATCCTACCAAAACAAACACTTTCAAGTTGTGAGGGACAGTTATAGTATGAAGATGTATTTAAAGTAGAAATAAGCCTGTCATCGTGTCACTATGACCACAGATATGAAGTATTTGTATTTGTTATTATAATATGATTTGAGGAACTGGCTCACAGATAACACTTTACTGAAGGAGATCATGGGGCTTGTGGGTCTGGGGGCTTTTTTCTTTTGAGAGGAAGTAGCTTTTGTCAGTTACTCTTTAGATGCAGGAGCAGCGGGATCCAGGGAAGCCGTTTGAATTGTTGGAGGAGTGCCCTGTTCGGACTGAAGCAGTCTTTTCAGGGTTGCTGCTGGGGTCTAACTGTGACTTATCTTTATTGATGTTTTTACGCAGTTTCATACAGCCTCATCCAGGTCAGGGTGAAAGTCCGGCATGTGATCTCTGTGGCATTTCCAAGGCTGCAATAATACCACTTGTACTGTAAAATACTGACTCATTCTTGAACACTGGAACATACACAATAAACAAAGATTCTTACATTTTGTTATCACATTTCAATAATTCTTGTCAAAAATATTTATTTTATACACATATTTGAGGTCTGCTTTTTTGTTTTGCAACTATAAAATAACTATTAAAACAATGAATAATATAAAATACAGTTAATAAAGAAAAAACTGTTCCAGAACCATTCCAGAATATTTGCATGTAGTGGATACAGTAAAAACCTATTTGAGTCAAATATTATTATTTATTTTTGTAAACCCCAGAAAAATTAGGAATCATTTTTAGAGTAGTCGAACACTTTGTTAAAATAAGTTTCTCAGTATATCTGTTTATAAAATAAAGAAAAAATACATCTTTCATCTATTTTTCACATCATATTTTTGTTATTTATATCAACCTTATCCATAAAAGGGAATATGGAAACCCCTTTGAGAAACTACATTTCCCTGCATGCCTTGTAAACTCCAATTTGACAACCAGCCAATCCGCGCCATGACACGCCGGCACGTGACGTAGGGCAAGTTCCTGCTGTGGCTTGAGGGAAACAGATCGACATTGTGCCACGGGAGAATCGCACTTTGCGGGTAAGTTAAGACATTTGGCCACAACGAGGCCTATTGAGTCCATATTAAGTGTCCTTCGGAGGGGTTTGCCGGAGCTTTCTGTGAACTGGGGGTCAGAAATAGCCTGCATTTCGGATGGAACAAGCTGTCTTACCGTGTAGGCCTTCACTATTTCCTGGTGCAACTCCACAGCTGTGTGTGTTGGAATGGCAGAGTTGGAAAAGTTCAGTTTAGGGGGTTTAGTTTTTTGGAGCTTTGTTCTGTTCCACCCCGATTTTAACTGTTCTGTAAGCTCGCATTCAGCCATGAGCGCTGCCCTGTTATGACACCGAATGCGTTCGCGATAGTGGACATGCCTAAAAGCCTCCCTTTGGCAGTGTGTTCATACCTTGGAGCTGGATACCCACACCGCAAACTACTCCAAAGCTGTCAGGGTCTGTTAGTCCGTGGATAATGCTAGCTAACCGCGCCACCCTGAATTACACTATACCACAAGCATTTTAACTGCTTTGAATGAAAACAAATCTATTCAACTTCAACTCCTCCTTCGTTGTTTCACTACATTATCATTGTATCTCATTGTGCTCACAGTTAAAAGTAAGTATTTGAATAAATAGTCCGTTTTGTCGAAGTGAAAGTGTTAGCTTAGTTGTGAAAACATCCTTTCCAGCTACTGTACTGTACAGGTCAGCAGGTCAGAAGCAGCTCCTGTGCTGAAGGACACAAAACACCTCTAGCATGAGATTAACACTTGTTACAGTGGAATTGGATGGGATATATGCCTTTTTATAATATTTCAATAGTTTCCATTTGAATGTGTTTCTGTTGGAAGCCTGTCAGTGAGTGCACGCTGTGAGTGCAGCTGGCTTATTAATGTGTTCTGGAGTCAGATCAATGCATCAGCATGTGGAGTGTTATTGACACATTTATAGTTAGCAACAGTATGGATCTGCCTTAGAGTTGCATAAGTGTTAATGTTAGAGACTGCTACATCTTTGTCAAAAATCTGTACT
Source organism: Gymnodraco acuticeps (assembly GCF_902827175.1). Classification (NCBI taxonomy): domain Eukaryota; kingdom Metazoa; phylum Chordata; class Actinopteri; order Perciformes; family Bathydraconidae; genus Gymnodraco; species Gymnodraco acuticeps. The sequence continues at coordinate 169,687 of NW_022990741.1, read as the reverse complement.
AGTTTTAAGTCAAAATTAAATACATGTTAGTGTCATTTCCATTATATATTTTTGATTTAAAGTGCACATCGAAAACGGAAATCTAAAGTGGGGAGATATTTGCTGAATTCTACCCAGCTTGTATTGGATCCAATTTTAATCGAACAGAATACTGTAATATTATTTAATATTTGTAAGTAGTTTGTGTTATACACATTTCAGATGTAACCAAACATGTACAGTAGTGAGTTTAATTCTCAGTCCTAAGATATAGTAGTTTTACTTCGTGGTATTTCTAATTTTCCACAAACTATCAGTTTAACTAAACTAAAGTAACCTCAGTATTTAAACTACACCCTTCTGCCTCTAGCTTTACCACCGAATGAGGAAGCATTCATTGTGTGTAGTTTCATGCACTTAATGCAAGTATTCATGCATATAAATAACAATAACACATAACCAGATTATCCGATTTTAATCATGATGTTTAAATGTCAGTTCATCGACCTCTCTAACTTACTGCTGTCCATCGAACCTCAATGTCCACCCTCTGAAAACATTATACTGTTCCCAACAACACACCTTTGGACACAGGCTTTTCCCAACTCTCAGCCACCAAAACAAATATTGAAGAGATCGGATTTAAAATAACATCCACTTGGTTATGTATCATATATTAAAATACGTACGCCCGGATTTCTGTCTTGATATTTAGTTTTTGGTGGCAATGGCTTAAGAAAATGTTTTTCACATGTCAAGATCTCTAAATAAAATGTTAGTTTCACTTCCTTTATATACTTTCTCTCCATCCGTATTACTCACATCCTCCATGACTCACTAATGTGTTTATTCCCACTTTTCCCTCTCCCTTCCCTCCTTCAGAAGCAGAACACATGCTCAGACAGGCTCACAGTGACAGGTATCAATGGAGCACTGTCCCTAAGCAGAACAGGAATAATCCACCTTTTGTTCTTTCATTCCATGAATTAACCTGTTTTTAACCTTTTTTCAATCTAAAAATTTTTGGATTCAAATAATTCAACATTAGGAAATGTGATGGCATTTTTGAAGCATTGCTTTCTATTGATATTCTGTTTACTGGCTTTTTGAAGTTGTTTCAATTCAGAATGAAGGCTCTTTCTGATGACAGTGTATCTGCCTATGAATACAGTTGTTTAATATCTTCTGTGGTTTATCCTCAATTAATTTTGACATTTCATATGTTTAAAAAGAAATAAGCTTGAGCTCAAACATGTGAGCAGTTTTGCGTAATGCAGGTTGTTATGAAATAATTGTGTTATGTTGCATTATGGGAGATGTAGGATCCAGTGGTTTTGGAACTTTTTGAAAAACCCTTCTTTTGTTACATCTCTCTCTTGTGACACCCCAAAGGGGATACATTGCTGGATTTCCTCTTAATTGGGGTAGTTTCCACAATATCAGCCAAATGGAAAAAACTCTTGTTGCTGCACATTTATAGTATATATATTTACTGAATATATTATGATATCCCCTAACCTTCTTGCTTTAGCTGGAATAATAATATCATACAAATATTGTTCAATTGCTTTGAACAAATATATCGCTCTGTGCTTTTTATTTCTGTTCATATGACCGTAAATGAGAGCCGTACCAGTCTATCCAAATGGTCAATATTAGCTTTTCATCACAGACTTATTCCTATCAGCGTATGTCGCCTCTATGTTTGTGGTTCTTAACAAACCGGTCTTTCTATGACCATTTATGTCAGTGTGAATATGAGACTCGTGCATGTGCGCCCGGTTCCACATTTTAATTCTAAAACGGAAGCAGGCATACACGCAGTTAGCGCTGCATAATGAATTGAAATTAAATCTCAACACTAGAGGACTAGAGTAACACATATATGTCCTGGCATACAAATAGTTTTACACATACTTTATTAAATATCTTTGTTTGGGACAGATGTTCTTAAAAAATTGCACTTTGATCCTATCAAAAATAACTTTAAATGATAATAAACATAACGATTTAAAAAAAAAGATCATTCCGCCTAATATTGTGAATCATATTGCAATTCAACATCAGTTAAAACTAGAGAATGCAATTCATGAAGAAATTGCTAGTGGGAATGCTTTATGCTGAAAAGCTGACGCTAAACTGCTATGCTGAAATGTAATGTGTAAGAAGAAAGTGAATCATTTAGATTAAAATGAAATGTGTAAGAAGAAAGTGAGTAATTTAGATTGAAATGATACATGAACACTGGGGGCTTGAATGTGTGATGAGAGAAGAAAAGAAAGTAAAAAGGCTTGGAAAAGCAGCAGAATATTTGAACCGCAAACTTCTGAACTAAGTTGATGGCGAATGATCTGTCGCCATGGCAAAGGCATTTGATGACACCCCATAATACGCTTAGATGCGTTGATGGCTGCATCGTTACCAAACCTGTGAAGTCCTGGGCTGTTTGGAGTAATTTCACTGAAGTTATGAGAAAACCGTGTTTCAAGGCGAGCATTGTGTTGCCATGGCAACGGCATTTGAAGAAATCTCAAAACTGTCCCGTAGATGTCTTCACGGCTGGACTGTTAGCAAACTTGTGAAGTTTGAGCACTTTTTGAACATTTGCATAGGAGTTAAAGCGACATCATGTTTTATGGCGAGGGATGCGTTTCCATGGAAACGGCATATGGTGAGATCTCAGATTTGACGTAGAGCTGTTGAGGCATGGACCGGTGATATACAAGTGAAGATTGGGGGACGATTGGACTGTGTCCATTGGACTTATAGCGACATCATGTTTTATGGCGAGGGATGCGTTTCCATGGAAACGGCATATGGTGAGATCTCAGATTTGGCGTAGAGCTGTTGAGGCATGGACCGGTGATATACAAGTGAAGATTGGGGGACGATTGGACCGTGTCCATTGGACTTATAGCGACATCATGCAGTGTTTCCCACAGATCTGAAATATACTTGGGCGGGTGGTGGCAGCGGGCGGGGGGGGGGGGGGGGTGGTGAGGTGAGCAAAAAAAAAAAAAAAAGTTTTCATTTTGTATAATCATTTTGCGTAAAGATGGCACTCAAGGGCACACACTAGTGGTGGTGTTCCTGGCGGGATTTGAACTCACAGCCTTCCGATCTTCAGCCCACCTCACTATCCATTAGATCAATCACTACCCTCTCAAATGGAAATATGTGTTTACATAAATGGTGACCACACCGTTTGAGACCCACTGAGAACTTAAACTAAGTTAACTATCTAAACACTCGGAGAGTCCTTTACCTCACCTGAGCTGAGGTTATCCCGAGCTTGAATGACACACAGAGACCAATCAAGGGCTTTGATTTATGATCTCTATGACAGTGGCCATGTTGGCAGGCCACATCATGTAGACCAGAGGTGCCCAGTACGTCGACCGCGGGCGACCGGTCGACCGCGGGGGCAATGCTGGTAGATCGCGAGTCATTCATAAAAAAAAAAATCCTGTTCCGTTAAAATAGACAAAACAGGTTTTGATCCCTCCTCCCTTGGCCTTCCTGCCACTTAATTCAGGAGTTTACTTGATTGACAGAAAAAGCGACCTATCGCTTTCCAGTCTGTTAACCCAGAATGCAAAGCGATACAAAATCAGTCAAGTGCCGGGAAAACTCAAATTAAGTTAAAGAGACAAACAAGAGACAAACAACAAAATGAGTGCGGGACCGAGCAAGAAGCTAAAGACATACCACTTCCACCCAGAATGGGAGGAAGAATATTTGTTTGTGATGTCACATTCAAAGGTTATTTGCCTTATTTGTAAAGCAAGCGTCGCTCTGCCAAAGAAAGGTAACGTGGAGAGGCATTATCGGAGTGTTCACAAGGCATATGACAGCGACTTCCCTCCGAGTAGCGAGTTGAGAAAGAGAAAGGTCATGTATTATTGCTACACAAATATTATCTCGCAATCTTAGTGTCGCCAACTCGTTTCTAACATGCAAAAAGACAAACAAATGTCGGTGTATTTTCGATCTTTCCAATCGAGACGAGATCTCTCTCCCCCGTCTGTGCGCGAGGGGGCGGGGCAGTTTACACACACGCGGCTGCTACATGCAGCAACACACGGAGGAGATGGCGGAGAGAAGCGCTCCAAGGTGTGGTTAAATGTTACACGTCTTGAGGTGGACAATGCTCCTTGCCAAGAGAGTTCAGCATGTGAGGGCGGTAACACGAGCAATGTGTCAAACATTTAGCAAAAGTGCACCACATCCAGACGGAGGAATGTACCGGGTTCGACCGTCTTTCTAGCAGCTCAGCAGCCCCATCCACGAGTAACGTTTCCACGTCAGGTGTTATGTATGCTAGCAGCAACACACGCAGTTAACTCAATGATTCAAACATGGGTTAATGATTAGAGGAAACTGAGTTACTCTTTATTTTGTTAAAGTTTCAGCTATTCTGTTCACAGTTCTGTCATCAGATTATTTAATACGATTTGTTAAAACATTGTTGTTTCTTTTGATGTGAAATATTATTTATTTAATTTAAATAAAAAGCAATGTTAGTTTTGTTCACAATTTGTTAATTTAATAATATATGTATTTTTGAATCAAGTATTCATCTTTATTGTCTTCATTGTTAGTTTCCACATGCCTAAAACAACCTCAAGCTAAATCTAAAAGTTGATGGCTAAATAAGAGCGTTTGAGAAATTGTGCAAGGCATACAGTAATAGTCTGAATAGTCGATTAGTCGTTTCATTAATCGATAGATTAATCGATTATCAAATTAGTCGTTTGTTGCAGCCCTATTATCCCATGTATAAATAAAACGTGTTATTCAGCAACCCTTGCAATTTGGGATTTTATTTTTGGTTGGTAGACCTCGGTGAGCTGGTCATTTCAAAAGTAGCTCACCAGCCCAAAAAGTGTGGGCACCCCTGATGTAGACAGCCAGTCACCCTGTGTGAGGCAGGCCACTTAACGAGGCGAGATCAGAGCGAGGGATCATTGTCCACAAGTTAATCGATCGCAGATGGCGTCGTGGTCACGGACGAATACAAAAAAAAAAATACAAAAAAAACTTATAACATTTTTTTTTTTTAAAATGGGTCGCGAAATATACTTGGGCGGCCGTTAATATACCTGGGCGGCCCGCCCAAGTATAGTCTTTGTGTGGGAAACCCTGTCATGTTTTATGGCGAGGGATGCGTTTCCATGGAAACGGCATATGGTGAGATCTCAGATTTGGCGTGGAGCTGTTGAGGCATGGACCGGTGATATACAAGTGAAGATTGGGGGACGATTGGACCGTGTCCATTGGACTTATAGCGACATCATGTTTTATGTCGAGGGATGCGTTTCCATGGAAACGGCATATGGTGAGATCTCAGATTTGGCGTAGAGCTGTTGAGGCATGGACCGGTGATATACAAGTGAAGATTGGGGGACGATTGGACCGTGTCCATTGGACTTACAGCCTCATCGTGTTTCATGGCGAGTGGTCTGTCGCCATGGCAACGGCATTTCATGACACCCCATACTACGCTTAGATGCGTTGATGGCTGCATCGTTATCAAACCTGTGAAGTTCTGGGCTGTTTGGAGTATTTTCACTGAAGCTATGAGAAAACCGTGTTTCAAGGCGAGCATTGTGTTGCTATGGTAACAGCATTTGGAGAAATCTCAAAACTGTCCAGAAGATGTCTTCACAGCTGGACCGTTGAAGTCTGCTGCATGTCAGTTGGAGTGATGACATCATCGTGTTCCATTACACAGGTGCAGCTGGGTTAAGGTCTCTCCGGTTTGAGAACTGCAGGCAAAATAAGTTGGAGAGACTCTTCCCCCCCCATCAGAGCGGAACACCCGTCGAAAAAGTATGCCATCTTACTCCACCAGGCGGTCCCATTGGCGTAAAATTGCCATGACTGGCCGCTGAAGTTGCCGCTTCTCGGCTGAGGTAGGTGGGGTTTTACGTCACCAAAACCTCCTTTAGGAGGGAATCATTTTCCTGCAATGAACGGAGATCTGGCACAGAGTGGGATGGAAAGACTGAGATCACGGACTAAGACACAGGCACCACAGAACCTGAAGGTGAGTTGTGGTAAAGGCCATCAGGGACGGGAGTACCAGGCACATACTTACGTGAAAGTGCGTCAGCATTTCGGTTGCTTCGACCGGAGCGGTACTTGATATCAAAATCAAGAGGCAAGCTGGGCCGCCCACCGTTGCTCAGTGGCCCCATGTTTTGCAGACTGGATGTAGCTCAATGGATTGTTGTCGGTATAAACGATGCACTTATGCCCCCAATAAGTACTCTCAGAACTTTTCCGTCATGGCCCACTTGAGCCCAAGGAATTCCAGTTTCATGGAGCTATAGTTGGACACATTGCGCTCCGTGGGCCGAAGGCCTCTGCTAGCATAGGCCACTGGTCTCACAGCACTGTCCGTGTCCTGGGAGAGGACAGCCCCAAGGCCACTATGACTAGCGTCAATCTCCAAAATGAAGGGGCGTGAGAAGTCCGCATAATGAGACCAACCTTGACTCAAAGCCTTCCTCACACTGAGGAGTCTATTCGGCAGCCAAAAGCTGACCTGATTTTGTCTTTGCCTTGGTGCCTGCCGGTTTAGCCACTAACTAGTGCAGAGGTCCTGCCAGCTTCGCAAAGCCCTCTACAAAGCGGCGGTAATAGCTGGCGAAACCCAAAAAGGAACGCAGCTCGGAAACATGACAGGGACGCTTCCAATTAGCGACAGCCTCAACTTTCTGAGGGTCTGTTGCAACACCCTGGCTCGAGATGACATGCCCCAAGTATTTAACCTCATGTTGAAGGAAAGCACATTTGTCAAGCTTTACTTTAAGGCCCTCTCTTTCAAGTCGACCAAGCACCAATTCCAACCGTTGCAGATGTTGCTCAACAGAAGATGAAAAGACGATGTCATCAAGGTAGAGCAACAACGACTGGCCCTGTTGGTCGCCAAACATCCTCTGCATCAGCCGCTGGAAGGTACTTGGGGTGTTGCATAAGCCAAAAGGCATCCGATTGAACTCAAAGAGGCCAAAGGGTGTACAGAAGACAGTTTTGGCCCAGTCAGGTTCCAACATCGGAACCTGATTGTAGCCACTGGCAAGGTCAAGGGTGGAGAACCAGCGGGCCCCAGAAAGTGCATCCAGGCTCTCCTCAATGCGGGGCAAGGGGAAAGCATCTTTCCTGGTCTTGCTGTTGAGGAGGCGGTAGTCGACACACAAGCGCAGTCTCCCATCTTTTTTCCTCACCAGCACTATTGGTGATGCGTACGGGCTGCTGCTCTCCCTGATGACCTGGGACTCCAAGATCTGGTTGATATGGGCCTTCACGGCTTCATACTCTGATGGAGGGATGCGTCGGTACCTCTGCCTTACAGGCACATCATCAAGAACAGGAATGTCATGGGAAATGAGTGTAGTGCAGCCCAGGTCTCCATCATGGGTCGAGAAGACAGACTGGTACTGTTGCAACAGGGACTTTAACCTTGTCTGCTCGTGCTCAGGCAAGGCAGACAGATCCAATGACTCTAACTTATCATGCACGGAGGTGACAGCGGTCTGGGAGGAGACAGTTGCAAAGGTTGACCCCACCTCAGTAACACCTGCAGAGAGACTTACAACCTGAGCGTCACTCAGCGTGCCAAGACCAGTCCGTGGGTAAAGGAGAACCTCAGTGGTCCCGACATTGACCACTGGGACGTATGCAGTACCCTGGACTACCTGTACAAGGCAAGGTGACACAAGCAGCCCAGCTGGCAACCCTGCCTCAGGGGGTTCGAACAGAGCACTTTGACCGGAAAACTGTGCAGCAAAGGGCTGGGCGATATGGCCAAAAAAAGAAATCCCCGATTCCATAACATAAAATGTAACATACAATATTTATTTAAACACAAGTTGAACATCTTGCTATTAGTAGATTGGAGGTAGTTCTGATAAAGTGCCAACAAAACATTCAACAGCATTAATTATCAGTGCATGAGAGCATAAGGTGCAGGGCTCGACATTATAAATGGCCCGCTGGCCCGGAAGCACTATTTAGACACCCCGGGCCAGCATAACGTACTTTCCACTTGCCCGCTCGGGCCACTAAAAATATTGCTTTAAACATTTTTTCCTGTGGTATTGGTATTTTGACTAGCAATTTAGTTAAATTGTTTCGTTTATCAACGCTACAACATAGCGTTCCGTGAGTCGGTTGTCGTTGTTGGAGGAAAAGCAAACAGCTGTTTGCTGAGGAGCGCAACGCGAGCAGGCTCCCGTGAGCGGGACCGCGCTCCTTCACTACAGACTATCGCGCCACCTAACCATTCGCCAAAATGTTTTTAATACCAGCGGTAGCCGGGCAAAAAACTTCAATCTTCAAATAAAAGAAAGTCACCGGAGGAGTTAAAGGAGAGTGACAGGGAGCATGAGAAGAAGAGGGAGTGAACGTTTCAGCCAGCTTGATCGATGGAGTTGGCTTCTAGTGGTGCAGTGACGCATCCTAAAACCCTTTTATAATCTATCGATTAGATTTATGATTCGAAAATTATAAAAGTAGGGTAGACATGTGGAGATTATCCGGCTGAACAAAACGTGCATTTGGGTCATTCTACAGAAAAGGTGGAAGTGCTGTCACTTACATTTGCAGACACCAAAATACATGACGTTGACCTAATACTTACATTCATTATATATGTTGAATAAATAGAGATTGTCTTTGCAATGGTACTAAATAAAAAATGGTTTTATACGTAAATTGCAATTTATTAAAATGCCAAGTTCAAGGAACTGCCTTGGAAGTGGAGCCTATAGTTTTAATTTAAAAGATTTTTTTTTCAATAAATACATCTAATTTTTATTTACATAACATTACAAGCATTAAATATAACACTGAAATGGTAAAAAAAAAACGCAAATTATTATTATTAATAATATCAAATAAATGTCAGTCACCCAAAATGACGTCATTGGTGTTACTGCTACACAAAATGCTTTTATTTTTGAAATAATGTACTGTCTCTGAAGTGCCTCCTGTAACAAGAGATCATTTGAGACAGTGGACAAAGACATAAGGAAAGTCAGATACTTCTTACTTTGTTTGTTAAAGGTGTCATTTTATCTTCAAATTTTACATGCGTCTTTCAAGTCTGTCATTAGTGTTACTCATTGCATAGCCCTAGGGGTGAACATTTGAATGGGAAAATGTATTGTATTGAAGAGTTAAACGATTTTGATATTGACTGAAGCCATATTTGGTCTGACACATGGCAGCCATTTTGTTGAAATGGTAGTGTTTTCTCCAAATTGTCACTGGTGTTACTCTTCTTCCTGGTAACACGTAACACCAGTGACATTCCTATACAAATAAGCTTTGTATAAAGTATAAACATTATTAAAAAAATTAAAATACTTTAAGCTCTACTTGTTGTGGATTCATCAAGATAAGAGTTAGTTATTGCTATTTAACAGGTTTTAGATGTTTTTAGAAGGAATATATTTCAGCAGATTTGTATCACCCAGATTCCACCTTTTCTGTAGAATGACCCATTTATCAAACAGGTTTGTTTTCCACAGACCTTATTTCCAGCTATTTTCCAAAACCCTGTGGAGAAATCCCATTGCTTTTTGTCGAGGGAACCAGCAGCTTACTTCCTGGTTTTAGGATGCGTCACTGGCTGCACCTCTCAATATGATGCCAATATAAACAAGGTCTTCTGTCGGCTCTGTACATCAATGCCGACCTATGCTGACAAGTAAGTGAAGAGTAGACAATATAAAAGGTATTGGCGAAATGTCCCAGCAGTTTAGGATAATGAAGGTTCTAATCTAATCTAGAGCCATTACATTTCTAACTCCTAATGACAGGAAGGCAGAAAGTGCATTATACAAATAATAATACTCATAATAATAGCAGAAATGTTTTAACAATGACCACAATATCATTATTTTAATAAACCAAATATGAACAATTGAGGAAAATGAGGAAGAACTAATGATTCAAATGTTGTAGTACAAGTAGTAATGTAGCATAAATTACTATTGCAACAATGTGTTCATTTTCTTCATTATTAGTCGATTTTCTTTTTGGTGGACGAATGCTCCGGGCCAGTGGTTAGTATAATGGTGGGGCCAGTGATAATACAATTCCACCGGCCCGGAGGGCCAGTGGCATTTTACCCTTAATGTCTACCCCTGAGATGTATTTTTGTTGTGCTGTTTTAGTTTGAATATCCTCTTTTCTAAACATTCTTAGCCAGGAAGACAAGCCTGTCTACCACCTCTGGCTTTAGACATGCCCGGTGGCATGTAACAATGCCCCCCCCCCCCCCACACACTGAAAACCCTCTCTGAGGGTGCACTTGTTGCTGGGATTGAGAGGTATTTTTTTGCCAGGACACTTAGCCTAGAAAAATTGGGTTGGTGGCGCTTCCACCACTCAAGAGGATTGGTGTCTGGGTCGACCTCAGGGGTCAATAAGAAAGATTTAAGCTCAGTCTCTATCTTTTCTGCCTCTGACTGGTTGGGAGATGACACTGGATTCTTTTTGAAGAAGGCCGCTAAAGTCATCTTTTTCTTGGTTGGAGGCTGTGCATCTTCTTGGCACACCTGCACAGCCGTGCAAGGCTGCTGTGGTGTACTGTTGTTGGCAGGAGCAGGTAGAGACATCATCTCAGCAACAGCTCTTTTTTTGACTGGTTCCACCTTGTCTGGGTCAATGTAGGTTGTGTGGAACCTTGGGTCAACTAGTGAGGACATGTCCAAGAGTTCATCTTTTACAGGGTCGCTGTATTTGTCGTCAAGGTACCGCATTATTTTTCCTTTTATTGTTTTTCGTGAGCTCTGCGTCTTCCTCTGGCTGTAGGAGACTGGTTTTGAACAGATGGAGCACTGGTTTGATGTATGAAACACTAACATAAGACTCCCTGGAGAGTGCATCAGTGAATTCTTGGAGTGGTTTTACAGCTTTATTTATCGACTCCAACACATCCAGATCTTGCCAAGTGGGCACAAGATGGCGACTTTTCTTGTCCGAACCCAGGACACGGACTAGAGCCTTCTCCTGTTCGAGAAATCTCTCAATCATTCTTTGGCGTGAACCCCATCTGGTCCTGGACTCTGTTATCAGCTGATGAGTGGGTAGACCAAGCTCTGCCTGTACTTCATTCATGTCTCTTCTTTTTTTCCAGCTGTAAGAAAAGGCAGACACAGCCTTTTTACATACCCCAATAGCACGATCGATCCGTGGGTCCTTCACACCATTCTCTGTAGTAAATGAAGAATACATAATCAAAACACATTTTAGTGGAACATACCACTACATTCACAAACTTGTCTTGCTTCAATTTCTGCAAAATATTAATGCACAAAGGACACACACACGGCATGTATACCATTATGATTAGATATTTATTCATACACATTTTGTCAAAATATTGACTTGATATAATGCATTAATTACATGATGCATTAATTAGACTGTCTTGCGAATGGGAAAAATGTCACTTTGTAGTGAATGTGAGATTCATAATTCACAATCATCTTTCAATGTGTTGTGTTTCATGTTTTACATGCACAGTCGTGATGTTGTACGTTTAGCTGTTAAGTGACCACGGCCCCTTTAAGACGAGCGGTATGTCTTTCATGTCATTCACGGAAATAAACGACTCACGCACTTGCGTGGTCAACGTGAGAAATAGTTTTGCCTCATTCTTCACGCAATTTCCACAACTTGATGCATAGCCATTAGACTTACTTACCGATAGCATTGTGCAATCTGTGTCCAAAGCACTGGAGGTTGGGCCACGCATTGTCCTTCAGAGCTTTAATCATGTTGCTGCCGCTGTCAGTCGTCATGCAAATGAGTCGGTCTTCGGCAAGGTTCCATGAGTTTAGGGCATCTTTTAGTCCCTGGGCTATAATTTCACCTGTGTGGTCCTCTGGAAAGCATGCCGTTTGGAGGCAGACACCCCGCAGAGTCCAGTCGTTGTTAATAAAGTGCACAGTAAGACTTATATACGGCTGCATCGTCCGACTCGACCATCAATCTGTGGTGGCAGAATAAAAGGACACCTCTTCAAACTCCTTTGCGACCCGTTGTCTTGTGCTATTATATAGCTGAGGCAAGGCAACTTCGGAGAAGAACTTTCTGCTTGGTAACATATACCTGGGGTCCAAAACTTTAATCATGTTAATAAACCCCGGCTTTTCCACCGTATATATTGGCACCATATCCCTTGCTATATACATACCGACCGCATCTGTAATGGCTTTCCAGCGGGCCGAATTCTTGTCATATGGGATGCAGTTTGAAAATGTTTGTGTTACGGTGGACTGTATTTTTGCGGCTGTGCGTGAGGTGCTTGTAGTGCCACGGTCTTTTTCATTCCGCTGCGCGCAACATTTCTCCCATTCAGCAGGATGCTTTTGTTTGAGGTGCTTCTGTAAATTTGTCATACTGCTGCCTTTGCTAGCAACAGACTTCAAATATACTTTGCAACAGACTTCAAACATACTGACCTCGCGAACGCAAACCAATTCCAAATAACGGATAACACCGTGCCTTTCTTTGGAACAAGTTCTTCCCTGCTCGTTGTCATGTTGTTTGTGTATCACTCTATTTGGTAAATGCGCGCACTGTGCGGGGGAGGGCTGAGCCCATTCCGAACTACGGGAGCCCAGAGGGAAGCGTTGGCGGATGTTGAAGAGAAAACCGATTTTCATTTAAACAAGTCGACGTGAACTACACACTCGAGTTAATCGATAAAATCGATTTATCGCCCAGCCCTAGCACAGGTGCTAGCAACCAGCTTCATCACACCTCCAGGTATGCGCACCGCACGCTTTCCTCGAACCCTCACAGTGCCAGTTGGGTTCCCAAGAACCTGAGCAGAAGACTGGTGGCACTCCTGTAGAGCTGCAATGACTGTGACAGGTGCCTGTGTCACAGTGGGTGAGTCAAAGAGAGAGAGAGAGACCAAAGGTACCAAAGAGTTCTCGATAGCATCGGCGAATCACATTCATCCCCAGGATTCCAGGGACAGAAGACACTGCACCAGGGGGGTCTTTAACAACAAGAATCCCACAGCTGGCCATCTCCTTGCCACACAGTTCGATATCTAGCTCCAAGTAGCCAATATATGGAATGAAGTTGGCTGCTCGCAGCTGTAGCCAGTGACAGGAGCGAAGGCGATCGTTGCCCCAAGGTGCAAAATGCGACAAGAATACACTTTCCGTGAGTATGGACACCATGGAACTAGTGTCCACCAAGCAGGTAACAGTTACACCTCCTATCAAGACATTTATGTTTGGGCAAGGAGCAATCAAGTCGACCGTTGCACTTTCCTGTGAGCCTGTGGTCTCCCCAACTGAGCTGTGACTCGAAAGATCAGAGGGCTCTAGTTTTCCGCCTGGTGGGATGAATGGGATGGCCTAGCAGCACTGGAGTTTACGCCAGCATCAGGAAAAGCACCTGGCCGGGAGGGAACCCGCTCACCTTCACACTCTCAAGCAAAATGGCCAGGCTGCTGACACCTTCTGCAGATCAAAGGACCATTACGGGACGTTTGACCTTGGAAGCGAGGGGCCTGTAGGGAGGCTACAGTCTGGGTGAGTTGGTTAAGGTGTTCTTGCTGACGCTTCAAAAGGTCCATCAGGTCACTCAACCCTGGCTCAGGCGGAGTGACATGAGGAGGGGGTTGGAAGCGTCCCTGCACCCCATACTGAAACCCATAAGCAGATGGCAAAGAAGAGCTGCGCGCCCTGGCATCCCCTGGAAGACCCTCCCTCTCCCACCTAATAGCCTCACCACGAAGGTCCAGCAAGGTGGTATGCTGCTGGCGACGGATAACTTGTTTGAGCTCCCTGCGAAGAGAACTGTCAAGAACGTGCTCAATGAACTGATCACGTAGTAGGATATCTGTGTTGGGCATCCCATCAGGTGCATGTTGCATGACCTGAGCCATTAAAGCCATAAGGGCTAAGGAGTACTCCTGCAGGGTCTGACCTTCGAGTTGGTGACGAGAAAAGAAAGCCTGTTGTAAGGTGACGTAAGACTGAGCACAACCATATAGCTCCTTTTAAGATAGCGAGCACCCGGGTCTCCTCGCTCTGCACTAGTGCAAAACTTGATCTCTTCTTTGGCTTCGCCCTCAAGATGATCAAAGAGGAATAGGGCTTGGACGGCCGCAGAAAGATGGCGGGCACGCGCACAGGCCTGCACCTCCTCTGACCACTCAGCTATGCTTATGCCTGTCTTTCCATTAAACATGGGACATTTACGGTCCCTTGGGATAACAACTAGCCGCTCAGTGACAGCAGCAGCAACACCCGCAGACGGGGCCTGACTAACCGGAGCAGAAGAGGAAGAAGCACCACCAGAGTCCGCCAGGGAAACAGTACGCTCCTGACAAAGTCGCTCGTTGTCTGCGCTAAGCTCATACACTAGGTCCTGGAGCTGCTGCATCTCCTCCTCCATAACGACTGGGGAAAGCTACACCAAAGCTAAGGAAATGGTATGGAGGTGTTAATTTGGGGATTACACACACACACACTGCTGTTTTGGCTCTATAATCAGTGAAAATACAGAAAAAAAATACAATACAACAAGACACACTCACTGCTGAAACTGCTAAACACAATTTAGCAAAAAAAAACTAAAACATGTCTCTGCCCTTTTTATGTGGCTATCCTGCCGACAACGCCAAATGTGACGGTGTGGTGTAGTTAAGGGTTTGTGTTGCCAACAACGCCACCTAAGGGAGTTTCACCCCTAGGAACTAACTATTGATTATAAAAGATTGAACCCACAAGGAACACAGGTTCGTTTTACGTAACGGGCCAGAGACAGTTTCAGTTACAGTTAACACAATTACTTTATTTTATAAAAATCAATTAACTATTCTAAAAACACCAGATACACATAATACAATCAGCTAAAAGTTCATACTGGGGCATAGGAGGTACAAGACAGGGCTGGGGCTTCGAGTTCCCGGAGAGCCCGAACCGCTTCAAAGTCCAGAAGGGGGGGGGGGAGGGGGCACGTCACCAGCCACGGAGCTCGCAAAGCAACAGCAAGTTTATCCCAGCAGTGAGTCACTGCAAAGAGCCAAAACAGCAGGACCAGTTGTCCGAAGGTGGGCCTAACAATTAATAGCACCCCTGAAAAGGGCACAGGTACATATCATATTATTTAGAGGCCAAATAAACACATGGATGTCAATAACTGAATTTACAGGTTCCCATACATACAATCTATTCAGCCACAGCACAGCACCCGAGCCGTCAGGGGAGAGAGGCGCACAGGCCATGGCAAAATCCCGCTGCAGCAATAAATATAAGATAAGCCAAGTGTCAGGTGATAAAGGGAGGCAGACAACGGCAACTCACCAGGTGATAACAACACTGCGCCCAGGGGAGTCTTCAGCGGAGCAATTTCTCCGCCACCGCACCGGCAGTCAGATGCGCTGTCCGGATGAAAGTGTTGCGAAACGGCTGCCACGCCAAACAATTCATTTAGGCCACGCCGTGCTCCAGCCACCAGCGAAGGAGTTGACAGGTGAGTCACGAGCTACGCCACACCCCTGTATTCATACTTCCGGCGCCGCCCAGTAGTGACAAATGCGCGGAGGCGCATGGCACAGTGCCGTGCAGCGGTACGGAGGGAGAAGACCTCCTGTCACATCTGCACTTTACATACATTTGATGAAAAAAATGCGTGTGAATGTTCATCTGTGTGCGTAGGATACTGTTTAGCGTAGCTTACCATAAAGCTACACTACACAGCTATGTGTGCTAGCTACAATAGCTTCAATCCTGAGTTCAGCCTAAAGTTAGCCAGCTAACCTGCTGCTCTAACGTTATGACCCAAATGTATCCGGTTTCCATGAAGAAGAGTTTTCCTGTGGACATCTGGATAGTTCCATATAATGTATTGTTACCTTGATAAATTGTTCAGTGTCTTTTTAGAAGTGTTGCCATGACAACAGTTGAGGGACAGCTGGCATCCAGCATTACTTGGAGATGTGTTGTAAACAGAACACCTATTATCACCTTACTTTTAGCCAACTATTGTGTTTACACTTGGACACGGTAATCCAATCTTTTGAAGGGGGCTAGATCATTCATTATTGATGATGCATATATCGAAGGGGGCTCATTGGTGCTCACAGGGAATATTGAATGATCTGTCACATACATCTACACCAGCATGTCCTTTTTAAAGTGAACATGGTGGTGACTTTGCTCCATCGGTGCAGGATGTAATTGATTTCATTTGCAAAGATATGCGCTCTTGGTGTATATCACCTGTCAAAGTAGTCCTAGGATATTTGATGGTTTTTTGGATGCTTTCCTTAAACTAGAACAAATTATTGAATTACATTGACTTGGTTAAAAGTATTTTAATATAGGGCAATATATTAAATCATAACCTACTGTATCGCCAACATCTTTATTTTAATTTAATGTATTTGTACCTGTAGGTAGATTTGGTTTAATCTTTAAGGGAAAAATGTGAAAATGAAAATCAAATCAAAAACCTTTTTTCTCAGACTGTGTTAATACTGTATAATATTCTTCCTCTGGTTACCACTGGCATTTTGCTGACAGTATCCATGCCAACAGTATAACTGACAACTCCTGTCTTATCTGACATGATGTGTTCTGGCACTGTTATGAAAATGTTCCGGGATCTCTCACATTATCTGCTGATTAATCCTTATAGTCTGGTATTCTCCTGACCCCAGCTTTAGAATTCTATCCTTGCTGCTGACACCACTGACAGTCTCTGTGTGTCTCTCTTCCTCAGCCTGTGGAACCCCCCCTCCCTGAGCGATGGCCTCACCTGTCTCAGTCTACAACTCCAACGCCTTGGACACACACATCTCCAGCGTGAGTGGATTTATGCGTGTCTGTTTGCTATATCTGGTCCGGTGCATCTGCGACGACAATGTGTGCCAGCTTGTTCATGTTTGAAATATTTAAATCTGGAGAAGGATACTCAGCTGGTGAGATCCCTCTTCCTTCACTGCAGAGATATAGGTTACTGTGGCAGTTTTTACATGGAGGGAAGCCAGTGAGGGATCAGATCCTGGTCTCTGTAATAGCTCACCTACTGAATGGTCACGTTTTCTCAACAAGAAAAGTCCAAATTGTTCAATTATATGATCATCGCCATCTAATGAAAACACATACTTTTACCTATTATTTTAAATGTTCACGTCTTTAACCAAAATGTGTGTAAAAGTTGACATAAAAAAAGTAAATGGCTGATGGATTGGTCACATTTTATTACTTCCAAGCAGACCTGGAATGCTGGAGGCTGCAAAAATGGACTAAAAGTCAGTAAATATATTTATTCAGCAAGTGCAGAAAGAATCCTCTGTGAACCGTGTTAGTCAGTTGCTCTATGAATGAATGTCCTATATGTACTATTGTTCATTCTGTTTTAGTGCACAACAAATTAAGAGTCTGCATATGTGATGAATTGCAATCATAAAAACTGACTCCCATTAATGGTTAAAGACTTGCGGCAGTCATTTTGAATCTTAGTCTTTTCATTCTACGATAAGATGTGATTACACTCCATTTTCCAATGAAGTGTAAAACTTTTTTTTACAGCAGCACCAAGGGCAAATATTTAAGACGCGAAACAAAGAAACAGACATTTACCATACCATTAAAATCACTAAAGACAATATGTTCATGACCTTTTAATGTACATTTGATCTAGGATTATTCAAATACAGTATCATTGTAAACAGTCCCCAGCTGGATTAAAACAAGTGTTTAGCTCATGGAGTGCCTTGAATTGAACACATCCTTTCCTTTTTGATCCTTGTTATTTAGAAAGATGAATAAACATTGTATTTAAATCCCAAATTAAATCAATTAAATATAAGGTCCCGAAGAAGAACACTGGGTGTTTCTCAATGTCGAGTACGCTTGCTTGGTAGCACATGTCTTCCGAGCGTCTTGCTTCAGAAGCGAGGCGAGAATACTTCCTGGCATTCGGAAAACGAAGAGTGGAACAGGCTAGCAAGTGTGCAGGTGTGCGTCATATGAGAGGCCCCGCCCTACATTTTCCGCCACAGATTTGGGGAAATTGGTCTGTGCGCAAAGCATTGTGGGGATTTTAAGACCGGAGTCTACACATGTGTAGCCTCGAAATTTCTCCAAACGAAGTACGCCGGGCTCTGTAGAATTCCAAGTATGCTGGACATTGGAACAGTCCTTCGGTGGCACTCGATGATGTAGCATGCTTGAAATAGTGGCTCTGGAGCAGCTTTACTCGACATTGAGAAACACCCCCTAATTAAAATACCAATAGTGAGGCTCTGAAGTAAAAAATAATCATTTATAACTCCAAATATGGATGAGAAGCAGCAGTGTCAAATCCTCTGTCACAGCTTGTCAGCTCGACATCTTAAAAAGGAAGAGTGCTGTGTTCACAGTGTCTCGTCTCACTGAACACTAAGTCCGACCTCACTTGAACTAGCTCAAGCAAATTGCCCTTTCTCCACCATTTGTTCCCTCTGTGGTACTTCAACTGAAAAAAAGGCACTTAATTTTACCGCCTCTTTGAGCTACTGCCATTTATTCTATGAATTTCTCTGAATGCCTGGTCTTCTGTGTGTGTTTGTAGTCCTCCAGAGAGTCTCTGAAGATGGAGTTGTTAGCTGATGTGTCCCTGCTGCCGGGGGAGGAGAGAATTATAGGTGAGTACATATAGCTCAATAAAATGAAAGTGTGAAGGCATGCACATGACTCAGTGGATAAGGCCTTGAAGGTGTGTGTTTGATCTTGGGATCATTTGTGTTTGTTCACTTTACACAGCTTAATTGATGTGGTTTATTACAATGGTATGATCCCAAAATAAAGAAGATGTTGCTATGATAATGTAAACAAATGCTGTCGAATTAACTACACTAATATCTTGATTTTATAAAAAGTATGAATTTGTGCTTTGTCAGGACTTTCCAAAAGACCAGAAACATTTTATTCTGCTTTTTTTTGGGGGGGTTTCCTTCACCTTTAGTGGTTAATGTGCATGTTAATAGTCTGCAAAGGCCAAAATCCCTGTGTTCTCTCAAGATTTTGTTTCTTCTGCACACGTTATTAGTGAAGGTGATGTTATAGTTTTAGCCATTATTGCTAACACCTTGTGTACATCAGCCGCGTAGCCAAATCAGCATACAGTAGTTTGATTATCATCTATCTTCATGAAAGTAAATTATTTAATTAGAATGTGTTGTAGTGAATGTCACCAAGTTCATAGCTCTGACTAATTACATTCTAATTATTATGATTTAGTTGCCTGTTGCCGAGTGGGACGGTCTACAATTATACCCTCAGTGGTCACGCAGAGTGGATGTATTTATAGCCTACCTTAGCTGCACGCTTCTCTTCTCTGTTTTCGCTTCCTCTCCTCCTCAGATGGTTTCTTCCCTCACACTGCCTACCAACTGTATAATGATTTCCAAAGCACAGTGCTAGTGAGGGATCTGTAAGATAAAACATGAGAGAAGGTGGAATGTATAAACAATATTTGTCTCCATCTGTTTCCAGATAAAGAAACCATCTACATCTGTCCGTTCAGTGGAGCGGTGAAGGGAAAGGTGTTGATCACCAACTACAGACTCTACTTCAAGAGCTTAGATCCTGTAAGTCGTTTTAAACTCAAGATTGTGTGTGTGAGTGTCTGTGTGTTTGGCAGATGAAGGTCTTCAACATGTCTCTTTTTTCCATAGAATTTTCGAATATTGCAGAAAATAATCTCTGTGGCAAACGCATATTTGTGATACTTACAAGTTTTGTTCAGCATGGTAATCTCTACATATTTACACCATTTTATGATTTTTGAAGCGTAAGTGCAATGGCCAGAAGTCAAAAGCTAACTCTACGCATTCAAATAACGACATCACGGTCACATGGCTGCCAACGCTAAGTTAACGGTGGACTCGTTTTCAGCTTTATTACTTTTAGTAGTCCAATTTAGTCACTTGTTTGCAATCCCCATTTTTATTACGCGTAAAAGCTTTGGAAATTCATCACTGAGGTATTTACTGATGTATTTTATGTCGTAGAACGAAACATAACATCTCTTCAGCTTGTGTTAGCAACAGATCTAATTTAAGCATCTACAGTACCGCTCAAAAAACGTTGGGGGAAACATTTGAACTCTTTCGGGTTTTAGGACTCATTCCTGCACCACTCTATTGCTCTGGTCTGTTGTTACAGGGGGCGTGTGGCGCAGTGGATAGAGCCTTGGTGTTGGGATCAGGGGGTCACAGGTTCAAACCCCACTGCAGTCAGCACGTTGTGTCCCTGGGCAAGACACTTCACCCCAAATTGCTCCTGTGGGGATTGTCCACAGTATTGAGTATGTAAGTCGCTTTGGATAAAACAAGTAACATGTAATGTAATGTTACAGACTGAAGCCCCATTACAGCAGTTATCTGTTATCCTCACAAGTGTAACTCATCGTTCCAGAAGATATTTGAACTATAGGGAGATTACAGGAAGTGGTGTGACACACAGACATTATTGCCCTACAGACATTTTTTACATAATTATGTCATTTCATACTGAACTGATAAGAAAATAATGGCGGGTCATGCTGCTCTTCCTGTGGGAAAACTAAATCTGAGATCCACTTAAAGCACAGGATTTAAATTAAGGGAAAACCATCAAGTTCACAGAAAACCCAAAGGGAATTGCGGGTCACACTATTACTGGGGTTGTGATCAAAAAGAAAGAGGGTATTAAGTTCCATAACCAGAACAGGTACTTTTAAAATCACCCCACGTCTTCTTTGGAATAATATTCATTCTGAAAGAACCTTATATAACATGGATTTATGTGAAACAGTCAAAAATAATGTCCTGTTCTCCAAAACTTGCACTCTGTATGAGTAGGTAACATTATGGATATGATGATGCTGTGGTATTCAGAATCAGGTTCATTGCAAAGTATGTTTTCATATTTGATACAAGACATTTGCTTCTGTGTATAATGGCTCAAACATAAACATACTGTAATGAGATAAATTAAAATGTAAATTTAAGCAAATAAATAAATATTATAAAAACTTAAAAAAAACAAGTCTGAACATTTGTATACAATAACACATAATACAAATGTACAAAAAGGTGAAGAAGAATAAGGATTTGAGGAGCTTTTTTGCTTTGAAAGTGGTAGTATTGTGCAGAAATGTGCAAAATATACCAATTAATGTGCAGAGGTAAAAAGTATGATTGTTGGACACAGAACAGACACACGGGGTGTTTCTCAATGTCGAGTAAAGCTGCTCCAGAGCCACTATTTCAAGCATACTACGTCATCGAGTGCCACCGAAGGACTGTTCCAATGTCCAGCATACTTGGAATTATACCGAGGCCGGCGTACTTCGTAGCGAGAAATGTCTAGGCTGCACATGTGTAGACTCCGCGGTCTTAAAATCCCCACAATGCTTTGCACACGTACCAATTTCCCCAAATCTGTGGCGGAAAATGTAAGGCGTGGCCTCTCATATGACGCACACTTGCTCGCCTGTTCCACTCTTCGTTTTCCAAATGCCAGGAAGTATTCTTGCCTCGCTTCTGAAGCAAGTGACTCGGAAGACATGTGCTACCAAGCAAGCGTACTCGACATTGAGAAACACCCACAGACTTGGAAGACATATTTTAAGATGAGGAGTGCTTGTCATTAATATATTTTTAATGTTTACATTTTTTACACAGACAAAGCAGGCATAATAGCTTCAGGTTTTCTTAGATCCAGCTGTGCCCTTGTGTGATTTAGAAGAGATACTGAACTGGTTATGAAGGTGCGGAGACACATGATTATCCACTCGCAGACAGAAAGATCTCATCTGGATGCACAGTCTGAAGCAGATTCTTTTAACAATTAAGTTCCTCAATGTCTGCCGTGGATAAAAACCATCAGCAGTTGATTGCCTGCTGCATAGTAATACAATTAGTTAGAGATGAACCTCCATGTGAATTATTTCTAATAAGAAAGTCTGAGTGTAGCTGAGGTCTATCTAAGGTCGCAAGAGTATCTATGTATGTCTAAAGTTTCCTCTCTTTTACATATGTATGGGGTCATGAGAGCATTTGATATATTTCATATATACATATATTTACGTTGTAGGGACTCTGAAACAACTCATATTAATATATAAATAATGCTATTTTCATTCATCATTTGGTGCTTGTGTGTGCTGCTGTTTGTTGTAGGATGTGGCACTGACGCTGGACGTCCCTTTGGGTGCCATCGGTCGGGTGGAGAAGATGGGCGGGGCTTCGAGCAGAGGGGAAAACTCCTACGGCCTGGACATCACCTGCAAGGTGTGTGTGTGTGTGTGTGTGTGTGTGTGTGTGTGTGTGTGTGTGTGTGTGTGTGTGGTGTGTGTGTGTGTGTGTGTGTGTGTGTGTGTGTGTGTGTGTGTGTGTGTGTGTGTGTGTGTGTGTGTGTGTGTGTGTGTGTGTGTGTGTGTGTGTGTGTGTGTGTGTGTGTGTGTGTGTGTGTGTGTGTGTGTGTGTGTGAAAAATAAGGAATGTTATTGACTGCTAGCTAGGCTGCCCTCGACTAACCAGTAGTTCTTTAGTCGACATCTTTTTATGATATATTATGATTTTTAATATACCACATATCTTTTTTTTTTTCTGGTTTCAGTTCCAGGGCTGAGAAATAACATTCTTAGTAACATCATTGTACGTTGTGTCTCTAAAAGATAATAGCCTTTGAAATATATAATAAATGTACACCAGAACAAGCAAACACACTTAACATTTAGTTAATATATTCTCTCAACACAGTATAACATAACCTACATCATCACTCACACAACTTTTGGATGTGTAACTAAGTTGTAACGCCAATAAAATCATTAAAAAATAGGGAAAATGAACATTTAATTTTATATTTAAAGGAAAATAAATATTAAAAAAACTATTAATACCGAGCAAACAGAAACAGTATGCCCATTGCAACAATTCCTCTGCCCATTATGCACTCATTATGGAATACATTTCAATTTTTTCTGAGGCAAGAATTATTAGTCATTATAATGATATAAGCAAGGGTGCACATAACTGGTACGCATGCGCGGCAAAAATCTGAATTGCGTAACGTCACTTGTGTCACTACGCGCCTTTGCGTACCTCAAAACAAAACACATATTTCGTCTACACGTGTTTCTTGTCAACACTCAATGGAGTAAACTACGAGACATGTAAAAAAAACCCAAAGACATTAAGCAGCTACGTTGCAGTTTCGCTCCCTGCACAAACTCTTCGGTATTTCTGTGACTGATTGAACTGGGGCTGGTCGCGCCGCGCAGGGCATAACCGACGGACATGTGAAGCTTTACAAGAGGCAGAGGCTTAGATCACCGGACAACAGAGTTGGTCGCCGTGTGCACAGACGTCGGTATGAACAATAGAATTGTGCCAAAACTCCTTCAACTGGCTGCAGTGGGAGACTCCCCTGTGCACATTCTGTGCCCTGCGCGCACACTGGAGGACTGCGCAATATCAGCTGATCACAACGTTCACGCTCTGTGGTCAAGCTGCTGCAGTTTTATTTACACCAAAGTGGAGTAAAACACACAGTTGCAAACTTCCTCAGGGTGTTATGGAAGAGTTTGAAATCAGACAGAGGTGGAAGAAGTACTCAGATCTTGTACTTGAGTAAAAGTAGAAGTACCAGAGTGTTACTCTGTTACAGTAAAAGTCCTGCATTCAAAATGTTACTCAAGTAAAATTAGAAAAGTATTCTCATCAAAATATAGTTAAAGTACCAAAAGTAAAAGTAGTCATTGTCATTGTCCATTTCAGAATAATATATATGATATGTTTTGTAATGATTGATCATTAAAGTGTTCTCAAAGCTGGTAAAGGTGCAGCTAATTTTACAAATTAGATCAAAGTCAAGTAAAGTACAAATATCTCAAAATTGTACTTAAGTACAGTACTTGAATAAGTGTACTTAGTGACTTCCCACATCTGAAATCAGATGTGACTTCAAGTCATGTGATCATTTCTTAGTATTTGATCCTTCAACTTGGCCTCAGGAAATGCAAGGACTTCACAGTTTTGGCAACAAGTTTTGGAGAAAGCAAATCGGAGGCTTAAAAAGAGACAGGGAGGTGCATCTTCATCATCTATCATGCAAGAAGTGTAAATAGAGGACAGTGAAGGAGACATTGAGGAGGACCACGTTTCGTGTGGGGTGAGTACCAAACGCTGTCTCCTGGTACTCATCTGAGTAACGGCCCGTCTACACTACAGGCGTCAAAAAATGCTTTCAACGCTTCGCCCATTCATTTGAATGGGGTGACGTAGGATATTTTCAAACTTCGCCGAACTGCATTGTGGGTAGCATGGCAAGGCGTTGCAAGCATCGCGAGCGTCTATCGGCGTCAAAAGTTGAACAATGTTCAACTTTTGAGGCTCGATGCTTGCTCGAAGCTGGCGTCAGCCAATGAAATCCCGTTTATGCAAATCTGCCAGTACAAGCTAGCCAATCAAACCGCGTGTATGCTGGGAGAGACTACGCAGGTCATTTCCTCATATTCAAAAAAATGGAGGGAAAATTCATTATAGCGGTAGTGAATCACCCGGTGCTGTATGATCAGTCTCTGTTCATCTACCGGGATACAAACCGGAGGAGCGAGGCATGGAGGGAGGTGGCAGAGACAGTGGGTGAAACTGGTAGGTTTTCGCCTGTTTGGGGATTTTATATCCAGTTTACTTCGTTTTAACATTGCTATTGCTTTGTATGTCGGGGGTGGGAGATTCATGTGATTGGTTGTTGGTCGCGTTGCTCGCAAAAAATCGCCATGCCTCAGACACGCCCAGCTTGAAGCTTTTTCGACGCTTGTAGTGTAGACGGGCCGTTACTCACTCAAAAAGTTATGTGCACCCCTGGATATAAGGCTGGGTTGCTGCCTGACTCACTGCTGCTGTTTTCCTTCGATCATGAGAAAGTAACACATGTTGTCGGATATTTAAACTCTGTGTTTTGCAATGAAGCCAGCTTTTGATAAGATGCGCTTCAGTGGCTTGGATGTGGAAGGCGACTTTTTGTTATCCACACTTTGACATTTCCTACCAGACAAGATCAACTTAATGAGGCACAGCTCAGTATGAAGTTGGAGGGGTTTGCCAGCTGACATGACTGAGCACACTCATCGCACAGGTGGGAGGTTTTCTTTCCTGGGACTTATGGACCAATGAAAAATTACTCGACTAACATTTTTTTTAGCCGACTAACGTTCATTCTACTAGATGAAGGCAGCCCTACTGCTAGCTGATAGTTGGTGCTTGTACTACCTCACAAAATAAAGGAGACATGTAGAGCTTTCTAAACAAACAGGAAGTCAAAACCTCTGCAGGGTACCTTTTTAAGAAATTGCAGCTAGCTGTGGCCGCCGCTCAGCCAGGCATCACTATCCGGATATCTGACTGCTGTGGTAATGAGTTATTTTTAAAGAGTGACAGTGTGGAATACTCTAGTTCTAAATTCAATCACACTTATTTTCTTCTTCTGCAGTACTGTCTTAGATGCTGTGTGTGTTGGTGGTTAAGTGGTTGATCTTCTCTTTCCGCAGGACATGAGGAACTTGAGGTTCGCCCTGAAGCAGGAAGGTCACAGCAGGAGGGATATCTTCGAGCTCATCTTCAAATACGCCTTCCCCCTCTCACACGGTCTGGTAAGGCAGATTCTCACGCTACTGCCCCCTACTGACCGACACACAAAAGGGTGATTGGCTAGCAAATGAATTCAATTAAGATACAGAAGGAACCCCTATTTTCTCAGATGGTTTGATCTACATTGGTTGGATAAGCCTGTGTTCAATACTATACAATCTAGAGCAAAATAAACATTATGTACTGTATGTAGGAATCACTTTAAACAAAACACTCCCCTGCCTTTTAGTTTGAAAACAAGTCCAGTTTTGATCCTTGAGTGCATCAGCTCTTGTGTGTCACAACAAAAAAAGTTTTCGGATGTCTGTGTAAAAAGAAAAACTGCCATAAAATTATTTATTCATATAATTTCCCACTTTCCATTTTTCACCAGCTTCTGTCGTGAACATCACTACCAAATATTCATTTGTTTTAAAGATTTTGTAACTTTTTAAATGCCAATTTGTGTACATAAAGACCACCGATACAGCAACAATGTTCCTAGTGGAAACGAGGCTGCACATAAGGAAGTTGCTCAATTGGAAAGTTGTAAAAACTATTATCGTCAAAGCCAGGGCTTTATATTAAAAGCCTGATATTATTGAATGTATGTTTTCTGCTGTAATGGCCCTGGGATCAAAACTCAAACAAACTGTGCCATATGAATTATCACAGCCAACATGATCCGATATCCAAAAATATCCCTAGTGATACACAGGGGTGAAAGCAGCAAACCATATTCGCTGATAAAGGAGATGTTCATCCAGTCCTCCTGCATTGCTTCAAAGCAAGTGTTGAATGCAGAGATGCAGCCCCCTCAAGCCATCAGCTGCCCACCCACACCACAGCTCCATCAGCTGGGCTAATACTCCTGCATGCTACATGTGTGTCAGAGCTAGCCTCAGCAGAGCTAATGTCTTTATTATGGGCCAGTGGACACATTAAAATCTGTACATTTATTCTGCCAAATACCCCCTGGCTGTACTGGACACCAACCAAGCAGGCAGCGTTTGTATTAAGGATTTTGTATAGCTCATGTTTTACTCACACGAGTGAATTCAGACATTCACTGTTCAATTTCTGAATGAAGAACTGGGGCACATCTTTCTGGCTTAGTAGTGGAAAATAACCCAAACAAGAACAAACGTAAGCCGTGACTCTAAATGGATCATATCAGTAAGAACCATCTTTTTTGACTGTTGGTTAGACAGAAAAAAATCACTTTAAAAGATGTTCAAATACATCACATGTCTCAGTTCTACAATGTTTATAATAAATAAAAGGGGAAAGTAATTTGACAATTGATATTTGAAATAACTTCGACCATCACACCAACCTGAAAACATTGTTACCACACAAAACTTACAAAATTATTTTGTTATCAATTGTTCCTTGTGCGGGAATGCTAATGGGATCATTCAAATAATGCTGTTATTACATGGGGAAACACACCAGTTTCTCCCCAGAATCTGACAAAATATGACCTGTAAATCAGTTCTTCTCATGTTTTAGTCCTGCTGCTAAAACCTTACTATCCTAGCGACTCAGGTTCTGGTCCAGGCTCTCGTCATCTCACGCCTAGACTACTGCAACTCCCTCCTGGCTGGTCTACCTGCATGTGCCATCCGACCTCTGCAGCTCATCCAGAATGCAGCGGCTCGTCTGGTTTTCAACCTTCCTAAATTCTCCCACACCACTCCGCTCCTCCGCTCCCTTCACTGGCTTCCGGTAACTGCTAGAATCCACTTCAAGACACTGGTACTTGCTTACCGTGCTGCGAATGGATCTGGCCCTTCCTACATCCAGGACATGGTTAAACCGTACACCCCAGCGCGTGCACTACGCTCTGCATCAGCCAAACGACTCGTTGCGCCCTCGCTGCGAGGGGGACCCAAGTTCCCATCGGCGAAAACACGTGGGTTTGCTATCCTGGCTCCAAGATGGTGGAATGAGCTCCCCATTGACATCAGGACGGCAGATAGCTTGCACATCTTCCGGCGCAAACTGAAAACTCATCTCTTTCGACTCCACTTCGAGCGTTAGAACGATTAACGAAGCACTTTTATACCAATAAAGGACTGGATTACCTAAAGCCAGTTGAGTAGCACTTGAAATGTTTGGCTCTATGAAACCTGATATACTTATATGATTCTGTTTTCTTCAAGGTTGTGTCTTCCTGGTCGAATGTACTTATTGTAAGTCGCTTTGGACAAAAGCGTCAGCTAAATGCAATGTAATGTAATGTAATCCTAAAATCTTATTCATAAAAATTCTCCGTGTCTCCTCTGGGTGCAGCCACTCTTTGCATATGTGACTCAGGAGAAGTACGGGGAGAACGGCTGGGACATCTACAAACCCATAGAGGAGTTCAGACGGCAGGTAAGGCAGCTTTAGGACTCTACTATTACAGATGTATTACCTACTCCTTATCAAGACTCATTGCTACGAGGCATAGCTCTGTTTTGTTTGTTAGTAAAATACACCCTAAGTTGAGTAGAAAAGGAGCATTTCTGCGTATGAAGTGACCAACTGATCATTTTCCTTCGCAGGGCTTACCCAATAACAAGTGGCGTATCACCTTCATCAATAAGAACTACGAGCTGTGCGACACCTACCCCACCGTGCTGGCCGTACCCTTTAAGAGTAAAGAGGAGGACCTCAGGAGAGTGGCAGCCTTCAGGTCCAGAGGACGCATACCAGTGAGTCCAAACAGATCTGCATTCAACTTATTTCAACCAATCAGCTGTTGGTATGGTACTGCACTGGACCCTGTACTGCACATGCTGCAACTATAACAACAGTTTCCAAGAAAAACAACACAAACCGCTACTAACAGTTTGACTCTTTTCACTTTACTTCTCTATATTTAAGTGTTTCTGTGATAGAGTATGTCATTTAATACGACCATCCATCCATCCATCCATCCATCTTCTCCCGCTTATCCGTGGTCGGGTCGCGGGGGTAGCAGTTCCAGCAGAGCCCCAAACTTTCCTTTCCCTGGCCACATCAACCAGCTCTGACTGGGGGATCCCAAGGCGCTCCCAGGCCAGCGAAGAGATATAATCCCTCCACCTGGTCCTAGGTCCACCCCTTGGTCTCTTCCCAGCTGGACGTGCCTGGAACACCTCCCTAGGGAGGCGCCCAGGTGGCATCCTAACTAGGTGCCCGAACCACCTTAACTGGCTCCTTTCGACGCGAAGGAGGAGCGGTTCAACTCAGAGTCCCTCCCGGATGACCGAACTTCTCACCTTATCCCTAAGGGAGACACCAGCCACCCTGCGGAGAAAACCCATCTCGGCCGCTTGTATCCGCGATTTCGTTCTTTCGGTCATGACCCATCCTTCATGACCATAGGTGAGGGTAGGAAGGAAAATGGCCCGGTAGACGGAGAGCTTTGCCTTCTGGCTCAGCTCCCTTTTCGTCACAACGGTGCGGTAAAGCGACTGCAGTACCGCTCCCGCTGCTCCGATTCTCCGGCCCATCTCACGCTCCATTGTTCCCTCACTCGAGAACAAGACCCCGAGATACTTGAACTCCTTCACTTGGGATAAGGACTCATTCCCTACTTGGAGTGGACAGTCCATCGGTTTCCTGCTGAGAACCATGGCCTCAGATTTGGAGGTGCTGATCCTCATCCCAGCCGCTTCACACTCTGTTGCGAACCGATCCAGTGAGTGCTGAAGGTCGCAGACCGATGAAGCCATTAGAACCACATCATCTGCAAAAAGCAGTGGTGCAATCCTTAGTCCACCGAACTGCAGACCCCCTCCCCCACGACTACGCCTCGAAATCCGACCCATGTATATTACAAACAGGATTGGTGACAAAGCGCAGCCCTGGCGGAGGCCAACCCTCACCGGAGGCCAACCCTCACCGGAAATGGGTCCGACTTACTGCTGAGGACCCGGACACAACTCTCGCTTTGGGAGTACAGAGATTGGATGGCCCTGAGTAGAGACCCCCTCACCCCATACTCCTGCAGCACTTCCCACAGTAACTCCCTGGGAACTCGGTCATACGCCTTCTCCCAGTCTACAAAACACATGTAGACCGGATAAGCG
Organism: Gymnodraco acuticeps; assembly: GCF_902827175.1. Classification (NCBI taxonomy): domain Eukaryota; kingdom Metazoa; phylum Chordata; class Actinopteri; order Perciformes; family Bathydraconidae; genus Gymnodraco; species Gymnodraco acuticeps. The sequence goes on along the minus strand of NW_022990741.1, from coordinate 139,990 downwards.
TACTCCCAGGCCCCCTCCAGGATCCTTGCGAGAGTAAAAAGCTGATCCGTCGTTCCACGACCAGGACGGAATCGGCATTGTTCCTCCTCAATCTGAGGTTCGGCAATCGGCCTGACCCTCCTTTCGAGTACCTTAGAGTAAACTTTCCTGGGGAGGCTGAGTAGTGTGATGTCTCTGTAATTGGCACACACCCTCTGATCCCCCTTTTTGAAAAGGGGAACCACCACCCCGGTTGGCCACTCCTTCGGTACTGTTTCTGACTTCCACGCAACGTTGATGAGACGTGTCAACCATGACAGTCCCTCAACACCCAGAGCCTTCAGCATTTCTGGGCGGATCTCATCCACCCCCGGGGCTTTGCCACTGTGGAGTTGTTTGACGACCTCAGTGACCTCCCCCCGGGAGATTGGTGTTGATCCCCTGTGCTCTGCCTCTAACATAGAGGGTGGAGTTGTCGGGTTCAGGAGTTCCTCAAAGTGTTCCTTCCAACGCCCTAACACTCCATCAGTTGAGGTCAACAACGTCCCATCCTTACTGTACACAGCTTAGATGGTTCCCTGCTTCCCCCTCCTGAGGTGTCGGACAGTTTTCCAAAACAACTTTGGTGCCGCCCGAAAGTCCTTTTCCATGTCTTCTCCGAACTTCTCCCACACCCGCTGCTTTGCCTCGGCCACGGCTGAGGCTGCTGCCCTTCGGGCCTATCGGTACCTTGCAACTGCCTCGGGTTTCCCCCGGGAAAACAAATCCCTGAAGGCGTCCTTCTTCAGTCGGACGGCTTCCCTGACCACCGGTGTCCACCAGGAGGTTTGAGGGTTACCGCCCCTTGAGGCACCTAAGACCTTGAGACCACAGCTCCCCGCCGCGGCTTCGGCAATAGAGGCTTTGAACACCGACCACTCTGGTTCAATGTCCCCAACCTCCACAGGAATGTCCGAAAAGCTCCACCGGAGGTGTGAGTTGAAGGCCTCCTGAACTTTGGCCTCCTCCAGACGTTCCCAGTTCACCCGAACTACACGTTTGGGCTTACCAGGTCTATCCAGAGGCTTCCCCCGCCACTCGACCCAACTCACCACCAGATGGTGATCAGTTGACAACTCCGCCCCTCTCTTTACCCGAGTGTCTAAAACATACGGCCTCAGGTCCGATGATACGATAACGAAATCGATCATGGACCTTCTGCCTAGGGTGCTCTTGTACCACGTACACTTATGAGCATCCTTATGTTCGAACATGGTGTTTGTTATGGCCAATCCATGACTAGCACAGAATTCCAGTTACAAACCACCACTCCGGTTCAAATCAGGGGGGCCGTTCCTCCCAATCACGCCCCTCCAAGTGTCTCCATCATTGCCCACATGTGCGTTGAAGTCTCCCAACAAGATTAAAGAGTCCCCTTCAGGAGCCCCATACAGGACTCTTTCCAGGGTCTCCAAGAAGGCCGTATACTCTGAACTGCTGTTTGGTGCATAAGCACACACAACAGTCAGAGTTTCCCCCCCCATAACCCGCAGGCGTAGGGAGGCGACCCTCTCGTCCACTGGGGTAAACTCCAACAACGAAGCACCCAACCGGGGACTTGTGAGTATCCCCACACCCGCCCGGCGCCTCACACCTTGAGCAACTCCGGAGAAGAATATAGTCCAACCACTATCCAGAAGTAAGGTTCCAGAGCCGATGCTGTGCGTAGAGGTGAGCCCAACCAGATCCAACTGGTAACGCTCCACCTCCCGCACAAGCTCCGGCTCCTTCCCCCCCAGAGAGTTCCACGTCCCCAAAGCCAGCTTCTGTCGCCCGGGTCTAGTCCGTCGAGACCCTCTGCTTTCACTGCCACCCTTATGGCAGCGCACCCGACCCCATCGCTGTTTCCCGTAGGTGGTGGGCCCGCGGGACGGAGAAGCGGAGGTGTTGCCCACATTGCCTTTTCGGGCTGTGCCCGGCCGGGCTCCGTGGCAAGCCCGGCCACCAGACGCTCGCAGACGAGTCCTCCTTCTGGGCCTGGCTCCAGAAGGGGACCCTGGGCTTCCTCCGGGCCGGGTATCCTCACTTCTTTGTTGTTCTTTCATGAGGTCTTTTGAACCAATCTTAGTCTGGCCCCTTGCCTGAGACCAATTTGCCATGGGAGACCCTACCAGGAACACAAGGTTCCAGACAACACAGCCCCCAGGTTCATCAGGGCACACAAACCTCTCTACCACGGTAAGGTGCTGGTTCTTCAGAGAGGTTTAATACGACCCACTCCTCCAGATAATAGCTAATTGCGATCTTTTGGTATTTCAATTTTCATATTATGTTGGAGGGATTGTTTTTTTTCCGCCTCTTTATTCTCATAACAAATATATACAATTATTTTGGTGTGATTTATTTATTTCTTCCAAGAAGATCTATACCAAACCAATATGTTTAGTTAATTCTGGAGAATACGGTTTGTAGGCTGGGTTATCTCTGCTTTTCCATAATACTTCATTCAAACTAGTCAAACTACTATAATACTATTTTAACACACATTTAGCCTTTAACAAATATTGTGCTCCCTGCAATCCCTCCCACATTGCGTTTTCGATAAGATTTACAATAATTGTGCACCCAAGTCTAAACTGTGGTTTCATCAGCCTGCTCTCGTGTCCGTTGCAGTAAAACGTTGTGCTTTTATTCAGTCTTTTTTTACTTTTTCAATCCACCTGACTCTGTTGAATGTATTTCAGGTCCTGTCATGGATCCACAGGGAGAACCAGGCGGTGATCGTCCGCTGCAGTCAGCCTCTGGTCGGGATGTCCGGGAAGAGAAACAAAGATGACGAGCGCTACCTGGACGTGATCAGAGAGGCCAACGACACCCCCAAACTCACCATCTTTGACGCGCGGCCCAGCGTTAACGCCGTGGCTAACAAGGTGAGGGGGGGGGGGGGGGAAACTCTCAGGGGTCAAAGGGGTGGTCTGACAGAAAACACTTACCCCCATCAGGCTGTCAGAAACAGCGGTACTGAGGGGGATGGAAAGCAGCAGATGGAGAGGTCACTCCTGAGAAAGCTTACTGTTATTATGGCATGGCGGTTTTCCTTTGAATAGAGTGAGAATAAGTGGGAAATAATAAATAAATGATTATTTGCATTACAAATAAATCTATTAAGATATATTTTCAATTAATTATATAGTATAAAAAATGAAATAGCATCCACTGTTTCAAGATGACAAATTATGTCACGTTTTGTGCGACCAGCAGTCAAAAATCCCAATGTATTCAGTATAAAACAAAATCAGAATTAAATTGTCATTCAACATTTTTTATATATTTTACCGTTATATATTTTTAATGTTGTAAGTCTGTGTTCTCATCCCAGTTTTCTATGCACATAAAGAAAATTATTTATTTTGTATTTCACTAGTGGCTGGGGTAGGAAGTATTTTTCATCAAATGTATTGATTGAAAAAAATGCCAGTTCTTAATGTGCAATGGAAACAGAATTTTTTATGATCAAACATAAAACATGCATCCATAAAACAAACAGAAACGCGATATTTCCATCGTATGGTCCACATTTTCTTTCTCTCTGTTTGAGCTTTGACTCTTTTGACAAAACCTTGTTGCAAAATGTTCTTCTGAAACAGTTGTTTAGCCGGCATCTTTGAGAATTCTGTTACCGACTATTTATCTCATGCATTAATATCGGGATGTTTTCATAACAGTAGAAGGAACTATAACTAGCTTGACTCGTGTCAAGATATTCTATAATCAAGGAGTGCCACAATATCTGTTTTGTTAGTCATGGAGATAATGAAAGAATCAAACTATCTAGGTCACAAACAAAACATATTCAGTCTTTTGAAATCTGACCTGAGGATTAAGGCCTGGGAGTGGAATCTTCAGTATCAACATTTATAAAGATTACATTTCTGATTCATGTTTAACGTGTGTCAGGCTGCTCTGTTATCATGGGGTGTCATACATGGTCATCTCCTGTAGTCCGTATCTGTTTGCAATAGTATATAAACGTCAAAATAATGAAAATATGATGTACTCTTAAAACAAAATCAATTTGTGCCGAACATATTGAACTTTTTTTGTCAATTTCAGAGATTTATTCATCGTATTATTTTGGCATTAGTTAGTATTTTGGATCATGAGCTGCATTGCTTGAAACACAAACATTTTCTTCACAGTTAAACATACTCTCTTTTATGGGTATTTAGTATTTTTCCTAGAGAATCATAATAAATCAGTACTTTATATATTTCGAGGGAAATTGGGTTTTGTGATCGTTGCTCCATTTAAAAAAAATAAAAATAAAATAAAAGGTTAAAAGTGAGTTAAAGTAAGAATATGCAATAAATAAAATAAAATATTTATATACACAGAATAAGTTAAAGTAAGAATGTGCTATTGAAAGATTAAATAAATAACATTAAATAGATTACATATATTTACATAAATATAAGAAATTAAAGATGACTGCAATCAAAAGTAAAAAAATTAATCAAAAAATATATTTATATAAGAAAACATTAAAGTAGGAATGTGTAATAAAACATATTATATGAACAAATTGAATAAATAGATATATATTAGGGCTGTCAGTCGATTCAAATATTTAATCGCGATTAATCGCATGATTGTCCATAGTTAATCGCAAATTAATCGCACATTTTTTATCTGTTCTAAATGTACCTTAGAGGAATATTTTTCAAGTTTTTAATACTCTGATCAACATATGAGTGGACAAATATGCTTTATGCAAATGTTTATTATCATTTGAACAATGACAAATATTCCCATGAATATTAAACACAACAACCTCTGAACATTACAAATATTCGCCTCAATTCAACCTGGAACATCTCTCATTCAATAATACAATACTGTGTGTGTGTGTGTGTGTGTGTGTGTGTGTGTGTGTGTGTGTGTGTGTGTGTGTGTGTGTGTGTGTGTGTGTGTGTGTGTGTGTGTGTGTGTGTGTGTGTGTGTGTGTGTGTGTGTGTGTGTGTGTGTGTGTGTGTGTGTGTGTGTGTGTGTGTGTGTGTGTGTGTGGTGTGTGTGTGTGTGTGTGTGTGTGTGTGTGTGTGTGTGTGTGTGTGTGTGTGTGTGTGTGTGTGTGTGTGTGTGTGTGTGTGTGTGTGTGTGTGTGTGTGTGTGGTGTGTGTGTGTGTGTGTGTGTGTGTGTGTGTTGTGTGTGTGTGTGTGTGTGTGTGTGTGTGTGTGTGTGTGTGTGTGTGTGTGTGTGTGTGTGTGTGTGTGTGTGTGTGTGTGTGTGTGTGTGCAACTCAAGGCATATGCTCGAACGGGAGCTGCCTGGACGCTGCAATCATGTTGCGCACTATCCGTGCTGAGTGTGCTGACTTTTCGTACAATGTCCCACTGTCTGGCTTCCTGCATAAAGTCAAGTGCTCGGCGCAGTTGTGGCGAATTGTCGCTCCTCTGTTTTCATTTAAACAGCTCCATATCCGTTAGCGCAGCTAGCTAGCACCAGATGCTAACAACAACAATGCACGTAAGGTCTCTCTCTCGCTCGCTCGGGCCACACATACACACACCCTCCCGGTCCTCCCAACAGCCAGTCGGTGCCAGCCGGTGAGCGTGGAAGTGTGGTCTGCCACAAGCGGGCGGCAGGAGCGGGGCTGTCAGCATCAGCTTGTAGATGGTATTTTAAACTCGATGCGCTCTGAAACTACGGGGCGGCCGAGGACAAAAAATACACATGCGTTAATCGCGTTAAATAATTAGTGGCGTTAATTTTTTTTGCGTTAACGCGTTATTAACGCGTTAACTTGACAGCCCTAATATATATATTTTTTCACTATATACAGATGTAGCACCTCATTTCAGACTCCAGCTTACAGCTTCCTGCCTACAACCTGCCTAAGACCAGTATCGAGGAATGTTAAGCCCTCCCACTATTTTCTAAGGGGGCGTTGCCAGATTTTCAATTTCAGGTTTTAACCAGGAGATGGCGCTTCATTCACAAATACAGAAAGACAAGTTTCATGGACTTGCAGTTGTGTTTTGAACAGCATTTGAACACATCAATATTTTAGATCAACTAAAGTATATCTAATCTTGTAATTCAATAATATATAGACTTTATATATTAAATAATCATAATAATGTGAATGTTTACATTACACTTCTTTATTTGTTATGCTCATACTTTTACCTTTACAATCGTTTGCTTTAATATGCAGTATATTTTTTGTATATTTTTGTGTTTGCTTCCTCCTGCTCCCTTTCGGACACATACTGTATGATTTATTATTATTATTAATATGAAGATATTATTAAGATAAGATGTTACTTTATTGATTGAACATTTGAGTTTAGAATGTGCTGTCCCACGGTAATTCAGAAGGCTCACAGGTCACATTCCGACCATTATTTAAAACAATAGGTGCTTTCACACCGTCTACAGTTTGATTTGTATAGAGGGAGCTCTGTGGCTGAATGGCCAGCGATTAGGTGTGGCACATTTTATCATAGGTGATCAGAGCTAACTGCCTGCCGTCAGATTTCATTTAAAAAACAGGTCTGATTTTAAGACTATTCCTGCGCTCATAAAGAATGATAAGAATAATGCGTATTGAACTGGTTTCATTCATTAGTGAATTTATTTAACACTAGAACCGCCAATCGGGTCAATTTGTGTGATGTGTCTTGTGTGTGTGCAATGTAACTTTTTTTCAATAAAATAATAAAGTCTCCCAGTCCGTGACTTTTCCTGAAAGTGTGTTATGTAGCACCCTATGTTGTTAAAAATTGCAGTCTAATAGCAGGATTTGACGGTTTTAGGTAGGCCTATACAAAAACCTCTGGCGGTTCTAGTGTTAAGGTAATTAGGTACAGTAGAAGCCCTTTTTTATCAGTAACGAATTTAGCAGTTGAACATAAAAGTCAACTAACTGAGGGACACTTGCAATGACAGTGTTGTGTCTAACTGTAAGCTTGTCACTCAGAGTAACCTACAGTTAATTTAGCTGCTGGAGAAGAAAGATCAGGGGGGGGGGGGGAGAGAGCTGTGGTTGATGGGCCATTAGTTGTGTAAATACACAACTGAGAGCTGCCGTTTCATTCAGACTGTTTACAAAACGGTAACAACGGACTATTTTTCTTAGCGGATGCATGTCAATTTAAATCAATACAACTATTTTTTAAATCAATAAAAACATTTTATAAATCCATAAAAGCATTTCAATTAATATTGGGAGTCATGTCATTACTTTGTTGAAAATGTGGCCATGTAATAAGCGGGATAATTTGCAGCGACTTGATCCTTATGGGGAAAATAACAACATTCATGCTGATCAAGATCCCTCCCCTACGTGTTGGGATCCTGATCTGCCGACGAGGCTCCATTAAAATATAAATATGTTTAGTGAATTACTGAGTTTAGGCACGTTAATAACGTTTTAATGAAGTTGAATACAGTATATTCATATGTGTCAGTGATTTCATGTCAATTCGGCGAACATAAACATAAATGATCGTGGTGAAGATGATGATTAAATTGGGATTAAAAATCGAGAGTCGGGCTGCATTTCCTCCCGTTCATTTTTTTCGACTAAACAACATTATTTTGTTAAATAACAACATGGTGATGTTTTGTAAATGATTACATGTCTCTTATTTAGCACAGAGTATGATATCCGTGACATATGGATCCAAAGTTCCGCTGTACATCCAGCATACTGTATCTGACTTTATTTCACATGAGCTCCAGTGTGGAACCCCACTGCACCCCCTGGTGGATCAATGATCCATTGCAGCTGGCTTCATTATAATTACATTTATTTATCATGGGGGAGGTCTCAAGTCAAGCTGGAGGTTTTCCCTTGAGCGAGGGCAGATCACGTACCAATCACGGCCCTCGCGTTTCAAACTGTCTGAAATGAAGCGCTACATCTGTTGTGAAAATGTACAATAAATTAGACATGATATACATAAATGAGAGGATGATAGCTAATCATATTTAGATTCCCCTGAGCAACTGTCCACCATCATATAGGGGGAAACATCCATTGGACCAACACTTCAATTCGGAAAAAACACACTTTTAATACATTTGTGTAATGAATCCTAATGTTTTTCGGGGGCCCCATGTTGAACACTTCCTGAAACAGAAGGTTTCATTTATTGTTGTATCTTGATGTCCCTCCCCAGGCCACAGGAGGAGGCTACGAGGGTGACGAGTACCAAAACGCAGAGCTGGTCTTCCTGGACATCCAGAACATCCACGTCATGAGGGAGTCCCTGAAGAAGCTCAAAGACATTGTGTACCCCAACGTGGAGGACTCTCATTGGCTGTCCAGTCTAGAGTCCACACATTGGCTAGAACACGTTAAGGTCAGAAAAAGAGTCATCAGCCGCTTTCACACCAAGTACTTTGCCGTACTTAGTGCCGGAACTTAGTACCCCAGGGCACTAAGTACCAATCACGTTCACACCGGAGTACTTTTCCCTGAGGGAAGATTATGCAAATGAGCCGCTGACGTCACTTCGTCTTCTTCTGCTTTGGGTTTACTGGCAGGCCGCAAACAACTTCACGGCGTATACTGCCACCCGAAGTCCCCGAGTTGGGGACTGGCTTCAGTAGAAGCTGCTGGGACTCCCAGCAGCTTCTACTGAAGACTTATGAGTAAATCGCCAGAACGCCGACACCTCCTCATCAGTCCACCACTCCCATGTTTTTTTGTTGTGTTGCCATAAGTGATTCTCTCTCCGTTGGTGCCTGGGGCTAATGCTAATCCTAATCTGCCAGCAAATACAATGGCGACTTCAAAAAACTTTTCAGAGTTTTATGGGGCGTGGTTTGCAATTCGCCCAGCCAATAGAAATTGGTACTTTTTGGTACTCTCTAGCAGGCACTAACAATGGGGGTAAAAGTTCCCGGCACTAAGTACTCTTTTTGGTGTGAACGCGACATAAGGGGTACTAACGGAACTAAACGGGAAAATTATGGGTAAAAGTACTCCGGTGTGAACGCGCCCATCGCTTCATTTAGTGCCTTTTTTATAGCAGGAAAGTCAAACATACTGCGTTGTAAAGGTTAGAAATGACTATGTGCAATTTAATGTCAGTCAGCATCTTCAGTACAAAAGAGTTTGGTTTAACTTAACCTTCCTCCTTAATAGTCCCATGGTAGTTTGTATGGTGGTGTGTCAGGATTACTAACCAGATGTGGAAATTAATGTACAATCATTTCTAGGTCTTGAAGAAAGGTTTTGATCATAAAGTAAAATATTATATTGGTCAGTTCCAGATAACGCTGACTAAATGTTTTCTGCCTTTGTAGATGCACTGTGATCTGAGTTGTAAGACACATGTGTAAATGATAAACTGAGGCGTTTAAATTATAGAATTGGATTTATTTTTCTTAAGAAATGTCAGGTTGTTCATAATATTTTGTTAAAAGATTTGTTAATTAAATGTGAACATTTTCAGAATATGCTAATGCACATTTTGGAGTTCACGTTATTTATAGGTTATTATGCTGTGATTGTACTAGTCCGGCCCCGGGCTGTATGTGGCCCCTAAACTCAAATTATTTATTATAACTACTTTATAGGCTGTAATTTGGATTTTGTGTTTGTTGCGTATTAATAGGTTTTTAAAAAGGGCTTTTAACTGGGCATATGTGCTGCAATCGTGAGTCAATTGTGCTCATGTGCTGTCATTGGGCTCAAGTGTTTTTCTGTAATGATCTGCTCTTGTTTGTTTTTATTTCAATGCCATGCCAGGGAGTGGAGATAAACATTGGCCCCTATGGCTAAATCTGGCACATTTACATGCTGGACTCAAGTGCTCATGTTAATTAATGTGCATTGTCCCCTCTTAAATATATAAATACAAATACTGGTTTCTAAAAGTCCTTTGTGTGTGCAGCTGGTGTTGTCAGGAGCCATCCAGGTAGCAGACAAGGTCTCCAGCGGACAGTCTGTGGTGGTGCACTGCAGCGACGGCTGGGACCGCACCGCTCAGCTCACCTCTCTGGCCATGCTGATGCTGGACAGTCACTACAGAACGCTCCGAGGCATCCAGGTCAGTAACAGCACAGCAGCATAATGACAGGAGAGTGCTCATCCACACCAGAGAGCACCACAGTTACCTTCAATCGCACCAGTGCAGCGCTTTCACTGCACTTAACAGTAATGGAATGTATCTTGTTGAAGCTTTAGTGAGATGAATGGACAGGAAGTGAAGCTCTGTGTTGTTTCAGGTGCTGATTGAGAAGGAGTGGATCAGCTTTGGGCACAAATTTGCTTCGGTAAGTAACTCCTCTCTTTAGAATCAATCGGTTGAGCTTTGTCTTTTTTAATATCCAGGGTTCGTACAGGTGCTGGAAATCCTTGAAAATGATTGAAATTGTACGAGGTGTTTTCAAGGTTTGAAAAGTGCTTGAATTTTAGGAATGGTGCTTGAATTTGGGATAAGTGCTTGAAATTGTAAATGCTTTACTTCGACTTCTATATTTTCTTTTAATCTAAAAAGCGGAGTGCGCTTAATTGCTTCGCTTTTACATAAAACATCCGGCCTTCCCGCTATGCGCGTGACCGGCAAGCATACTTGCCAACCCTTCATAGCCCTCTCCCGGTTTCCTCCCGGGGTCATATTTCTCCCGCATTTCTCCCGATTTCTGACAAAATCAGATTTACACACGACTGTTTCCACTCTGACTTTTATTACAGCTACACCATTGTTTGGTTTCCATGGTAGCGCGTCTCTTTAGCAGTGTTGTGCTAGTTACTGAAAACCAGTAACTAGTTACCATTACTAGTTACTTCATTTCAAAAGTAACTCAGTTACTTTACTGATTACTTACACCAAAAAGTAATGCGTTACTGTGAAAAGTAACTTTTAGTTACTTAAAAAAAGGGCTCCCATTAATGCCCTTATAGCCTTCATTTCAGTACTGTTATTGCATTGGAGAATAATACCATCTGTTGATCAACTTGTGTTGTGGCGGGGGCTCTAAGGCCCCCCCCCTGCCTCTACGCGTCCTTTTGTGAATGGGTCAGATTAACAGAGGAAGAATTCACAGCAACCATTGGTAAGGTTATAACAAATATGCTGATTTAATGGCAAAAGATACAATAACACAACATCACAAAGTAATCCGGATTACCCCGGCTCTTGTTCCTCCCGCCGGGAGATCTAACTTACTTGTCTTGTCAGCCGGAGGAAGAGAGAATGAACCAAAGACAGAACAGGCTTACATGCCAAAAACAAACAGGAGGAGCTGTGGTATGCTCCTCCTTTTTAGTTTAACAAACACATCTGGCTCGTATTCCTGCATCTTCCACACACACACACATTCTTCAGACTTCCCTCTTGGCTCCCCTCCCCCATAGTCTCCTGTCCTGCATAACTGCCCCCCCCCCCCTTTATGTTGTAGCAATTTTAGTCCTCACATTTATGAAAGAATAAAACGGAGAAATCAATATAAAACACAAGTACAGGTATCGTTTTGAGCAGTAATCCCATCTAGCTGCTGCACACACATCTTTATCATTAACATAAGTTTGATTGTTCTTGTAGCCTAAAGGCTTCTGTGAACTTCCCTTCACCTCGGAGTCTGCTTTACTGGACTGAATACATTTATTGATAATTCAGAAGGACTATTGTCTCTCTTAACTGTGTGACTCAATTCTCAAGGCTTTTTATGGGTCTGCCTGTCATGCATCATTAACTACAAGAATGTAACTGCATTAAATCTGAGGAAAATCCCCCCCTGGCTTCCCCTGCTACTTGCACAGACTATTGATAATTAACAGAGAAACTCAAGGGGCCTCCTTCCATATCTGGAAATTGCAACAAGACTTTCTGCCATTCAAACGTAACACTTCTTATATATCAGGTGATAAAATCTTCAATTCTCCACATTCCCCCTTTTTATCTCATTCACAAGAGATAAACTTAAACAAGGCATTTTGAAACATATCCCCTATCATTCTTTTCTACTGTGTCCGTCTCCCAACATTGTATAAATCTATCAGAAACTGAGACCCAAAGTACTTGAAATCTTTGGGAACAGAACACCACTTCCATGGCAGTGAAGGAACCATGAGAGGTGTAACCTGAGTGCTAGAAAGCAGTCTCCTTGTGGTGAATCATCAGCCCCCCCCCCCTCGGAGGAATAGCCAACAAGGACAGCTGATGGGGAGGGGGAGATGCGGCTTTCCCTTCACGGGTGGAACTGATCAGAGAGAAGTAGACTCCTCTGCTGCCTCGACAAGTCCCCCAGCCCGCTGACAGCCGCTTCCAAGTCGTCTGCTGCATGGATGTCTTCGAGGTCCTTCTCCTCCAGTCCGCTGATGACAGCTTCCAAGTCGTCTGCTGCATGGATGTCCTCGAGGTCCTTCTCCTCCAGTCCACTGATGACAGCTTCCAAGTCGTCTGCTGCATGGATGTCCTCGAGGTCCTTCTCCTCCAGTCCGCTGATGACAGCTTCCGAGTCGACCTCCTTGACGAGAGCCAGATCCGTCCTGATGTCGTCCCCTGGTCCTAGCAGGTGGTTTCCCCGCCACACACTGGCTCCCGTGGTACGAGCTGTCCCCCTTTCCTCCTATGCGGACGGCATGAGAGATCCGCTGGGTCACTCGGTCGGGGCCGGAAAGCCTGGGGTTGAGCCACTTTGTCCTGATGACCTTCAGCCAGACGAACTCCGCTGTGTCGGCCTCCTGGTTCCCCCTTTTGGCGCCAGCAACCTGTGTGGAGAAATCTGATACAAATCCCTCAAGCCTACGCTCAGGGCTCCTGGGCCCTCAGCTTTTTGATCCCCCAAGGTCAACTTCTTCAGTATTCCATTCTGGAATTACATCTCTCACAGTAGCCCCTTGGCCACTGATTCTGCATCTGTGTTACCTGTTATAACTCAATCAATATTAGAGACATGTCAACATTCATCAAACAGTATCTTATCCCCAGATATGGAGCAGGTCAATTCTAAAACTGTCAATCAATGGTCAGATTGAACAATCGAGTTGGGGCAGCAGGTTCCTTTCAGTCCCTAAATGAAAAATGTACATTGTGAAGTTTACACTCTCCCTTTTTACACATGAACTCATGTGTAACCAAAATCCTGTATGGGAAGAAAACCTTCAGGTAATAATGGATTATAAGAAAATACCAAACATTTTTCCCAAATGTACATCCATCATTTCCACAGTAAACACTTCAGTGAAATGAAGTGTTTCTCTCCATCTTTCAGTCCTAAAAGAAACAGAATCTTCATGTTTTAGTTTGAGTTTCACATTCTGCAACCTGTGGGAGTGCACAAGTGCGGTTTTCCAATTCTGTGGAATTGTGTTGAGCCCCAGAATAATGTGTTAGTCCAAAAACATGCTTGATTAGTCATTGTTTTAAATCATGCAGTTGCACTGATCACATGCAGACATACACTCACATTCACACTCACACTGTCAGGTTGTAAAGTCAAGTTTGGTCAGGTACACCCCAGAGTCAGTCCTTGACAGTGCCTTCTCAAGTTACACTGTCGGTCAGGGTCAAAGGTCAGTTGGTCTCAGTCTTTTTGGGCCATGTGTCGTGCTCTGCAGAGACTTTGATATTTCAGCATAGGTCAGTATCCTTTGTCTACAAAAATCTGTATATATGGAGCGCCATCATTTATTAATTCACAATTACAACTATAATGTTCAAGATATCTCTAACTTTTCATCGGAACAGCTGTTTCCCATATTCCCTGAAAAGTGTTAGCCAAAAAATGTTCACTTCCTTATTGTACTACTACTGCAGTTTATTAACACCTAATCTATATTAAAATGTCTAATAGATCTATTTCAGAAACTTGTGCATATAATTATTATCTTGAGTCAAACCATTACTAGGACCTGTGTAGCTTTTCATAGGTCATTATACACATTTATCTTCAATTCTGGTCTACCTAAAAACAATGTTAAACTCTTTAGCAGTGTGTGGAACCCCGGGTGTCCGAACATGCAACAATTACTCCCTACTTTATCCTATGGTAATAACTATGGCACAATGGTGAAATCAATACTTTATAGATTGGAATACTATATTTGGCTTGGCACCAGCTCTCCCTTTAGCCTTATCCATACAAATAAAGATTTGTCTTATAGAGTGGTTCCTAACATTACCCTTTTAATGGTGATCAATATTGTAACAAATGAGATCAGTACTTTATTCACAGGTGAATAAAAATCTCTTGAAGAATGATTTGTTAACATGATGAAAAGATTGAAGAATATGGTTCTACTCTGTCATGTCTCCCCCTTTATCCCTCAGTGTGTTTTAGGATGATTCTCATTTTACTTTAATAGTTTCCTCTTTACTGCTATTGTTAATTTACCAATTGATTAATTCATGGTTAATACAACTTCTTATCTTCACTTATTTATCAAGTCAATTCAAGTTCTTTAAATGTGCGCTTATAATAAGTGTGTTTATGTGTAAACTCACTCATACCCGTTGATTCCCTTCCCCTCTCCTCTGGTTTATCTCAAGCCGCGACCCCGGCCACCTCACATTCTGCTCCACCATCTCCTCTGATTCTGACTCCTCCCCCTTTGTCCATCAGCTGTAACTCTTTGAGGCAGCCATCTGCCCAGCTACATCTGCAGCCCCCATCTTGCCGCGTTTTTGCACTGCTTTGCATTTCATCTCCTCCTTCACAGTCTCTCTGCTACTTTATGGAGGGCGGATTCTGCTCTCATGTCCCACACTTTGCTCTTGTGCCAAATCTTGTGGCTCAGCTTGGAACTTCATGCCCTGCTTGAGGGACTGATGCGAGTAGATCTCTGCCTGTCAGCAAGCTGTTTGGTTCTGGATGCCACAGGTGGAGATAGTTCTGGATGCAGTTGTTGGTTCAGCTCTGGTTCTCTGTCTGTCTGGTCTATTGAGAAGGAGCAGTCTCCTGGTTGGGATAGGCCTTTGTTTGCTCAGCGGATCGGGGTCTTAGCCGTCTGACGGGCAGAGAGAGAGAGAGAGTCCAGGTCTCGGGACGCATTACCTATAGAAATTCTAGCACGCTGAGGTTAAATAAATCCAACCCTTTCCACTCTGTCTCTTTCTAATCATACTATTTGTCTTAGTAGTTAACTGCCATCTAAACAACACCATTAATGTCTACTAATGATATTACAAAAACTCCCTCTAATAATCGTTTCGTCCATTGTGACATATTTACCCAAACTAAGTTTTTCAACACCTACATGTTTCCAGCATCGCAGATTTCACACACTATGAAAGAACCTCCCTGTACTTAAAAATCCCACTGCTTGGTCAGAACAATAGTAAACCTGCAGAGCACACTAATTAGATCACAGTAATGTAATTTGACCCAAGTGTAGGCCTATGTCGTTCCTAAAAATGTTAGCAAACACCAAACTCCAACTACAACATTTATAGATAAATTGATTTAGCAAAATGAAATCTTATGTAATTCAAAATGTGACAAAAGAACAATGATTTGTCTTACACAAGATTGTGGTCTAACAGAATGACTCTTGACCTCATGGGGTCAAATAAATTGGATGCTGATCATCCTTAACATGTGGCCTGAAGAACAAAAGGACCTCTTAACATTAACACAATGGACTCTCAGAGATGAGATCTAGCCATGAGGTGGCTGACTTTTAAAATGAACTGTGTCAAATAAACCACATGCGTGTGGGTACATTATAAACATTAACAGCTTCCCTCTGACTGACAAAGTTACACAACCTTAAAAACACAATTGCGGTGAATTGTTTGCGCTCTCAGTTTCCTATCTCACTGTTGTATGATCAATACAACTCCTAAATAACATTACAATATATATTTCTTACAGTGAGTTTGTTATCTAATGTTTAACAAATTATCCTCTTTCTATGTCTAATCTAGGTGGAATAATCCACTATTATATTTTATTTGAATCAAACTTTAACCTACATGTACTTCATATACTCAGTAAACCTCTTTTTACCTTCCCTCAACGTTACAGTATGTAATTAAATTCCTCTGAAATATAATTAAGTACAATTCTCAGTTAATGACGAATACCACGAAATTCACAATGCAATGCAATAGTAACAATCAGTTCTCAAAACTTCTCATAAAAACCACAATGTGACGTAACTATCCCTCAAAAACTATGCTAAAACAACAAATTATAGTTTCTTATTTATTTAAATATCTACCACCTCAAATCACACATTGATCTATTAATTTTCAATGTTATTCACTCCAACTTCAGATCAGTCGTTGATTATTCACTCCTTGTTTTAAATTCAACGCTCGGCAGCCATTTTTCAGGCATTTGAGAAGAGAGCAAGCAGTCTGTCTCCGGGCTGCTGCACAACAATTAGAGCAATGTGGAGAAAGGGGGGCTTTTATTTTATTTTTATTTTTTGTTGGTATCCTTCCATTATGACTTCGCATTTCTTTATCTGACTAAGGCTATTCTATGTTCAATAATATATTGTATTTATTCATAAGCACATCAATATATCCTCCACGCTGTCTGTTCAGCTTTTAAGATGCGATATTTCTTTCAACAGAATGGGCGTTAAACCCAACAGAACAAGCCAGTGAGAAATCCGTTAATTTCAATGGCTTTTGAAGTTTGCGTTTCTGCGCTTGGATCTTTACATATAATACAACTGCAGCGACCTATGACACTGGAAAGCATTATTCTGGTTTGTTCTGGATGGAGTCTTTAGGAAACCACTGAACTTCCCCGATGAGTATGTCGTAATATTGATTTCTGAAAAAATCCACTGGGTTTTTCACCCAGTGTTACACACCTCATCGCTTCACTGGTAGCTAACGAGTTTAGCCGTATGATTCTGAAAAACCTACGGGGCCTTTCACCGTACTCTTAACACCTCGTTGCTTTATTTATTTATAACTTACCTACCTATAGTAAACTATGCATTGCATTCTTTACCGTAAATGACACTTGGAAATATCTTTGACAACTCTAAAATTTAGCTTGAGGCAATTACAGACTTTCGATAGAAACAGGCGTCCGTTTTACCTTTCAGTTGTAGGATCCTTAGTTGTCAGAGATCATTCCAGGCATCTCCCTCCGTCCGCTGGCTGCTAGTGTTTTCCTCTAAACAACCTTTTTCACCCGCGTCGGGGTCACTACTTGTTGTGGCAGAGTCATTCTTTGGCGGGGGCTCTAAGGCCCCCCCCCTGCCTCTACGCGTCCTTTTGTGAATGGGTCAGATTAACAGAGGAAGAATTCACAGCAACCATTGGTAAGGTTATAACAAATATGCTGATTTAATGGCAAAAGATACAATAACACAACATCACAAAGTAATCCGGATTACCCCGGCTCTTGTTCCTCCCGCCGGGAGATCTAACTTACTTGTCTTGTCAGCCGGAGGAAGAGAGAATGAACCAAAGGCAGAACAGGCTTACATGCCAAAAACAAACGGGAGGAGCTGTGGTATGCTCCTCCTTTTTAGTTTAACAAACACATCTGGCTCGTATTCCTGCAGCTTCCACACACACACACACATTCTTCAGACTTCCCTCTTGGCTCCCCTCCCCCATAGTCTCCTGTCCTGCATAACTGCCCCCCCCCCCTTTATGTTGTAGCAATTTTAGTCCTCACAATTATGAAAGAATAAAACAGAGAAATCAATATAAAACACAAGTACAGGTATCGTTTTGAGCAGTAATCCCATCTAGCTGCTGCTAGACCCACTTCTTCCCCAAACATCTTTAACGCAGACACATCTTTATCATTAACAGAAGTTAATTGTTCTTGTAGCCTAAAGGCTTCTGTGAACTTCCCTTCACCTCGGAGTCTGCTTTACTGGACTGAATACATTTATTGATAATTCAGAAGGACTATTGTCTCTCTTAACTGTGTGACTCAATTCTCAAGGCTTTTTATTGGTCTGCCTGTCATGCATCATTAACTACAAGAATGTAACTGCATTAAATCTGAGGATTCCCCTGTTACTTGCCCAGACTATTGATAATTAACAGAGAAACTCAAGGGGCCTCCTTCCATATCTGGAAATTGCAACAAGACTTTCTGCCATTCAAAGGTAACACTTCTTATATATCAGGTGATAAAATCTTCAATTCTCCACACTTGACATGCATTATATGCATTCTGGATTGCATCGATATTAGCTGGCTTTCCATTTTTGTATATTCTTTCTCCAGGTAGTTGGAAAAAGTTTTCCGTCCCATATGCCGTGTGCCGCCCGGACATGGTATCATGCTAACTAGCTCCCTGAAAGCGGGTGACTCCACTGTAGCAATAGCCTGCATGTGTTCTACAACATTATTTGCTGTAAAGTGTCTCTACTATAGGCTAATTTTATTATATGTACAGCACTTTGGCTCGACCAAAAATCGTTTATAAATGTGCTATATAAATAAAACTTGATTTGATTTGAACATACTGTGCAATGGCTTTATCGACTTTTCCCTGGCTAGCAGTCCCTTGGTTAAAATCCAGCCGCTGTTGCTTACGTAGGTGGAGGTGGAGTGGCGTCGGCTGAGTCTGGGTCTGTGCCGGTCTTAGTTACTAGCTTCGTCCCAGCATGTTGTTTTTGCAGATGTTTTAAGAGATTTGAATGACTGTTTTGGGCAGTAGATAGGATCTTTGACCCGCCAGGACACAACTTACATTTAGCAGAAACTTTCTTTTCTTTGTGCTCGACAAAAGTGAAATAGTGAGAATATCTGCAGGTGGAGAAACTAGACTTGAGCTCCGCCGCCGCCATGATAGTCTTGTTAATAAACAACACAAACACGCCCACAGCGCGTCTCCGCATGTGACACAGGAAGTATCTAAGTACATTTACTCAAGTACTGTACTTAAGTACAGTTCTCATTTCTGTTCGCCTGGCTGTTGACTATATAAAAAAACTAACGGAGTAACGCACCATGTAGTAACGGTAACTGAGTTACTGAATTTAAAAAGTAATGCGTTAGAGTACTAGTTACTGCCAAAAATAACGTTACTTACTTTGTAACGCGTTAGTCCCAACAGTGCTCTTTAGTAGCGTGCGCAACTAGATAGTCACAGAAAAACAGAACAAGAATGGACAACTCGACCCTCTGCTCACTCCTTTCCTGGTCCAGCCCACACATATGCTCCATCAAGAGGATGGTGCTACAGGCCGCAAGGCATTTCACTCAGAACTACAATAAGCACGTTAATGTTAATCTAACAGCTCCGGCGATCCACTAGCACCCCCCCGCGGTGGTTTTGAAATGCTCCCGATTTCTGAGGTCTCAAGGTTGGCAAGTATGCCGGCAAGTGTTTTTGTTACGTGTGACCTGGGCATTCTGATGAGAGTGATAGATGACAGTATGCCAGGAGGTTGCCGTTTTCAACGAGCGTTGGCTAGCAGAAGACGAATACAAGCCATGGCTAAGACGAGGGTCAAGCCCACGAGTAGCCTCCTGCAAAGTTTGCAAAAAATAACGATGGGAGAGTATGCGCTGACGACCCACATGAAAGGTACGCCGTAGTAGAGCATTTTAGATTAGGCTAACGTTGCATGTTACGCTTGTTTAAGCTAACGTTAGCAAGCTGAATAGCGAACTCGATGTGGGATAATAATAATTGCAGGGGTCTATCATTTCAGAGGAGCGTACCTATGTTATGTCAGTCGCCATCCTGTGGTGTTCAGAGGATGAAGTGGATGAAGCACTCACGGCATTTCGTGTTATAGTCACGAAATATAATCTATTGATTCGACACAGAGCGATTTTAAAAGCAATGTATTTCTACTGGTAGTATGTTTCGTGCCTAAACCAAATATGACTTGCTCTATGGAAATCAGTCACATTGACCCGAAGACACATTTTTGTTTGTATTACTGGTCTGGGGGAAACTTGCGAGTGTGTTTGTGTATTTTTGCGTTTGTGTACCGGGGAAACACTCACAAGAAACACCGACTGTTGTTATGCTTGCTGTGACGTTAAATTACTCTGTTCTCTGCTTGTAATTATGCCGTTACAAGCTTCAAAGTTGTATTTATCATCTGAATTTGCCGAAACAAGTTTAACATTCTGAAAGCCAATACTTTGTTTATTTGAAAACAGATGAAAACAAACTGTCTTTTATATAAAATTGAAGTAGTATACAAGTAAAACTACATTTTGCTTTAATCCCATGTAATTGTAGAATGAACACAGTCTTCCTTTGAAGATGTATAAGTCAGGTGTCTTGAGTAGTCAAAATTACCTAAAAATCATTGTACACATTTGTAAATATTATTTTCCACTTGTTACCATTGTGAGTCTATTTTTATGCAGCTCTGCATGATTTTGTGGCTACAATTCAGGCTAATACGCTACCAGAGGTGGAATAAGTACTCAGATCTTGTACTTGAGTAAAAGTACAAGTACTCAGATCTTGTACTTAGTAAAAGTAGAAGTACTCAGATCTTGTACTTGAGTAAAAGTACAAGTACCAGAGTGTAGGAATACTCTGTTACAGTAAAAGTCCTACATTCAAAATGTTCCTCAAGTAAAAGTAGAAAAGTGTTATCATCAAAATATAGTTGTGCAGATTGGTCCATCTCAGAATAATATACAGTGGGGCAAAAAAGTATTTAGTCAGCCACCAATTGTGCAAGTTCTCCCACTTAAAAAGATGAGAGGCCTGTAATTTTCATCCTAGGTACACTTCAACGATGAGAGACAGAATGGGGGGAAAGAATCCAGGAAATCACATTGTAGGATTTTTAATGAATTAATTGGTAAATTCCTCGGTAAAATAAGTGTTTGGTCACCTACAAACAAACAAGATTTCTGGCTCTCACAGACCTGTAACTTCTTCTTTAAAGGAAGGCTCCAGTCATTAGATAGTTTTTCAAACTTCAGTATTTAGTGAAACATTATGTTTAAACCATACCCTGAAGAAATCAGCGATATTCCCCAGTAAATAATGATTTTATAGCTCTTTTTTTATCAAAACCTGTATATTCCGTCAGGCAGCTGCCATTTTGGCCATTTTCAGTAGTCACATGATCCGAAAAACTAGGTCGTGACGTCATCTATGCGTTCACTTTGTAAACACACGACGAAAACATGGCGGAGTATTTGAGTTCGGACTCGTCAGCCGAGGAAGAAGTTTAGAAAAATAAAGTCCAGGCGGACTTACTTTGAATTATCACTATAGGCAGGGCTGCACATAACAGGTGCGCATGCGCACCTCCGCCAAAAAAAGAGCACCGTATCATTTGAAAAAAGGCGCATTTGCGTACCAACATTGAGAGAGAGAGAGGGAGAGTGAGAAGGGAAAAGAGAGAAAAGAGAAGAGAGAGAGAGAAATATATTTGCGAGTTGCATATGAACCTATGATATTAACTCAGGGCCGGCCCGTAGCACTGGCGTAATAGATGTTCGCCTAGGGCGCCAGATCTGTGGAGTCGCTGCGCTGACAGCTCTGGGAGGAAAAAAACATTTTTGACCGTTGGTGCTCATCCTAATTTTCGGCCTTGATGTAACGATATTCACAATTAAGTAAATGTAACACCCTTTTCACCCCGGTTACACGTTTCATTTGCCCTGTATGATGGGCGCTGTAAGTGATGAAAATGGGGGATGTTGGCTTATCTGGCGCCCGCAGCTCACAGCCAAAGTGCGAGTGAGCGTGGGAGAGAGGGAGGGTGCACCGGTACCGGCACTGTTGTTATTAGAATCTGGTGCTAGCTGCTCTAACGGATATAAGAAGAAGATGTTTCTACAATAATGTGGAGGGAGAGTCCTCTCCAGTCAGACTGAGGCTGATAACTACAGCTCAGTGAGGTAAAGGACTCTTGAGTGTTTAGATAGTTCACTTTAGTCTAAGTTCAAACGGTTTGGTCACAATTGATGTAAACACATATTTCCAAGGCACTCCTTTATAATTATTGGGATAAACAGGTTTGAAATCATTCCAATGTATACTATAGGACAGTAACCAAAAATATCCTTTAAAACTGGAGAGATTAAAAAAAATGCATAAATAAATAAATGTTAAGGTAAAATAAGATATGAATGAACAACATAAATAAAATAAGTTACATTCATTTCTTATTGGCTATGGTAGGCTATTGGTTATGTTCACATACTTATTTGATTACATCCACTTGTCTAAGATGACAACAGTGACTTTCGACCCAAACCCAGCTGTTGACTTGTGGATGCAAGCAGCTAATCGCAGACTCAACCAGAGAGAAAGTAGTAGGCCTACATCATCAGCTACCATGTCTGACAGAGAGGAAGACAGCGAGGAGAACAGTCAGGAGGGTAGTGATGACAGCTTGTAGGATTACTGGTCGTGCTAATGTTGTTTTGTGTTCACCTCTGCATGTGTGTTCTGTGTTCACCTCTGCATGTGTGTTCTGTGCCATGTGTCTGGCAAATAAAGTCAAGACCCCCTCAAAAGTTACAGTTTATTTCATTTTAAGGATGAGCACCAAGCAACATCTCCAGGTGCTCCTTTGAGAACCAGGGCAAAAAAGTTATGTGCACCCCTGACTATAGGTATTCATTCCATCCAAATACAACTGTAAAAAAAATAATAAACATACTCTGTTATCCTCTTACCGAAATTGCGTCATTTGCAGGAAACAACGTCTAAGGAACCTTAATATTTAATAAACTATGAATATTTGATATCCATATAACGGGAAAAAAACTAATTTAACTGATCTTTTTAATTTTTTTCTTCAAAAAAACCACACAATGCTAACAGTGAGCCTCTGAATTAGCCCAGAGCGAAAAATGCTAACCTATTACTGCACCGAAAATCACTCCTAGCTCCGTTATTACTTATCCTAGCTGCACATCCAACACATAGTTTATGATCGTAAAGACACAGAATCTAACGGTGCTCACCTCAACATTGAAAGATACAAACTCGCGACGTTATCAACAAAAACGTACATCAAAACAAGTGGTGCTAGGTATTAACATGCACTAGGCTAACATGACTTACCTTGGTCTTTGTCTGATCTTCAATGGCATTACAACGATAAAAACGATGATGTAGTTAATCCATAGGTTAATATCCAATGTGACTGTGTCCCCTTTGAAATGTTCTGATCTATAAGCAATACAACTGCAATTCCGTTATCTGCTGTCCGCTCTGTGCTCCGTGCGCTCTGTGTCCTGCAATTCCTACTTCCTTACGTAGTAAACAATAAGTAAAGTCTGCTGAGTAATGTGCTTACGCTGGCTGGCATTGGCAGTGCACTGCATCCCCATTAAGTAATGGTTGATTAATAAATCCCATTTTATGTTTCATCATACTCTCAGAGAGTAGTCATCCGGAAACTTGAAATGTTCGCTGCCTGTGGATCTTTCGGTTCGGGCCGAGCACATTTCGCTAGCCACTACCTCCGAACGTACTTCCTACGCTTACCCGTTGGCAATAGATGGAACCGAGTATTCCGTGGATTGTTCCTCTCCGAATTGTGGCAATGTTTCGCGATACAATGAGGCATATTTCTATAGAATTGAGAGAGTAACTAGAGTAAACAACATGAACAAAGCACATCCGTCAATTTGTCCTCGACACCAAACGCATAGTTCACGTCACTTCCGGTAAAATAAGTCATGTGACTCGTCAAAATAGCGCCGCCCACAGGGTTGATGTTATTTCGGTAATTAATCAGCTTAAAATCACTGATAACGTCATCGGATTAAATTTTTTTTTTAAAAAGACTGGCAGAGACTGGTCTGTTTTATCGGATGATAATTATTTAAACATGCGTGTCATGAGCATTCCCTCTCTTTAAGAGCCTCCTCTGTCCTCCACTCACCTGTTTGAACTCGTTATCAGTATAAAAGACACCTGTCCACAACCTCAAACAGTCACACTCCAAACTCCACTAAAGACCAAAGAGCTGTCAAAGGACACCAGAAACAAAATTGTAGACCTGCACCAGGCTGGGAAGACTGAATTTGCAATAGGTAAGCAGCTTGGTGTGAAGAAATCAACTGTGGGAGCAATTATTAGAAAATGGAAGACATACAAGACCACTGATAATCTCCCTCGATCTGGGGCTCCACGCAAGATCTCACCCCGTGGGGTCAAAATGATCACAAGAACGGTGAGCAAAAATCCCAGAACCAGACGGGGGGACCTAGTCAATGACCTGCAGAGAGCTGGGACCAAAGTAACAAAGGCTACCATCAGTAACACACTACGCCGCCAGGGACTCAAATCCTGCAGTGCCAGACGTGTCCCCCTGCTTAAGCCAGTACATGTCCAGGCCCGTCTGAAGTTTGCTCGAGAGCATTTAGATGATCCAGAAGAGGATTGGGAGAATGTCATATGGTCAGATGAAACCAAAATAGAACTTTTTGGTAAAAACTCAACTAGACGTGTTTGGAGGAGAAAGAATGCTGAGTTGCATCCAAAGAACACCATACCTACTGTGAAACATGGGGGTGGAAACATCATGCTTTGGGGCTGTTTTTCTGCAAAGGGACCAGGACGACTGATCCGTGTAAAGGAAAGAATGAATGGGGCCATGTATCGTGAGATTTTGAGTGACAACCTCCTTCCATCAGCAAGGGCATTGAAGATGAAACGTGGCTGGGTCTTTCAGCATGACAATGATCCCAAACACACCGCCCGGGCAACGAAGGAGTGGCTTCGTAAGAAGCATTTCAAGGTCCTGGGATCTCAACCCCATAGAAAATCTTTGGAGGGAGTTGAAAGTCCGTGTTGCCCAGCGACAGCCCCAAAACATCACTGCTCTAGAGGAGATCTGCATGGAGGAATGGGCCAAAATACCAGCAACAGTGTGTGAAAACCTTGTGAAGACTTACAGAAAACATTTGACCTCTGTCATTGCCAACAAAGGGTATATAACAAAGTATTCAGATGAACTTTTGTTATTGACCAAATACTTATTTTCCACCATAATTTGCAAATAAATTCTTTAAAAATCAGACAATGTGATTTTCTGGATTTGTTTTTTCTCATTTTGTCTCTCATAGTTGAGGTATACCTAGGATGAAAATTACAGGCCTCTCATCTTTTTAAGTGGGAGAACTTTCACAATTGGTGGCTGACTAAATACTTATTTGCCCCACTGTATATGATATGTTGTATAATGATTGATCTTTAAAGTGTTCTCAAAGCTGGTAAAGGTACAGCTAGTTTGAATGACTTTGTATACTGCAGGGTAGCTTGTGGATTTACTCCAGGTGGAACTAAAGTCTGATTTAACACTTGATTATATTTCACATCATTCATCCAGATCTGTCAAGTAACTGAAGGTATTAAATACATGTAGTGGAGTAAAAGTACACCATTTACCTCTGACTTGTGTTTACTGCCAACCTAAAAGTACCTCAAAAATAGTAATCAATAATGTATTGAAAAGTAATTTGGCTAATTGTTTTATATTGGCTCAGCCAGGTTATATGGGATGCCCAGTCTACGTACAGATGGGTCACTCATTTTGAAATATTAAACTTAGTTTTCTTTTCTTTAATTGTTCATCCTCATTTAGAATGCTATCACAAAACACACAGTTGGTTGTTTATAGCATAAAGAACATCTGATTTAATGTGAGGTAGGGAAATAATCATTTGCGTATAAGTATGTGTATATAAATATGTAATTTACAACAGCTGTAAGATGCTTGAAAATGCACCTTGAAAATGCTTGAATTTGACTTTGGAAAAGGTGTAAGAACCCTGAATATCAATAACTGCCATTTAGCAAAGCTGAATGTCTCAGGGTTCTTACGGCCATTAAAAACCCGGAAAAATCATGGAAATTCAAAAAGCTAATTCCAGGCCCTGGAAAAGTTATGGAAAACAATATTTTTCCCAAAGTTTTGGAAAAGTCATGGAAATGTAACTAAAGTTGCATCAAATATAATTTATATTTTATCCATCTAATAAATACTGTATCGTATAGTACTGAAACGTAAAATGGCATTTAACTGACGAGGCATTTTGCTGGTGAGAGATTTTAGTTGCTTTAGCGTGTAGAAGCTAGTAAGCCTATTTGATTTGTTTTAGATAGGCACAACATGTTTCATATGCAGACCTTATTTTCCTGTTTCATGTTAAAATAAACAATTTTCAGTGGTACCACTGAGAGAGTAATTTTTTGGTCATGGACAATTAGGTAAAGTTCATGGAGAAGTCATGGAAAATCATTGGTGAAAAAGTGTATGAACCCTGATGTCTACATATTCATTTATGTTACTACTATATGGTCCTGAAACCCAGAAATAACTAACCATTTGACCACTTCCGGTTGCTTCGTCTCCAAGTCAGAGGTTTTTGTGGTTAGAAGCCTGAAATAAGGTCTGTGGTTAACACAAGTTGCAGAGTTGTTCATGTTTTGTTTTCCGATATAAAATACGTCATTGGTATTTATGTTCAGCCATGCAACCGTGAACTACTAGCTTAGCATTAGCTTTTAAATTCGGGCAATTGTATTTAGGCTTAAGAGTCACAAAGTGGTGTTAATATGTGGAAATTATCCTGCTAAAAGGTTGAATGTGTGAGTGCCACAGATCTTATTTTCTGCAAAATACAAAGGGGAAAACCCATTGCTTTTGTAGAGGGACCCCCTGGTGATGCTACATTCTGGGTCAGCCTACAAAACATTGATCATCACTGCACAATTCTATACGCATTGTTTTATTCCACTGTACAGTATTTAGTTTTACATTTCTAGATTTCATTTTTTATTTATCTGAATTTATTTGAACTTTAGGGTCCCCTGCACCCTTCTCTTGCACTATTTTATTTCTATTTCTTCTTGCACTAGCTTTATTTCTCGGTATGTTGCACTGTAAGAGACTTAAGATTTGTATTGCCAAAACTACAGTTCAGCTGTTACAGTATACATTTCACTATAAAGTATTTGAGCCTCAATCTTGAATGTTGTCCCTATATCTAAAAAACGTGTTAGTTAAGCGTGTGTATGTGTGTAGAGAATAGGTCACGGCGACAAGAACCACGCGGATCAGGACCGATCCCCGATCTTCGTGCAGTTCATCGACTGCGTGTGGCAGATGACTAAACAGGTATGTATCTGAATCATCACGCTGCATATTATCGTGTGGGAATGTACCCTTAAAGGCATTTCTATCATCCGTCACATGGGTGCTATAATAGTCTAATTTAAACCAAGATGAGAGGCTTTTCCATATTTATAGCTAGAGCCGGCAGTTGGGGTTTAATTAGATGAAATTGCCACAAACAGCCTCCTGAAAAGACACCGCTGCACTCTTTAAATCATGGAAGCAGAGTAGAATGTCTGGTGAGCAGAACTCGTGGGAGTCTTATTTTGCTATTTTGGTTTATGTAAGTGCAGCAGCTCAAAGTGCAAAAAGGCGGATTATAAATATATATATTGGAGGTTGTGGTGGTTAATAAACACAGCAGAGAGACTGCACATTTGTAGTTTTATGTGTGTCCTGCTGCCTTTGGAAACATGCTGGGATTTAATGAGCTGAAGGAGAGGTTTTTAATTTCAAATCAAGCAGCTGTGGACAACTCGTACTGGGAGAGTCAGTAGACTGTAGTGAGCTACATTTCCCTACATGTTCCCTGTTACTGTCCTTTGTCGCTGTTTCTAACCTTTTTTAGCATGTTTTACACATTTTAAGGTGTACTGGGGTGCTTTAAAAGGTGCCTCTAAATACATGTTATTATTATTGATTTTCTTTATTACATAGCTTTTTTAATTAATATATCTATTAATTCATTTTTATTTATATTAAGGATTAGCAGATGTTCCTGCTTGAACTGATTCAAACAAATCTACTGGATCTGAGGTTTGATTAACATAGTTTGTCTGAATCTTAGCATTTTTAATCCTGACGTGTGAGCCTCATTATCAACCAAAATATATTTGTTCTGCCTCGTCTGAACAATCCTCCCACATTTTCACGCCTTCCTCTCACCTGAACATGGTGCTCGCTGCAGGAGAACACAGGTTGCTGCTCTGCGTGTGCTGTTAATTGCACCGCAACAAAAAAAAGGACCCTGAGTAGGCGCATTTTATCACTTCATGGCGGTGCTATTCACAGTATAACAAAAACAAGGAATTTATCTTAAAGACCAATCCTACAATCTGCTGAGATGAGGAGGCTGAATTTTCTCTCCTCTCAGTTTCCTACAGCCTTTGAGTTCAATGAGCGCCTCCTGCTGACCATCCTGGATAATCTCTACAGCTGCTGCTTCGGGACTTTCCTCTACAACTGTGAGAGTGCACGAGACCAGCACGTAAGACTTTAACACTCCCGCCCCTCCCTAAAGCTGACTTTAACTTGCAGAGGATTATTTCTAAATGTCTCTCTTTCTCTTCTCTCTGTCCAGGAGGTGAGGCTGAAGACGGTGTCTCTGTGGTCTCTGGTCAACAGTAAGACGGAGATGTCAGAGATGTATTTAAACCCCTTCTACACCCCCGAGTCCGGCAGGGTCCTCTACCCCGTCGCCAGCATGCGCCACCTAGAGCTGTGGGTAACGTACTACATCCGCTGGAACCCCCGCATCCGACAACAGGTAGGAGGGCCTCTGTGTGTTATATTTTACTATGATCTGCACTAGGCCCCAGACCAATTTTGATTTGTATCAGTTTTAAAGGGGTTTGTTTGATACTGTATCTATGGCAGTAATTATCTCTTCTTTGTGAAACTAATTGATCAGAACAAGGGCATGCAGTAGGTGACTACTAGACAACTTTGTAATGTTGTGTCATTATTCCATAACTAAAAGGAATAGACAATTGAGAAGGCATCACCATTTTTATAGCCACTGTATGAAAAGAATAGTTTAAATCAGGGGTTCTCAAAGTTTTGATGAGTGAGGGCCAATTTAGGTACCCAATATTGGATTGAGGGCCGCCCAAGAAAAAACGGAACACAAAATAATTCCAAAACAAATCCTTTCTTTATTGTACTAACCAATTACCGCAACTCGCGAGATGCCTAGTTGCCATGCAAACTTTCCACAAGCTGTCATTCATAATTTAGGAATGACAACCCAGGGGGCGCATTTTTACCATTCTTAACCCTCTGGAGTCTAAGGGTATTTTCTCGATTTTTAGATGTTTTCTTAAATCACCTTTTAAATGTATTTCTTCTAACATGGCACCCCATGTGTTAAATATCAAAATCTCTGGTCTTGCTATATATGCATATTGCTCACCTTAGAGCACTGTTTGATGAGATAAGTAGCTCAAAAGCTTAAAATGTGAAATCTGATTTTTGGAAAATCTTCAAAACACAAATTTACTCATGTGATCGAATTGTTTTGGTGTTTTAGATTTGGTTACCAAAGTCCTAGGATCACAAAAGCAGTGAAATATTTGAATTACACTGTATATAAATGTGTTATTCATGTCTAAAATGAAAAACATTAAATTCAAATTTTGAGTGAAATAGGTGTTTATCACTCTACTTTCACCACAGCAGGGACTGAGATACATCAGGACTGAATAATGACTTCATATTACATACCAAGGTTCATGTGATGTGTACAAATACAAATTGAGCATTCAACCTTTTTTTTCAACCAACAATTTATTATAAATATGTTTTTTTCAACCAACTATTTATATAAATATAGGAAACAGGAAAATCTCACTATTTACAATATTGAACATCAGAACTTTCAACCAACTATTCATTATAAATGTCAAGACAGTGTCAAGGTCTTTGTCTGTCTTCCAAGACAGTGGGTCTGGCTGCTGTGAAGATGGGGGTGATGGTGCATGGGCTGCTGTGTAGGTGGGGTGTACAAGTGCTATACGAGAACTCCACGAGACCTCCTTGCTGGCTGGGTTGTAGGTGATGGCTGTGGTGGAGCCTTTGTGCTGAGGTGTATCTTGACCTGGTGGCAGCCGCAGATGGAGGCAGCTGTAGTGATGATGGTTTGCTGGTCCTTGGTGGTGATGGCTCTGGTGAAGGCCCTTGAGCCACAGTAGATCTTGACCTGGGGGCCGGCACAGATGGATGTTGTGGCTACTGGATAAACGCCGCCTGTGTAGGACAATAATTACAACTAATTGCATTTAAATAAAGTTCAAGTAAAATGTTGCTCAAGCACAAATAACAATGCACACATAAAAATAAAGTTTGGGAGGTTACAGAAGGAGTCTCTCTCGATCTCTCTCTCACACACACACACACACACACACACACACACACACACACACACACACACACACACACACACACACACACACACACACACACACACACACACACACACACACACAGGTATTTCCAGTTACTTTACATTCAGTATAAAATCACAGACACGCATACATAGGCTACATCTGATTACAAAGTCTCATCTGTACAGGACGGTAAAATAATAACAGGCACACATATAAATAAATCTATGACAAAGTCTCATCTGTACAGAACAGTATGATAAAATAATCGATGGCAAAAACATGTCACTGTAAATGTCTCCGTTGTGGGACGAATAAATTATTAATTTAATCATCTACACATGTAATCTCACTTTTACACACCAAAATAACGTTAACACAGAGTAAACGTTTGCTAATGGAGTCTATTTTGTCCCAATAAAAAGTTCATGACTATCGATAAAAAATATATATCAATAAACCTATTGTTCATTTTTGCGGTATTCCCCACACATTGCCAGTACACTATTACTGTAATATTTACACCTACCCATGTCCAAATGGATCCTTGTTGTTGTCTTTGTATTCTTCTTCTTCTTCAGAAGAGTGGAAGACTTCAGGTTCTGAGGCTCTATCTTCACTGCTGCTAGCGAAAAAATTCTCTAGCGAAGTCGGTTTTAGACATTTTCTCTGTCTCTCTCTCTCTCCCCTCACAGACGTAAACTGATGGGAGACACGTGGTTTATGTTTTGTTTACTTGGTGGGTAGGTCCTTAGTGATTTCTCGATGTCCATTGGTCATTTCAGATCATGATGGCTGCCGGCCGAGATTTCCTTGACGGACACACAAATCCACCAATCCCACACAGTGTAAAGTCAAGCTGCTTTGAGCGGCCATATTGGCTGCTGTGCCCTGGTTACAGTCTCACAGGAGATACCGCTGGAAAGCTACTCATTCTAATTCTTACTAGATACAACCATGGAGGATTAAAATATAACGCATGCATTTCAGCGTGTCACATTAACTATCGCGGGCCGCCAGAAACATTTCCGAGGGCCGCCATTGGCCCGCAGGCCGCACTTTGAGAACCCCTGGTTTAAATGATTGGAGAAAAAAGTTCCAATGGTATGGGACATTTCTATTTTTATTGAGACTTGAACAAATATATTTATTTTATTTAGTATAGGTTTTCCCAAGGATATTTATAGACAACCAGGCTGTGCTAAAATGGCATTTCATGTTTTGTTGTTGACATTTAACAACCCTTTTTTCGTAACTGTCCATTGCGTTGTAATCCCTATATACCAGGCATGGGCAAACTAAGGCCCACGGGCCATATACGGCCCGTTGGGCTTTTGAATCCGGCCCCGCCGAATATTGGTACAAAATTGTCCAAATTATAGTAACCGCATTCATTTTGCCTTTTTCCTGCAATACCCGGCATTTCAGTTGATCCCACTAGATGGCGCACTCTAGACACAATTGACCTTTGCTGGAGTCTGGTCTATTCTCTGGCCCCACTCCGCAACCCGGCAAGATCAGAGAACCAAATATTTCACGCTTACATTGGAGGGGGCGAGATTAAACTGAGCAATAACAGTTCATGGCGAGTACGGCGAATACAAGTTGTAACAAGCAGTAGCGCTGAGCAAAGTGACTAGAACGCAACCACACACTTATAAAAAACACTTATATAAAGTAAGGCAACACTAACCAGGCTTAGTGTGATTCTGTTTATTTGACCTTACTTTAATAACCATCCGTTCACTGTTATTGACCATTGTGAAAAGGCAGACGTTTTCCTGTTGTTTTGTATTATTGCAGCTATCGGATGGAATCAATACATGGGCTACATGTGGCCATCACAAGTAAAATCATAATGAAAAATACGCCGGTAAAATATGCGTGTAAAAAACGGCTTATGCCACAATATGATAGTAACAAGTAGTCAAGATAGTAGTCTGATTAGCACTGTAGAATGCCAGAGAAACTTTCATAACAGCGTTGTGATGCCAAACAGCTTTCAAACTAAAACACATTCACTTATGGGGGATATTTATCAGCTGCTTGTGACAGTCAGACAATGAAAACTTTACAGCGGCCGCTGCCGCGAGTTAACGGGAGAGTAACTCCGGTAGACGAGCAGCACTGCAGCGGGCAGTAATGCAGCTGAACCACATTAATAAACAATGCACCACGGCACTCTGGAGAAAGGTATAAGGTTGGAGAAGTAGTTCTTTAATTTAATCTGGCTTCGTATAATTAAAAACTACCAGACGCGGTCTGGTGGTCTCTATTGATGTTGTTGAGAGCGGTGTTGCGGAGAAAATCAGCGACGTAAAACGTTGTGTGGGTCATAAGAAGGCACGTAAACGGTTACGTCATGATGTAAACGATGACGTAATGACGCAATAATTCACCTCTGAACCTGCATCTGTAACAATGAGTGGACCAAAGAAAAGAAAAGTCAACATTGAGTGCCGAGTGTATAATGAGGAGTGGACAGCTAAATATTTTTTCACCGATCTGCTACTGGCCCGGCCCGTCTGGCAAATTTTAAAACTCACAGTGGCCCCTGAGCCAAGAAGTTTGCCCACCCCTGCTATATACCCAGGGACGGACTGGGGGGGATTAATTGACTGACAGGCCCACTTATGGCGCATTTCCACTGCAGCGGGTAGCCCCGTATGAGCGTCCTTAATCGTCCTCAAGCGGCCAGGCCAGTTTTTGGTGGCCTTTCCATATAGCGTAGCACCGGCTAGCGGGTACTTTTTCCGGCCCCATAAAATCGTGGTTCTATCAGGCCAGGGCCAGGGCTGAACTAGTGACGTCAACACTCTCGACTGCTGATTGGTCAGAGAGAATCGTCACAAGATCGTGCGCGAGATCATCCCTAGCGTCGCATATATATCTAGAAGCAAGCTTGCAGCATTTTTATACACAGCATTTTTGTAAACGGAGGAGCTACAAAAATGGCAACGTCAAAGAAAAGCACACCGTGGTCGACCGAGGAGGTGACGACGTTCCTACATCTCATTGGGGATGATCAAATCCAGCGGGAGCTCGACGGAACAACTTTGAAATGTGAAAGTGTTCCAGGATGTCTCTGCACAGATGCCCCGCCTACACTGCGTTGCTACCCCAGGTCCTAAACTGTAATGGAAATGCACCACGGCCTGGGACGGCCAGCGAGGCAGCCCGAGGCCTGAGCGAGGACGCTTAGAGACGCTTAAACGGGGCTACCCCGCTGCAGTGGAAATGTGCCATTAATGCGCGGCATGTATCGGCCGGCCAGCGACGAAAGTATGTTACTTAACAAAAAACCCTATGCATTTTATGTTATTTTGGACCATTATTCATATAGTAATCACATTACCTGAGCCCTTGAGTTGCCTGGAGTAAAATAGTTAAAGCATATATTTAGTGATTTTAATGTTAACAGATCATTGATGCAATAATATTTGGACCCAATATGCCTGACTTGACACATGGAATAAAACATGGGCGTAGGAAGCATCCTCAATGTGGGTGAGACCAATTAACAGGGGGTGTGGGGCAGGTGGTGGACCTGGGGGGGTCAGGGCAGGGGGCATGCTCCCCCAGGAAGATTTTTTTTTTAAATGTTGAAGTTAAATGCATTAATCTGGTGCACTTTGAGAGCAAAATTAGTGACTAAATCTATGGATACATCTCTCAACACCCATATGAAACAGAACTGTAAACAGATTTACTTTTCAACATTTATTTGAACAGCAAGTGGAGGCAAAAGTGACTGCACCCAAAACAATAAACCTGCTAGCTAACTAGCCTAAACTCAGTAACAGAATGTGGGCAACACGTTCTTCTCCACAGCCGCACGATCTCTGAGTCAGACGTCACTTCCCCCTTTTCTATCCTACGGGTACAGCCACTCCCCCTGAACCCTGTTTCCCTGCCAAAAGGCGCATTTGCGCACCAACATTGAGAGAGAGAGAGATATTTGCGAGTTGCATATGAACTGGTAAGATAGCAGGGTTTCCCACACATAGACTTTACCTGGGCGGGCCACCCAGGTATATTAACGGCCGCCAAAGTATAATTCGTAAGCCGTTTAGGTTTGATTTTTTTAATCCGTCCGCGAGCACGACGGCATCTGTCGATCCCTCGCTCTACCCCCTCGCTATCGTGTGAAGGGTCTGCTTTATGCACTCCGCACAGTAACCCTGCTGCGAGGCTCCGGTGAACAGTCCATGAGCGTGCTCACTAGCGCAACTTCCCCCCCCCCCCCCCCCCCCCGTTTATAAAGTCAAGTACCCCTCAAAAGGTCCGGTTTATTTCATTTTTAAGGATGCGCACCAAGCAACATCTCCAGGTGCTCCTTTGAGAACCAGGGCAAAAAGGTTGTGTGCACCCCTGATCATAAGTATCAATCAATCAACAACTTTATTAATCCCGTAAGGGTCAATTGGTTATGAGCAGCTTATGTCAGGATGTATTTATTATCTGTAGCATAAGTCCAAAAGTCAAAAATCTATTTCCAAAGATGGATGCAATCTTTTACATAATTCACAACATATTTATATCACCAAAATATTCAACTATAACTCAATATTTGTTGGTGTTCAGCTTTTAAAAAAGCGCATTTTCATGAAGTATGTACTATTTTGCAAGGGAGACACAAACTGACAGGTTATTTATTAAATCAAATTGATGAATTCCTCATGTATTCTGATGGTGAACTTCATTCAAATCAGGGGTTTTGTTGGTTTTAAAACTATTTTTAGTGTGATTATGTTATAAATGATGACCCATATGTGAAGCTTTAATCGCAAACCTCAACATGGCTTCAATGCATTTTCTTTTTTTAAAGCATCTTTCTGTGACGCCTTAGTAAAGTGTGTGTTGTGTGTGTGTATGTGTGTTGCAGCAGCAGAGCCCGGTGGAGCAGCGCTACAAGGAGCTGCTGGCGCTCAGAGACGAGTACTTGAAGAAGCTGGAGGAGCTGCAGCTGTCCGACTCCTCCCCTTCCTCCCGTCTGGCTAACACCCCCAACTCCTCCTCCTCCACCTCCTCCACACCACCACAGCAATACACACAACTACAAACTCCCCTCTGAGGGCTGGAGACACACACACACACACACACACACACACACACACACACACACACACACTCAGATCTACTTATTGACTTGCACTTATGTCCTCTGATTCCTGTCAGTCTCACATACAGGGAACTAATACGTAAAACAAAGAATGCTTACAAGAGTTTAGATTTTATGGGTTATTCTAACATGTGAGGGTGATTTATGCAATATGTCACAGTACAGCCTTGTCACAAGATGTTTTGTACACACACACACACACACACACACACACACACACTCACCACACAGGGAAGCCTTAAAGACATTCAGTGGCTTTCAGTCCAAGGGCTTTTTACACACAGGGCACATAGTGGATGTGTATAGGCGTTCATTTATTCTCTTCTATAGATAGATCCCTTTAGCTTTCATTTGTTATGCTAGGCTAACCGTGGAGTCTCTCATGCACAGCTCAAGTCAAATTAGTGTTGTTTTTTACATTTTAACTCAAAGTGTGATTATCAATTTAACTTTTTCACAAGATCTTGAACTGCCAACTCCACTCCCCGATGAAAATCCCTGAGATGCACCTCAGATTATTTTTGTCAAGCGTAAGAATAGATTGTTTAAATAATATGAGGTAAACAGAAAAAAAGTTATGAAAAAGGGAGACAATACATTTCTTGGAAACACATTTCACAGTGCGCACAAAGCGAGGTTACACTTTTGTCCCGCCTACGTCCCGCTACACAAGCGTTAGTGTCCTGTGTGAACAAAGCGAAATGCTAATCAAGTTTCTCACACTACTTCCTGCTGCACTGCACCACTCCCTTTGCTTTGAGGAAGTGTTAAGAACGGCTGTATATATCAAGCATTTCAGATTTGGGTGGTTGATGTGGAATTAGTTGCTTATCGACTGACGATGAAAGCTAGCATTGTCACGTTTGGTTAGCCACTGCTAACAGCTAAGCTCGCCTAAGCAGTATTGTTCAGCACTTCCTAAGCTAGAGAGCAAAATTACTTCTAGTCAACTAAAGAGTTTGGCTAGAATCAATCAGTAATATGCTTTAATAAATGCAACTTTGGAAATATTTTCATATGCTCAAGATGATCTTGGGACATGAAGTGGTGCTGGCCCCTGATCCTGGATCCCCTCTAGGGACATGAAGTGGTGCTGGCCCCTGATCCTGGATCCCCTCTTGTGCTTCTGTTCTCAGATCCTGAATGAAAGTCAGCCATGGTCCATGATAGCCTTACCATGCCAAGATGTTTGAAACCAGCCCCAGTTATAGGGACAGGGGGCAGAAATTAACCAGTTACTCTCACTCCCCCCCTTTACTTTTCTTTTTTTTTGTAAACCTGAGTGATTCTAGATATTCTATCCACAACAAAAGTCTCATATGAAACTTAATCTCATAGAACGTGTGCCTTTTGGACAGGTGTTGATATATCCCCTCCTTGTTTCATGTGGGTCAGTTTTTACATTAGAAAGGGAAGTTTAAGTCAGAATTAAGGGTTTATTCTCCATTTGCCAGTTA
Source organism: Gymnodraco acuticeps (assembly GCF_902827175.1). Lineage (NCBI taxonomy): Eukaryota > Metazoa > Chordata > Actinopteri > Perciformes > Bathydraconidae > Gymnodraco > Gymnodraco acuticeps. The sequence continues at coordinate 103,338 of NW_022990741.1, read as the reverse complement.
TCTGATTAATTTAGGTAACTGTCATTGGATGGACTTGTTTACAACTGCTTGCTTGGTTGTCTCTCTGCTCATGTTTTTGTCCAATTGGAATCCAGCTTTGAGTAGCAAAGCAAATACTGTTTATCTGAAGATATTAGTTGGAAATTTGTGCAAAACGGGTTATCAAAACCTAACAAAGATGGCGAAAGCTAAAACAAAATAAAAATTGGGGAAATTATCCTTGATTTTAAATGGAAAGTAACATACAAATGTAATAGTAAGAGATAAAAATGTCTTTCACATGGAGAATTTAATGGTAGTCAAAAAATTAAAAAAATACATTAATCGATCGATAGGAATGATAATATAGATATTGATGAAATATTTAAATAATAGGGTTTTAGGTTTAAATTAAATCAGTCAAAGTTTAGAGATTTATTTTTTTAATCAAAGTATTCTTTAAAAATAAGGTTAGTGATATCTCATATTTTTGATATTTTTTGCAAAAAAAAGATATATACTGAAATTATTGACTAATGACTTATTCTGACCTGATAGATCATTATGGACTTACCTAGAGTATTTCCATTTATTTATACTATTTTAGTTCCTGATTGGAATGGGCTTCCATTAAATTCCCCATTAGAACACATGAGAACCAACCTGTGTGTGTGTGTGTGTGTGTGTGTGTGTGGTGTGTGTGTGTGTGTGTGTGTGTGTGTGTGTGTGTGTGTGTGTGTGTGTGTGTGTGTGTGTGTGTGTGTGTGTGTGTGTGTGTGTGTGTGTGTGTGTGTGTGTGTGTGTGTGTGTGTGTGTGTGTGTGTGTGTGTGTGTGTGTGTGTGTGTGTGTGTGTGTGTGTGTGTGTGTGTGTGTGTGTGTGGTGTGTGTGTGTGTGTGTGTGTGGGAATTGTTTGATATGAGGATTTTGCTGCTAACTCTAAGGGCTCCCATTTTGGTTTGTTAAAAATAATGTATGTATCAATCAGTCCGTCATGATGACTAGACTGTTTTTTACAATGTTAAGTAGAACTCAGTCTCCCAACATTGGCCCCTAATAAATACCACAGGCTTGATTTCTGGAGTACTGTCAATAGAGGATTTAAGTGTGATAATTTCTATGGCCAGCACATTGCGATCCCTTCGAGAGGGAAAAAAAAGAAAACTTGTCCAAAGCGGATGTGTTCTTTCGCTGATGCCAGCTGTGGTGTCGGTTACATAAAATGAGAATAAAACCAAGTAAAAGGAGCTGCATTTATACCAAATCAGGCATGACGGTGATTGGCGCAGTCCTATCGCGGTGTAGGATTGGCACTTTGTCGATTTGAGTGACATTCATTGGCTGAAGGCCCATCTGTAACCAATGGCGCGTTGATCACCGGTTATGCGATCGGCCACCGAAGTCTGTCATTGGGTTTTCCAAAAGGTGATTCCAGTTTTACGGAATCCCCTATGGCCTTCCACCAAAACCAACTACCAAGATTGAAATGAATGGGAGAACCTTTTTATTTTCACCGCACTGATTTGTTGTGAATTCGACTTTAATATTTGTTCAAAGTAATGCAGGGTAGACAAACCTGGAAATCTACTTGGACCACCACTGTCGATCATGTCCACCTGACACCATACTTGTATCATTTCATTAAAACCTCTTTCCCAAATGAATATAATGCTAGGGGTCGAACGCTGGGGATTATGTTGCTTACCAAATCGCTTTTTTTGGACTTTTTGTATCCTCCACTTTGTGGGATGAAGAAGAATGGAGCTTTTTACCCCCATTATATTTTCTCTATGGTCACATTGGACTCCTTGAAATAAAACGCCTTCCTGTTGAGAGATCAATTTGAGTTACGAAGGCTCACACCCCAATATATTTACCCCTTGGTTGTTAGGACGTCGGAAGCAACAAATAATTGAGATGATGCATTGTGTGACAATTGTGAATGAGGTGCAATAAGTCATTTTGGGAAGTGTGTCATGTCATGTCCAGATTTGTGCCTTGATTCTTATGTGAATCGCCTCGTCTGAGAGAACCTACTTCAGCTGTCCTGGGTCATGTTTGAGATTGACTGCTCTGTAGCTCAGGGTTCTAAAGGAGGAAAGCTCTGCATCCTTTGCTCTTGGGATGCCATGCTGTTGTTTATGGGTCTGTGCCAGTTTGAAGCGGGAGGAAATGGGCGTTTACTGCCGGCATTCCGCGAGTAAGTACAGAGTTTAGGACAGGGCCGTTTGCCAAGGTACCTAACGCTGAGTTTAAGGAACTCCCGGATCCCCTTTAAGTCCTATGTGACTCCTTAACAGATTGCACGGTAGCAAAATTAAACTCAAAATTATGGTAAAAAAAACGTATAGCCAACGGCCATATATAAATAACAGCAGCGACTTCTATTGGTACAGAGATGCACTAGGTCCAAGAATCATGCACTGATCTTAGATGCATTTTTGAACAATTTAAGTCCCCTCTGGCTTTCTGTTCCATCTTTCAGTATTGATGTTCAGAACAGCTAAAAACTCTTGATTTTCTAACAAGGTTGGACAACACTTTGGTTGAACTAGAGCTGAAGTCAATTAGTCCTTTTTCCTCCGAAGGTTCCGAACTGATGACAGAAGAAAAAGTAGAAGAATTTAATTGTTGGCCAATATGAGAGCTGGTTAAAATGTTCTATATGCTTAGGAAAGTTGCTTTGATGCTTCAATGGCATCCTGCAATTATTTGTCAGCAACACTTATAGCACCATGGCAGATCAACGTCAATAACATCTGTCGTTGCGTAACTACGTTGCCAAATGGGTCAGATTTCTCAAGCCGCATTATTTTTAAGAATCCATACCTTCCAGATATTGGCCACTGGATCTCGTAGTTTCACGAAAGAATAGGACTTTGGCTACCAGCTAGTATTCAAATCTCAAACATGACTCTTTTCTATGTCTGGGTGGGTTACAGAGTGCAACCTGATCCCTATGTTCACAGGGAGGTGAAATAACATAGGGTTTACCAAATGGATACTTTTGACAAGGGGTTGATGTCCTGTATGAAATTCAGGATCTCATTGAGGGTAATAGGTCAAAAAACAGAAGAAGTCACAGCAACATAAAAAGTGTGCATTGGTTCGGTGGTTGTGTTTTTAGGGAAAAACAGATAAAATCTATTTTTATTATTTTTTACTTTGTACAAGCACCATGATGTAATTACCTCAATCAAAACCTATTTTACTGTCTAAAGTTCTATTGTTGTAAAATACAATTATTTTATGTAGTGTAAAATCTTACAGTTTTATAAAAAAGGAAAGTAATGTTGGTTCAGAAATTGTTGGTATAAATTGTGGATTTCTGCTCCATTGGTTAAGTTGGTATGTTTTATTTTTGAGGGCATTTATTTGGTTTGTATTCGCAACCCAGGATTAAAAACTGAAGCTTGTGGATACTGTCCACTCGTCATAACCTGACATCCTCCTCTCAGTTCTCTGGGGGATCTTTAACCTTCGGTTCACACAATGAATCTGAGAACTCTGTCAACGTTCATTTCAAATGTACTCTTTTATTAATGTAGGGGATTGTAGTTGAAAGGGTTTTGTGTATTAATATAGCCTGCTTTTTAATAAATACACATGAAATGTGTTTCAGGATCATTTGTCATCTACAAGGGAAAGTGAAATCAGAATACATTTCAAATGTATTTCTTTGAATCATGTTATATCCTCTCCAGTTTGTTGGATGGATCCTGTTGTGTAAATATTACTGATTAAATTAATTTAAGCATTTCTGACTCTGGCTCTTTGCATATGTTATTTAATGATCAATTTCAGATATTTGATTTCAATCAATCAATGTTTATTTATATAGCCCAATATCACAAATGTTACATTTGTCTCAGTGGTCTTCACAGTTTGTTCAGAATATCAGTATGACAATACGACACCCTCTGTCCTTAGATCCTCTGTCCTTAGACCCTCTGTCCTTAGACCCTCACATCGTACAAGGAAAAACTTCTGGAGAAAACCCACAGCTTAAAGGGAACATGGGAGAAACCTCAGGGAGAGCAACAGAGGAGGGATCCCTCTCCCAGGACGGACAGACGTGCAATAGATGCCGTGTGTAAATCGAAAAGATAATACATTTGCAACATAGGTTGTCCAAATGTTTGGAAATGCATGTGTCTTGCTTTTCAAGGTGGTCCTTGCTTACTGCATCAATCCATTTTGACTGAAGATTCTGAAAACTGTATGCACCTCTTACTTTGGAAATTAATAGAATTAAAACCCTGATCAGCATCAATATGGCAGAGTGCTAATTATGTGATGCTTTTAGTACATTAGGTAGGTGTGTTGGGAACCCTCCCAGCATGCAACATGGATATGGATCATCCACTTTCTTCTCTTTTTATTTGTGTATATTTTCACAGGAAAGTGAATTTGATTGCTTGCTTTATTTCCAAATCCTCTCAAAGTTGTAATTTAAGTTTAAGTGTTGCACCTTTTCTTGTGTTTTAAATGTCTACATTTCAGGAAGGAAAAGCCAGTTATATTTATTGTATCTAAATGGGAGATAATTCAGCAACATCAGAGGCCTGTACTACGAAGCCGGATTTTCGCTTAGCGAGATCATTTTCTGCAGGAAATGCATTTTCTAGTTATAGTTGACTTTTCATTCAGGAAGTATGACGCGCTGCGCTATCAGTACGCTTCCATGTTTGTGATTGGTCGAATGCTCCAAATACCACCACTTTCATGTGAACGCAGACCTAACTGGATAGGGCAAAGCTGGCTTGAGTTAACGAGTTGATAACCAGCGTCGTAGAACAGTTTAGCGAGAGTGCGTTTGTTTTGGATTAGGTAAACCGCGTAACTCAAACATATCCAGGTTAGGTTGAACCGGCTTCGTAGAACAGGCCTCTGGTGGAAAACCTGAAATCTGAAGAATGGGGGCTAATGGCAGCAAATTCATTTAGTGGTTGGTAGTAATGTATTTATGGCCCCTTTTAACATTTCCTTAAATGTAATGATGGTATAGACCACTAGGTACTACCTTATTCCTCTTTATAGGTTATATGTAGTTTTATGTTTTCACATGACATGTTCTTAAAGGAAGTGATCAAAGTGTGGGCTACTATAGCTGCACAAACTATTATAAGCTATTATATGAAGCGTGCTCAGACAGGATAACCAAACGACCTGAACATGTATAACTTCCTAAAGCTTGTCGAATAAACGATGGCATGACCTTTGGTGAAATGTAACTAAATACATTTACTCAAGTACTGTACTAAAGTACACATTTGAGGTACTTTTCTTCTTTTAAGTATTTTCATTCTATACCTTATACTTGCACTCAACTACATTACTTTATGAATTCAGATTTTGGGAAAAACCTTTTAATATATGATTTTTTGATATAGATTACCATTCAACATTATATTTACGTAACTAAAATCCTGAGTGGGTTAACAGATAATGTATTGGAATTAAGATTTGTTTTCAAAAATATTTCCCAATTTCTTAAATGTCACTATTTGCTGCTTTTGCGTTTCATCTTTAAAAATAGTACTTTCACTCTTAATACTTTAAGAACGTTTTCCTTATCATACTTAAATACTTTTACTTAACTACGATTCTCGATGCAGTGCTTTTACTTAAAATTGATTTGTACAGTGTATTAGCAGGCTTGGGGGGTAATGGAGTAAATTTAATGAGATTACGTAATCAGGATACAATAAAAAAAAAAAAAAGGTAACTGTATTCGATTGCAATAACATAACAAATCTAAATGTAACGGAAAGTAATCAGGTTACATTACTTTTTATATTTTGATACTCCGACTAGGTTACTAATTTTTTTTGTTTTACATGTAACTATTTATTGTAACGGATTACATTATTTAAGTGACCCTCCCAACCTTGAGTATTAGTACTTTTACTCAAGTAAAGAATCTGAATATGTTCCCCCCTGTGCCTGACCCAGCTGATGTTTCCTCCTCATCCTCGCATCTCTGTTGTAAGTGGGCGGAGCTACAGCGCGAGGAAGAGATGCGCGAGGTAGAGGCAGTCTGGCAGGAAGCACAAATAACCAAATAACAGGAAGCATTCACAATCACCTCACAGAGCCTGTCCCCTGACAGAACTAACCGGCGGAGGGCGGACATTGGAATCACACCGAGGTTTAATTTCATCCGCATCCTCCTCATATCAGGGGAAACCATCCGCCTCCGCCCCTAGCGACCTCCGGGACAGTAAACAGATGGAGAAACAGGCCGGAGCTGCCGGGGCGGCGGAAGCAGCAGGGCCGAACAGAAAGCCCTGGGGCTTGCCGAGCTCAGGACCAAACACCGGTGAAACCCCGGAGAGGTGAGCAACAGACCTGATATAATAGTTTACACGTAGTGCATTTACTGTTTTCTTGCTCTTCCTTAAATATGTAATTCTCCGTAAAATGTCGCGATATTTCCTTTATCACAGGGTCGTATCTTTAATTCGGGTTGGATACAGTGCAGATGTTAAACCGCTTCTACAACTGTTTCCCAATAAGCCAAGGCTACTGCATATTCATTTACTATATTTATGACCGGAGTTGTAAGTGACGGTTACTGTCACAGTAGCTATTATAGAGTAGCTAATAGCGAGTGAATCTATATGTTCATACTAATAAACAACAACAGGATGCGACAGCCTGACATGTTGGAAAACAGTGATATTGTGTACAGTGGGTTAACAGACAGCTAACGGCTAGCGTTAGCTTAGTAACAGGCTAGCTTACTGTATAGTTAGTAGCTACCGCCAAAACGTTACTGTCTGCGATGCGATTGCTAATATGTTTATTGATGCAGTGACAGTAAAGGTCCAAACTATTAACTATAACAAAACAAAACACACATAGTATTTGTATAGCATTCAATTCAGTCTTTTTTAGTTACCCAAAAATAACAAACCAACGTACAATGAATAAGTAAATAAACTAAACAAAAAACGAAGAAAAAATAAATAGATAATATATTTATCTTAATATTTATCAGAAATAAAAATGTTTAATATATAAATAAAACGGTAGGCATGGGGTGTTTTCTGTGTTAAGGAAAAATCAAATATCCCTGCTGGTTTCTCTTCTTTTTAATTTGTTCCTAAACACATCACTACATTTTTTGTGAAATTGTATTTGTGTAATATTTAGTAATTATCAACTATAATATACACTTTTTTAGCTTAATATAAAATGCAATGTGATGTATAAATGCCCCCTTGCACACCCATGGTCCACCTACACAGGTGTTTTCGCTTCTCAGACTAATTAGGCCCTTGGAGTGGAGGTGTGTATGACATGTGTTTGATTGACACCTCCCTCTCTTTAAATTGTACTTGCTTACTTCATCATTCTTCATCATACATTATCAGAAGAATGGTAACTTTTGCAAAACAGGGCCTCAACGTGAAACCACTGGTTGCCTTTTATATGTAGAAAAAACGTTTCATTATGACATGAAAAAAAAGTCTTAATGTTATGAAATGTCAATGTTCTTGTTACAGTAAAATAAAAAATACTTACAACTTTTTCCTGTGATGGTGAAACTTCATAATGCTAAATTAAAATTAGAAACTGTTCTTGCAGCTGGCTGTTGTATTAACATATTCAAAATACTGGGTGTAAACAAATATACTAGCATCATTTTACAGCCAACATAACAAAGAAGTCTGCTAAATTCATCAGAACAAAACTGTATTTTGTCAGAATTGGAATTTGTTTTTCTCTCTAACCTGAATCTTAACATAATAGGCAGTCATTTAACATATCCCATTATAACAAGACTACTTACAAGTCTCTTTGGACTGTCCAGAACTTGTCACAATATGGATGCAATCAATTATATTATATAATAATTAAATAATTACATGGGGCAGAAACTATCTTTTGGTTGTTCACATGGTAAATTCAATGCTTCAGTACATGTTATAAACACCACTATGTTGCTCTCACTTCCTCTGATTTAACACACACACTGTTTCACACTGTTTAACATTGGGTTTGTTTAATTTTATCCGTTTCATTTAAGCCAACTCAACTCAACACACCCAGCATGTTTCAGAACAGCATTATACCACAAAAGGGAGGGATTTAGATTTTTTTTTAGTTTTTGTGAATATGTTATAAACTCTGTCTTCCTTCAGTCCAACAGGTTCTCACGTAGAGTGGTGTAAACAGCTGATCGCAGCCACCATCTCCAGTCAGATCTCAGGATTGGTCCCGTCAGATATAAACAGGGACAACAAGGTAGCTCTCTCTCACACACACACACACACACACACACACACACACACACACACACACACACACACACACACACACACACACTAAAACATTCTCACTCCCATCCCGTCACATATTGACGGACGGTCAGGGCCCGTCACTCTATTACGTACAGGGTACCCCTTGGAAGTCAGGCTTCTACGGGCAGGGCGTCCCATAGACCTTCATTGCGGACAGCGGACCCCTTGACCGTCAGGCTTCTACGGACAGGGCGTCCCATAGACCTTCATAGACCACGTGATCAACAACAATGGCCGACCTTCGTGTTATTCTCGGTGGAAAATGCCTATTTTAAGGTTCATTTGGCCATTAAAATGCGTTTTGATGTCATTTTCTGCGATTAATATGAGTTGTTATTTCTGATTATTTGTGCAGTAGATGTACATGATGTTTAGTTTGCTAGTTATGACGAAGATTACTTCATGAATGTGTATACATTCCTAAAGTAATTTTTCACAGCAAAGTCACCCTCTGTACTTGGACTTATTGGGAGAATCTAAAGGCAAGAACATCCCAAATATTCATTTAGGTCTTTATTTTAGACCTTTAGTGTTGCCGTCTGTGAGGAAAATAAATGGGGCTCAGAGCCTCAGGATACTGAAATCTGTATTTTTTTAAATCTTTTTTTCCTTCTAATTTGTTATTCTTTTCAAAATAACACACTGTTATTTAATAATAAATAATAATAGATTTAATTTGTTAGCGCTTTTACAGGTGCTCAAAGATGCTTTACAGATATAGTGAAGGGAAAAGGAAGGAACAACAAATACATATATAGTTAAAGTCAAATAATACAAAAACAATCACACATTAAAAGCCAGATTGAAGAGGTGAGTTTTTGTGAGTTTTTTGAAGGTGGTGAGGTCAGTGGTCTGTGAGGTAGGGGGGGGCCTGATTGTTGAGGGCTTTGTGAGTAATGAGGAGGACTTTGAAGTTGATTCTTTGACGGACGGGGAGCCAGTGGAGGTTCTGGAGGACGGGAGTGATGTGGTCTCGGGAGCGGGTGTGGGTGAGGAGGCGGGCAGCAGAGTTCTGGATATGTTGGAGTTTATTAATTAGGTTGGATGGTATGTCGTAGAGGATGCTATTGCAGTAGTCGAGTCGTGAAGTGATGAATGCATGAATCAGGGTTTCAGCAGCAGAGGAGGAGAGTGATGGGCGGAGACGGGCAATGTTTTTGAGGTGGAAAAAGGCGGTCCTGGTGATGTGATTTATGTGGTGGTTGAATTTGAGCTGACTGTCGAAGATGACTCCGAGGTTGCGAATGTGTGGGGGGCAGATAGAGTGTGGCTGTCAATGGTGAAGTTGACATTTTGGATGTCTTTGATATGGGATGGGGGGCCGATGATGATGATGTCTGATTTGGCACTGTTCAGTTGGAGATAGTTTGTTTGCATCCATGCTTTTATTTCTGAGAGACAGTTGGTGAGAGTGGAGTGTGTTGTGGGGGTGATGGTTTTTGTTGAGATATAAAGTTGGATGTCATCGGCATAGCAGTGAAATTGAAGGTTGTGGCGACAAATTATTTTGCCAAGGGGGAGCATGTAGAGGATGAAGAGGAGGGGGCCAAGCACCGAACCCTGGGGGACACCTTGGGACAGAGGAGCAGTGGAGGAGGTGCAGTTGTTGATGTTGATAAACTGATGTCTGTCGGTGAGGTAGGATTTCAGCCAGGAGAGTGCAGTGTCGGTGATGTTGAGTGATGATTCGAGGAGGGACAGCAGGATGGCGTGGTTGATGGTGTCGAATGCTGCGGTGAGGTCGAGGAGGATGAGGATGTTAAGGTTGCCGGAGTCAGAGGAGAGGAGGAGGTCGTTTGTGATTTTGAGAAGAGCTGTTTCGGTGCTGTGTTTTGATCAGAAACCGGATTGAAATGGCTCAAAGAGATCATTGGAGCTGAGGTGGGCTTTAAGTTGTGAGGCAACGACACGTTCAAGTATTTTTGACAGAAAGGGGAGATTTGAGATGGGCCGGAAGTTGGACATGTCAGGTGTGAGTCCAGGTCTTTTGAGAATGGGTGTGACAGCAGCCAGTTTGAGAGAGGGGGGAACTGATCGAGTTTTAAGGGGGAGTTAATGATGGTGGCGATGAGTTGGGAGATGGCAGGGAGGCTCTCTTTAACAAATTTGGAGGGCATTGGGTCAAGTGTGCAGGTGGAGTTAATTCCAGTCATGAAGTCGACAGTTGCATGGGGGTCACATTTACATTTACTCACCAATAACCACCAATTTACTCACCAATAACACACAATTATCCTTGCTTTTATTTATTGGTTTAATTCCATAATCTCGGGCTTTTTTGGCGTCCGTCAGGAACTGAATTTCAAAATGAAAATAACCGGAAACAGACGTAGGCATTTCGAGCGATTACCCAAGATCCTCAGCTATGGTTTAAGCTCTCTGATTGGATGTTTTAGCCGCAATGCATGCTGGGATTTGGTGTTTATATGATATGAAATCCGGAAAACATTTTTAAAAGAATACTTAATTCCGAGTGCTCTTGCTTTTCTCTTTGAAAGTCATCACATAATGGCATTGTAATACACGGTTTGGCTGCATTACATATTACAGATCTGCCGTAGTTCTTTATTTATAGAGCCCTGATGAGAAGACCTTTGGAAAAACTGAAGAAATGCCGCCGAAACTGAATACTTGACGTGGATCATAAATATATCAACAATTAAACAACATCTTCAATTTCTCTTCACACAATACGTCTCCTTGCAGTATCAACACTAATTCGGCTGACTTTTACATTTGATCTAATTCATAGATAGGTTATATTTACACCATAACGGTGCACAGCTGATATAAAAGGTCGTTTTTAAAGATATTACTGATTTGAATTTAATTGAATTTTGAATGTAAGAATGTAAATACTGAGTCTGAAATAGCATAGCAATATGCTGTAAAATTATGTGAAAGCATGAATAAAACTACACATCTTCAGATGTTGTATACATAAGTGTCCTACACTAATAATACAAAGTTATTATGGCTGTGTGTACCTTGTGTGCACCGCCTAGTGGTTAAAGCACATTATTGAATTATTGTTTTTATGTGTTATATTTGATTAAAAAAATATTAAGAGTACATACTTTCATAGGGGGAAAGTAGAAGGTCTGTGATAGAAATATAGAATATAAAAAATCAAGAAGATACTATAAGTGATCTCTACAATAAAACAGTTTAGTGCAGGATGTACAAAGATATTAATATGAGGAGGTGCAAAACAGAAAAACGAATGAACCTTTATTTAAACATTTAATGGCCAAATGAACCTTAAAATAGGCCTTTTCCACCGAGAATAACACGAAGGTCGGCCATTGTTGTTGATCACGTGGTCTGGGAGCTGTTGCAGCGTCCATAGCAACCATGAATGTATACACATTCATGAAGTAATCTTCGTCATAACTAGCAAACTAAACATCATGTACATCTACTGCACAAATAATCAGAAATAACAACTCATATTAATCGCAGAAAATGACATCAAAACGCATTTTAATGGCCAAATGAACCTTAAAATAGGCATTTTCCACCGAGAATAACACGAAGGTCGGCCATTGTTGTTGATCACGTGGTCTATGAAGGTCTATGGGACGCCCTGCCCGTAGAAGCCTGACGGTCAAGGGGTCCGCTGTCCGCAATGAAGGTCTATGGGACGCCCTGCCCGTAGAAGCCTGACGGTCAAGGGGTCCGCTGTCCGCAATGAAGGTCTATGGGACGCCCTGCCCGTAGAAGCCTGACTTCCAAGGGGTACCCTGTACGTAATAGAGTGACGGGCCCTGACCGTCCGTCAATATGTGACGGGATGGGAGTGAGAACGTGTTGCGCACACACACACACACACACACACACACACACACACACACACACACACACACACACACACACACACACACACACACACACACACACACACACACACACACACACACACACACACACACACACACACACACTGTGTCGACTGTATTTCTCATCAGTTTGTGTTTTGATAGGCTAGGAGAAGACCGGATTTCATGGTAAGACCCGCAGAAATGGCAACATGTCTGCACTGTTGTGTGAGCAGTGCTTTGTGTGTGTGGCCTATGTGAATGTACTGTATCACAGCATTGTTCAGAGAAGCTGGGCAGCTTGTTTCTGCTTCCGCCTGTCAGCAGCATACACTTCTCAGCCACAGGACATGTTTGTTTCCCCGCTTTCACTCAGAGTGATAGCTGTTGAATACACTGTAATTACTTATTGTGTTGTGTTCACATACTCATCCCATTTATTTATTTTTGTTATACTCTGTTTTTAAATTATTAACACATTACAAATAAAACTTAACAAACTACATGCAGGTCACCAGAGGCTATACAGCACATCAATATGTCCTCAGCCATTAGTCTTGTGCCATGGGGCACCGTCCCTCAAAACGTGTTCACAACAAATCCATGTCCATCTCAGTCCAGTATTCATTCTCAGAAGATGTATAGCATATGTGTAAACTAGAGTGGTTAAGCAAGAAAATCCCACATCAGGAAGAAGTTTCACATTCATTGTACCAGAACATTCTCCTTGGATTATGTACCAACCCTCTTCATGTGTTGAACCCATATTGACCAGTATTTGTCAAATGTATCACATCAGAGTCTTAAAGAAAAAGTCAGCTTCTCCATATGAAGCAAGTAATTTACAATGTTTGTCCATTCTCCCGTTGTTGGAGCTTCCTTCACAAGACAAATAGCTGTTTTGCTAGCTATCAGTAATATTTTAAGAAGGTCCTTTCACAATCTTTCAATTCAGCTGGTATATTAGCTAAATACTTTCCGGCAAAACTGTTCAATCACAAAGCCCAGTATTTAATTTATTTCTGTTATTATCATTAGCCAATTAAAATTGGATTACCTGACATTTCCAAAATATGTGGAATTGATCAGCCATAATATTACTACACTGTCCAGATTCTGGTTTGCCATTCTGATAATATTTGTTTCTGTTATATTAGAATTCCTAGAGTTAGACAACAATCTAATAATATTCTTCCATGAGAATTCTCTTCAATGGCCAGAGCTGGAGGTAGTGGATTTTATTGCAAAATCCTCTTTAAAGCAATTAATTAGAAGTGTCAAAAGCCTCAGTGGATGGAGAGTTATCTGTTCTCTGAGATGAAGTTTGTAGCGCTTTTTTTGTTGCTTGGTTTTGAACGTGCATTCACAAAACAGTATTTGCTCAGCTGTTCTGCAGCTCTCTTCTCACATCACTGCAGGTTTTAGGTTTTGTATTTGCTTTGAAAATTTGAATCCACTTTGTTGCATTTCCTTTGAGCTCTTGTGTTTGCAGCCGACCGTCACCTCATACAGAATGTAATTACATGTCACAACACAAAGAAGAAATAACCATCACTTTGAAATCAGACAATGGGCGCTTTTACACCAAGTACTTTGCCGTACTTAGTTCCCAGTACTTAGTTCATCAGAACTCTTTAGTTCTGATGAAGATCGCGTTCACACCGGAATAAGTCCCTGAGGGAGGAATAGGCAAATGAAGCCGCTGACGTGACTTCTTCTTCGGGTTTACTGGCAGGCCGCAAACAACTTCACGACGTATACTGCCACCCGGCCGGAAGTCCCCGGAGTTGGGGACTGGCTTCTGTGGAAGCTGCTGGGATTCCCAGCTGCTTCCACAGAAGCCAGTCCCGCCTTCCGAGTAAATCACGAGAACGCCGACACCTCCTCATCTCCACCGCTCCCATGTTTTTTTTTGTGTTGTCATAAGTTAGTCTCTCTCCGTTGGCGCGCGGGGCTAATGCTAATAATGCTAATGCCAGCAAATACAATGGCTGCTTCACAAAACTTTTCCGAGTTTTACGGGGCGTGGTTTGCAATCCGGCCAGCCAATCAGAAATGGGAACCTTTTTCTCCCATGAAAGTACCTGCTCTCTAGCAGGGACTAATAATGGGGTGAAAAGGTTCTCATGAACTAAGTTCTAGTTCCGGCTTTTTTTGGTGTGAACACAACATTTCAAAAACTATCCGAACTATACTGGGAAAAGTACTCCGGTGTGAAAGCGCCTAATGAATACAGTCGTTTCCATTCCATATCAACTACATTTAGAAATGTGTGTGTATATGCTGTGTGTTCGGTGTGTCCTTTCACGCATAGAGGCTACTACAGTGGACAGCTTTTCAAAAGGTGTTTCCTTGTATATGCATGGGTTTTGATGGCATAGTTGCACCATCAGCCACTACATAGGACCCTATTGCATCATCCCATACACTGCCAATCAGTGGAAAGTCAGTGCAAGTGCATGATACATGTCTCTAAACCAAGACGAACGACAGAAAGCCAGATGGACCAAGTCACCTGCCGATATCCTGCCAATCCTTTCATGGAAAGCGCTCCCTGCAGGTATAAAACATTTGGTGACATCAAGTAACAACTAAGGAATCATATAATTCATAAATTGTCAAAGTATTGATTTTATGTTTGCAGAAAATTATGATTATTCACCTGTCCACTAAAGTGGACGTCATGCATCACTGGCTATATACACTAAAATTCATACTGTTACTGCTACTGTTCTTCTTGAAAATACTTCATCTGTAATATCTTTTTGGGCCTTAAATCAATATACTTAAGTTATTATAATGTCATTTTAAGTTTGCACATCTTTATTTATCATTTTTTCCAAATTGACAAGTTTTCAGTTTAGACTTGAACGCATACTGTCCACCTGAGTGGACATATAAAACATTTTTTTTCTAAATTTTAAAAAACTAGATAAAAATAAACTAAAGTAAAAATCTTGTTTTTCATGCCCCAAGAGCAATTTGATGGGAAATCAATTTAAAAACAAAGCTCTTAAATATTAAAGTCCAATAATGACAATATGTGGTGAATGGGTGAAACAATAGTATGTTTCAGTCCAGTTTTGAATTTCAATGTGAGCAGGCTTTGTGTAAAGTAAACAGGATGTGATCATGTGACTGAACTGCATGAAAATGAGTGTTGGTTGTCAGTGGTGACTGAGGGCAGATGTACTGTGCTTCCTCTATATACAGAACAGTCTCCAACTCTGCCTCCAGCTCAACCTGATGCCTGCTGCTTCTTTTTCTTTCTCTGTACCTTTCTCTATGCCTTTTCTCTGTCCTTTACCCTTACAAACACTCCTTCTTTCACTGAGGCGGTAACATTCCTGAATTCCAGTTTCCGCACTGGGATCTTACAACAACAGAGTTCATTCAAGTCTTTTTTGCAAGAAATGTAGTGTCACACTGTCGAAGGAACAACAGTGTTGGCCAGTCTTTCACTTAGGCTCAGAGTAAAAAGTCTATCTATTGGATGGATTGTCATGAAATTTGATTCGGCCCTGTTCAGGATGAGGAACAATAACATTGGTGGTCCTGCTCTAACCTTTACTCTAGCTCCATCATGAGGTTTTAGTTAATACGTAATCATTTAATACCTCCAATCTGCATCAGTTGTACTAACTAAAGCATATTACCATACTAATGCACTTTGCTAAGATAACATAACCGTGTTAAATTAGTACGTAGTGAATCTACTGTGACATGTCTCCATGTTTCAATGTTCAAAAAGCTCTTTATTTTTCTCATACTGCCTGTGCTGCAGCACCTCTTTTCACCCTCTGTCTGAAACCAGAGCCCAGTCTGCTCTGATTGGTTAGCTGGCCGGCTCTGTTGTGATTGGTCAACCGCTTAGAGATGTCCCGGCCCTTAGCGTATTACTTACAATGTGTTGGAGCTCTAGCCAATAGAATTTCATTTCCATCTTTATTTCGAACAGATTGAAAAAAACAAATAAAAAATAACAAATGTGAAACACAGAATACGGTATTGTTAAAATAAAGTATTTATCAATTTTCATAATAATATTGATATATTCAACAAAAAGAGAGTTTATGGGAGAAAAAACTCCCCCTGGAGGGAACACAGGGATTTGAGCCTTTGCATACCATTTACTTGCACCCAAACCTATAGAACTACAGGACAGGGAAAACCCCCCCAAAAGAATAGGGCCTCTTTAACCGCAGCAGCAACATAGTTAGTTTATTTGACATTATACAATTTTGTGTTTGCTCTATAAATCCTAAAAAGAGATCTCTAAAAATCCTCAGAATTAGCAGATAACATGGCTTGAGGTAACAGGAATGTTATCAGCTAGGAGAGCCGAGCATTAATTGTGCACATTTAGAAAACCTGACGTGAATTCAAATCATGTGGAATACATTGTTGTGAATGCAATAAAGTGTTTAAATATGGAATATGCAAGGAGTGGGAATTTAATATAATAACTAGATCCATCGTTAAGAACAATGTCCGATTACTGTATAACTTCTCTTTCTTGCTATCTCTCTCTCTCTCTGTCACTTTCTCCATGCTGGCTCTCTCCCCAGCAGCAAGACTCACAAGATGAAGAGCTCTGTTACCATGGAGAGAGTGATTCTGATTCTCTGGCAAGTCTCTCTCTCTGCCTCTGTCTGTCCTTCCTCCTGTTTCCTCCTCCTCCTCACTCTGCATGCCTCCTCCTCTCCTTCTGTCTGTCACTCTGGAATGGCAGCAAATAACACATTATACCACAACGTACACAACAATGTAGTATACAGGTTTGGAGTTTTAACAACCCGTATTGACCCCTGACTAAAAGTAGGGATATCTCTGCTGTATACATGTTGACCATTCTTCATTAACACATTTAACATTCTTTAGGTAGCTTCATTCCTAAACCCGCCGTAGGATTTTAAAATATTCCTGTTTTTTTCTCTGGAATTTATACATTTACAATTCATGCACTGGTTTGTGAGGGTTACTTTAAAAATGTATTCTGTTACCATAACTAGTTACATGTGAACAATTGCAATCAGTAACCTAATTTGACTATCAAAATATAAAAGTAATCTTACCTGATTACTTTCCGTTTCTTTTTGATTACCTCAATATCAAATGCAATGCAAACAAAAACAAGAGAAAATAAATAACAATCAAATGTTTTTACTTAACATGTATGTAACCTTAGAAAAGAAGAAACCGAGATATTTCAGGTAATATAAAAAGGTAGTAATAGTTTACAAATGCTGTTTATGCTTATTACAATAATCAAAAGCATAGACTGTATTTTTCTTTAAACCATAAAGGAAATTCATTCAGTACGTCTACCTATAATATATCAACCTTTATTTCAAAATGTATTGTAACACTGTCACCCTGCTAGTAATCTCTATTTATTTTTTAAATGTTACTGTAATCTGATTTCTTATTTGTTACCTTGTTTTGTATCCTGATTACATAATCACATGTTGCATGTAATCTGTTGCTCTTCATGCATTGACTAATACAGATCAATGTTTCAGCATCTTTACAATAACATTGACATCCTATGCCTGCTGATTGTTACCCTAGAGAAGGCAGGACAATAATCTTACATAAGTTAAATATACAGTATATATCAAATGTATTGTGTTTTTCCATTCTCTTATCTTTGTCGTTCTGGGAACCCGCACTTAAAGCAAACAGTGTCTTCTCAGTGATGTTATATTTATTTTGCAATAAGTAGAGCTAGCTGATTGGTTGTTGCTACCGCTCGTCAGAGGTAACTTGCATGAAGTCTAACTTCTCTTAACTTCCCCATGTTGCTCTGCTGGACAGTCTTGAATAGTGAATGGCATCCATCTGCAGTGTGAATCCACGTGTTGTCCAATCAGACCACGGCTTGTCTTTAACTAACGCATTCTACTCATAAACAGAGGTTTTTTAAGTTAGCCTGCAGTAGTTGTCATTTTCCAAGAGGACTTTTTTTTTTTAAAAGCCACTGGAAACTATTCAAAAAGGAAATGCACATTTAGAAGCCATTTATTTAGTTTGAAGTTACAGTTTGTTTAAGTAGTGCTGTCCTAGATCTCTCTTTTTGAAATAAATGTTTTGGACTTAAAAAGGCCTAAGTTTAGATCACAAAGTCCAAAAACACCTCTGTGCAGCCCTCAATGAAATACTAAGAAAAGGTTTACAGCAATAAACTATTCTGTACAGCCGCTCTCCAACTCTCAGTAGCACCATGTTGAGTACGGTGTTGTGTCAGTGTAGCAGGTCTACCCGCTGCATGCTGTTTTTTCTCCAGCCCACTTACTGGTCTTTGTTCTACAGAACCTTCCTGCTTTGAGGTATGGGGCGCAGGTCACTATGTCCCAGAACCAGGTTCCTCTGCTACCAGGAGAAACAGTGCAGACCACAGGTAAGCTCATCACAGTGTCCATGTTCAAGATCTTTTTCTAAAGGGGCCCTAGTCTGCTCATTTCCAGGTTCACATTAGTATCTGTCTCCACTGGGACGTGTCTCCATGTTTTAATGTTCAAACAGCTCTTTATTTCTCTCATACTGCCTGTGCTGCAGCACCTCTTTTCACCCTCTGTCTGAAACCAGAGCCCAGTCTGCTCTGATTGGTTAGCTGGCCGGCTCTGTTGTGATTGGTCAACCGCCTAATGATGTCCAGCGCCTTAGCCTATCACTGACAATGTGTTGGAGCGCTAGCCTATCACTGACAATGTGTTGGAGCACTAGCCTATCACTGACAATGTGTTGGAGCACTAGCCTATCACTGACAATGTGTTGGAGCACTAGCCTATCACTGACAATGTGTTGGAGCACTAGCCTATCATTGACAATGTGTTGGAGCACTAGCCTATCACTGACAATGTGTTGGAGCACTAGCCTATCACTAACAATGTGTTGGAGCACTAGCCTATCACTGACAATGTGTTGGAGCACTAGCCTATCACTGACAATGTGTTGGAGCACTAGCCTATCACTGACAATGTGTTGGAGCACTAGCCTATCACTGACAATGTGTTGGAGCACTAGCCTATCACTAACAATGTGTTGGAGCACTAGCCTATCACTAACAATGTGTTGGAGCACTAGCCTATCACTAACAATGTGTTGGAGCACTAGCCTATCATTGACAATGTGTTGGAGCACTAGCCTATCACTGACAATGTGTTGGAGCACTAGCCTATCATTGACAATGTGTTGGAGCACTAGCCTATCATTGACAATGTGTTGGAGCACTAGCCTATCACTGACAATGTGTTGGAGCACTAGCCTATCACTGACAATGTGTTGGAGCACTAGCCTATCACTAACAATGTGTTGGAGCACTAGCCTATCACTGACAATGTGTTGGAGCACTAGCCTATCACTGACAATGTGTTGGAGCACTAGCCTATCACTAACAATGTGTTGGAGCACTAGCCTATCACTGACAATGTGTTGGAGCACTAGCCTATCACTAACAATGTGTTGGAGCACTAGCCTATCACTGACAATGTGTTGGAGCACTAGCCTATCACTAACAATGTGTTGGAGCACTAGCCTATCACTAACAATGTGTTGGAGCACTAGCCTATCACTAACAATGTGTTGGAGCACTAGCCTATCACTGACAATGTGTTGGAGCACTAGCCTATCACTGACAATGTGTTGGAGCACTAGCCTATCACTAACAATGTGTTGGAGCACTAGCCTATCACTAACAATGTGTTGGAGCACTAGCCTATCACTGACAATGTGTTGGAGCACTAGCCTATCACTAACAATGTGTTGGAGCACTAGCCTATCACTGACAATGTGTTGGAGCACTAGCCTATCACTGACAATGTGTTGGAGCACTAGCCTATCACTAACAATGTGTTGGAGCACTAGCCTATCACTGACAATGTGTTGGAGCACTAGCCTATCACTGACAATGTGTTGGAGCACTAGCCTATCACTGACAATGTGTTGGAGCACTAGCCTATCACTGACAATGTGTTGGAGCACTAGCCTATCACTAACAATGTGTTGGAGCACTAGCCTATCACTGACAATGTGTTGGAGCACTAGCCTATCACTGACAATGTGTTGGAGCACTAGCCTATCACTGACAATGTGTTGGAGCACTAGCCTATCACTGACAATGTGTTGGAGCACTAGCCTATCACTGACAATGTGTTGGAGCACTAGCCAAAAGAAGCGCGATAGGTACATACAGCGGTGGAAAGTAGCTTAGGATCAAATTTGAGGTATTTGTGCTTTACCCAAGTATTTACATTTAATACTACTTTACATTTCTACTCTAATACATTTTGGAAGCAAATGTTGTAGTTTTTACTCCACTATATTTATTTTACAGAGGTATTTATTAGTTACTTTATTAATTCAGAATTTGACACACAATAATTAAGAGTGTGTGGGAGAGAAACTCCCTCTGGTGGGAACACATGGATCTTAGCCTTTGCAGACCATTTACATGCACAAAAACCACTACAGGAGAAGGACCCCCCCCCCCCATAAAAGCATAACAGGACGTCTTTAAAACAGAACAGCGTATGTACATATTGACTCCCTGGCCCTAAATGAAAACCTTTGTGTGCCTCTGTGTGTTTGTGTTGACGTGCAGTGAAGGATGTGATGTACATATGTCCCTTCAGTGGTCTGGTTAATGGAACCCTGACCATCACAGACTACAAGCTCTACTTCACCAGTGTGGAAAGGGTACGTCAATATCGTATTCATTATTCAATTCACATCCTCGGACTATTTCTCTGTAGAGCTGTGTGTTTATGTCCCCTGTGCTCCTTCAGGAGTCTCCGTTCATCCTGGATGTGAACCTGGGAGTCATCAGCAGACTGGAGACCATCAGTGTCCCCAACCAGGGAGAGAACACCAAAGGACTGGAGTTAGTCTGCAAGGTACTAAAGAATCACCTCTCTTTAAATCTGGGATGAGTCTACAATAGCACTGATGATTAATGATGTCATGTCCTCCCTGCGTTAGGACATGAGGAGTCCCAGGTTCGCCTATAAGACGGAGGAGAGTAATCCAGACGTGGTGGAGCTGCTGGCCAAACACGCCTTCCCCCTCTCACACAGCCTGGTCAGTCTCATCACATGTGTTTACTCAGGTTGGCAAGATATGACGTGTGTGCACTGAATGCTGAAAGTAGCAATACCACAGTGTAAATATACTCTGTTACATGTTAAAGTATTGTATTTGTAATCTAAGTATAGGCATAGAAAAATCGAAGCACCTAAAGTAAAAGTAGGCATTATGCAGGCAGCCCATTTCAGAATGATATATATATAATTATTGATTACTGAACATCACTTTAAAGTCACAAATAATACATGTGGAGCTAGTTTTTAATCTTTTGGTTTTGGGATGTTTTGATGGGATTGTAAGATAAGACTTTATTTTTCCCAAAGGAAATTCCTGCGCGGGAGTTGCAAAACATTGAGTTCAATGAACATAAAAATAAATACAGTAATAATCATAACAAAGTTGTACACTAACAGTGCAGTAAAAGATCAAATTAAACGACAAAATACAAGAAACAAAGATGCACAAATAATGACTGGAAACTGTGCAGTGAGGAGCGATGTTCTAACAGTACAAAAAACATAATGGCAGATACGTAATTGAACATGATACTATTGCACTTGACATTGCAAAGCAGAGAGTGTCTTTGTAATGACGATAATGATATCGGACATAGTGGAGATGTGGCAGTATAGTCACCAACTGATCAATTATTTCAATTAAAGAATCAAGACTTAATAGTGCAACTAATATTCAGATATTAATGAGGACTTCTCCTACATGAAGTGAATTTGATAGAGACTGAATACTTACACTTGTCCTCTGTCTCCCTCCTGCAGCCTCTGTTTGCCTTCCTGTACAAGGAGCAGTTTCCTGTGGACGGCTGGAAGGTGTACGACCCGACAGCCGAGTACAGACGTCAGGTAACTCACTGACACTCTGACGGCCTGTCCACACAGCGGCGTGCGTTGAAGCTTGCCGGCGGGCGTGTCTGAAACTCGACCAACAACCAATCACATGAATCTCCCGCCCCTGACACACAAGCAGCGGTTTGATTGGCTAGAGCTTGTACTGGCATATGATTCGATTGGCTGACGCTTCTGCCGAGGCTTCAAAAGTTGAACATTGCTCAACTTTTGCAGCGAGCCACGCCAGCAAAGCTCTGCTTCGCTTCCCACAATGCAGTTCGGCAAAAAGTGACGTGACCCCATTCAAAGTGAATGGTGAAGCTTTCAACACACGCCGCTGTGTGGACGGGCCGTAACACACTCTGCTGCTGTTACATCCAGCTCTCTCTGATAACACATGAAGTCTCTACATACTCAAGTTATAAAACCATGTTACTGTGTTAATTAGGTTTAATCCTCCTTGGTGCTCTCACTTTCTCTTGAACACAAATAATCTTATCAGTTCCTCTGCCATTTTCTGTAATTGCTGTGAAGTTACTGGCAATGAAACTCCACGCTTCCTGCAAAACTTTGACATTTAAAGGTCCAATCTATTTTGTGTCAAATAGCTGGGAGGTTTTAAATAGCAACCAACTCAATACGTATTTGCTCACCCTTCTTTTTCTAGTGTTGGGTAGTCATGGTTAGTTATAAGTAACATATTTCTCTAGTCTCTCTGGGAGAGGTTAAGATTTCGCAGCAGGCAAGGAAAACGTTTTTTTGTTAGAAAAGACAAACTCATGACTCTGATGTTGTACCACCAGGGGCGGACTGGCCATCTGTAGAATCTGGAGAACCACAGAACGGCCGGTCGTCAAGGGCCGTTGACGGCCGGCCGGCCCTTTAAAAAATAATTGTTTAACGTCATCATTTAAATTGCGCTGACGGCCGACAGAGGGCGACAGCGGCCGCTAATGCAGTTGTGTGGTTCTTATCTGTCAAATAATCACATAATCAAAGAAAACGAAAAGAAAAAGGTGGGCCGAGAAGGCAAGAGAAATAAAGGTGAAGTCACTCGCAGGTGAAGCATATAAATGTCGCAAATTGACAGACCTTTTTGGCAGCAGCGCTGCTACAAGCACTATCAGCAGCAGCTTAGAACAAGAGCAAGATGATGAAGAGAATGATGAGGGTGCGAGTTCAGATATACAGCCAGCCTCCTGCGTTCATGATGAGGGACACAGAGTTGAGCTGGTGGAAGAACCAGCTCAACTGGCACATATACAAGTGCAGGGCAAGAGCAAGAGGTGGGTGAGAATTATCCCTTGAACTCAGTGGCGTTTTCTCCTGGAGGCCAAGGGAAGCCAGGCTTCCCCTGTTTTTTTGGATTGTGGTTATGATTTTAATAAATAAATGAAAACACTTCGTTTAGTTTCGGTTATTATTCTGTGCTGTGTGTTGCTGCCGGCCCATCTCTCCCCCATTCTCATTGAGTATTTTACAAAGAGTGAAACAGCGCCTCTCTAGATGTTATGGTGAAACAGTAGATTGCACCCTCTGTTGCGAGAGGAGGCTCGCCGAAATTGGCTATCCTTGGTGAAAAAAAATGGAGGGATTGACCAATCAGATGAGGCTCACGTCATGCCCCTGCGCAACCTGTGATTGGTCAGGGCCATGCCAAGGCCAATAGAGAGGCGAAGTCCTTCCCTTTCTGGGGACCTCCATGGGACCTTATTTCGGAAAAAGTATGTATTGAAGTCAATGGCGAGAGAAAGATTATCTTTTGATCCCGTTTGAGAATTGTGCCACGAATTACACATATGATGTTTGTCAATTTAAAAGATAATTTTGCAAGTCAAAAAAATAAAAAAGTGTCGGAAAACTGTGAAGTAACACTTTTTTTTGTGTGAAACCGCTCAATGAACTACATCTCCCGTCTCGCACCACACACCAAGACGGCCGTCACGTTGGCACATTTCACTTCTTTCAGAATGAGGCGAAAAGTATTAAAAGAGGTGAAAATCACTACGAGTCTGGGCATGTTGAGAGCTGTACATACACACAAGGGGAGTTAGTCGGTTCCGTAAGAGCCAGCATGCGGGACCGGGATTCTGGGATTTGTAGTCTTTCTAGTTGCGTATTTTTCATAGTCTTATATTTCAACAGTTTTACGACAAACTGTGACTTTTTTCACAATCGGACGTAAAGCTTTAAATAATAAACAGCGGATTTCAAACATTTGACATTTCATGTGGCCGGACTGGGTGAGTTTCCAGGGCTGAATTTTAGTCCCAGTCCGCCCCTGTGGTACCACTGGCAGGGTATTGGTACTTGATATCTCGGCAACCAAAATAACCCAGTGCCAAGTAGTATCAAAATCCTCCAGTGAAACGACATCTGCATATAAACCTTATTCTAGTCAAAAAAATGATTATGGTTTTAAGAATCAGGCAAGCGAACAACAAACCTCTCTCTCCCACATGAAACACTGTGTATTTATATCACATGTAATACTCTTGTAATGGTTTCTCTCATGTGGTTGGGTGTTTTTTTAGGGCCTCCCTAATGAGAGCTGGACCTTCAGCAAGATGAACAGCAGCTATGAGCTGTGTGACACCTATCCCTCCATCCTGGTCATCCCCACCAACATCGCAGAAGACGACATCAAGCGGGTGGCTGTGTTCCGAGCAAAGCACCGCATACCGGTCAGTATTGACAAAACGTTGGGTTACGTATTGTAGCCCTTGTTATATTAGCACAGGCGGAGCCTTCTACTGGACTCTATGGGTACTACCTTACCCTGCGTGCATTCTCCCACTGAGACTTCTATAGACGTAGCCGGCCTAGGGCGGGCCTACCTGAATGCGTGCGCATCACACCGTATAAAAGGAGGCCTGACCTACTGACTGTCATCCTACACCTCTCTTCAGCGAGCGCAATAAGACAGACAGTGCCCTGAGTAGAGGGCTCCGCCTGTGCTAATATAACAAGGGTTACAATACGTAACCCAACGTTATATCTCTCACAGGCTCCTTCCTCTACTGGACTCTATGGGTACAGTGGGTGGAGCCCTGATGTATACGCGCACTGTCGTCCAACAACACCATTCCACCCTACTGAAATATAAAATGAAAAATAAGTTTACTTTTGAAATGATTTCTCACAAAAACCTTTCTAAATTATAGTACATTTTTAAAAAAAAAAGGAAACCCATCTCCTCCTGGGAAGATAGATTTACCTCTCGCATGCCCATAAAAGGAGGTGGGATGCTGCAAAACTGGAGTGAATAGCCCCGTTTCAGCGTCCTGTCCATCCACTTTGTTAGTACACAGCTGAGTTTCCATTCCCCATAACATTGTGTTAATGGGTAAGCCCTCAGCTGTGGGGCCGCAGCTATAAATCTGTGATACTCTCTGATGACCCGCTCCGCAGCAAAACTCCCCGTGAAGGGAAGATTTGCCCGTGGGGGGTCGAGACAGAAAGGGCCGATTATCTATTGAGGTTCCTGAACGCACCGCCGCACGCTCACGTGTAAGCGCACGCTCCACCATAATGCTATTTTCACCATTACGGAAAACAGCATTAATCGGAGCTCTTACAGGCGTAGTGTGTTTTACTAAGGCCCCTGAACGCACCGCCACACGCTTCTTTACAAGTGCGGGCTTTGCTATAATGCAGCCCCTACCACTATGGTAAACAGCATTATTTGGAGTCTTAGTTTCAGGTATAGAGTGTTTTCAAACAGAAATACGTCGGCCATAATGTCCCTGTACCCGCATCGGACTATAATAGCGCTGCCTGCGGTTTATTACTCCCATCTGCGCCCTCCCACTAGCCTCCTCCCTAACAGGAGCTACAGCTGGGGCGGCGAGTGGGGAATTTGTACAGTCATCAACATGTGTAAGTGTATTGTGGAAACAAAGGACACTCAGACTTGGATACAGATCAACACCATCTTTATTTGTAAAGGTTTTAACGGGGATCTGGGCATTAAATAGGGAGGAGGCGGGATTCGACCTCGCGTCCCCGGTAGAGAGAATCTCTCCCCCCACCGAGGTGCTACCTCCCCCCGCTAGTCAACTCCGGGAAGATGGAGCTCCCCACCCGGGCGCTCTCTGCTGCTGCGGAGCCTGCCTCGGTCGGGCAGCCCTTCCCCGTGACTGCCGGTACGCCGGTTCCACGAGGCGTGCCGTAGAAGTGGAGGGCTCCCTCACCTGCATGGAAACCCGTGGAGGAGCGCGTATCGGGGCCTGAGGAGATGCCAGCGGTAGCATGCGGCTAAGCTGGATTCTCTCTTCCTCCAGGCGACTGAAACGCTGCGTGACCGAGGAGATCGACCCAAAGAGCCTCTCCGAAGATACGGGGGCTCCAAGGAGATCCTCTCGGTTCTTCTTGGACAGCGTGGTGAGTCCCAGCCACACGTGATGAGACACCACTGTGGCCAGGGAAATCATCCGCCCTGCTGCGGTGGCCACGCCATAAATCAGATTATTCATCTGACCAACAGCGCGGTCCGAATAATCGCTCCCGTCCTGAGGCGAGAGGGCGGGGGCGCCTGCCTGAGGGGTGATCAGGGAGACGCCCAACACGCCGAGATTATTGGCCACAGCCGCCATCTGTGTACCGAGCTTGAACATCTTATCCAGATATTCCAGGGTGTCTCGGTCCGGGGGCAGGGGACGTTTACCCTCCGCCCAACCAGCCGCCCGCGGAAGCAGATGGGCCGCCAGGTTCTCATCGAGGGGGGGCACACCCGGACATGTCGTGTCCGAGCGATCCACCACCTTAATGATACCCGCCATGGCGGCTATCGAGGCCTTCGTTTTTAATGGCTGCTGCCATGTCGCCTCCACACACCGCCATACCTCTAGCAGCTGGGGCGAAACGAAGGTCGGCTGCGCCGGATGCACCGGGCCGTAAAACCCCGATCTCAGGCGGTTTACAGGCCTCGGTGGCAGCGGTGGGGGGAGCGGTAAGCCTACACGCTCCGTCGTCAGAGTCATCACCGCCGGGAAATCCATCCGCGCAGACCTGAGAGTTGGACCTCCGGACAGCGAGGCGGCGTCCTCGTCTTCCATTGGAACCGCCTGGCCCCACGGAAGGGAGAACCGGAAGGATGTCTCCTCGCTTCCCGAATCGCCCGCGTCCACGACGTCGAGATCCAGCTCCTCCGACTCCTCCTGCGGGGTATACCTCGCCAGGAAGTGCTGCCCACGATGCTCCCGTGTGAGCCGCGGGATCATCTGGCAGGCTGGGCACGTCGGGCCCATACCGTTCACCGCGTGGTCAGGCTCCAAGCACATGAAGCAGAAGGGGTGCGGATCAGCTCCGCAATCAGGTTCGGACATTTCGGGCAGGTCCTATGGTCAAGAACTGACTCCATACTCTCTACTTTCACTTTCTCAAACGTCTCGAAGCTCCTCGTGGAATCACTTCCGCTGCCGAAGAGAAAAAGGATGATGGTCAGGAGGCGAGGCCTCCTTTTATACGGTGTGATGAGCGAGCATTCAGGTAGGCCCGCCCTAGGCCGGCAACATCTATAGAAGTCTCAGTGGGAGAATGCACGCAGGATAAGGTAGTACCCATAGAGTCCAGTAGAAGGCGGAGCCTGTGAGAGATATAACCACCCTTTAAAACCATGTTTAGAATCAGCTCTGTGACTCTGTGGCTCTTTGATGTGTTTTCTGAGCCCCTCCTGGTTCTGACCTGGCTCTGCTCCTCTTGCAGGTCCTGTCCTGGATCCACCCAGAGACTCAGGCCACCATCATTCGCTGCAGCCAGCCATTAGTAGGCCCTTCAGACCGCCGCTGCAAAGAGGACGAGCATTACCTCCAAATCATCATGGATGCCAACGCCCAGTCCCACAAGCTCACCATCTTTGACGCCCGGCAGAGCAGTGTAGCAGTCACCAACAAGGTACGACACATCCGTCCTTCCTGTTTCCTCTCCCTTACCTCAGCTACACGTCAACTGATTTGCCTTTATTCTCACTCCTGCAGGCGAAGGACGGAGGGTTTGAAAGTGAGAGTTTCTATCCAAACGTGGAGCTGAACTTCCTGGAAATCCCCAACATCCATGTGATGAGGGAGTCCCTGAGGAAGATGAAGGACGTGGTTTACCCCACCATAGACGAGGCCCACTGGCACTCTGCTATCGATCAGACACACTGGCTGGAGTACATACGGGTAACTCACACAATAAATCATCATTTTTATTTATGTACTGTTGATACTGTTATACCAACAGGATTTTTCCAAAAGGTTTCTCATTGCATGGCCTCAGATATACTACTGTACATATAGTAGACAAGTCTCTTGACTCAGGTGTAATTCCACAGGCCCTGAAAACTGTGTGCAGGGATCAGTGCCTTTTCATTGTTCTGAATGAGAAATAAACCTCTTACATTTCTAACTATTGTTGAAAAACTTTAGCTGCTATCAGTAAAATGTCTATGCTGTGAGCATGTCAGGACCCTGATGAGCGTTTTAGTGTGCTTTTTGTGTACTTTCGGTCAATAATGTGGCTCCTTTGGCCGTTTATCTGAAGGTGTGCTGCTGGCGCTCTGAGGAAAGATGAGGCTACATTTACAATGGGCCTTAATGGAGACATGTGTGAAGTTTTTCTCACTTCCTTGTCCTCAAGCAGGGCCGGCCCTTGGCATAGGCAGTATAGGTGAATGCTAAGGGCGCATCAACCCATCGGGTTAGAAATTAAAAAAATATATATTTTTAATATTTCATAACAACACCATTTCCCAATTTTGGATCAATCAAGTACATCTTATTATCTTATACTAACAGAACTACGTCTATATTGCGCACAGCGCCCATAAACTATGGTGCCCCAAAATCAAGTTGAACTGCCCCAGCCCCAGTAAAAACCAGAGGTTTATGTGAAATAGTTCTTTTTTTGAAATAATGGTTTTAGTGTGCAAATATAGGTTTTAATTTTGTATTTGTGTTAATTAAAAATAAATCAAACTCCCAAAAAACGTATTTACTGTGTAAGCGGCCGCGGGGGGGGGGGGGGGGAGAGCTTTAGAGAGCTCTCTCCTGAAAGACTGAGCCGCTCTGATAACCTCAGCTCAGTGAGGTAAAGGCACACCTTTACATGATCATTATAGTTATAAAAAAATAAGAGAATAGATGAAAAACAGGTATAAAATACTATATGACAGTGAACAAAAGTTGTTATTATTAAACAAGAATAGAGTTTAAAAGGGGAGTGATTTGTAAAATATCCATAAAGAAAACGAAAATCTGCTTACAGTTCTGTTTCATATTGATGTTGAGAGATGTATCCATAGATCTCTTAATTTTGCTCTCAAAGTGCACCAGATTGATGCTTTTAACTTCAATATTTAAAAAAAAAAATCTTCCCGGGAGAGCTTGCCCCCGGACCCCCCTAGAGGAGGTTAGATCCACCCCCCACTTAAATCATCTTCAAATGGATAGGATACTAAATACATTTACACACATCTTGTGTCCATATCTTTCCGTTTTGGTGGTCATGCCATAACCGTGCACGTGCATGCGCGAGTCATAGTGAGTGCATTTTGGGGGGTGGGGGCGCCAGCTAAAATGTTGCCTAGGGCAACAAATTGGTCAGGGCCGGCCCTGTCCTCAAGAGTAATTTTTTTAAGTTCTTTGCTTAAAATAAATATATTTTTTAACATAAGAGAGGTTTTCCTACGTTTATCATTCAAAATGATGTCCCAGGAATGATGGGTTTGGGAGTTATGGCAGGTTTAAAACATTTTTGGGGGCGAATTTCAAGCTCTCCTCCACTCTGTTTTGAGATCAAAGCACTCTAGACTTAACGAGCGGCGCAATACACACTAATGTTAAAATCGGAAGAAGGCCTCTTTACCAAGCTCCAAACTAAGTAACTAACATTTAAAAAAGTGTCAAAAATTTCAAAAATCTGAATACAACTTGAATAGGTCTGTGTAAAGTTGGAATGAAGTCTCTAGCTGAAAGTATGTGGAAGGAGTAGCATTTGGCGCTAGGTGTAGGTTAAAGAAGATTTGAAGGTGCCGGCAATTGAGTTACATGTTAAAAAAAATAGTTTAAAAAGCTGAATATTATAAAAAGTATAAATGTCATAAAGAAGAAAAATCATAGCACCTATGTCCTGAAGGAGCTGAACATTTTAATATTTGAATGGTTTCTGTAGCTGAAAGTATGCTGAAGTAGTTAAACGGCAAAAATGTGTTGAAATAGGAAGAAGAAGCTGAAGAATAAAGATTTGAAGAACTATGTGGAATGCTGTTGCACAGCATTCACACTAATTACAGGTCAAACCTCGTACCTAGGTAAAATCATTGAAAAAGTAGTTTTTCAACTGCTGAATAACTCCCTAAATTCAAACAACTGTTTTTATTTGTTCCAGTCAGGCTTCTGACCTTACCAGAGCACTCAGACCGCTCTTGTTAAGCTCTTCAATGGCATCCACTTAAACCAGTGGTTCTCAAACTTTTTCTGTCAGGCCCCCCCATTGAAGAAAAAAAAAGTCGGGCCCCCCCAACACAAATAGTCAGGCTCAGTGGCGGCGCCAGAGTTCTTTTGGGGCTGCTGTGGGGTAGCTTGACGTTTCATAGAGGGTGCTCAAACATTTAGGGTTTCCCATTAATGTACCGGTCGCCACAGTGGAATTTTCTACAGCAACATTCCCCACGCAAATACACAACGTACCCGCGACTGTTACAATGAAGGCTCGATAATCAGCTCACGGCATATAGGTGTAAAAGGTAAAGTGCTATTTTTATAGGTGGTGTGTGGACCTCACATAAGGGGGTCCGGGGGCATGCTCCCCCGGGAAGATTTATTTTTAAATATTGAAGTTAAAAGCATCAATCTGGTGCACTTTGAGAGCAAAATGAAGAGATCTATGGATACCTCTCTCAACACCCATATGAAACAGAACTGGAAACAGATTTACTTTTTCTTTATGGATATTTTACAAATCACCCTTTTAAACGTTATTCTTGTTTTACTGTCATAGTATTTCATAGCTGTTTTTCATTTATTCTCTTATTTATTTTATAACTATAATGATCATATAAACGTGTGCCTCGGAAATAATTGTTTACGCTTTAATGAAACACAGAGACCCAGACGTAATAGTACTGCATCATATTATTTTCGAATCAATAATTTTTCAGTTTTTTTATAACCATTTTTCCTCCTGGTCTCGCGCGCCCCCCCTGGCATGCCTCTGCGTTCTCCTTTGAGAACCACTGACTTAAACACAGACAGTGGCAGAATCTCAGTGTTAGAATTATTAGATCTTAGCGCTGCTTTGGACACTGGAGTACAACATACTATTAGACCGACTGGAAAACTGGGTTGGACTTTCGGCAACAGTTCTAAACTGGTTTGAATCCTATTTAAAGGACAGCGAAACTTTGTTGCTATAGGTAACTACACATCTGAGTTTATAAATATTACATGTGGGGTTCCTCAAGGCTCCATCCTGCGGCCTCTTCTCTTTAACATCTACATGCTTCAACTGGCTCAGATAATGAAAAACAACAATTAGTTAGCCTAGCTATGCAGATGACACACACATTTACATAACCATTCCACCAGGAGACTATGGTCCAATTCAAGTTGCAGTAAGTTAATTGATCTTTGCCTAAATGAATGTTTTTAAATACCATTTTATAATGTGAATCCGATGCACTATTTCTTAATGCTTTTAATGTTTTTCATTTTTGTAAAGCACTTTGAATTGCCTTGTGTTGAAAGGTTTTGCCTTGCCTATGTCTTTATTAAACAAGGACCATGGATAAAAGATATATGACTCTCAAAATTAGAAGAGATGATCTTTGCTAGCTTGCTAATTTCCATCTTCAACACAATACTCAGTATACCAGAGGGTCTTTTATTCATGTATTCTACTGTAAATTCACTAACGTGTGTACATGTTGTGTGTAGTTGTTGTTATCAGGAGCAGCAAAGGTGGCAGATAAGCTGGAGTCGGGGAAGTCGTCGGTGGTGGTGCACTGCAGCGACGGCTGGGACCGCACCGCGCAGCTCACCTCTCTGGCCATGCTGATGCTGGACAGTCACTACAGAACGCTCAGAGGCTTCCAGGTCACACACACACTGCATCACAATATCACCTTTACACTACAGTCTCCATCTGTACTGAATAATAATGTGTGTTTGTGTGTTTGCAGGTTCTCGTGGAGAAGGAATGGATTAGCTTTGGACACAAGTTTGCTGCTGTAAGAAAAAAGTTGTTATTCTGATGATATCACCATTGATTCATGATCAAAACTATATCTACCTGTAGTTATTGTACTACTTTTATATTCAACTTGCGGTCAGACTCAGTTATATATAAAAAAACAACTATTTGTATACAAGTTTTTATTATTTTGATCCACAAAAGATTTAAAGAAGCACAGTGCACCAGCACAGTTTACTTCAAATGGATAGAAAAGCAATGGATGCCCCATTGTCAGAATAGTTTTGTATGCTTATATCACCCTTCCTACACATTGTATAACATATTACTGCCACTTATTTATTACACAAAATTAAAACCTGATCTCCAGGGTTTGTGTTATGCCGATTGAAAGTGTTGCTTTCTGTGTTTCAGCGCGTGGGTCATGGTGATGAGAACCATGCTAACTCAGAGCGCTCGCCTCTCTTCGTCCAGTTCATCGACTGTGTTTGGCAGATGACTCGACAGGTCAGTCAAGACCTCAAAAACGACTGACCCCAGAGTCCAGACATGTCATAACCAGACAGAACCATTTCATAAAGCAGCACACAATTCACAGATGAGCCCATTTTTCCCTTTAAACTGTGGGTTTTCTCTGGAAGTGTTTCCTTGTACGATGTGAGGGTCTAAGGACAGAGGGTGTCGTATTGTCATACTGATATTCTGTACAAACTGTGAAGTCCACTGAGACAAATGTAACATTTGTGATATTGGGCTATATAAATAAACATTGATTGATTGATATTCTTGTGTACATAGGCTCAATCACTCAATCTTATCACTTGTGTTCCTCTGACTACAGTTCCCAGCAGCCTTTGAGTTCAACGAGCTGTTCCTGATCACAGTGCTGGACCACCTGTACAGCTGTCTGTTTGGAACGTTCCTCTATAACAGTGAGCAGGAGCGGGCAGCCAAGGTATTCTTCTGTTAGCAGGTGTAGCGTTCTGTCAGATAAACGTCACATTGAAAGAATGTTTTGGATTAAACTCTTCTTCTGTCCTGTGCAGGAGGTGCAGACACAGACTGTGTCCCTGTGGTCCTACATTAACAGGTAAATACTCACCACCTGGACAAAATTGATCATGTGAGGAGCCATTCTGACTGTTTAAAGAGGCCCTATTGGGTTTTCTTTCCTGTAGTGTGTTCTATAGGTTTGTGTGCATGTAAATGGTCTGCAAAGACTAAAATCCCTGGCTTCCCTTCGGAGGGAGTTTCTCTCCCACTCCATTAGACTCCTTTGTTTACTTCAGTAATATAGTCACATCGCTACAGTATGTAACCAGTGGTGGCAAAAGTATTCAGATCCTTTTTTGGGGAGGTAAAAGTACCAATACAACACTGTAAACATTCTCAATTTCAAGTACAGTTCTGCATCGAGACTAGTACTTAAGTAGAAGTATTTAAGTACGATTCGAAAAATGTACTTTAAGTATTAGGAGTGAATGTACACGCGTAATACTCATACTTCTATTGGCTAGCGCTTCAACACATGTATGAGGTAGGCTAAGGGGAGGGACATGTCCGACACATCTCTAAACTGTTGATCAGAGCAGACTGGGCTCTGGTTTCAGACAGAGGGTGAAAAGAGGTGCTGCAGCACAGGCAGTATGAGACAAATAAAGAGCTTTTTGAACATTAAAGCATGGAGACATGTCACAGTAGAGACACTAAACACTAAATGATCAGAATATGTCCTCTTCTCTGTCATCCCCTCACAGCCAGGTTGAGGACTTCACCAACCCTTTCTACGTGGACTACGAGCACCATGTTCTGTATCCGCTAGTGTCCTCCAGACATCTGGAGTTGTGGACCGCATACTACGCCCGCTGGAACCCCCGCATGAGACCCCAGGTACACCAACTCTGTTGGGCTGATGGGATTAAAGCAGTGATGGAGATGTTTGGACTCATCATAAGCTATGACAAGTACTATTAGGACCAGAGACGTGCACACATAGACTCTAGGTAGTGCTTGAGCACCTGCCCGTTTTGCCCTCTTGACAGCAATGTGCCCTTTTTTGAAAGTTCGTTTTTTTTGTGGCTCATGGTAACATCGATCAATTCTGGATTAAAAGCTTCTAATATATACAACAATGCCCCAAATGCGCGTTGTAATTTTGTCAGACATCCCCACACGTGCCCCGCGGCACTCCCGTACGTGCTCTGGCTGCAGCCCCTCCCTTCCCTGCTCTCAACGTGAACGCGCAGCGCGCAGAGCTGACAGTAGTCAGTCAGACAGGCCACGTGTGTGGTGCAGCAGCACGCAGCAACACGATTAAAAGTGCCCTAGTGACGACCAAGTAAGTAACCACCAGGTAACAAATACAACGAGTGTATTGTTTAATCCCCTAAATCAGATGCCAAACTAAACTATACAGGGTTCGTACGGTCATTGAAAACCTGGAAAAGTCATGGAAATTCAAAATGCAAATTCCAGGCCCTGGAAAAGTTATGGAAAACAATATTTTTCCCAAAGTTTTGGAAAAGTCATGGAAATGTAACTAAAGTTGCGTCAAATATAATTTACATTTTATCTAATCGCCGAAATAATCTGCGGTCGCGAGCTGTTATGTGCCATCATGACGCGCATGGTGTTCTTTTTTTAATATATGAAGCGCGAGCTGTGTGCTCGAGTCTTCTTGCCTGTCGGGCCGGCTGAACTCTGCTGCTCCGGGATGAGGGTCAGCTACATTATCTACGGTGTGTTCGTTAACTGTGCGGAGTCACTGTGGCACAGACTGACCCCTGATCCCACTGGAAGCGGCTGCGCTGCGGCTGCGCCGCGCTGCGACCTCCTCCTGCGTCCTAACCCACCAGGCGCGTTTCAAAACGTTGCGGAAGCGGAGCGTCGTGTGTGCAGCCTCGCAGTTGTTGGATGAACATTCCACTTCCTGCCTGCGCCGCGTCAAAAATAGGATTCATCCTATATTTTAGAAATTCCTTGCGGCGAGGAGCTTCTGGGACGCCTCGAGCCGCGGCGCAGCGTGTCTGGTGGAATAGCACCCATTGACTAGAGTGGCCGCGATCGCTAAAAACGCCGCAGCCGCAGCGCAACGCAGCGCAGACGCTCCTGGTGGGATTAGGGGGTGAGCCGCTGGTGAACAGCTGTTAGAACCGGCCGTTCAGGTGTTCAGAGCAGAGCGGCAGAGCGTGATGTGAACTGAAAAGTTTTTCTGTCGCAATATCATTGTCACTATCTGCTAACGTTAGCTTTAGCCTTCGTTTTCTAATCGTTTTTTTCATAGGCTATAAACAGAGGTGGTATAAGTATAGAGATTGTAGGCTACTAGAGTAAAAGTAGAAGTACTCAGATCTTGTACTTTAGTAGAAGTACTCAGATCTTGTACTTAATAAAAGTAGAAGTAGGCCTACTCAGATCTTGTACTTGAGTAAAAGTAGAAGTACTCAGATCTTGTACTTGAGTAAAAGTAGAAGTACTCAGATCTTGTACTTGAGTAAAAGTAGAAGTACTCAGATCTTGTACTTGAGTAAAAGTAGAAGTACCAGAGTGTAGGAATACTCTGTTACAGTAAAAGTCCTGCATTCAAAATGTTCCTCAAGTGAAAGTA
Organism: Gymnodraco acuticeps; assembly: GCF_902827175.1. NCBI lineage: Eukaryota > Metazoa > Chordata > Actinopteri > Perciformes > Bathydraconidae > Gymnodraco > Gymnodraco acuticeps. The sequence goes on along the minus strand of NW_022990741.1, from coordinate 67,524 downwards.
GGAAAGTATTATAAAAATACTAAAAGGCATGAAAATACATTTTCAAAATGCTCAACAGTGCTGCCAAAATTATAAACTGACTGCTACACAATTAAAATAAATGCTTTTATATATTTCTATTAGATGTAGCCTAACTCTTTGGTGTTTCTGTTATTATTACCTGCTGCTTTAGTTGTTCTGACTGCTAAAATCCTCTGTTATTCCTAATTTTAAAGCCGATATTCCGTGGGGTCGGATCCTTGTCACCTTTTTCATACCTGATGAGTTTGCATCCCTGACTACAGTTGCTTCAGCGTGTAGAAGCTAGTAAGCCTACTACTTGATTTGTTTTAGATAGGCATCTGCATCAGACAGCATATGGTTATTGAAATAAATATATATGCAATTACGACATACAAGATGTGCCTTTAATAAATCTCACACTGCTAAAGGCAGCCGGCGGTTCCACCAGGGGCGTCAATCCCGGGGGGGGGGGGGGATTTCGTCCCCCCCTAGCTTCAGATTGGACCCCCCTAAGTCATTTAGAATAATAAAAATAAATGTTAAAATAATTAATTTTTTGATAATAAATCAGTAAAATCAGGCAAAAATAAGAATTAAATAACCTAACCCTAACCTAACCCTAACCCTAAAACCGAAATAAAGTAACCAAAAACCGAAAATAAACTAACAAAATCCGCCATTATCCGGCACATTTTTGCGCACAATTTCGGCGCGCACAATTTCGGCGCAACCGCCACGACCACTCAGAAGGTGCCCTTTTTTTTCTCTTGAGCACCTGCCCCTATACATGTCTGTGCGCGCCACTGATTAGGACCACAGATACTTTTTTGTAAAACCAAAACCTTTTTTCTCTTTATATCATCCTTATCATAAAGTTATCATATCTTTACTTTTATTTTATGCTTTTTAATTGTGTGTGTGTGTGTGTGTGTGTGTGTGTGTGTGTGTGTGTGTGTGTGTGTGTGTGTGTGTGTGTGTGTGTGTGTGTTGTGTGTGTGTGTGTGTGTGTGTGTGTGTGTGTGTGTGTGTGTGTGTGTGTGTTGCAGGTGCCGGTGCACCAGACGCTGAAGGAGCTGCTGTTGCTGAGGGGGGAGCTGCAGAGGAGGGTGGATGAGCTGCAGAGAGACGCCACCTCCCACTCCCTGACCTCCTCCTCCGAACACTCCCCCACACACAGCACGCCACTGCACAGCGCTGTCTGACACACACACACACACACACACACCGGAAACACCCCTACACACACAGATAAAGCATGTTTTTGCCCAATTAGTACTCATGTTTACAATTTTATATTAACATTTTTACAAACAACCCTGATACAACACCTGTGTTTATTATTTATATTATTTAAATCTATCAAGTATTCAGAAAGACCAGCTCCCCCTGCACTGTGAGAACCTTATCACCCACTTCACTGGTGTTTGTATGAAGAATTGCTTCTATATTTCTCAGGGCCCAGGAAGTCACATGACTGCCAGTGACTTTTCACACACACCCACACACTCCTCTCCCTTTACCATGTCAGTGACTGACTGATTAGAATCATTGGTGTGAGCTATGCTAAGCAGAAATAATATGAAAATAATGGTTTTTGGCCAATCAGAGAAGAATCACAATGAACCCCAACCCCACAGTAAGGACACTGTGCATGATTTCCTATATTTGTTTTTTTAAATGATTGTTTTATTTGAATTTTTTTTTACTTTCCCTGATCCCCCAAACTACTTTGTCATTTACTGTAAATAATTTCTAGCCAGTGTTTCTCACAAACGAACCGAACACAGGTGTGTGTGGAGCTGCTCCCAAAAGTTAAACTGTGAATTGAATCGACTTCAAAGCAACACGATCGTAGGACAGTGTTTTTATAAAGATGAGAAAATGTTAAATATTGAAAATGCCAAGATATTTTTTATTACAGTTCAGAATTGATAATTAAGTTAAATATGATCAAATGTGTGAGATACAAAATACAGATTTTAAGATTAGAGTTTGTGATTCAATTTTAGGTACATTATTTAAGAACAATTGATGACTAAATTCAGTTGACTAGAAATCTGGTGTAAACAATTCTATTTAAAAGACATATAATGCAGATATCACTGTGAACTAACATGTTCAAGCTTTAAAGTAATTATTGTACAGTTACAGCAGTTATGCCAATAATGAACACAATTAAATGATCAGCTCTCAACAAAAAAAGACTGCTAGATCACTTTGCCTTTATTTCAAGAGCACACTTCAATTGACATAAACAAATCAATGCATTTAAAGAAGAAACTGGATTGAGAACAGTATTACCCAAGTATTACTGAAGTTATTATCCACTGTTAAAGAAGAGGGCCCACACTTGATAGAAATGAGCAAGAATCAGGTTCACCACCTCTGACCTGTTTGGTGTTGTTACAGTTTGAAAGATGTCCCTTTTATTCTAATGCGATGTGACTTATACATTTCACTGTGTACCTGTGGCATGCAATTGTACAAATCCCTTTTTATGTAAATTATGTGAGAAGTTAAACCTCTTAATGAGCCATAATCACTTCTGACATTCCATTTAAAAACAAATCAAAACTCCAGACTCGTTCTTGTCTTTTTAAACATTTTATTGGTTCATATTAGTAAAAAGTTTCCGTAACATATTGCCAGAGACTTATCGTAGTGGAATAAGAGAAAAAGCAGAGTTCACTATTACACTTCAAGCAATGAAGACTGTCCAACATTCAGTTGTCAGGAAGACACAGAGTTCAACACTCATACACTCCACCATATGGTTACAGTATGTAGAGAAAAGCATGCATTAAGTGTGTATGAGAGCAGTATGCTGAAGGTGTGTGTGTGTTGTATGTGACAGGGGGCCATGCAAAGCCAGCCCTCAGATATCAAATAATGGAAAGCTGTACTGGGATTTTCTTTGTGTTTTCTCAAACTGGGACGTGAGGTGGTTGTATTTGGGCGGGCTTTGCATGGCCCGCTGACAGGCACTAGAGTGTACTGCAGGAAGAGGACTCAGGCACGTCTGCCCTGATACAATGCAGATCTAAACACTCCACAAAGCGAGCTAACTGTAATCCAGGCTTAATTAGTACAATCACTTAAGGAGGCAGTTTTGCATAATTCAAATTGTGTTGCTACGATAACCACATTTATAGATTACGCCTATTGATTTGATATGGTAACGATTTAGAGTTGCATTATGGGATAATACAATTTGGTTCTTTACCTAGGGGTAACCAGCAGGGGGCAACTACAGTGTTTGCAAAGAGAGGTCCTGATTGTATAATAGTCTGAGAAAATGACCCTACTTTATATAAGATTTATTACCTTAGTAAAATGTTTTCTGATAAGTTTATTCTCTCAATTAATTGTTCCAAATCTTCTTCAATACAGCATGATGTTAGATCTGTATATTGTTGTTTTAGCACGCTTTGTTATACGGACCTATATGATCCCTAATCCTTTTCAGAGAGCACTCCTGGCAACCGATTCCAAACAGCAGTATGGCACGTGTTCGAGGATAATTGTTTTAGCTGCATCTTAAAGCAGTATCAACATCCACAGTGGCAATAAAAACTGAGTCATTCGCACATCGTGTTTCAAAGTGAGCATGGTAATTATATGATACCCTTCAATCTAATCAATCACGTTTTATCTTACCGTAAAACCAATTGAAATTAGCGTTACATAAGATCCAAGCCCAGATTCAATTATTTTCTTTCAGGCTTATTCCAAAAACCTTTTTTCATTCAACCCCAATACATAAAGGCAATTTCAATCTCAATCAATGCTGAATCTTTGGTGAATTTGTATTTTTGCTACAGGCCAAAGGTTTTTGCTATATCACAAAAGACATTCAATACATTCAGTAAACAGAAAGGTTTGTCATTTTGCGTTTGCTTTGTGTAAGGTTCAGCTGCTAGATCTGGACCAAACACTCAGGCCTCTCAGTCCTCTGGGTGCTGCTACCGGACGGTCACTCCAGGTAACCACCCAAAGGAGCTGAAGGCTCTGTGTGTTCCTCTTGCTCAGGGTGCAGCTACGGAGGTGTTGGATGAATACTGTGGCGCGTCCCTGTGAGACTGCAGGGTATAAGGCAAAGAGAGGAGCACCATTTGAATTACAGCTGGCAGGGCATGACTCTTACAAGGTGAACACATGAGTTTAGGTTTGTTACTCCAACCCAGTGATACTCAACTTACAGCCGATAGGGTGGCTCGCCAACCATTCACAAGGGGATATTTAAAAAAGAATTAAAATACACTAATGGAGCTTGTTTACCAAAAAAAGTGCCTCAAACCTCCAAATTGATGTCAAGTCCAAGCACTGAATATCTTCAATCATCTAAAATTACCTCAGAAAACTGTTGAGTCTAAATGGCAATTTTAGCGCAAGTCTTAAAAAACTCTACCACCTCTGCCCTACCACCTGTCCTAACCTCAACCGTCCAAGATCAATGCCTTACCTAGACCATCTTGCTACCAATTCGACCTGAGCAAGGTTCAGTTATAAACTGGCCCCTGACCTCCTGTCATTTTGCCAAAGCGGCCCCCAGGCAAAGCAAGTTTATTATCACTGCTCCCAACACTCTTAGTCCATAAACACTTTGTTCCAAAAGCAACTCCAAACTGTGTAAGGTTGCATTTTAGCAGTGTTTAAGGACTTCTACAGTAGGATCAACCACAAAGGAACTATGGGTAGAGGTGTCTTATTTTCCAAGGCAACATTGAGAAGACCAGGGTGTGGCATAGGACTGCGCTGCATCCTGTCAAATATCGAACACACCACCAACGCTTTTTACAGCTCATACACATACTGCCACAGCAAACATCCTTCATGCATTCACTTCTGTAGATACAGATCTATCAGACACTACTCAGGTCATTATCAATCCAGCGCCACGTTCATGTCACGCTTGTTTCAACTAGTTTTTTGGGCGTTAACAACCTAACATTGGCTATCTGGTTTGTTTTTAAAGGTGAATTAATTGGTTCTAGGGTACAAAAGACCAACTACTCAATTGCCACCAAGGAACCATTGCACATTTCAAGAGGCGTGCATGGTTCCAAGCACTAGCTGGATGTGTGGAGATTTGCACATAAGAAGGTATAGGAAGTTGTAAATCTTCAATTCACCTGTGACATGAACGCAGCATTTTCACCTCCGCCAATGGGTTACTTATTTCGGTTCCGTTTGTTCGACACCGGAATTACAAGAAAACTACCAATCCAATCATGAACCCATTACAATTTGGAGCAGATCCGAAATCATGGGGTGGATACACAATTATGTATCCCTTTCATAGGGAATGGGTCTTGGCGGAGTTCTTGGATCTCCTAGTGCGTTCTAGTTCACTATGTTTAAATATGGAGATATTTAAAGCCCACTAAATAGGGTTCAATCATTCTCACCAGAGATCCTGAGCAGTGCTATAAAACGACCGACAGACTAAATATCAGACAGTTTAGAAAACAGTGAATGGTTTCAGATGCAGCCCTCATTCTCGCTCAGGAACTTAAGAGACCTCTTCAGGCGATCAACAAAGCATTGGCAGTACAGAACAAGGAAGCGTTAACTATCTACAAAAATGCTAGGCTAAGTTATTAGGAAAGTTGGGTACAAAGTGTAAAAAGAGCAGGCAAAGAGTGTAAACACACGCATACACTAAAGAGTAAAATATGGAGCATAAATATGCTCTTACAGACTAAAATACAAACACAGAACTGCTCACAGTAATATGTACAACCATCACAACTTTCCAAAAACACTCGTTATGACGCTATTCAATAATCTAAAGCTAACTACTGCTGCTGACTCCATCTACACGGCTAAAGCAGACTTCTATATTTTGTATGCATATCCTCTTAACCAGTATTGTCTTTGTGCCAACTTCTTCAATCTCTTCTCATGCCAATCGAACCCAGTCATTGGCTGTTGGGACACATCGGACATCTTTCACAAATACCTTACTTTCCCACTCTTGTAAAATCTTGTTCCATTGTGGCCATTTTGAAGTCTACCAAAGGCTTCTGTTTGCTTAAAAAAAAGGGTTTGCCCAATTATTTAACAGTGCACGCCCATATTCAGACAGTGAATTCAGAGAGCCAGTGGCTGTCAATCATGCCAACCGAACCCAGTCATTGGCTATTGGGACTAAAGCTATAACAGCAGCATTCCTATTGGCCTTCCATTGGGCGCTCAGAACGGGTATGTCTTTACACTTCTGTTTAAAGAATACTAAGGAAATAATTGAAATCGCAATAAAGTGGGAAAAGTTTAGACAATTCTTAAGACTTTTAACAAAGGTTATATTAATTCAATAATATTATCATGGATTTCTTTATATATAGAATAATATCTCATAACCTTTTGGTGCAGATTATTACCATTGAATTGGTATATGATAAGGGTATCTAGTTATTGTTGATATTTGTCGAAATCTATTTATGATTGGGCAATAGTTTTTTGGTCTACAGTATCAAAAGAGTTTTGTGATAATGTGATGCTACTTTTATACATTCAACGTCCCTGTAGATTTATCATTAATGTAATTTTAAAATGGCCACAATGAGAAAAAGATCAAATGAGTTATTCTGCACACACTGGCACCGCATTGCTAACACAATAAAACATAGTACTAACATTATTATCTTCTGAATATAGCAGTTAATCTTGAACAAAAATCACATTTTGTGCCTTTCCACAAGCCTCGCCACATCCTGAACAAAGTGCCAAAGTTATTTATTTTCCTTTTCAAATATCTTCCCCCTGAAGAAAAGAACACGCTGTGCATTTTGAAGCTCTAACTGCAGGGGAACTGATTAAGCTAGCATCGTTTTTTTATGCCACATGCTACAAGTCTGGTGAATTTCCTGAACTTTAATCCCACTTTTGATAACAAATCTAATCCCATCGCTCAATTTCTTTTAACTCTTCACAATCATTTCACCATCACCAATTTGGAAAACTAAGCCAGGCTCCCTTCTTTAGGCATCGTCATTAAAGGCTACTTGAAACAAAACGGAATATATTTACACTATAAAAAGTCACAGGTTGTAAGTAGACGGAAATGTTAGGACGCCTTTTTTATCCCACTGCAAAAAGATCCAAATCTGAATAAGGCAACTTTGTACATCAGGATAGACAACATGTCAGGCTACATGTAGCAACTAGTGATGTCACTGTCACATGATGTAAACAGTAACTACCTGCAGTCAGTTCTATGAGGTACGTCCCACTAATGGACTTCATTCACTTATAGTGGAGCGCTTGGGAAACTTCAATTAATCATGATATTAAATATAACATTATTATCACAGAGGATCACCTCATAATGATAATATAGCAAATTGATAATGTAATAAATTAAATAAAAAAATTCACATGTTGTAGGATTAAGAGATTAACATTGGTATTACATGATAAAACTTGAGTTGTATGAGATTTGTCCCTAGAGTACCATGTTATTTTTCTATGAGGTAACACTTGCTACTGTTGACTACCTTATCACATTTCACAAGTGATTACATAATCAGTTGCTACGAGGCTTTGAATTTTGGGGAATATTGGTCAAATGGTCTTCATTCACTCTCAGAAACAGTGTGTCTCAAAGCGCTCCCTCGTTCACTCCGGAAACTAGCAGTGATCACTGACAAATCATTGTCCCAATCAATCAATAAAGTAATCCAGTTCCCTACGAGGCTCGACACACACCCCAGAGGAGCTTCTTTCCCCATGGTGTAAAAAGATGAACCGCTCTTTAAATTTGTTTTAAGTACATGCTGAAGGCCGGATAACTGCAAACCAACATTGTTAGTGGTGTTCAAACAGCACAATAAATTACTATTTACAGATACATTTGGCAAGATTTGTTACACTTTCGGCCATGTGTTCACATTCAGCAAAAAAGGTCTACAAATCCCAACGTTTATAGCACAGAGCTGCAGGGCAACAAGGACATGCTACACAACAGTCTATTCTGTAGCATGGCTGTGTGTGTGTGTGCAGGGAGGGGTGTTAGGTGGGGGATGTTTGGACAAATAGCGCATGTAGGTGGTTGACCTTTGTGTGTGTGTTCTAAGTTGTGTGTGTAGTGTGTTACACAGCGTTCTCTTCAGTGGGAGGTTCAGCACTGGCAGGCTCCAGGAGAGTCTGTTGGACTGTAAAAACACACATTAGTGGCCTTAATATAATAAAGAGATATTATATTAGATGGTGTAACCTGTGGGTTTCATTTTAACATATTTTTTGAATGTATTGTTAATGTTTATAGTTTTATTATTCTCAAGGTCTTGCAAAAAGATGAGAATGCAATAGTCACAAATAATTCCTTAATAAAACCTTTTACATTTCGAGCCAAATATACATATCTATGGGTTAAAACAATAATATCCCTGCCATGTTAATGCCTAATTTGGATGATGTTAATTTCAGTGTTGATGGAGCAGCTACAATGTTAGCATTAGCTTAGCCCTGATCAATCCAACTCCATTCCGAAAACAAGCGTTTTAAGTTTAGTTGTCGTCTTGCGGACAGATCTGACAAAGCAATGATGGGACAAAGAGACAAAGTAATAAAAAAAAAGGGTTGTAGCTACATGGCAGGTGCCGACATGTTGTTAGAGGAACTTGCTGTGTAATGTACTGCAGTTGAGTAGCTAGTTAGGATGCTAGCTAGTAGTCTGTAAACTCACATTAGCAGTGCACTTTTTTCCCTGATAAATGTTTGTTTTCTGGCTCGTTTCATGTTTTTAAGTTAAGGATATTTTAGTGGGAAAACTAAGGTGGAAACCAGCCAGGGCTATCTTTGAACTTTGTTAATGTTATTTGTCTAATCACTATGGTGTAATAACTGGCATCAAACACGACTGTTCCGTGGGCTTTTGTTTTTTTACACTGTGTTTTGCCTAATGGCTCTCCTGCAATTCAGGTTAATGATCCATAGTTTTGCTGTTTCTTTTCAGGAAAAAAAAAGAAAATATATATGAAAGAGTGTATGATAAGTGTGAATATAATGTAGCGCTATGTTCTTACCTTGTGGTTCTGTAGCCACCACAGCCTCAGGGTTCTCAGCCTTCACCATGTCAGTATTCAGGCTCTCTGTCTCAACACAACAACACCATTAGTTAGCTTCTTCACTTCACTTCATTAGTGAGATATTAGCATGCTAACGTTAGCTTTGTCAGTTGGTTAGTACAATCCACAGTAACACCTGACAGTTATTATGGTGAATATTTACACAGTATCAGTTATGTATATTGGTTAAGCTTCACATGAAGCCCTTTCCTTGGCTTTGCTTGTTTAACAAAACAGTATATTGTGCGGGTCCTAAAACCAAAACAATGAGCTAAAAGGGGCCAAGTAGCCATTGAGCTATTAGTGTAGTCAAACATTGTGAAACTGGAAATGTTGAATAGTTTATTTTAGAAATAGTAGGGTCCTCAGCACATAGAAACTGCCGGATGCTAACCTTTATATGTTGGGCAATATTTTAACGCAATTAATTCAAAAAATTAATTACCGCCGTTAACGCGATAATTTTGACAGCACTAATTATTATATATGTATAGGCCTATATATATATATATATATATATATATATACAGTGCAATCATTCTTTCATGCTAAATGAAGCTCTGTTGGATATCACTAGATCCTGTTACAGCGTAATATAAGTACATAACGATTGATATTTACATTAGCATAATTACTAGCTAGCCGCTAGCTGCTAACTGCCGCCTCGTTAATATCAAATCCATCATAACAATCCATTACCATGCTGTCATGAACGCGCGGTGCTGTTACGTGTACGCAAATTGACGTGCTTGATGTGAACGAGCATTTTGGTTAAAGTTGCGCATGCGCTATGAGCGCACATACGGGTACTTCTCAGGCATGCTGGGTAATCTGTGACATTTCGCTCTCTCAAAAGTTGGGCCATTTTATCATCATGCACCAATGAGCAACTCTCATAGGAATGAATGAGGCCCCGCCTCCTACGCTGTATCCAGTTGTTATTATACATCCATGCCAACCTCGGGCTCCCTTCCGGTATAAATAGGAAGGAGGCCCGACAATCTGCTCCCTCTTTTCTTCAGCACCCCGTTACTGAAGCACAAGAGACACTTAAATTGCAGAGTAAACATGAGTAACAATTGTGTGAGAGATTGTCCCTCATGTGGCTCTGGGTTCATTACATTACATTGCATTTAGCTGACGCTTTTATCCAAAGCGACTTACAATAAGTGCGTTCGACCAACAAAATACAACTTGAAGAAAACAGAATCATATAAGTACATCAGGCTTCATAGAGCAAAAACATTTCAAGTGCTACTCAACTGGCTTTAGATAAGCCAGTGCTTTATTAGTATAAAAGTGCTTTGTTAATAGTTCATAGGTTCATAATGACTTTTCGCGGGTGCAGACGGTCAGGAGTGACCCTATCTGGCCACGCTTCCCAGCCATCAGGAGGTTCCAGGAGGGGGCGGCACGAACCCGAGGACCCTGAAGGCTGAAGGCACATTTGTTCCCCTCACCGAGGTGGAGGGGTTCACAGATGCTGGTTTTCCAGCCGCCCCTTCTCTGGAGCCGAGCCTGACGGCGTTTGTTGGGGTAAGACAGGCCAACATAATCGCCGGACGGCACCCTACGTTGAGCGCCCCCAGAGACCAGTATGTCGCCCGCCAGGCCGACCGGGTGCACCAGTGTGCCTTTCAAGTCACCAGCACGAGAGTCAGCTGGCTCCAGCCTGTTGAGCTCCCACAGCGGCACCAAAGTCTGCAGCAGCCGCGGCGTCCACACCGGCAGCAGAGGCCGCAAGCGGAGAGACGCCCACAGCAACCGCCTCGGCGTCAGGCTCGCCCTTCAGCGGCTGCAGGGGCTCCGTCCCACGTCTCCGCTCCCCCGCCACCCCAGAGACAGCGTCTCCCGGCGGCGAGTCAAAGGGGAGTGAGGCTCCCCCGCTCCTGGTCTGCTCCACGAGAGCCTCCGAGGAAGCAGAGCCGGTTCTGACGTTCTGGGAGTTGTGAGTAAAATAAAGTGTGCTCATTTTCCAACTTTTTATACTGAGTCATCAGTAACAAGTGTTTCTCACATATCCCCCCTGTGTAAGCCAGCTTCCTATAACGGTTACTAGCCAGCAGGGCTCGTTGCAAAAGCCTGCAGGTTTTAACCTGTCGGTTAATAACCTGCAGAGCTCGCGGCATTCCTCTGTCCGAGATACGCCTCCTACACACGGTCATAATAAATCCATGAGCGCCGTTATAACGCCTCATGTGAACAGCACTGCACACACCTCCACTCATCCCCTGAGTGTGTACGCGCCTCATGATGAGAGCCGGAGTGAAACGCAGCGTGTGGAGGCTCCCTCGCAGCCCTTTCGCTTCACGGGCAGCGGTGGCGAGGGCAATGACGTGGCTCGTCACCATGACGACCATTTCAGCACATCACAGAGAAGCCAGAAATGAGACCCATCCTTGATCTGTCAGTATTCCAGGCTGAGCGCCCCCAGCGGCAGCGCCCGCCAAAACACATCTCGAGCACGTGCGCCCGCTCTCAGAGTTTTTCTCAGAGTGGCAACGTGTGTGTCTGATGGACAGATGGATGAGCAGGCTGATCAGCAGAGGATACGCCCTGCAGTTCGCCTCTCCCCCCCCGCCCCACACAGTTCAATGGGATACAGGAAACACTCCTGTCCTCCCAGAAGCTATGTCTTGCGCTCCAATCAGAGCTGCTGTTGAAAGTGGCTATTTCCAGGGTTCGTCAAGGGGAAGAAAATCAGGTGGTGGAATGTGTTCACCAGGACGACTGGTTCACTTCCACCTGAAGGATGCATACTTCCACCCATCATCCCGAAACACAGGAAATTCCTGCGTTTCTCATTTCAGGAAATATCAGACCAGACAATCGTCTGCTGTTCGGATATTTCCTGGCTCCTCGCATTTTTGTGTAGAGAAGGCTGGAGCCGCTACACAGAGGAGGGATGAGAGTGTGTTTTCTCTGGACGACCTGCTATTTGCTGGCTCGCTCCAGGGAGGAAGTCGCTTTACAGACGGTACATCTCGTATCGCATCTGTAAAAGCCTGGGTTTCATAATGAATAGGAAGAAAAGCTGTCGTCTTCCCTCTCAGACAATCGGTTATCTGATAGTGGAATTAAACTCAGCCAGCAGAGCGCGGCTCTCGTGGCAGCGAGTGGAGGAACTGACAGCTCCCTCTCCGGCGTGTCACATCCCGCAGGCCCTCTCTGTGATACAACTGCTCAGCATGACGTCAGCTGGTCACGTGGGGATCCCCCTGGGACTCCCCCACAGGAGGAGTCTCCAGAGGTGGTTCATTCACCTGTGCATCGACCCCGTGCGTCAGAGGTAAATGTGCTGGAGCTGTTCTCCGGTTTGGGAAGTATTCCAGCACTTCGCCCCGTTGCTGTACAATCAAACATGTGTTGATTCGCACAGACAACAGGCCACGGCAGCCTACCTCAATCGCCAGGGAGGAGTACGATCCGCGCAGCTTCTGAACGCAGCCAGGCGGCTGCTGTTCTGGGCGCGCACACACGTTGCTCTCCATCAGAGCAATGTATATTCCCGGCGAATTGAACAGAGGGGTTCGCGGAACACAGCAGCCATTTTATGCGAGGAGTACGGAGACTCAGACCTGTGTCACGCACACTGGCACCTCAGTGGGATTTGGCTTTGGTGTTACACGCACTAAAGCAAAGCCCCATTTGAACCTTTGGATCAGGTTCCCCTTAAACTGTTATCAGCCAAAGTAGGCTATTACTTTTGGCTCTATCAGCGAAAAGGGTGAGTGATTTGTCTGCTCTCTCTGTGGCTCCGTCATGTCTCCGGATCCAAGGAGATGCAGTTCAGCTGTTTTACACCCTAACCCGGCTTCATGCCAAAGGTCATCACAACTCTTTTAGGTCAAGAGTGATCACCCTGGCTGGCTTATTCCTTCCTCCTCACAGGTCGGAGGAAGAAGCCACATCTCATCTCCTCTGTCCTGTGCGCGCGCTGTCCTGCTATGTGGCGCGCACGGCGGCCTGGCGCCGTTCTCAGCGCCTGTTTGTGCATTATAGAGAGCGCTTGATCGGGCAGCCTCTGTCTGCATAACGTCTGTCACACTGGCTGTGTGAGGTTGTGTCGCAGGCGTATGTCTCCTCTGGGGTGGATCCCCCGGCGAACATCAGTGCGCACTCCGCCAGAGGAATTTTCCTCCTCCACGGCTTTGCACGGAGGAACGTCAGTGGAAGACATTTGCACTGCTGCATCTTGGTCTTCCCCCTGTTCATTTATTCAATTTTATTGAGAGACATCCCTCAGTACAGTGTACTGAGTGTCCTGTCAGAGTGAGTGACGTCAGGGATCCAGCTGTGCGCCTCTCTCCTGCCTCTCGGCACACGGAGAGCGGCCCTTTTTCCCTCTTATGAGAGGGATGTTTCCTTTTTTTCCTCTGACACATTTTGTACGGAGTGTCTTGTCAGAGTGAGTGATATCAGGGATCCAGCTGTGCGCTCTCCTGCCTGTCTGCACGCAGAGAGCTGCTGTTCCCCCTCTTTTTGTCACTGGGCAAAGTATGACCTTCGTCTCTACTTTTTCACAGCGGCAGGTATGTATTGTTCCCAGCCTTCGTCCCCTCATGGAGAATATTCATGTTATGCTATATTCCAGGGACGGTGATGCGCCATTACGCATGGCGCAATAGGCATGGGTTGTTATTGAGCAGGTGTGTCTGTGTATGGGAGCAGATTGTCGGGCCTCCTTCCTATTTATACCGGAAGGGAGCCCGAGGGTGGGGGGCCACCTTGCGGGCGGGCGTGGACTACAAGTGTTTTCAGTGCTGCTCGGGTGCGCAGGGGGATTACCCAATAGCGATAGCCTTAGAGGGCTACGCCAATACTCATAGAAGCTGGAGTTACAGTAGGTAACTTCAGATACCAGCGGTAACCAGCCAAGCGCCGGGCAAAAAACAATCTTCAAATAAAAGAAAGTCACCGGAGGAGTTCAAGGAGAGTGACAGGGAGTATGAGAAGAAGAGGGAGAGAAAGTTTCAGCCAGCTTGATCGATAGAGGTGCAGTGACGCCTCCTAAAACCCTTTTTATAATCTATCGATTAGATTTATGATTTGAAAATTATAAAAAAGTAGGGTAGACATGTGGAGATTATCCGGCTGAACAAAACGTGCATTTATCAAACAGGTTTGTTTTCCACAGACCTTATTTCCAGCTATTTTCCAAAACCCTGTGGAGAAATCCCATTGCTTTTTGTCGAGGGAACCAGCAGCTTACTTCCTGGTTTTATGACGCGTCACTGGCTGCACCTCTCAATATGATGCCAATATAAACAAGGTCTTCTGTCGGCTCTGTACATCAATGCCGACCTATGCTGACAGTGAGTGAAGAGTAGAACATATAAAAGGTATTGGCTATAGGGAAATGTCCCAGCAGTTTAGGATAATGAAGGATCTAATCTAATCTATTACATAGCCATTACATTTCTAACTCCTAATGACAGGAAGGCAGAAAGCGCATTATACAAATAATAATACTCATGATAATAGCAGAAATGTTTTAACAATGACCACAATATCATTATTTTAATAAACCAAATATGAACAATTGAGGAAAATGAGGAAGAACTGATGATTCAAATGTTGTAGTACAAGTAGTAATGTAGTTTGTGCATACATTACTATTGCAACAAATGTGTTAATTTTCTTCATTATTAGTCGATTTTGTTTGGGCGAATGCTCCGGGCCAGTGGTTACAATGGTGGGGCCAGTCAGTGACAATACCATTTTAACATCATGCAATAACACTGAGACGACATCAGTTGCATTGAACTGATCTTTTTAATAAGTTGTACTTACAATGTAGTGAAACATGGGCTTGTGCTTCACTGAGGACCTTTGTCATTCTGAGAGGGAGGCCACTGCAGTTATTACACTTCGCGTTTTGAAATATGTGTAACTGTTAATATAAAAGCCACACTGCTCAAACTTCCTTACTTTCCCTAAAATTGGTATATTTATTTATTTGGGGCGTGGGGAATGAAGAGAAAACAATATATGAGCATTTTATGAGCATGGGATTTTGACCCCTCATATAAACATATGCATAATGCTGCGCTATACTTTGCGGCCACACGCCGTTGCCAAGCAACGCTTATTGTTTAGGTCCTTTGATAAGCAGGCAGTCATATAATTAGCTAGAACTAGCTGGATCTGATAGATTTGGACATAAACGCGAGTGAAGTATAACCGGACGCGAGAGAGAGATCAGAGATCAGATCAGCTGCTGCTGATGGAGAACACGCAGCTCTTCCGGATCAAAGCTCCCCCGCTGTGACAGACCGTTGAGTGGCGCAAAATACACTAAGAGTTAGACCTAACACACTTAGCTAGTTTATCTACTCTGGAACTAGCTAAACTAGTTATACATATATGTATTCTTTACTGTCGGGTCACTCATTACAGGTTCAGCGAGCTGCACGAGCCTGACGGGCTGTCAGGAGAGGGAGAGGAAAAGAGAGCACCCTGTTTATTTTTCCCATTTTATTATCCAGAGTTTCTGTAAACTTTTGAAGAAAGTAGTTCATCTACTATTAGTAGTTTGTTTAAATGCATTAATTATGTTTTTTTTTCATTAACATAACATAAATCTCACGTACCCCCTGCAGTACTCCAACGTACCCCTAGGGGTCCGCGTACCCCCATTTGAGAACCACTGCTCTAAAGGACAGATAGCTTATACTTTTTTGAATAGGTTTGCTTCAACCCAGTTAAAGTTGTACGATATTTGACCGCAATTATTTTAACAATGCAGAACATTTTAATTTACAGGCCAATACACTCACAATAGGACTCTATGAGCTGGCAAATAGACTATAAGGGGAACTTTACCTTTTACATTACACTTTAAACAGTATTATGAGAACATTGATTAAAACAGGTTTAAGTTGTAATGGTACAAACTGCTCCCTAGGCCAGCAGCAGTTGTAACACTGGTGAGGTCACTGCCCTGAGGGACTCCACTAATGAGTTTACTGTAAAAGCCTTACGTTGAATGCCGAAGCACAGCTTCTTCTTCTGGTAGGAGATGTAGCTGGTGATTGCTCCCACCAGCGCCATAGCAACTGCGCTAACAATCCCTGCGATGGTGCCCACTTCTGCTGTGGTCTCTGCAAATGCCCACAGAGACATTAACACCAACAGACAGTAGAGATGCATTTATGAACAAACACTAGAAGCAGAGAGAACACACCATTGTTGTCTTCACGGGGGTTGATCTGATCGTCACCACGTCCACCTGTGAAAACACAGCACACAGAAGGGTTGATTTTCTTAGCTACGGAGCTTTACATGGATTTGTTATACATTTGCAGACATTACCTTTGCCTCCGTCAGGTTTGTAGGTATCATCTTTACCAACCTCTGCCAGATCATTGTCAGAAATTCCACCTGAAAATAAGTATTTATATTAAAATCACTAAATGATAAACTGTCAGAGCAAACTCAAAATGTCAAATGTGCACAAAGCTTGATTTATAATTTATTTGCTTTTGAAGGGATATTTTGGATGTTTTTGTAGTGGGGTAAGTATATCTGTTTCTTTATGCCGCCTTCCATCTATTTTGATAGAATCCCATACAAATCCCACTTCAAAACAACCAACTACCTCTTTACATTGTTTTGCTGTATATGATGCAGAAGCTGGTGTCATTCCTTTTGTAATGATACTACGTCAGGTGGTGCTCTTTTGTATTCTCTTCCATTTGGACATGACAAGAGTCTAAATTGATTCTAATTGATCATATAGAATAGATTAAACAGCAGTTTTTTGCACCTTTTATTTGCCCCGTCAAACAGAGTTTTTGTCAATATATATTCTGGATGTATTACGCTGATACTTATATTAATATTAAAATGTAATTCTAATACAAATAATAAAATAAATATAAATTCAATAACAAATAGATTTAGAAATGTAAGCAGACATTTGTCTTCATAATAGCCAATTCGTAGATAAATACTGGGTATAAATAAGCATTTTTTAAGTCGACCGCCAGCAGTCTTATAGCTTATTGTATGAGTGAACTAATATTATTATTATAATAGTAATGATAATAATATTGGCATTAATTCCTAAAATAAAAATAACTTATTAAATGATTATTTGTTTGCAAAAAAAAGTAAATAATGAACTGAGAAAAAGAAGAAACTATATTTGGTCTAAAGCAGATAAATAAAGCTTTGAATGCAGAAATAGCATGTGAGGGACAGTGTTACCAGCAGAGTGGGGGTGGGGGAGGGGGGGTGATGAGCGATGAGCAACAGATGAAAACAATGAGCTCCCTCTGAGACATGAAGAGTTTCATTAAGTTCTTGTGTAAAGTTTAACAACAGAGCACTCATCCCAGCAGACTGTGGGGACACTTGTCCGCATGGTGGCCATGCAACTGTCTGAAGATTGTTTTCTTATGCGCTGAACTATCAGAACAAATGAGTATCGTGCATACTGTTTAAGTCCTCCAAATCAAAACCTTTGGGGATTTCCGGATGATTTCTAGACATGAAATGACTTTCGATGTATGTGGGAGGACTTAAATACACAAAACAAACTCAAACATTGACTTTAATTAAATGTATTATGTCAACAAATGTCACGTAACTGTATTAGTTTAGTTGTAGGCAATAATATTAAGTTGAAGCTAATATTTGTATCTCAACATTATATAACCTAATACAGTTATGTGAAATCTGTTGACATAATACATTTAATTGAATTAAGTAAAAGTTTCAGTTGTTTCACTTCAGAAGCACAAGTAGCACTTAAGAATTCCCAGTGTATATGATGGGGTGATGTTTATGCTACAGTATATTTAACAAGGGCTCTTTATATTTTATATTATATATTTAAGGCTGGGTGTTTTCAACTTATATTATATTTAATATAAGTTGAAAACACCCAGCCTTAAATATACTGTTATTGATAAACCATACATATTGACTATCTATTAAAGCCACCATGTTTAGAACTTGTATATGATTAAATCATCTAATTATTTAACTATATTGATGTTTTTTACATTTCTGCTATGTTCATATTTCACACATAGCGGCTTTAATTCCACACAAAACACTGATTTATAAAGTGATGCCGAGCTAATAGCTAATCCCACCTCCCTGCCCCTTGTTCTTATCCTTGCCACCAATGTCATTGTTGGGGTCCAAGGCATCGGACAGGTCAAAGTAGTCCGCAGCTGTGGAGGCCAAAAGGTCGGGGGTCAGTGTGTTTGCAAAATAAAGACAGAAGCAGCAGTCAGAAAAAAACATTAACAACATAGAAACAATATTTAGCATTTGAGCAGAGAGAGTAACACCTGGGCTGCGGTCGAATAGCCTTCTTCATTGACTCAATACTTAATAATAATTCAAACTTGTTTATCCCTCCTGTCGTGTTCGGGTCAGATTTGACCAATTTACTTCTTACATCAATCAATCATAGCTATTGTGTTTTACATATTATAGCTTCCAGGGCTCATGGTATCCTCCACAGTAGGTATTTGAACATATTCAATTGCTATTCACCCCATTCATTTAATTTTGAGTGATTTGGTCAACTTTGTAAAAACCTATGATGTTCCCAGTCAAAACACCACACATATACACACATTATCAGTGTCTATTCACTGTGGTTATTCATGTGAACCAGTATTCTGATACATTGTTTACAGCTGAAAAGGTGTTAAATCAAATGTGGTCATGATTAATGTTTTTTTTTGTAAGAGCAGTTACTGTAAAACAGACCAGTCAAATTTGACCAGGAACACCAAAAAAGGGGGAGAACAAACATGACAGGAGGGTTAAAAAGTACTGACAATAGGGGACTGCCATGATTTGCTTTATTTCGATAATGGTCCAGTGTATACTTTGCTAAAGAGAATACAAGATAAATCATTCAAATGAGCATTTAGAGGATTCAAACTGCTCTTATCATGGTTGCCAACAAGTTTTTCAAAGCATTTAACCAATGAAACTTCCTAAGCAAGAAAGACTATTCGACCACAGACCTGGTGAAAATAAATTGAAACAGACTTAAGTATATAGATTAGAGAGATCATATAAGGAAGGAAGTCAAATTGGATTAACAGCCAACTAAAACAGAAGCAGAAGAGAACTGGTTAGTGAAATATAAAGCAGGGGAAATTAAATTAAAGGTGGGGTAGGTAATTTTGGAGAAACCAGCTCGAGTGCGGTAGAATTTGAAAATACACAACCGGAAAAAATCTGCCACTTCCTTACAGAGCCCCTCCTCCAACACACACGAACGCGCACATGACCAATGAGGGCACGAGATAAGTTTGTGCACAGATGGAAGGCTGACAGGCAGGTAGGCCATCCAGTTACTTTAGCCGGGCCGGCTCAGATGATTGGTCGTGCTTTTTACAGCGCCACGGCTTCCACAGATGATATTTTTTTATGGATTTTTTGTCAAAGCACTTAAGATATTCATTGCTATCGGGATGTTAAGAGCATTCCATGGAATATAACAAGTGTATCTCGAGCCGGTTTCTCAAACTTACATACCACACCTTTAAGGCTTTTTATGAAAACCTGGTCCTCTGCAGTAGAGTTTCCAGCCTGAGTAGGGAAGCTGAGGATTCTCTCACCTGGCTTGGGTTTGGGCTTGAACGGGGCCTTGGTTACTGCCTTGGAGGGGGCTTTGGTGGTAATGGTGGTGATGTCACCAATTGAATCAAAACCTGCACACAACATTGACAGCTCAAACCTAGAGATCGACGGGACTTCAGTTATAAGTCCACTGTAAATGATTCAACAGCATACAAGTAGACAGGGCTCGTGAAAAACCAAGATGGGAGACAGTTTTGCAGATGAAAGTAGTCAGAATTTGGATTTTTTTTCGAAGTTAACCACTCCCTTTAAGAATATCTGATACCTTCTGAAAAGCAGAGTTTTCAAAGAGAAGCTCATGTTGTAGGAGAACTTTAAGAAAAAAACGGTCAAAGATTTACAATCCTGCACCACTACTCCTTAAATCTAACAATGCTACATCATTGATTCCCATTGACTTACACTTACAAATGATCCTGTCACTCTTCCAGGTTAAGTTGGTGTTATTATAGATTTCAATGATTTGATTCTTACCTGCTCCTGCCTCTGCTCCTCCAGCTGGTGCCGCTGGCTTCGGGGCGGGGGGCGGTGCTGAAGAATATTAATTATTGTTATATTTAGACATAATTCAACAAAAGTCATTACTCTGCTGTTAGTCATTCATAAGTAGATATTGTAAATCATGTAATGTTGGTCTGAATCTGAAGGAATGCTTGCTACACATTTTTCTTTTAATGTTACGCCATTTTTCTTACTTATCCATTGACTTCCATTCATTTCCGTATGCTATTATCTTGTATTGATAAAGTAATATGCATAAGACTGAAAACCTGATATAGTCACGGATTATACATCACAGGTTTCAAGTTTTCTTAATGCCTTTAAATTGTAGAATATTAATGGAAGTCAATGGAGATACAACATTTTCTGGCAATTATAATCTTTTTTATTCAAAAGACGGATCACAATATTTGTTATCTTTTTTAAGGAAGTTGCAGATAAATATATCGGGTTTATGAGACGCTGAGTCCCAAAAAGAAGAAAAAGTTATTTATTTTGTATTGTACTTACATGGTTTACTTGTGTCATCATCACCCACAGCATCAGCTAGATTGAAGTCCTGAGAAAGGACTACTGTTCAGAGAGGACAGAGGGACAGACAGAAGACATGTTACATTCAATCTGACAAATAACACCAAAAGGGACTCAACACATGCTGTAGAGTGTGGATATCTTCTGTCTGATGTAGGCTCTTTGGTAGATGTGTGACCACTTTACTGATGAGTTCCCAGGCCCTGCCAGTGTTACTGTGTGTCACACAGTTTGGTGCCAAACTGGGCCCAGAGTGCACTAATCGGCACTATTTGTTGTCTGGGTTGCAAAACGGAGATCATTTACCAGACGGGACACAAAAGCAGAGACAAACAAACACTAGCTATCTTCATTGGCTGCCAGTCACAAACAAGCACGGTGTGTGTGCCTAACCCTAGATTGGAACTAACAGAAATTATACTTTCATCACCATTGTAGCTGAATATGCTATGACTACATAACACAATTAAATAGAATCACTACTTTAAACGGACACATACAAAAACAAATTGTAACGATACTCCATAGCATGCAGTACAATTTCAAATGTATTTATTGTGTATAATTGAAGAAGACTCGTTTCCCAGATTACACGTCAAACATACTAATCATGTACACTACTTGTAATTCTGATTTATGCTGTAGATTCACTCTGCTCCACCCTTTCTATCTATTTTTAATCTAGTCTTTTTCTTCCTCGGTTGTCACACCTAATGTCCCCCTGGGAATCAGTTCTTATCTTAGAGCCGCAGTCGAGGCTTCATGCTTCTTACCCATGCTAGGGCACATTTCAAACTGCTCTTTTTAATGATTTTTTTGGCATTTCTCCTCTATTCAAGTCTACAGAAAAGGCAGACAGGGAAGGTTGCGAGAGAGCAAGTACAACATGTACAAAGGCACCCAGCTACTTTAGAATCGACTCAGGAACATTTCAATTATCGACCCTCAGGCAAGGTGTCCCCAAGGACGTAAAATGCTGAATGGGTTGGCTCCATAACACCCGAGGAACTTCAGTTACATTACCAGACGTTGAAGAATTTAATAAAATTGTAAAGGTAATAAAGACTTCCCTACCATTGCCCTTTTCTTGAATGAGCTCCAAGCTGCCATTAGGGAAACTAGCTATGTAATAACCATCAAGAGTTTTACTGCACATCTGTGCAGTAAAACTCTATGGGTTCAGATGTTCCACTCTGAGCTTCTGCTATAGTGTATTGTCCTGTTCTAGAGACAGTGCATGCAAGCCTTGGTGGTGTAGTTACCGGTACTCAGATTATAAATCTAATTTAGGAGGGGATATAATTGAAAGAAACTCATTTGTACAACGTGTTATCTGACCACATTCATAACTAATTGAAATAGACAAGTAAAAGAGCTGCAACAATAAGTCCATTAATTGATTAGTTGTCCTGCTTTTCATAGTTTTAAAATCGTGTTTAATTCATTATTTTTGGGTTTTAGACTGTCGTAACAAGGATTGGGACATTAAGAAACTGAAATAGATTTGTTTTACTATAGTAGACTAAACTCAAGAATGTAATTGGCAGATAAATTGATAGAAGAAATAAAAGCTCTAATAACAGTCCTATAACAAAAATGCAACCAAATCTCCCAGAAAGGTTTCCATTCATGTTGCATTGTGGGTTTTGTAGGCACCAGGTTCTGACAAGGGAAAACAATTTGTGGCTCAAGAAGACCCTTTTTCTTGTTCTGCTACAATATCCTTTTTCTTCTTAACTGTTCATTTTAACTCTAGTTCTACGGAGTGTGACTCTGAATCAGTGCAGTTCTTTATTCAAATGAGGTTGGGCATAACATAGGGCTGCTCGATTATGGCAAAAATCATAATCTCGATTATTTGGGTCAATAATTGATATCACGATTATTAAAAACGATTATCCATTTACTTTGAAAACATCCATTTATTGAAAAAAAAAATGTGAACAGTATGTTTTTAACAGTTGATCACCCTGAACTTTAAGTATAATTCAACTGAAAAACCAATACAAAAAATTGAATAAAATAAAATAATCGTTTTATTTCGATTATGTTATTTTCATAATCGTTGCAAGCCAAAATCGTAATTGCAATTAAAATACGGTTAATCGAGCAGCCCTAGCATAACACTGATTAGGTAATAAAAACGTGCACACTCTGACAGGACCTTCTGTGTGAATTTCTGATGTGCCACAGGACCATTCACCACCCTGACCTTGACATATTACTTCCTGCAGCCAACAGACCCCCCTCCTTCCTGCTGCCCCACCTACCGCCCAAGGGCAAGGGTACCAGCCAGATGTGACCAATCAGAAGAACTCGTACCGCTTCCTTCATTTTTGGGTCAACAGCAATCCCTGGACCCATGTTACGGTAGGTAAAAAAGCTCCAGTCAGTGAGGTTAACTGATTTTAGATTTAGGCAAAAGAGAGCATTAGGAATCCATGTACTCTGCAATGAAAGATACCAAAAAAACAGGTGTAAAGTCTAAAAAGTTAAGGGTAGAGACTGAGATTCTGCCTACATCCAAACCCAAAATCTTTACCAGATTAACTCAACACTAATATAACTTTTTTTATAAGTGATACTTGACATCACTTGACACTTGTAATTGTATTCCTAAACCCAACATTTGGCTAGAAAATGTATTCACATAATTAGCATCTCATTTGCATAGTAGCATTTCATTAACTAGCTGGCTGCTGGTTGGGTTTTTTTGATTGCCACAACCAGGTGAATATTTTATGACTACAGCTTTTCAGTCAGTCCATACCTTAAAATATGGGTTGCCATGCAGACCTTAGAATGAAAAAATACCTCCTAAAAAGCAATCAAATGAACACCTGCTTGTATTGGATTAGTGATGTAAGGCGAGTACAATTGTAGAGTGAGGACATGTGCTACCATTAAACCGAATGAACTCATCTGCTTTAAAATTGTTCACCTTTTAGTGACTAACTTTCCATATTAATAAGCACTGAGAGTGACATCATTGTCAGCATGGCATGTGCTGCTGCAAACCAGACAGGAAGGGCGGGTGGTGCCCCATCACTTTCATCTATTCATTCAGATTCGATTTTTTTTTTTAAACATATTAAAGCTTGAATTACTGTCCCATTTGAAAGAAAACTGTATAATCATAATCATGCATGTAGTAATGTGGAATTACTTAATTTATTACAGCTCAGCATCAGTAATATGTGGAGCAAATGGAGCCACAAAATGAAGCTTCAAAAATGATATATAACATAAATAATTAGAAAAAATGTATATATATAATAATAATTTGTCTGTTCTCTCTCTTAACGTCGACTCCCAGGTCGGTAGACCGTTACTCGGCCTAGAATCGGTGTGCGGCACAAAAGGCGGAACGTGCACGTGCAGACAAAGCGTTACCCACCTTCCAGAGGGAGCAGCAGCGCGAGGAGCAGCGCGAGGGAGCACAGAGAGCGGGAAGCCATGACTCCGGTCTTTCACACACAAACAGCCGGTATAGAGTGAGAATACAGCGGGTAAAGCAGCTGGCCTGTCACCGTTCCGTTAGTCTCAGCCTGCGGTTCAGATCACTCTCACAGCCGCATACAAGGCGTTCACTATGGCTCCTGTGGCTCTCCCACTCAGACCCACTTCCTGCCACACCTTTCAAAGTAAAACTGCCACACAAAAGCAGTGAACAATGCTCAATAAATCTAAATTATTTTCATAGTAAATGATGAAGTTATTTATCATATTGTGCAATTAAATGTCCCTTTAATAAATTATTAAGATGTATAAAACACTCGGATTTGAACAACACTTATGATAGTTAATGATGAACACCAGTGGTGAGTAACTAATACCAGCGACGTGCAGTCAGGGGAGGCAGGGGAGGCAGAGTGGACCTGTCATACTCCAATGTAGGCATAACGGAAAAACAACTAAAGAAAAACGAAATAGTAATAATAATAAAATGTCTCCACTGATCTGTGTTGTAAATGTGATTTATGTATGATTCCAATCGCTTTTTATAGTCAAAATCAGCAAATTGGCCGAGCTCCGCTACAACTACATGGGAGCGATGAGGAGTGAGGCATGGAGGAGCTCTGCCTCACGTAAGCCCACAGTAACTGGCTGGAGCGCGGGCACTAATGTAGCGCGGGCACTTATTTTGTGAGCGCGCTCAAGCCAGTTACTGTGGGGTGAGGTGAGGCACAGATGAGCTCTGCCTCACCTCAGAATGCGTCACCCCACAGAAACTGGCTGGAAAGCGGTCCCTAAGCGCATGCCTGCACCATCTCACTGTATGTCACCAATGTAATGTTTGTAGATCCCTTTATTACATTTATCCTCGCCATCCATAGTCTCTAAATAACTTTGTATTGTATTATCTTTTCAATTTACACACGGCATCTATTGCACGTCTGTCCGTCCTGGGAGAGGGATCCCTCCTCTGTTGCTCTCCCTGAGGTTTCTCCCATTTTTCCCTTTAAACTGTGGGTTTTCTTCAGAAGTTTTTCCTTGTACGATGTGAGGGTCTAAGGACAGAGGGTGTCGTATTGTCATACTGATATTTTGTACAAACTGTAAAGTCCACTGAGACAAATGTAACATTTGTGATATTGGGCTATTTAAATAAACATTGATTGATTGATTGATTGATTGATTGATTGATAACTTATTTCACGTATATATGATATTTAGGCTCGCTGGTCTCATCATACAACGGCAATGAAAAAAGCTCCAGGGGAGGCAGCCATAACCTCTGCCGCACTGAAGGGGGCGCACGTGAGCCCACAGGTTCTTGTTGCTACTGTTATTCTACGCAGAGACGGTAGACACAAACAACAAGCTAGACTTTTGAAACTACAGGAAGATAAGGAGGACTTTTACAAAAAAGTAATAGAGATTGTTGTCCAGAAGGATAGCATGGACTTCATCTTCAAGTCAAGGTAAGACCACAATTGTAATGAACATGGGATCTTACTAAGAAAGTACAATCCAATATTTAGATTTTGGGTATCCTTTTGTTGAACAGTCTGTTTAAAATGAATCGAAGCATCAGACTAAAAAAGCTTTTGAAAATAACCGAACATTTCGATTAAGGTCAAAATATAATATTTGTAAATCTGACTCTGAAAGAGTCAGTGCCTCACCAGCCATGAACCTCACCGCACGTCACTGCAGTGTACATTACATTAAGTACATTTTTTTGTCATTCTTGTATTTTACTTAGTATTTACATGTTATGCTACTTTATACTTCTACTCCAATGTATTTTGTAATATGTTTTACTTAAAGTATGTCAATACTTTTACTCAAGGAAAGGCTCTAAGCCTGTGTGCCTCTCATGCATTAGCATTGTGTTCACAGAGGAACCCATTCCATTTTCTTTTACACATTTAGGCTAGTGAAGGACTAATATTCTAACATTTGGGATGGAAGAAATTATATATATTTCAGAGAAACCTATCTGACCCATATGTTTGACAGGAAATTAAGCTAATGTTATCCAAAAATGACCTTATTACTTTACAGAGAGAGATTTATCCTCAAAACCGTATGGATGTTTAATTTTCAATAACTGGATACGTTATCCATACAAAAAATATCAATGAAAAGAGATTTGTGTTTCCTTCCATTTTTCGTCTTGGGAAACCTCCGTTATGACCCTTTGGAGGGGTCCAACCCCTAGTTTGGGAACCATCATTATATCAAATTAAAATCAGTTCCATCTTGAGATGACTGTTAACCAGTGGTGTTTTCTCCCGGAGGCCAAGGGAAGCCAGGCTTCCCCTGTTTTTTCGGATTGTAGTTATAATTTAAATAAATAAAAACACTTTGTTTTGTTTCGATAATTCTCCTTTGCTGCGTGTTGCTGCCGCCCCGTCTCTCCCCCATTCTCATTGAGTATTTTACAAAGAGTGAAACAAACAGCGCCCCTTTAGATGTTATGGTGAAACAGTAGATTGCACTCACTGTTGCGAGAGGAGGCCAGCCGAATCTAGCTTCCCTTGGTGAAAAAAAATGGAGGGATTGACCAATCAGATGAGGCTCACGTCATGCCCCTGCCAACCTGTGATTGGTCAGGGCCATGCCAAGGGAAGCCAGAGGCGGCTGGCTTCCCTTGCCTCACAATCCAATCAAATCGCATCAACTTAGTGTTGCAGTGACGCGTCCTAAAATCCGGAAGTAAGCTGCGCTCGGTTTCCCTCGACAAAAAAACAATGAGATTTCTCCATAGGATTTAGGAAAATAGCTCGAAATAAGGTCAGTGGAAAACGAACCTGTTAGATAAATGCAAGTTTTGTTCAGTCGGATAATATCCACATGTCTACCCTACTTTTATAATTTTCGAATCATAAATCTAATCGATAGAAGATAGATAGCGTCACTGCATCACTCTCACCGTCGTTAGAAAGTAGCAAGCAACTGAAGCAAGTGCAATTATGGAGGGTGGAGATTTGGAGTATTTCATCAAAAGTAATTGTACTAAACTTCCGCTACAGCAGCAACAACAAATACAATCTGATGACAGGCCGATGCCCAAACTGGAGCTGTGTACAGCGAGGAAAAAAGGAGCGAATCGGACGTAAAACGTTAAAGGTCTCCTGATTTAGTTTGTGAATGAATGCTTATTAGAGTTTCGGCTGGAGAGTGCGTGCGGACCTGTCGGTTAGATAACAGGCGTGTGTAAGTCCTGCATCTGATACAAATGTGTGTAAAATGATACCGGGTGCTGTAATCACTCATCTGGTTACGTTATTACATTGACCACCACACCCCAAAAGAAAGGACGTATTATTGACTTCCCCTAATTTTTTTCCCACGCCACGCTACTGCTGTTAACAATGTACTTTTACTTAAGCAGGTCTTTTATTGTAATTGAGTAGTCCAACATTGTTATAGGCATGCTTTAACATAAGGACCTGAGTTATTCCACCATTGTTTCAAGTACAATACCTCAGAAATCTGTTAAGGTAGTTTAAAGTTGGAATGTAACAAAGAATACATAATCAAAGACAGTAGACTAATAGGACTACCATTTTGAGTTGAGTCTTTTCTTTTCATAACACTTTATACTTCCTATACGATATGAGGGAAATATGTTTAGCTTTTTACTCATACATTTATCTAACCTCTTTACTTACATTACAAATGAATTATGAAGAGTTTGAATATAGGAGCATTTATTTGTATTATAGTCACTTAATTCCTACAAAACATGGCATGGTTCCGACTACTTAAAATGTACGAGTTTTCTTGTTATATACTTCCCAACATTTTAAGCATTTATATGTTTTATTTTGTTCTTGTTTTTTTTTTGGCTGGACACAACATTGTGCAATTGTCCCTTTGTTTTGTTTTTTAATTGTGATGACAATTGTTAATATTTTCTAAATGTGACAAGCCAGAGCCAGACAATCAATCGATTATTAGAGAAAAAACAATTCCATAATGAACATAATCATTAGTTGCAGTCTGATTAAAAAAAGTAAAAGAATAGCTTCATCTCAACTCACTACCACAGTTAATCTTTAAATGGGCCATCACATGTAAATATTTTTGGAAAATTAATTGATTGGTATTTCCTACATTACACCTAAATTACACTGTTATTACACCCAAATTACACCAATATTCCACCGTAATTAAACTCTAAAAACACCCATATTACACATTCATACACCCCTATTACACTCATGTTACACTATTATTACACCCAACACTGTTATTAAACCAATATTATACTGTATTAGACCCATATTACACCTATGTAACCCCATTATTACAACCCATTGTACCCATGGACACACTACACAGCCTGTCAAGTGACCATATCCCCAGGATCCCGAAATCATTGAAGGGTTAAATCATGCTTTTCTAGATTAATGCATGAATAATCATAACCAAATATATAATATTCACATGAGACTTTTTCTTTATTTTAGCCTAATAATTACATGTTCCTAATTATACATAGGCTATATCATTTTCAAGCATGTTTTCTTTGACTTAAAACATGTTATTTTTACAGTGTGGAATCAGTAACTGATCTGAATACTTCATCCACCACTTGTATGTTTTGGATTAAATGTACTTAACCACCACTTTTTATTATTACTAGTAGAGCGTTTGCATTGCAGGTGTATTATAGCATCTTGAGTGATTGTGGTGTCCATCATATTAATTGTGGGCGTGGCTTGTTCCCCAAACTGCGGAAACAGGCTGATTTATTCCAAAAAGCTGCCAGTAGCAGTAGCAGCGGATACACTGGAGCGAGACAGGCAACACACCAGCACACAACAGATACTCCACACAGCTCGGAGGAGATGGGGGACAAAGCGGGGACCAGGTAAGAGAAGCATACCGTTTTCGTGTTATCAAAGGATGAGAATTGAAGACGTTCGTCCTCGAGCTAAGAAAGGGGAACTCTCTGTTAGCCTGTGCGCGAAGGACACTACGAAAATAGACCTGATTCACATGACTGTCACCCTCCTCTGTTGATTTCACAGGACTACAAGTGGACATCTCCCTAAATATATCAATAGATATAGATGTCGATCGATAGTAATGCCGAATTGAAGAATATAATCCAAAAATAAGTTAAAATGTTGTCCTGTCATGCATATGCATTCGTTACATTTGACTATAAGCTAGGCAGCGTCAAATAGCCTTAACATGTATATATGTTGGTAAGGAGTCTGCCGTGACTTCCTCTAGTGAGAAGACGTAGCGTTTGGGGGCATTCGCTAGCAGGGAGACTGTAGCAACCGTTTTCTGCTCTCAATAGGCGTGTGAGCGTTTTTGATTTTATGTGGCTTTTATTATCACATAAACATTAGCCTTTAAGGCAAGAGAAAGAAGTAAAACTTTGTTTTACCTAACAGGTGTTTGACGTTATTCAGTTTTACAAAGTGCAGTTGAACGTTACACACCGTTGGCTACATTGTATCCTTTAGCATGTAGCTGCTCTTATAGAATGTCATATTTTTCCTACAACAGAAGAGTTGACTCAGTGGCGGCAAACGTCCGCTTGGTGTTAGTACACTATTTTTCCGGAAGACACAGACTTTATTTTTTCTGCGCCATGTAGACTATGTAGGCCTACTTGTCAATGCAACAGTCTCAAATATATGTATGAATAACATGGTTAGATCAACACGACAGACAGAAATCTGAAAATAACGGATAATTCGACAGGTCTGGTGAAGGTATCCTACCACATAGTACCACTAGGAGTCAGCAAAGACAGAAATACTCAAATCACAGGGCCTTTAAATCACTTTTTGGCAAATGTGTCTGAAAACAAATTTGTGTAGTGAAGTGCTGTCTGTTAATATTGGCAATTAGAATAACCCTTATTAATAGGGATTTCATAATTACGGCTCCAATCATCATTGGTTTATGAACTGTCAGAAAATGAAGGAAATGTCCATTGCAGGTTCTCAAAGTCAATCATGATGTTTTCAAATGTCTTGTCTGTCACAATAACCCAATATAAATTCAGTTTAATAAGATGTAAAAAAGAGAGGCTAAAAAGGGATAAAATCTGCAATTTTTGCATGCAAATTATTGTAATGACTAATCAGTTAGTTGCCAATATTTCCCTGTTAGTCGATTAACTTGATCCAGTTTTTGTTTGCCCTGGTTCCAATTGGACTGTGTTAATGTCTCTGATACAAGTTTGTTTCTACTTTCAACTTTATTGTTGAGAGAGAGAGAGAGAGAGAGAGAGAGAGAGAGAGAGAGAGAGAGAGAGAGAGAGAGAGAGAGATAGAGAGAGAGAGAGAGATAGAGAGAGATAGAGAGAGAGAGAGAGAGAGAGAGAGATAGAGAGAGAGAGAGAGAGAGAGATAGAGAGAGAGAGAGAGAGAGATAGAGAGAGATAGAGACTTTAAATGGGACATTTTTGGAGGTAAAAGAAACTCTGCACCCCAGTTAGAGGATTTCCAAGTCTTTCAACGTGTTCATTCAACTCCCCCTTTGGCGAGACGGTTTCAAGTTTTGTGAAACTGTAGAGTGTGAACAACATTTAAATGACATTGTGGCAGGGATATATCCTGTCCTCACTGCTGACCCTTCGAAGCTTCATATCTGCTGAGTTGAGTTTTATTTTGATAAAAGTTTTTGTTCCCCCTTTAGGATAAGGGGTTGACAGGAAGTGTTTCACATGTCCCGTGTTGAGGAAGTAATGTTGATAATGAGGATGTGCATTTTGTTTTTTGCCCCTGTTTTCTTTCCTCAAAATGTAAAAGGCAGCACATTCCTGGACAGGGTACTGCTAATGTTCCAAATACTGCAGCAGTGTGCATAAACTTCAAGCTGACATGGCCTGAATGGTCTTGACAACAGCCGTGCTTGTAGGCTCGTAACAATCATTCTCTAATGTATATTTTACAACACTATTTTCATTGTGTGCTGCTGTGGTCATGGACACATTGCCTTTTAGTATCAACACAAAATAATCCCTTGCATACATATGAGTGACGTACTCTGGCCACATTTCCTGGAATACACTTCTCCCGCTTCCTGTTTAGCTTCAGTAAAGACACTCTGCTCTTTTCTCTCTGCTTTGCTTCTGACCGGCTTTGACTGGAGAAGATTTCTCAACCCCACAACAACAACTGTCTACTTGTGTGGTAACTTACTGAATAGAGCACAGCTTGATATGTCTCAATGGACAGCCAAACTCTGAGTTCAGCCAAGCACTGGAAAGCTAGTCAAGACAAGTGATTTGACCTTTGCTTCTTGCGAGCAAGTAAATAATAGGAATTATATAAGAGAAAAACTGTGGTCCCACAATAGACAAATATATAGTATATATGTCCAAAGTCTTTAAATGTTTGTCAGTATAGAACGTGATAATATTAAGTTTAATATGATATAACAAGGAAATCCCCCTATTTGTTATGCAAAAATAGTTGTTGATTATTGTTCTGCTTATCAACTAATAGATTAGTGGACTCATCATTGTAGTTTTATTGACAAAATGTCAAGAGGTTCCCCAGGGCTCAATTCTGGGGCCTCCTTTGTTGCCTCACAAGCTCAAATTTCCCAAAACAACGAACAATGAAACACTTATTTCGCAGTTCACACAAAAATGTACATAAAACGTTATTTTCTTTTTAAAAGTGTGCTGCCTCTCATGTTCTTTTATAACATACCAAAATGGAAATGATGGATTATTTTTTGATTATCTATCATTATAATCATCGAATAATCTGCAGATTATATTTTTTCAATTAATAAATGAATTGTCAATAACATTTTAAATAGTCAAACATTCCCCAATCCTAGTTTCACAAGGCCTAAAGTCGTTAAAATGTTTGATATTGTTTTGACAGTAATAAACCAAAAATATATTCAGTTTAATGATATTTTTGACAATTTTTCTGCTTATCGACTAATAGCTTAGTCGACTAATCATTGTCGTTTCTATGACAACATTTAAAGAAGTTCCCCAGGGCTCAAATCTGGGGCCTCCTGTCAAATTTCGCAACATTTCACAGTTGAAACTCAAATGCACATAAACCTTTTTTTTCTTGTAATTTATTATTTGAAGACAAGTTGTGACACGTTTAGCCTTACAACACAGAGTAAGGATATATTACACTGTAAGAGAATGAGAGGGTGGACATTTCAAATAAGTTTGAAATAGTTTTCCAAAAAAATGTTCACCGTCCAATGCTATTGTTCTTTGTTAAGTGCTATTGAAATGTTCCATTGTAATGATTGATGTCCCCCTCAGGTCCTGTGTACTATAATCTAATCCTGCACATTGGGCCACGAACACTATGCTGTTGATTAAATCCTTTTTTGAGAGTGAATGCCATCCATTCGGAGACACTGTGTGAGACTGCAGAACACATGCAGTTGTAGTTTATGTTGACCTTCCTGTCCTGCAGTTTATTGTACTGTCAGCCATCACTGCTGGGCTCTAACCGCTCACTTCTTGTTTACACTAAACTCAAGGATTGGTTTACTGTTGTGTGTGTGTGTGCGCCTGTAAGGGGCAGGAAGTATGACATGATTTTACACTGCCTGTCTGTATTGCATTGTAATTCGAACCCTGGGCTGGTTCCCTACCATTTCAGCTTGTTGTTGTCCTTCCTAGAGTAGATGCCTTTGCTGAAATGTTAGTCGTTTTTAGCACATATAATTTTTGGAATTGAATTGAATTTTGGACTTATATTTGTGTCCTGGTGTTAAGGACAAACACCACAACAGCACCATTCTCATGATGTGGCTCATACACTCCCCACAATGCAACTCAGCTGTCGATAGTTTGGTCGGACATACTAGTATTTAATGTATTTCTAGTATCTACTAATTTAGTAGGTTTTTCATACCACTGCTACGCTGACGACACCCAATGAATTCTGTCCTTTCCCCGCTCAGAGACCCAGGTCGTCGCACGCATCTCTGCTTGTCTAGCTGACATCTCTCAGTGGATGTCTGATCATCACCTCAAGCTCAACCTTGACAAGACTGAGCTGCTCTTCCTCCCGGGAAAAGATTGTCCCACTCTTGACCTAACAATCAACATCGGCACCTCAGTTGTTTCCCCGACTCAGACTGCAAGGAATCTGGGTGTGACCCTAGATACACAACCTGTCCTTCACTGCAAACATCGCTGCTACAAACCCGTTGCTGCAGATACACGCTTTACAACATCAGGAAGATACGTCCCCAGCTGACTCAGAAAGCGACTCAGGTTCTGGTCCAGGCTCTCGTCATCTCACGCCTAGACTACTGCAACTCCCTCCTGGCTGGTCTACCTGCATGTGCCATCCAACCTCTGCAGCTCATCCAGAATGCAGCGGCTCGTCTGGTCTTCAACCTTCCTAAATTCTCCCACACCACTCCGCTCCTCCGCTCGCTTCACTGGCTTCCAGTAACTGCTAGAATCCACTTCAAGACACTGGTACTTGCTTACCGTGCTGCGAATGGATCTGGCCCTTCCTACATCCAGGACATGTTTAAACCGTACACCCCAGCGCGTGCACTACGCTCTGCATCAGCCAAACGACTCGTTGCGCCCTCGCTGCGAGGGGGACCCAAGTTCCCATCGGCAAAAACACGTGGGTTTGCTGTCCTGGCTCCAAGATGGTGGAATGAGCTCCCCATTGACATCAGGACAGCAGATAGCTTACACATCTTCCGGCGCTGACTAAAAACTCATCTCTTTCGACTCCACTTCGAGCGATACAATTACTAACAAAGCACTTTTATACTAATAAAGGACTGGCTTACCTAAAGCCAGTTGAGTAGCACTTGAAATGTTTGGCTCTATGAAACCTGATGTACTTATATGATTCTGTTTTCTTCAAGTTTGTATCTTCTTGGTCGAACGCACTTATTGTAAGTCGCTTTGGATAAAAGCGTCAGCTAAATGCAATGCAATGTAAAACCAGTGGAAAGATAAACAGACCTGACTGGGTTGCATATA
Source organism: Gymnodraco acuticeps (assembly GCF_902827175.1). Classification (NCBI taxonomy): domain Eukaryota; kingdom Metazoa; phylum Chordata; class Actinopteri; order Perciformes; family Bathydraconidae; genus Gymnodraco; species Gymnodraco acuticeps. Next base: position 33,375 of record NW_022990741.1, on the reverse strand, counting down.
GTCAGTACAGATACTTTACCAGCATCTTAAATTAGAATTGAAAATAATGTAAATGTCAAATCATTTTTTATTTAAAGTTCAACTAGACTGAATTGTTTATTCATGTATTTCTATACATGAGGTAAGTACAGCCTTAGAAGATGAAACCTGTACTTCCTTTTTATTCCCGCTAATAGAGAACCTTGATCATTTTCAGAATTTTGTAATTTTTGCATTTTTAGTTAATACTTAATCGCATGGATTTGCACAGGTTACCAACGATTGCTGATAAGATAGTAAATGAATGAGTTTTTCTAACCCTAACCCTCCTTCTTTCTACAGAGTCTTTAAGAAGTCCAGCCCCAACTGCAAGGTAGGATATAGTATGTTGGATTTGACCATAGAGGTTTCTCAATACTCAAATTTCCCCTCCTCGACTCCTCGACTCCTCGGTCCTCCGGTAGTGACCCGGAAATGAATTTCAGCATGCTATGTTGAAGGACATCTCATTTCTCTAAATGCACTTCGAGACATATTCGAGGACTGAGCATCGAGCATCGATGAGGCTCTCTGGAGGAGCTCTAACCGAGGAGATACTGATGCATCCTCCACGGCTCCTCCACGGATGCATTTCCGGGAACGGTGGAGGCGTGACGCACGGCCGGACTTATCTCAGCCAATGACAGCTCAGCATGCATCCCCTGGATATTATATTAGTAACTGCTTTCATCGCAACGCGATGTTTACAGTGAAAACAGCTGTGAGGTCCGTGCAGAAAGCAGAGCAGTGTGTAAAATATATATCTCTCAGTAGAACAGGCCTACATTACTCTCTGTATTTGTATGCTGTAGTTTAGTAGATATCTACAAACAAAGAGTCGATATTTTTCTAAGACCATTTAGTGCTTCACATAATAAAATACACAACGGCTGTAGCCTGATTATGCTTTAGGAGCAGTAGGTGTGTGTGGTACAGTGTGTAGGTGTGTGTGTGTGGTACAGCGGCGAACAGACGGGTCTCAGTTGGTTTGGTGTCCTATGCTTACTTTTAATACTTGTACAACTTTTGGCCCGTAATTTCAATTCCCCATTTCCGCATCTGTAGCCTGTTATTGTCTCATTATACCACACTGTGAATGAATTAAAAGTAGATATATATAAGTCATGAACACATCTGTCCATCAGACAGAGGGCTGCTGTGCCTCCTGTCATCATTAATGGACGTCTCTTTAATATGACCGCTCAGAGGAGAGGAGTTCTCATTTCTCTAACCGCCTGCTGCTTCCCCTCCTCTCTCCTCGGCTCCCCTCCTCAGTCCTCCGCTCGCATCTCCCATGGGCGGCACCAAGTCTCGAGGAGGGGAGTCGAGGATAGGAGTCGAGGAGGGGAAATTTGAGTATTGAGAAACCTCTCATGTGTCTTCCTCTCATCTTAATAATTTTCTCTTGTCCATCTTTCTTTCCACAGATCACAGTTTATCTAGGGAAGCGAGACTTTGTTGATCACTTAGAACATGTAGATCCAGTTGGTGAGATCTTAACACACACACACACACACACATGCACACACACACACGCACACCACACACACACACACACACACACACACACACACACACACACACACACACACACACACACACACACACACACACACACACACACACACACAGGGTTGTGTCAGACTTGAGCTCTCAAGACCATCATTCTTATCCGAGACCATCATCATGACCACCTATTTGGAGTCCAATACCAATGATGCATTCAGGGTCCCTTTTTTTATATTTAGAAAATCTAAAATGTTCACATTCCTAACCAATGACACTCCATGGTGTTAACAACATGCATGATTTAGAGTTTTCAACAGGGTCAGTGACACTTCATGTCAACACTCTGGGGGGCACCAGATGACGGGCTGCAGGGACACACACGTTTTTTCCAAATTTGGGCAGAAGGAGGTTACATATCTCTACAACATTTAAAGGAGCCTGAAATAGGACACTTTATGGTGTTTTTTGTTTAGAACTGCAGCCCCTGATTTTGGTTTCTGAGTAAAATATACTTTTATTGAAAGACTTTATTTGTTTCCTTTAAGGAAATAAATTATTTAGTTGGAGCTAGTCTGGACAAAGGTGGAAGAAGTAGTCAGATCTTGTACTAGCAAGTAAAAGTACCAGAGTGTAGGAATACTCTGTTACAAGTATACGACCTGCATTCAAAATATTACTCAAGTAAAAGTAGAAAAGTATTATCATCAAAATACAGTTAAAGTAGCGACAGTAAAAGTAGTCGTTGTGCAGATTGGTCCATTTCAGAATAATATATATGATATGTTTTATAATGATTGATCATGAAAGTGTTCTCAAAGCTGGTAAAGGTGCAGCTAGTTTGAATGACTTTGTATACTGCAGGGTAGCTTGTGGATTTACTCCAGGTGGAACTAAAGTCTGATTTAACACTTGATTAGATTTCACATCATTCATCCAGATCTGTGAAGTAACTAAAAGTATTAAATACATGTAGTGGAGCAGAAGTACGAATTGAAATACTCAAGTAAAGTACAATCAATATTGTAAATAAGAACAGTATACTGAAAAACTGAAACGTTGACTAATAAATGTATTATGTCAACAAATGACTGGTCTTCGTATAAGGTACGTTGAAAGCATCTATATTAAGTTAAAATGTAAAAATGGGTAGGTTCAACTTAATTGTACTGCTTTTAACTAACCTAATACAATGATGTGTAATTTGTTGACATAATACATTTAATTAAAGTCACCGTTTCTGTTTTTTCAGAGTAAATCTACTTTTACACCACTGAGTCTGGATGATATTTATTCATTAATTGTACTGTGGTTGCATTGTTCAACATCCATCCTCGTGTGTGTTCTCCAGATGGAGTGCTTCTTGTAGACCAAGAGTATCTGAAAGACCGAAAAGGTAAACAAACCTAAATAAAGACACAGAGTTACAGACTGACTGAATGACTGATGGACATTTAACCAACGTCTCCGTCCGTCCCCAGTGTTTGTGACTCTGACCTGTGCGTTTCGTTATGGTCGGGAGGATCTGGACGTCCTGGGCCTTTCCTTCCGGAAGGATCTGTACGTCAGCACACTGCAGGTGTTCCCCCCTCTGGAGGAGAAGAAGACCCCTCTGAGCCGCCTGCAGGAGCGGCTGCTGAAGAAGCTGGGGCAGCAGGCCCACCCCTTCCACTTCACTGTAAGACTTCTAAACACAGCTTCACCCTGGCACTACTGTGGACCAGCAATATATACACAGTTTGACACGATGTTAGTCTACAGTGAAAGAGAGGACTGATGGTAGCTCTAGTGAAGGGATTGTCAATGAAAGAATCTATGCAAACATTTGACTATATTACGACATGTAATTGATTATATTGTGATCATGTATTTGGGCATTTACTGTTACTACTGTAGGTATAACCCCTTTCACATTCTGTGAAGTGGATAAATGTAGGTTTGTGTACTCTTTCGTATTATAGTTCTGAATATTAATAAACAGTGTACTCGACTACTTTTTGTGAATTGAATAGTCGTAAAGTGAAAAGGGTCGGAGTAAGCGTGTACACTGTAAAAAAAAAAAGCGCCCTGCCTGCTCTTACCCACTCCGCCTTCTGTGTCTCTCTCTGTCATAATTCCCCCTTAACTACACCTTAGTCAAGTTATATCAAGTGAAGTGCTAAAGGTTCTCATTCTTCTATATCTATATCAAAGGTAAATGCACTGTTTTGCATTGTAGCGTTCATTATGACTATGCGCCTTGAGGTGCCATATAGATTTCATTTTGGTTGACATGTTTCAGATCCCCCAGAAGCTGCCTTGCTCAGTAACCCTCCAGCCAGGCGCAGAGGACACTGGGAAGGCGTGTGGCGTGGACTATGAGCTCAGAGCGTTCTGTGCTAAGACTGCAGAGGAGAAGATCCACCAAAGGTTAGAAACATTCAGACGTCTCCGACAAAACACTAAAGATACACTGTAGAGACTGATGCTCTTTTCCTTCTGTATGATATTAATCAGGGTTGGGAGGGTACATTTTGTTTGTAAGTTTGAGAAACCGGCTCGAGATACACTTGTTGTTATATTCCATGGAATGCTCTTAACATCCCGATGGCAATGAATATCTTAAGTGCTTTGACAAAAAATCCATAAAAAAAATGTCATCTGTGGAAGCCGTAACTGGACGGCCTACCTGCCTGTCAGCCTTCCATCTGTGCACAAACGTATCTCTTGCCCTCATTGGTCATGTGCGTTGGAAGAGGGCAAGTGGCAGATTTTTTTCCGGTTGTGAATTTTCAAATTCTAGCGCACTCGAGCTGGTTTCTCCAAAATTACCTACCCCACCTTTAAGTGTATTATGTAAGACAACAGAACAATGTTACCTTGGAAAAGAGAGAAACCAAGATATTTAGAATCATAAATGTGTCCTCTTAAATTAAAGTAAATGCCTACAGAATAGTATAGTTTAAAAATGCTGTTAACATGAATTAAAAACAAAAACAGACTTTTTGTTTAATAAATCAGGTGTCCAACACCTGCATTCAGGCAGTACGTCTACCTATGATATATCAATCTTTATTTAAAATCTATTGTTACATTGTTATCCTGCAAGTATTCCCGCTTTTCTGATTACACATGTAACACATGTAGGTGTAAGGGTATACAGTTACCTTTTTTTTGTTGTAAACTGATTACGTAATCCCGTTATAAGTGATCCATTACTACCAAAGCCTGATATGAATGTGTACGAACCTGCTGTGTTTGTAGGAATTCTGTTCAACTGTTGATCCGGAAGGTTCAGTATGCCCCGGAGAAGCCGGGTCCTCAGCCGATGGTGGAGACCAGTCGCAGCTTCCTGATGTCCGATAGATCTCTACACCTAGAGGCCTCACTGGATAAGGAGGTAACACACTCACACACTCTGATTGGCTATTAGGAGGACTGGTATATATATATATATATATATATATATATATATACTGGTATATGCTAAGTCTCTGTCTCTCTCCAGCTGTACTACCATGGTGAGCCCATCTGTGTCAACGTCCACGTCACCAACAACTCCACCAAGAGTGTGAAGAGGGTGAAGATATCTGGTAAAGCACTTCTCAAATCAATAATTGTGTTATAAATCTGCTGTAATCTACGACGGAGTATTAAGGCCACACTTAGAAGAAAAAAACAGAGAGATTTCGAGAATAAAGTCGTAATAATACGAGAATAAAGTCATAGTTACTGTAAGGGAAACTTCTGCAGCAATGGAGAGTCAGGACTCAGAGAGACACGAGGAGAGTTGGAGCTTTGATGTCAAACACTGGTAGTTTATTACAAGTATCGGCCGGGGAATTTCACATCACAAGTCACAGCAGCCAGAGGTTCTGACTGCCCGGAGAGTTGCCACATCAATTCTGACCAGCCTCTCTCTCTCGATAGACCTTTTAACTAGTTTGATTGATTGATTGATTGATTAATTGATTGAACATTTTATTAACAGATTGCAGAATGGGTACAATACAGTACAGCTCAATACACACAATTGTTAAGGGGATGCAGACCAGAAAAATACTTTCGTCTTGTTTACATCAGGGTCCCCCATTTAATTCATCATAACATATATGACATACATGACATACAGATAGACAGTACTGTTACATCTAGACATTTATGACATACCAGATCTACAAATATACAGTACTGTTTGTGAGTATAAAAAGTGTCTAAAAAGAGAGTATATACATTGAGGGGGGGTGGGAAACCGTATATTGTAGGGGGTTGGGTTTGGACATTTACAGGGGCCAGTTTCGAATTGCAGTCTCCCGTAGGTGCTCTTTTAGAGAGGTTTTGAAGGTGGGTAGTGATTCACATTCCTTTACAGCTGTGGGTAGGGCGTTCCGCATTGTTGTGGCATAATTGCGAAACGTGTTTCGTCCCTTGTTTGAGCCAAATCTGGGTTTAACATGATTTGTGGAGATCCCTCTGGTGTTGTGGTCGTGGTATTCACTGACCTTTGGGAAGTATTTTGACATGTACATGGGTACCTTCGTGGTGTAGTGTATCTTGTAGACCAGGCCCATTGCAAGTTGCTGTACTCTGTCGTCTACTCTAAGCCATCCTAGGTTGTCAAAGTGGGCAGAGGTGAGGTGGGTTCTAGTAGTAAGGTCAAGCAGTAGTCTGACCAGTTTGTTTTGTGATGTTTGTAATTTTGTTTTTAGCGCCTTTGAGGTGCTATGGTACCATGACGTGCAAGCATAGTCATAGTACCCTTGAATGAGTGCTCCTGCCAGAGTCTTCAGGGTATTCTTGTTTACCAGAGAGGAGATCCGGTACAAGAATCTAGTTCGTTGGTTGACTTTTTTGATTACATTGGATGCCATTTTGTCACAGGAGAGATGTGCCTCTAGTATGGAACCTAGGTATGTAATTTCATCTTTCCTTGAAACAATATTGTCACCCACTGCAACTGAGAAGCCGTCGGTCTTGCTGAGTTTGTTTTTTGAACCGAAGAGAATGGACTCTATTTTACCCAGGTGTAATGATAGTTTGTTATCAGCGAGCCAGGTGCAGATTCTGCCGAGTTCCGAGCTGAGGGTTTTTTCAACCTGCAACCTGTTCCTGTCAGAGACCAGCAGGGCTGAGTCGTCCGCGAACAGGAACAAGTTGCAGTCACAAGCTCACGACATGTCATTTGCATAAATTAGGAACAGTAACGGTCCTAGTATGCTTCCTTGTGGAACACCACAGCTCACTGGGAGGGGGGGGGGGGGATAGAGTACCGTTTACCTCCACCATCTGTTCTCTCCCCTCCAGGTAGGATTGCATCCAGCTCACCGATAGACTATCAAAACCAATTGCTTTTAGCTTGTCAATCAGAATGGAGTGATTGACAGTGTCGAAGGCCTTTTGTAGGTCCAGCATGACCATGCCGCAGTATTTGCCCACGTCCACCTCTTGTTTGATGTGGTCGCTCAAATAGAGAAGGCATGTGTCAGTGGAGTGGGATGTTCTGAAGCCAGATTGGAATTCGTAAATTAGATTTTTTTCCGCGAGGTACTTTTCGACCTGTTCGTATACTATTTTTTCCATGACTTTCGAAATGGAGGTAAGAATAGAAACAGGGCGGTAGTTGCCTGGGTCCAATTTGCTGCCCTTTTTGTGCAGGGGGGTTACTCTCGCAATTTTTAAGTCTTTGGGTACGTGTCCCTGTTTTATGGAGAGGTTTATTATGTGTGTGATGACTGGGGTGATGGTGGGGTGATGGCGGCTGCTGAGTCTCTGAGGAATTTGGAGGGGATATTGTCATGGCCAGTGGCCTTGTTAGGTTGGAGGGCGCTCAGTTTTTTGTGTACCTCAGCTGTTGTTACCATTACTAGTTTGAAATCATATTTGCGGACCCCTAGGTTATTGTAGTAGGCTAGGATGTGTTCTACCCCAAAATGCCCTGAGTGGGAGGGTAGTTTATTTACCAGTGTTGTGGCTATGTTTGTGAAGAAAATGTTTAAGTAATTGGCCACATCCAGCTTGTCTGTGATGAGCGTGTTATCTGTCTTTATGTTTATGTTTGAAAATCTGGTTTTAAGTTTTTTACTGCAGCCTAGTTGATTATTGAGTAATTTCCAAAGTTCACAGGGTTTATTTTTGTTTTCCTCAGTTTTGTTATTGATGAAATTCTTTTTTGCAGTTTTGATCATGGAGTTTACGTCATTTCTTAGTCTGTTTCTTTGCAGTTTTAGTTCAGTCACGTGGGCTTGGAGTTCACTGCTTGAGCTTTTGGTAAGCTTTGACTGACTTTTACGAAACTCAGAGCATTTTTTGTCTCTGGGTTTCATAGCGGTCAATATTTTGGAGTGCATCCACGGCTCAGCGCGATTTTTTACCCTGGTTGTTCTTAGGGGGGCCATGTCGTTTAGTACTGTTGAGAATTTGGTTTTGAAACCAAGCCATTTTTCTTCAACCAGTGTACCACTGAGCTCCTCTGACCAGTCCAGGCTCTCCAGCTCTAGGTTAAAGGCCTCGCTAGAGTAGTTTTTGAGGTCTCTAGATGTGACTGTTTTGTGACAGCCGGCCTTTTGTTTTAGCTTTTTGCGGGTACAGAATATCATATAATGATCGCTTAACCCGCATGCTTTAACCCCTTCACTGGAGATCCCGGACCTGTCAGAGGTCAGAATGAGATCAATGGTAGTCTGTGTTGATTCACATACCCGGGTGGGTTGGGTGATTAGCTGGCTGAAGCCGTGCAGATCACAAAACCTACTGAAGGACCTGAAGACGGGTGCATTTTTTTGTTGCATATCCGTGTTCCAGTCTCCAATAAGAATTGTTTCTACACCCCCAACTCCAGCCAAACACCCATCCAGTGTATCATAAAAGCCACTCTGTTCTGACGGTCTGTAGATTGTGCCGACTAATACTGATTTAGCCCGTTCACAGAGAGTTAATCAACAGCTGGGAACACTGGAGATATCCCCAACATCTGAACATACTGAATCACTTGCCTGACTCTTAGGCTCTGTGATCGAGAGTTGACCTGTCATAAAACTGAGAATGAGTGTAGCAGCACATTCTTTAAGGGAGATAACGAGTCAGGGTTGGTTATAAACGTCAACAGGCGAAAAGGTTAAATATTTTAGGAATAAGACAGAATTATTCCCTCACAGTTACGAGAATAAAGTCGTAATATTACGAGAATAAAGTCATAGTTACGACTCGTAACTATGACTTTATTCTCGTAATATTACGACTTTATTCTCGTAATGTTACGACTTTATTCTCGTAACTTACGAGAATAAAGTCGTAACATTACGAGAATAAAGTCGTAATATTACGAGAATAAAGTCGTAATGTTACGAGAATAAAGTAATAATTACGAGATTAAAGTCGTAGTTTCATAAGTGACTTGAGAAGCGGACTTGGAGGAGATTGTCTCCTTTCTGCAGGAGGAAATGGCTGGTTCTGGCCGACTACATTACATTGCATTTAGCTGACGCTTTTATCCAAAGCGACTTACAATAAGTGCATTCGACCAACAAGATACAAACTTGAAGAAAACAGAATCATATAAGTACATCAGGTTTCATAGATCTAAAACATTTCAAGTGCTACTCAACTGCTTTAGATAAGCCAGTCCTTTATTAGTATATAAGTGCTTTGTTAGCAATTCTTTGTTAGTAATTCTATTGCTCGAAGTGGAGTCGAAAGAGATGAGTTTTCAGTCTGCGCCGGAAGATGTGTAAGCTTTCTGCTGTCCTGATTTCAATGGGGAGCTCATTCCGATTCCACTACAAGGCTATCGTTCGACTCCTTCTGGATCCAAAGCCTTGATTACAAGCCTCATCGTTTCTTGTGAAACAACAAATCCCCTTTGAACAGCTCGTAGGTGTAACCAACGATAGCCTTGTAGTCGGCCAGAACCAGCCATTTCCTCCTGCAGAAAGGAGACAATCTCATCCAAGTCCGTTTGGTTCTTTCTTCAAAATAATAGACATTCTTGCACAACCTTTTCAAAGTTCTAATACTTATGATAATCTGATGCTGATGTGCCAAAAGATTAAGTACAGTGGGGCAAAAAAGTATTTAGTCAGCCACCAATTGTGTAAGTTCTCCCACTTAAAAAGATGAGAGAGGCCTGTAATTTTCATCCTAGGTACACTTCAACTATGAGAGACAGAATGGGGGGAAAGAATCCAGGAAATCACATTGTAGGATTTTTAATGAATTAATTGGTAAATTCCTCTGTAAAATAAGTATTTGGTCACCTACAAACAAACAAGATTTCTGGCTCTCACAGACCTGTAACTTCTTCTTTAAGAGCCTCCTCTGTCCTCCACTCGTTAACTGTATGAATGGCACCTCTTTGAACTCGTTATCAGTATAAAATACACCTGTCCACAACCTCAAACAGTCACACTCCACTATGGCCAAGACCAAAGAGCTGTCAAAGGACACCAGAAACAAAATGGTAGACCTGCACCAGGCTGGGAAGACTGAATCTGCAATAGGTAAGCAGCTTGGTGTGAAGAAATCAACTGTGGGAGCAATTATTAGAAAATGGAAGACATACAAGACCACTGATAATCTCCCTCGATCTGGGGCTCCACGCAAGATCTCACCCTGTGGGGTCAAAATGATCACAAGAACGGTGAGCAAAAATCCCAGAACCACACGGGGGGACCTAGTCAATGACCTGCAGAGAGCTGGGACCAAAGTAACAAAGGCTACCATCAGTAACACACTACGCCGCCAGGGACTCAAATCCTGCAGTGCCAGACGTGTCCCCCTGCTTAAGCCAGTACATGTCCAGGCCCGTCTGAAGTTTGCTAGAGAGCATTTAGATGATCCAGAAGAGGATTGGGAGAATGTCATATGGTCAGATGAAACCAAAATAGAACTTTTTGGTAAAAATTCAACTAGATGTGTTCGGAGGAGAAAGAATGCTGAGTTGCATCCAAAGAACACCATACCTACTGTGAAACATGGGGGTGGAAACATCATGCTTTGGGGCTGTTTTTCTGCAAAGGGACCAGGACGACTGATCCGTGTAAAGGAAAGAATGAATGGGGCCATGTATCGTGAGATTTTGAGTGACAACCTCCTTCCATCAGCAAGGGCATTGAAGATGAAACGTGGCTGGGTCTTTCAGCATTACAATGATCCCAAACACACCACCCGGGCAACGAAGGAGTGGCTTCGTAAGAAGCATTTCAAGGTCCTGGAGTGGCCTAGCCAGTCTCCAGATCTCAACCCCATAGAAAATCTTTGGAGGGAGTTGAAAGTCCGTGTTGCCCAGCGACAGCCCCAAAACATCATTGCTCTAGAGGAGATCTGCATGGAGGAATGGGCCAAAATACCAGCAACAGTGTGTGAAAACCTTGTGAAGACTTACAGAAAACGTTTGACCTCTGTCATTGCCAACAAAGGGACAATGTGATTTTCTGGATTTTTTTTCCTCTTTTTGTCTCTCATAGTTGAGGTATAGGCCTACCTAGGATGAAAATTACAGGCCTTTCTCATCTTTTTAAGTGGGAGAACTTGCACAATTGGTGGCTGACTAAATACTTTTTTGCCCCACTGTATTTCGTTATTTGAGAAACCTAAACTAAAGTACTGCTTCACAAGATGCTCCACATTCCTCATTTTATTGCAGGACGCTGCTGTTGTCTCCTTCTCAATAGGGGTGCAACAACTAATCGACTTAATCGATTAAAATCGATTACCAAATTAGTTGCCAACTAATTCAGTCGTCGAGTCGTTGGTGACGTCATCACGTGTTTTACGCGCCGTTAAGCTCCAACGTTATTGGTCTTTTTATCGGTACCGGAGACATTTCAAAAATACATGTCATGTATTATTGCTACATAAGCATTATCGCAGTCTTAGTGTCGCCAACTCGTTTCTAATATGCAAAAAGACAAAAAAATGCGTCTATGATGTATTTTCGATCTTTCCAATCCAGAAGAGATCTCTCTCCCCCGTCTGTGTGCGAGGGGGCGGGGCGGTTTACACACACGCAGCTGCTACATGCAACACACTGTGGAGATGGCGGAGAGAACGAGCTCCGAGGTGTGGTTAAACTTTACCCGTCTCGATGTGGACAATGCTCGTTGCCAAACGTGCAATAAGAGTTTAGCATGTAAGGACGGTAACACAAGCAATTTGTCTAAACATTTAGCAAAAGCGCACCACATTCAGACGGAGGAATGCACCGGGTTCGACTGTCTTTCTAGCAGCTCTGTAGCCCCATCCACGAGTAACGTTTCCACTTCAGGTGTTATGTATGCTAGCAGCAACACACGGAGTTAACTCAATGATACAAACATGGGTTAATGATTAGAGGTATTTATTTTGTTAAAGTTTCAGCTATTCTGTTTACAGTTCTGTCATCAGATTATTTAATACGATTTGTTAAAACATTGTTGTTTCTTTTGATGTGAAATATTATTTATTTTATTTAAATAAAAAGCAATGTTAATTTAGTTCAAAATGTGTTTAGTTAATTTAATAATATATGTATTTTTGAATCAAGTATTCATCTTTATTGTCTTCATTGTTAGTTTCCACATGCCTAAAACAACCTCAAGCTAAATCTAAAAGTTTATGGCTAAATAAGAGCGTTTGAGAAATTGTGCAAGGCGTAATAGTCCGAATAGTCGATTAATCGTTTAATTAATCGATAGATTAATCGATTATCAAATTAGTCGTTTGTTGCAGCCCTACTTCTCAAGTCACTTATGAAACTACGACTTTAATCTCGTAATTATGACATTATTCTCGTAACATTACGACTTTATTCTCGTAACTATGACTTTATTCTCGTATTATTACGACTTTATTCTCTAAATCTCTCTGTTTTTTTTCTTCTAAGTGTGGCCCTTCTACTCCGTCGTAGTAATCTGACTCACATGAACTACTAAAATAATGATTATTTCCTTCTTTCAGTTCGTCAATATGCCGACATCTGTCTGTTCTCCACGGCTCAGTATAAGTGTCCAGTTGCCCATGTTGAAGCAGAGTGAGTTATTCTCCTATATTCTTAACCTCCTCATGCTCAATTATATTGTTTACTTCCTTTAAAACTGTGTTTTTCAAAATAATGGGTACATTTTGACCAATGTAGGATTTTTGAGGTTCGAAATGCCTTTTTTTCACATAATCCATCAATCTTTATATAGCTCCCTTAGAATGTTTTCCTTTCAAATACATACTAAGAATAACTTTTTACAGTGTAAAAGTCAACTCTTTAATGGTGACAGGGTTTCTAAATACCATTAAACACAGATTACCATTTATGTACTGCATTTCTTGTAGGCCAACATCTTCACTGATATATACAAGCTAAATTCAGCTGATACATCATTTTGTCCATCTAGCCTTTATGAGTATGTATAAACTGCTCAATATTAACAAAGGCGTTCCACAGGGATCCATTATAGGGCCCCTTTCTTTTTACAGTCTCAATTGCATTAGTATGGAGATGACAGTATTTTATACAGATAGGATTGAACAGTGCATTAAAAGCTACCAACATATTTTACCAACCTCTTGCAGTATAGAATTATAATATCCTATGTAAAGAATGAGCGTTATACTTTTGAAACTCATTGCAACCATTCAGTATGCAGCAACAGACTGAGGGATCACTCTATAACTTTACGATTTTGCTCCCCTACCTCCACCCCCGACACCAGTCACCAGGTTTCTCCCAGCTCCACCTCCTGCCAGGTCTACACTCTGACCCCCACACTGGGGACCAACAGGGAAAAGAGAGGCCTGGCCCTGGATGGAAAGCTAAAGCATGAAGACACCAACCTGGCCTCCAGCACCATGTAAACACACATATTCACATCGCATCTGACAAAAAAAGGCTCTACTTCTTATGCCCACACTGAAAAACATGTACATTGATAGTTTATTTTATAACTGCTTGCATATGCCCTGTGTGTTGCAGAGTAAAAGAAGGGACCAACAAGGAGATGATGGGGATCCTGGTTTCCTACAGAGTCAAAATCAAACTGGTGGTGTCTCTTGGAGGGTAGGTGAACACACTCGAGCTTTTCACAGCAATGATTTCTGAAATTGTACAACATATTTGCTTTGTTAAAAGACTTTGAAGAAATCTCAAAGAAACCATCTTCAGAAATATAAAAAATATAAATCTGCATTTTTGGGTAGATTTATAAAGTTATGCAGACTCTTGGTTCTGTTTTATATATGTAGTTCATTATGAACATGTTCATGGACTGGATTAAGATAATCAGTTGTTATATGTTGTTACATTTAGTAATGTACATTGTCTTCTGCCCCCCTATCCTGTGGAGTTCCCCAAGGTTCTATTTTGGGGCCCATTTTATTTTCCGTATACCTTCTCCCCCTTGGACTAATTTTTAGAAAACATGGCGTCTCCTACCAGCTTTATGTGGACGACTCCCAAATATACCAACCCCTAAAAAAACATAACACCAGCTCTCTGATGCCCCTGGTTGACTGTCTTAATGACATAAAGGCCTGGATGGCGCTAAACTTTTTAAACATAAATGAGAGCAAAACGGAGGTCATTAGGCACATTCACACCGCAGTACTTTTCCCACAAAGATTCATGAGAACTTAGTTCATGAGAACTCTTTAGTTCTCATGAACTAAGTACAGATCGCGTTCACACCGGAAGTTCCTGGGGAGGGATTAGGCAAATGAAGCCGCTGACGTCACTTCTTCTTCTTCTGCTTTGGGTTTACTGGCAGGCCGCAAACAACTTCACGGCGTATACTGCCACCCGAAGTCCCCGGCCGGAAGTCCCCGGAGTTGGGGACTGGCTTCAGTAGAAGCTGCTGGGACTCCCAGCTGCTTCTACTGAAGCCTTCCGAGCAAATCGCCAGAACGCCGACACCTCTTCATCTCCACCACTCCCATATTTTCTTTTGTGTTGCCATAAGTTAGTCTCTGCGTTTCTGCGCTGGGCTAATGCTAATAATGCTAATGCAAGGATAATAAAATGGCGGCTTCACAATTTTTTTTGGGAGTTTTACGGGGCGTGCATTCCGCCCAGCCAATCAGACATAGGAACCTTTTCTCCCACGAAAGTACCTGCTCTCTAGCAGGGACGGAAAAGGGAGTAAAAAGGTTCTGATTAACTAATTTTAGTTCCGGCTCTTTTTGGTGTGAACGCGACATTTCGGAACTATATCGGAACTAAAGTGGGAAAAGTACTGCGGTGTGAACGCGCCTATAGTGTTTGGGCCAAATAGTGATGTCCCTTCCATTGATCTGGGTTCCCTGCAACCATATGCAAAACCCATGGTCACTAATCTGGGCGTCAAAATCGACAGTGCTTTTAGATTAGATAAACAGATAAACTCTGTGGTTGAGTCCAGTTTTTATCACTTGAGGCTCCTGTCCAAAATGTAACCGGTTTTATCCTTTTTAAAACTTTGAGCGTGTAATTCATGCCTTTGTTTCTACGCGTCTAGATTACTGTAATGCACTTTATGCCGACCTAAACAAGACTTCGCTGGCACGCCTGCAGCTGGTACAAAATGCTGCGGCTCGGCTGCTTACAGGCAAGCATGAGCACATCACACCTATTCTGGCTTCCCTCCACTGGCTTCCTGTCAATTTTAGAGTTCATTTTAAGATTTTATTGTTTGTTTTTAAATCGCTTAATGGGCTGGCCCCTCAGTACATCTCCGACCTCCTAAAGGTGTACACCCCCTCAAGGGCTTTGAGGTCGGTTGATCAGCTGCTGCTGGTAGTCCCTAAAACCAAGAAAAAGACCAGGGGAGATCGAACCTTCTCAGCGGTAGCCCCCAGGCTCAAATTGTCACCCACCCTCCAAACTTTTAAGTCCCGCCTAAAGACCCACCTCTTTTCTCTCACTTTCGAGTCAGTCTGAGCTATGTTTTATCAATTTGTATGCTTTTATTGTCTGTCCATAGCCTTTATGTACCGTGTATTAATTCTTATGTGTGCCTTTTATCCTTTTATCTTTTCTTATGTGTGCCTTTTATCTATTATTATCATATTATATGTTATTATAATGTTATGTTTGGTGTGAAGCACTTTGGTAAACCCTGTTTTTAATATGTGCTATAGAAATAAAGTGGATTGGATTTAGTGATAGCACACCCAAATATTCAACAAAACTAGGGCAGCATTGTGAGTGACACAACAACATGTGTGGAACTGAAGAGATGTTCAAATCGTTTATTATATACATCTTCATTTTTTTTTGTGTAGGGACGTAGCAGTGGAACTTCCTTTTGTCCTGATGCATCCCAAACCCTTAGACCTGCCCAGCTCCCAACCACAGTCAGGTAGGACACACACACACACACACACACACACACACACACACACACACACACACACACACACACACACACACACCCCCTCATAACAGTTAACAGTTTGGGCTGAGCTGTGTGAGCTGGAAGGATTAGGCTGTAATTTAATGCCTCAATGTGTTCTTGTTTCTAGTTGTTCCAGAGGCTGATGCTACTGTGGACACAAACCTCATAGAGTTTGAGATGAAGTAAGTGTGTGACTAGATTTCTCCAAACTAAACCATGCGTTTCACTCACAGACTGAAGTGCAGGGTTGTTATTTGAGTAAAGTATTAACCTGATTTACTAACGCAGCAGAGGATTTGGATTAGCAAAATTTCACATGTCACTGAATTTGAGAGCAACAAATAGAACAAGGTGATTCTTGATCAGTGGTTGCACCTATTCCACAGCAAGTTAACGTTGGAGAGAAACTCCCTATAGAGGGAACATGGGAATTTTAGCCTTTGCAGACCATTTACATGCACTAAAACCTATAGAACACACTACAGGAAAGGGGAAACACAAAAAAGCAGAATAGGGCCTCTTTAATCTACAAAAGATGAAAATATAGATGTATGTTTGTTGGAAAGGCGGAAATATTTCTTACTAATGACTACAATTACTTATTTCTTACTCACACTAATTTCAACCATATAGATTAATATGATTGGCCTACACATGATCTGGTTCTGATATATCTGTCGAGGCTTCCTTCCTGTTTCCATCAAGCCACTAAGACGCCTTAAAAAAAACAGTTTTAACGGGTTATCTGTCCATTTATTTGTTTTACTTACAGTTGTGATGACTGTTTGGCTTCCAATGAAGTTTGTGCGACTCGTGTTTAACAAAAACAATTCCACACACATTCAGCAAAGAAAATACGCCTTTACTACAGTTATACAAATCAAAATAAAAGAGCCAAAACTCAAATAAAATAATAGACAATGTCGATCGTATTTCTTTATTTTTACGTTAACGGTTAAAAACTGTGTCTCGACAGCATCTTCCACACAGGTTGCCCATTTCTATGGTTGCGGTCGGATAATCCAAAAATCAGCTCCTAACGTCTAACCCTATCGTCTATTCCTTGACCTCTGAATCACGTCACGGATTTAGGAGAAGAGACTGCGGTACTTTAAGGTACGGACACACCAACCCGATTATCGCGTTGGTGGGCGTCAGACCGACGACGAGCGTCGACACGCCCTACTCGGATTGGTGTGTCCTGCACCGTCGGGTCTTTTCAGCCGGCCCGACGCCTTTTTGGCCGAAAACCCGCCGATTCGAATCGGCGGGCAGTCGGCCAAAGGCAGTCGGCAAAATAAATCGTTCTGATTGGCTGTTCAGCTAGCGAATCAGTGCATGAGAAGCGAAACGGAAGTGAGGGACCCAAACAAACTATTAAGAAGGCAATTCTGAGATTTAATTTAACTCCAGCTCTCGACACAGGTTCGGGAAAGCCCCGTGAGCTTCTCGCTGTAGAGTGAAAATGGAACGCACACGCTATTTGTTGTTTGTTTATATCACGCAGTCTGTTATTCTTCTCTCGGATATCACGCAGTCTGTCTTCCGGTTATTGCCTCTTTTGAATGACGAATACACACTACCGCCGCCTGCTGGTAAGGAGAGTTATAAGGATTATTATTATTATGATTATTATTGCCACTCACGCTTGCGCAGTTCCTACGTGCTTCTTGGCCGTCGGCTGAAGGCTTTGCGGTGTGTTCCAGTGCGACACACAGTAGCGTGGCGTGGGGGAAAATGTAGGGGAAGCCCATTTTTTGGGTTGGGTCAATAACGTAACCAGATGAGTGATTACAGCGCCCGGTATCATTTTACACACATTTGTATCACACAGATGCAGGACTTGCACATGCCTGTTATCTAACCGAAAGGTCCGCACGCACTCTCCAGCTGAAACTCTCTCCTTATTAATTTAAGCATTTTACTTATTAATGTATGCAGACAATCACACAATCTATGTGATTTTTGGATTTACCGTGACTCTCAATTGCCCGTGACAGGTTGGCAAGGTCGATGAATCCTGAAGTTGCCCAAGGATTGTTCAGGGAGCACGAATCCTTGTCAAAAAGAAGACATGGCCAGCAAATTAGACGCTGAAGTTTAGCGCTTCCAGTTAGCCACTCCGTGCGGACATAATTGTCCTCATTGAACGTCCGATTCTCTCCCTTTTTCCTCTGTGTACACACAGCTGGAGTGCGGGCATTGGCCTGTCATAGCAGTCATGTTAATTTTTAGTTGCTGCTGTAGCGGAAGTTTAGTGAAGTTATGCTTAATTAAGTACGCCAAATCTCCACCCTCCATAATGCTTCATTTGCTTGATAATTTCTAACGGCGGTGATGACAGTTACAGTATTAAAACTGATGTTGATGTGATTTGATTGGATGGCAGTGTCCAATCAAATCGCCAGCCGCCTCTGAAGGGAAGCAAGAGGCGGCTGGCTTCCCTTGGCATGGCCCTGACCAATCACAGGTTGGCAGGGGCATCACGTGGGCCTCATCTGATTGGTCAATCCCTCCATTTTTTTCACCAAGGGAAGCTAGATTCGACTGGCCTCCTCTCGCAACAGTGAGTGCAATCTACTGTTTCACCATAACATCTAGAGGGGCGCTGTTTCACTCTTTGTAAAATACTCAATGAGAATGGGGGAGAGACGGGCCGGCAGCAACACACAGTAAAGGAGAATTATCGAAACAAAACAAAGTGTTTTTATTTATTTATTTAAATTCTAACTACAATCCGAAAAAACAGGGGAAGCCTGGCTTCCCTTGGCCTCCGGGAGAAAACGCCACTGGCGACACATGGCCAAAACGCAGAGACGCGAGGCGACGCAACAGTCGGGGTCCGTCTGTGTCAGTTCTTTGTTGTCAGATTGGTGTGTCCGGGCCTTTAGAGAATCCGACTGCACTTTCACTATCCGACGTGTTTATGATGCGCCAGCGGACATCATAAATGTGCGTCTGCTGCTGTGGGGAAACTATGGAAACTACAGTTTTCTATACGGCGGACTACAATTTGGATGTATAATAAGAACGAGGGACTACTGTAAACTCATCTAGAGACTCTGCACCGTGCTCTGATGCTGTTGCTTTATGCTTTATGAACGTGGACAACAGAGAAACATATTCTTCATGACCAAAGTTGGAATTGAAATAAAAAAGGAAAGTGAAACTTATGCTCATCACCCTCTCCCTCCGGTCCACATTAATACAAATGATCCCAATACGTATGATTGTATGAAAAGATCTTAAAATAAATACAAATGTATTTATTATAAACGTTAGTCCCTAACATCTATCACTGTGTTTATATCACCATTCAAACTTCTTTTTAAAAGTTGAACAACCCCCACACAGCTCAGTGATCATTTCAGTAAAAAGTAACGTTCATATTTCCCTTTTTGATTATAATACTGATGAACGTTCAAAACAAAGCACTTTGGCAACTTACCACATACGTTTTAAAATGCTTAATAAGCACCGTAACTTTCATGATATAATTTCTCGGTCATAATCGGTTGTTTCCGTGAACGGCCGACTGTTGAGTGACGGCAAATGCTGCGGCTGCAAGGCATTGTGGGGCAGCATTTTCTCCTCTCCTTTCGGTGAGGGAGGTCCAGTGGTTCCTAAGCTAAAGGAGGTTATAAAGGAAGTTTGAAACCTCCTTTCCTATTCTAGAGAATTTGAACGGCACTTATCATGGCTGTCACTGAGGGAATTCCGGTTCATTTCACTCCGTTAGGAAGATTCCTAAGCTAAATGGACTATTCGACTTCAGCCTATAGAGGCTTCTCAATTCTTAAATGTCCCCTCCTCGACTCCTCAGTCCTCCGGTAGTGACCCGGAAATGAATCGAGTAGGCTCTCTGGAGGAGCTATGATCGAGGATACACTGATGCATCCTCCACGGCTCCTCCGCGGATGCATTTCCGGGAACGGTGGAGGCTTGACGCACGGCCGGACTTATCTCAGCCAATGACAGCTCTGCATGCATCCCCTGGATATTATTTTAGTAACTGCTTTCATCGCGACGCAATGTTTACAGTAGAGGTTTCTCAATACTCTAATTTCCCCTCCTCAACTCCTCTGTCCTCCGGTTGTGATCCGGAAATGGATTTCAGCGCGCCATGTTGAAGGACATCTCATTTCTCTAAATGCACATCGAGGACCGAGCATCGAGGAGGCTCTCTGGAGGAGCTCTAACCGAGGAGACACTGATGGGTCCTCGACGGAGGCATTTCCGGGAACGGTGGAGGCTTGACGCATGGCCGGATTTATCTCAGCCAATGACAGCTCTGCATGCATCCCCTGGATATTATTTTAATAACTGCTTGAACGGCGACACGATGTTTACAGTGAACAGCTGTGAGGTCCGTGCAGAAAGCAGAGCAGTGTATAGGCCTACATTACTCTCTGTATTTGTATGCTTTAGTTTAGTAGATATATACAAACAAAGAGTCGATATTTTTCGAAGACCATTTAGTGCTTCACATACTAAAATACACAACGGCTGTAGCCTGATTATGCTTTAGGAGCGTGTGTGTGGTACAGTGTGTAGGTGTGTGTGTTGTACAGTGTGTAGGTGTGTGTTGTACAGTGCGGAGATGCGGCGGACAGACGGGTCTTACTTTTAATACTTGTAAATACAACTTTTGGCCCGTAATTTAAATTCCCCATTTCAGTGACCAGAGAGAGGGGGGGATATATCCAGTCTCTGATTGTGTTACGTTATTAAGAGTGTCTCATACTTTAAATTGTATATATTTATATAAATATATTTGTGTGTGTGTGTGTCCGCATCTGTAGCCTGTTATTGTCTCATTATACCGCACTGTCAATGAATGAAAAGTAAATATATAAGTCGTCATGAACACATCTGTCCATCAGACAGAGGGCTGCTGTGCCTCCTGTCATCATTAATGGACGTCTCTTTAATATGACCGCTCAGAGGAGAGGAGTTCTCATTTCTCTAACCGCCTGCTGCTTCCCCTCCTCGAGTCCTCCACTCGCATCTCCTGTGGGCGGGACTAAGACACGAGG